>NC_133150.1:44403130-45086255 GCF_048418815.1 Hemitrygon akajei | reverse complement strand
ACCTTCTGCTTGGTGGTTCTTTTGATTAGACGGAAAAAATTTGGTTAGCTCTATTGATTTACAACTCTTTAAAACCCTGGTTAGACCACATTTGGAATATCATGTTCCGTTCTGATTGCTTCATGATAGGAAAGATGTGGAAGTTTAAAGAGGGTGCAGAGGAGATTCACCAAGATGTTGCCTGGATTAGAGAGCATGTCTTATGAATTTAGTTTGAGTGGAGCTAGGGCTTTTCTCTTTGGAGCAATGAAAGATGAGAGATGACTTGATAGAGGTGTATAAGATGATAAGAAGCATAAATAGAGTGGGCAGACAGAGATCTTTTCCTGAGGCAGAAATGGCTAGTATGAAAGGACATAATTTTAATAAGACTAGAAGAAACTCTAAAGAGGATGCCAGAGGTAGTTTTTAAACACAAGAGTGATGGGTGGGTGGAATGTGCTGCTGGGGGTGATGACAGTCAGATGCACTGGAGACATTTAAGAAGCTGTGAGATAGGCACATGAATCATAGTAAAATGGAGGCTATGTGGGAGAGAAGAGTTAACTTCATTTTGGAGTAGGGTAAAATGTTTCACAACAGCGTGAGCCAAAAAAGGCTCTCTACTTTGCCGAACTGTTCTATGCTGTCAGTTTATGTTCAAATTTTCAAAGATAACTTCTCATTCTAACATCTGCACAGAAGGCATGGAAAATCCTGAGTAAATGAGATAATAATTAACTGATTTACCAATTTTACCAGTTGTACCGTATAGCACACATCTTTAATTTCCCATTTAATGCCAGCCCTACTAATGTTTAGGTCGTCTATATTCAATTCTCACCAAAGTTGTCTGCCAATTAGTATTTCTTAACTCACCACTACAAGCCAAGCTAATATCCTTCCTCAATTGTTCACTAATCTTTTCAATCAGCAACACCAGGCCACTTCCTTTTCCTTTTGGCCTGTTCTTCCCTTTGTATTTCCTAAATGTTCAATGCCCCACATGGATCATTTCCAAATGTTCTATAGATTCAAGAACAGTTCCTGCTGACTGGAGGGTGGCTAATGTTGTCCCACTTTTCAAGAAAGGAGGGAGAGAGAAAACAGGGAATTATAGACTGGTTAGCCTGACGTCAGTGGTAGGAAAGATGCTGGAGTCAATTATAAAAGATGAAATTATGACACATTTGGATAGCAGTAGAAGGATCAGTCCGAGTCAGCATGGATTTATGAAGGGAAAATCATGCTTGACTAATCTTCTGGAGTTTTTTGAGGATGTAACTATG
Organism: Hemitrygon akajei; assembly: GCF_048418815.1. NCBI lineage: Eukaryota > Metazoa > Chordata > Chondrichthyes > Myliobatiformes > Dasyatidae > Hemitrygon > Hemitrygon akajei. Next base: position 45,084,987 of record NC_133150.1, on the reverse strand, counting down.
AAAATGGACAAGGGACAGCCAGTGGATGTAGTGTACCAGGACTTCCAGAAAGCTTTTGATAAAGTCCCACGTAGGAGATTAGTGGGCAAAATTAGGGCACATGGTATTGGGGGCAGAGTACTGACATGGATTGAAAATTGGCTGGCTGACAGGAAACAAAGAGTAGCGATTAACGGGTCCCTTTCGGAAAGGCAGGCTGTGACCAGTGGGGTACCGCAAGGTTCGGTGCTGGGACCGCAGCTGTTTACAATATACATTAATGATTTAGATGAAGGGATTAAAAGTAACATTAGCAAATTTGCTGATGACACAAAGCTGGGTGGCAGTGTGAAATGTCAGGAAGATGTTATGAGAAGGCAGGGTGACTTGGACAGGTTGGGTGAGTGGCCAAATGTATGGCAGATACAGTTTAATGTGGATAAATGTGAGGTTATCCACTTTGGTGGCAAGAACAGGAAGGCAGATTACTATCTAAATGGAGTCAAGTTAGGAAAAGGGGAAGTACAACGAGATCTAGGTGTTCTTGTACATCAGTCAATGAAAGCAAGCATGCAGGTACAGCAGGCAGTGAAGAAAGCTAATGGCATGCTGGCCTTTATAACAAGAGGAATTGAGTATAGGAGTAAAGAGGTCCTTCTGCAGTTGTACAGGGCCCTGGAGAGACCCCACCTGGAGTATTGTGTGCAGTTTTGGTCTCCAAATTTGAGGAAGGACATTCTTGCTGTTGAGGGAGTGCAGCATAGGTTCACAAGGTTAATTCCTGGAATGGCGGGACTGTCATATGTTGAAAGATTGGAGTGACTGGGCTTGTATACACTGGAATTTAGAAGGAGGAGAGGGGATCTGATTGAGACATATAAGATTATTAAGGGATTGGACACGCTGGAGGCAGGAAGCATGTTCCCACTGATGGGTGAGTCCAGAACTAAAGGCCACAGTTTAAGAATAAGGGGTAGGCCAATTAGAACTGAGATGCGGAAAAACCTTTTCACCCAGAGGGTGGTGGATATGTGGAATGCTCTGCCCCAGAAGGTAGTGGAGGCCAAGTCTCTGGATGCATTCAAGAGAGAGTTAGATAGAGCTCTTATAGATAGCAGAGTCAAGGGTTATGGGGAGAGGGCAGGAACGGGGTACTGATTGTGTATGATTAGCCATTATCACAGTGAACAGCGGTGCTGGCTAGAAGGGCCGAATGGCCTACTCCTGCACCTATTGTCTATTGTCTATTGATCACACTGCTGCCACATCTCCATAACCCCAATGTTGGCAAATAGTGTTGCTGTAGTTATTGAGGTTGTTGCTTTGATCTTTTTTTTCTAGTTTCTGCTGTAGTTATTGAGATTGGCCTTTTCCTTTCTTTTCTTGTTGTCATGGTAGGTATTGAGATTGGTTTTGCTGTAGCTCTAGATATTGAGTTTGTTTTGCTGTTGCATTAGATATTGAGAATGATTTTGGTGTTGCTGCAAGTATTGAGAATATTTCTATTGTTGCGGGTATTGAGTTTGTTTTTTGTTTTTGCTGTAGGTATTTAGATTGTTTCTGGTGTTGCAGTAAGTATTGAGATTGTTTTTGGTGTTTCAGTAGTTATCAAGAATGTTTTAGGTGTTGCTGTAGGTACTTAGAAGTTCTGGTGTTGCTTCAGATATTGAAATTGCTTGTGGCGTTGCTGTACATTAGGAGATTGTTTTTGTTGTTGGTCTAGTTATTGAGATTGTGTTTAGCGTTGTTCTAGGTATTGAGATTGTTGTTGTTGTGCATTTTGGTGTCACTGTACAGATTGAGATTGTTTTTGGTGTTGTGATAGCTCATGAGATTGTTTCTGATGCTACTGTAGTTATTGAGATTGGCTGCGGTGTTACTGCAGGTCTTGACAATGTTTTTGTTGCTGCTGTAGATATTGAGATTGTGTTTGGCATTGCTATAGGTATTGATATCACCTGTGGGGTTGCTGAACTTATTGAGATTGCTTTCGGTGTTGCTGTAGGTATTGAGATGGTATTTTTTTTATGTTGCTGTAGCATTGAGATTATTTTTGGTGTTACTGTAGATATTGAGATTGCTTTTGGTATTGCTGTGGGTATTGAGATTGTTGTTCCTGTGCATTTTGAGATTGCTTCTGGTTTTGCTGCATGTATTGATGTCGCTTTTATTTTGTATGTTGCTATATGTTTTGAGGTTGCTTTTGATGTTCCTGTAGGTATTGAGGTTGCTTTTGGTGTTGCTGCAGTTATTGAGATTGTTTTTGGCGTTGCTGTAGTTATTGATAGTATTTTGGTATATATTGATATTAGATTGATATCATTTTGGGTGTTGCTGTAGATATTGAGATCACTTTTGGTGTTGCTGTTAGTATAGGGATTGCTTTTGGTGTTGCTGCAGTTATTGAGATTGTTTTTGTTGCTGCTCTAGGTATTGAGATTTCATTTGGTGTTGCTGTAGTTACTAAGATTTGCTGTAGTGTTGCTGTAGCAATTGACTTTGTTTTTGTTGCTGCTGTATGTGCTGAGATTGTTTTTTGGTATTGTTGTAGGTATTGAGATTGCTTTTGGTATTGCTATAGCTATTAAGATTGTTTTTCATGTTGCAGATATTGAGATTGTTTTTGTTGTTGTTGTAGGCATTGATATTATTTTTGGTGATGCTTTAGATAGTGAGATTACTTTTGGTGTTGCCGTAGGTTTAGAGATTGTTTCTGGTGTTGCTGTAGGTATTGAGATTGCTTTTGGTGTTGCTGTAGGTTTTGAAATTGTGTTTGGTTTTGCTCTAGGTTTTGAGATTGTTTATGGTGTTGCAAATGAGATTGCTATTGTTTTTGATGTTGTAGGAGGAATTGTGATTGTTTTTGGTTTACTGTAGGTACTGAGGTTGCTATTGGTGTTGCTGTAGCTATTGACATTGTTTTTGTTGCTGCTGTATGTGCTGAGATTGTTTTTTGGTGTTGCTGTATGTATTGAAATTGTTTTTGGTGTTGCTATAGGTATTGAGATTGTTTTTCATGCTGTTGTAGATATTGAAATTGTTTTTGTTGTTGCCATAGGCATAGATATTATTTTGGTTGATGCTTTAGATATTGAGATAAATTTTGGTGTTGCTGTTGGTATAGGGATTGCTTTTGGTGTTGCTAAAGGTATTTAGATTGTTATTGGTGTTCCTGTGGGTATTGAGATTGCTTTCTGTGTTGCTGTAGGAATTGAGATTACTTTTGGTGTCACCGTAGATTTAGAGATTGTTTCTGGTGTTGATGTAGGTATTGAGATTGCTTTTGTTGTTGCTGTAGGTTTTGAGAATGTGTTTGGTGTTGCTGTAGGTTTTGAGATTGTTTTTGGTGTTGCTTTAGGAATTGAGATTGCTTTTGTAGTTGCTGTTGGTTGTGATTGCTTTTGGTGGTGCTCCATGTATTGAGATTGTTCTTGTAATTGTTGTGGGTATTTAGATTGTATTCAATGTTGCTCTAAATATTGAGTCTGTATTGCTGTCTCTGCAGATATTGAGATTGTTTTTGCTGTTGCTGTAAGTGTTGAGATGATTTTTGTAATTGCTGTAGATTTTGTGACTGTTTTCAGTGTGGCTATAGATTTTGAGAATATTTTTGATGCTGTAGGTAATGACATTGTTTCTGGTGTTGCTGTGGGTATTGAAATAGTTTATTTGTTTCTGTGGAGTGTAGTTTTGTTGTTGCTGAAGAGATTGAGTCTGCTTTTGGTGTTGCTGTAGGTATTGAGTTTGTTTTGGTGTTGCTGCAGGTATTTAGATTGACTTTCGTGTTGTAGGCATTGAGTTTGTTTTTGTTGTAGGTATTGAGATTATTTTTGGTGTTGCTGTCGGTATTCATATTTATTTGGTGTTGCTGTCATTATTGAGATTGTTTTTGTTTTGCTGTAGGTATTGTGATTGTTTTTGGCATTGCTATAGGTATTGATATCGCCTGTGGTGTTGTTGAACATATTGAGATTGCTTTCGGTGTTGCTGTAGGTATTGAGATTGTTTTTCTTTTGGTGTTGCTGTCACATTGTGAAAATTTTTGGTGTTACTGTAGATATTGAGATGGTATTTGGTGTTGCTATGGGTATTGACATTGTTATTGTAGTTGCTGTGGGTATTGTGTTTGTTCATGTATTGCTGTAGGTATTGAGTTTTGTTTTCCTGTTACAGTAGCTATTGAGATTGCTTTTCGTATTGCAGCGGGTATTGAGATTGTTGTTCCTGTGCGTTTTGATTTTGCTTCTGGTGTTGCTGCATGTATTGATGCCGCTTTTGTGTTGCTATATGTTTTGAGGTTGCTTTGGTGTTCCTGTAGGTATTGAGATTGTTTTTGGTGTTGTTGTAGTTATTGATAGTATTTTGGTATATATTGATATTAGATTGATATTGTTTTGGGTGTTGTTGTAGAAATTGAGATTGTTTTTGGTGTTGCTGTAGTTATTGATAGTATTTTGGTATATATTGATATTAGATTGATATTGTTTTGGGTGTTGTTGTAGAAATTGAGATTGTTTTTGGTGTTGCTGTAGTTATTGATAGTATTTTGGTATATATTGATATTAGATTGATATTGTTTTGGGTGTTGCTGTAGAAATTGAGATCACTTTTGGTGTTGCTGTTAGTATAGGGATTGCTTTTGGTGTTGCTGCAGTTATTGAGATTGCTTTTGTTGCTGCTGTAGGTATTGAGATTTCATTTGGTGTTGCTGTAGTTACTAAGATTTGCTGTAGTGTTGCTGTAGCAATTGACTTTGTTTTTGTTGCTGCTGTATGTGCTGAGATTGTTTTTTGGTATTGTTGTAGGTATTGAGATTTCTTTTGATATTGCTATAGCTATTAAGATTGTTTTTCATGTTGCAGATATTGAGATTGTTTTTGTTGTTGTTGTAGGCATAGATATTATTTTGGTTGATGCTTTAGATATTGAGATAAATTTTGGTGTTGCTGTCGGTATAGGGATTGCCTTTGGTGTTGCTAAAGGTATTTAGATTGTTATTGGTGTTCCTGTGGGTATTGAGATTGCTTTCTGTGTTGCTGTAGGAATTGAGATTACTTTTGGTGTCACCGTAGATTTAGAGATTGTTTCTGGTGTTGATGTAGGTATTGAGATTGCTTTTGTTGTTGCTGTAGGTTTTGAGAATGTGTTTGGTGTTGCTGTAGGTTTTGAGATTGTTTTTGGTGTTGCTGTAGGAATTGAGATTGTTTTTGTAGTTGCTGTTGGTTGTGATTGCTTTTGGTGGTGCTCCATGTATTGAGATTGTTCTTGTAATTGTTGTGGGTATTTAGATTGTATTCAATGTTGCTCTAAGTATTGAGTCTGTATTGCTGTCGCTGCAGATATTGAGATTGTTTTTGCTGTTGCTGTAAGTGTTGAGATGATTTTTGTAATTGCTGTAGATTTTGTGACTGTTTTCAGTGTGGCTATAGATTTTGAGAATATTTTTGATGCTGTAGGTAATGACATTGTTTCTGGCATTGCTGTGGGTATTGAAATAGTTTATTTGTTTCTGTGGAGTGTAGTTTTGTTGTTGCTGAAGAGATTGAGTCTGCTTTTGGTGTTGCTGTAGGTATTGAGTTTGTTTTTGGCATTGCTATAGGTATTGATATCGCCTGTGGGGTTGCTGAACTTATTGAGATTGCTTTCGGTGTTGCTGTAGGTATTGAGATGGTATTTTTTTTATGTTGCTGTAGCATTGAGATTATTTTTGGTGTTACTGTAGATATTGAGATTGCTTTTGGTATTGCTGTGGGTATTAAGATTGTTGTTCCTGTGCATTTTGAGATTGCTTCTGGTGTTGCTGCATGTATTGATGTCGCTTTTATTTTGTATGTTGCTATATGTTTTGAGGTTGCTTTTGATGTTCCTGTAGGTATTGAGGTTGCTTTTGGTGTTGCTGCAGTTATTGAGATTGTTTTTGGCGTTGCTGTAGTTATTGATAGTATTTTGGTATATATTGATATTAGATTGATATTATTTTGGGTGTTGCTGTAGATATTGAGATCACTTTTGGTGTTGCTGTTAGTATAGGGATTGCTTTTGGTGTTGCTGCAGTTATTGAGATTGTTTTTGTTGCTGCTCTAGGCACTGAGATTTCATTTGGTGTTGCTGTAGTTACTAAGATTTGCTGTAGTGTTGCTGTAGCAATTGACTTTGTTTTTGTTGCTGCTGTATGTGCTGAGATTGTTTTTTGGTATTGTTGTAGGTATTGAGATTTCTTTTGATATTGCTATAGCTATTAAGATTGTTTTTCATGTTGCAGATATTGAGATTGTTTTTGTTGTTGTTGTAGGCATAGATATTATTTTGGTTGATGCTTTAGATATTGAGATAAATTTTGGTGTTGCTGTCGGTATAGGGATTCCCTTTGGTGTTGCTAAAGGTATTTAGATTGTTATTGGTGTTCCTGTGGGTATTGAGATTGCTTTCTGTGTTGCTGTAGGAATTGAGATTACTTTTGGTGTCGCCGTAGATTTAGAGATTGTTTCTGGTGTTGATGTAGGTATTGAGATTGCTTTTGTTGTTGCTGTAGGTTTTGAGAATGTGTTTGGTGTTGCTGTAGGAATTGAGATTGTTTTTGGTGTTGCTGTAGGAATTGAGATTGTTTTTGTAGTTGCTGTTGGTTGTGATTGCTTTTGATGGTGCTCCATGTATTGAGATTGTTCTTGTAATTGTTGTGGGTATTTAGATTGTATTCAATGTTGCTCTAAGTATTGAGTCTGTATTGCTGTCGCTGCAGATATTGAGATTGTTTTTGCTGTTGCTGTAAGTGTTGAGATGATTTTTGTAATTGCTGTAGATTTTGTGACTGTTTTCAGTGTGGCTATAGATTTTGAGAATATTTTTGATGCTGTAGGTAATGACATTGTTTCTGGTGTTGCTGTGGGTATTGAAATAGTTTATTTGTTTCTGTGGAGTGTAGTTTTGTTGTTGCTGAAGAGATTGAGTCTGCTTTTGGTGTTGCTGTAGGTATTGAGTTTGTTTTGGTGTTGCTGCAGGTATTTAGATTGACTTTCATGTTGTAGGCATTGAGTTTGTTTTTGTTGTAGGTATTGAGATTATTTTTGGTGTTGCTGTCGGTATTCATATTTATTTGGTGTTGCTGTCATTATTGAGATTGTTTTTGTTTTGCTGTAGGTATTGTGATTGTTTTTGGTGTTTCAGTAGTTATCAAGAATGTTTTGGGTGTTGCTGTAGGTACTTAGATGTTCTATTGTTGCTGTAGATATTGAAATTGCTTGTGGTGTTGCTGTATGTTATGAGATTGTTTTTGTTGCTGCTCTAGGCACTGAGATTTCATTTGGTGTTGCTGTAGTTACTAAGATTTGTTGTAGTGTTGCTGTAGCAATTGACTTTGTTTTTGTTGCTGCTGTATGTGCTGAGATTGTTTTTTGGTATTGTTGTAGGTATTTTGATTGCTTTTGATATTGCTATAGCTATTAAGATTGTTTTTCATGTTGCAGATATTGAGATTGTTTTTGTTGTTGTTGTAGGCATTGATATTATTTTTGGTGATGCTTTAGATAGTGAGATTACTTTTGGTGTTGCCGTAGGTTTAGAGATTGTTTCTGGTGTGATTGCTTTTGGTTTTGCTCTAGGTTTTGAGATTGTTTATGGTGTTGCAAATGAGATTGCTATTGTTTTTGATGTTGTAGGAGGAATTGTGCTTGTTTTTGGTGTACTGTAGGTACTGAGGTTGCTTTTGGTGTTGCTGTAGCTATTGAGATTGTTTTTGGTGTTGCTGTAAGAATTGAGATTGTTTCTGGTGTTGCTGTAGGAATTGAAATTGTTTTTGTAGTTGCTGTTGATTGTGATTGCTTTTGATGGTGTTCCATGTATTGAGATTGTTCTTGTAAATGTTGTGGGTATTGAGATTGTTTTCAGTGTTGCTCTAAGTATTGAGTCTGTACTGCTGTTGCTGCAGATATTGAGATTGTTTTTGCTGTTGCTGTAAGTATTGAGATGGTTTTTGTAATTGCTGTAGATTTTGTGACTGTCTTTGGTGTGGCTATAGATTTTGAGAATATTTTTGATGCTATAGGTAATGACATTGTTTCTGGTGTTGCTGTGGGTATTGAAATAGTTTATTTGTTTCTATGGAGTGTGGTTTTGTTGTTGCTGAAGGGATTGAGTCTGCTTTTGGTGTTGCTGTAGGTACTGAGTTTGTTTTGGTGTAGCAGCAGGTATTTAGATTGATTTTGGTGTTGCTGTAGGAATTGAGATTGGTTGTGGTGTTGCTGTAGGAATTGAGTTTGTTTTGATGTTGCTGTAGGTTTTGAGATTGTTTTTGGTGTTGCTGTTGGAATTGAAATTGTTTTTGTAGTTGCTGTTGGTTGTGATTGCTTTTGGTGGTGCTCCATGTATTGAGATTGTTCTTGTAATTGCTGTGGGTATTGAGATTGTTTTTAGGGTTGCTCTACGTATTGAGTCTGTACTGCTGTTGCTGCAGATATTGAGATTGTTTTTGCTGTTGCTGTAAGTATTGAGATGGTTTTTGTAATTGCTGTAGATTTTGTGACTGTCTTTGGTGTGGCTATAGATTTTGAGAATATTTTTGATGCTGTAGGTAATGACATTGTTTCTGGCGTTGCTGTGGGTATTGAAATAGTTTATTTGTTTCTATGGAGTGTGGTTTTGTTGTTGCTGAAGGGATTGAGTCTGCTTTTGGTGTTGCTGTAGGTACTGAGTTTGTTTTGGTGTAGCAGCAGGTATTTAGATTGATTTTGGTGTTGCTGTAGGAATTGAGATTGGTTGTGGTGTTGCTGTAGGAATTGAGTTTGTTTTGATGTTGCTGTAGGTTTTGAGATTGTTTTTGGTGTTGCTGTTGGAATTGAAATTGTTTTTGTAGTTGCTGTTGGTTGTGATTGCTTTTGGTGGTGCTCCATGTATTGAGATTGTTCTTGTAATTGCTGTGGGTATTGAGATTGTTTTTAGGGTTGCTCTACGTATTGAGTCTGTACTGCTGTTGCTGCAGATATTGAGATTGTTTTTGCTGTTGCTGTAAGTATTGAGATGGTTTTTGTAATTGCTGTAGATTTTGTGACTGTCTTTGGTGTGGCTATAGATTTTGAGAATATTTTTGATGCTGTAGGTAATGACATTGTTTCTGGCGTTGCTGTGGGTATTGAAATAGTTTATTTGTTTCTATGGAGTGTGGTTTTGTTGTTGCTGAAGGGATTGAGTCTGCTTTTGGTGTTGCTGTAGGTACTGAGTTTGTTTTGGTGTAGCAGCAGGTATTTAGATTGATTTTGGTGTTGCTGTAGGAATTGAGATTGGTTGTGGTGTTGCTGTAGGAATTGAGTTTGTTTTGATGTTGCTGTAGGTTTTGAGATTGTTTTTGGTGTTGCTGTCGGAATTGAAATTGTTTTTGTAGTTGCTGTTGGTTGTGATTGCTTTTGGTGGTGCTCCATGTATTGAGATTGTTCTTGTAATTGCTGTGGGTATTGAGATTGTTTTTAGTGTTGCTCTACATATTGAGTCTGTACTGCTGTTGCTGCAGATATTGAGATTGTTTTTGCTGTTGCTGTAAGTATTGAGATGGTTTTTGTAATTGCTGTAGATTTTGTGACTGTCTTTGGTGTGGCTATAGATTTTGAGAATATTTTTGATGCTGTAGGTAACAACATTGTTTCTGGTGTTGCTGTGGGTATTGAAATAGTTTTTTTGTTTCTATGGAGTATGATTTTGTTGTTGCTGAAGGGATTGAGTTTGTTTTGGTGTAGCAGCAGGCATTTAGATTGATTTTGGTGTTGCTGTAGGTATTTAGGTTGTTTTTGGTGTTGCTGTTGATATTGAGATTGTTTTTGACATTGCTGTAGGTATTGGGATTGCTTTTGGTGATGCTAAAGGAATTGAGATTGCTTTTGGTGTTACTGTAGATTTTGAGAATGCATTTGGTGTTGCAGTATTTATTGAGATCGGGTTTTTTTGGTGTTGCTGAAGGTATTGAAATTATTTTTGGTATTGCCATCAGTTTTGAGAGTGGGTTTTTTTGTGTTGCTGTAGATTTTGAGAACCCCTTGTGATGTTTCTTTATATATTGATATTGTTTTGGTGTTTCTGTATGTATTGATGTTACTTTTGGTGTTGCTGTAGGTATTGAGTTTGTTTTTGTCTTTGCAGCAGGTATTTAGATTGCATTTGGTGTTGCAGAAGTTATTGAATTGCTTTTTGGTGTTGCTGAAGGTATTGAAATTGTTTTTGGTATTGCCATCAGTTTTGAGAGTGTTTTTGGTGTTGCTGTAGCTGTTGAGATTATTTTTGGTATTGCCTCAGTTTTGAAAGTGAGTTTGGTGTTGCTATAGTTATTGAGATTCTTTTTAGTGTTACTGTAGGAATTTAGATTATTTTTGGTATTGCCATAGGTTTAGAGATTGCTTTTGATGTCGCTGTAAGAATTGAGATTACTTTGGGTGTGTTAGGTTTAGAGATCATCTTGGGGGTTGCTGCAGGTATCAAGATTGTATTGGTGTTGCTATAGGTATCGAGATTGTTTTTGTTATTGCTGTGGGTATGGATACTGTTTTTGTTGACACTGTAGGTGTTCAAATTGTTTCTGGTTTTGCTGAAGGTATATGAGATTGCTTTTATTGTTTCTGATGGTATTGAGATTGCTTTTGGTGTTGCAAATGAGATTGGTATTACTTTTGCTGTTGGTGTAAGTATTAAAATTGTGTTTGCAGTTACTGCAGGCATTGAGAGTGCTTTTGGTGTTCCTGTAGATATTGAGATTGTTTTTGAGGTTGCTGTAAGTACTGATATTATTTTTGGTGTTGCTGTAGGTATTGTGATTGTTTATGGTGTTGTATATATTGTTTTGTTTTTGATGTTGCTCTATGTATTGAGATTGCATTTGGTTTTGCTGTACGGATGAGATTGTGTCTGGTGTTGCTGTAGATTTTTAGATTGTTTTTGATGTTACTGTATGTGTTGACAATGATGTTGGTGTTCTTGTAGTTATTGAGATCTCTTTTGGTGTTGCTGTAAGTATTGGGGATGTTTTTGGTGTTCCTGCAGGTATTGAGATTGGTTTTAGTGTTCTTACAGGTATTGAAATTGTTTTTGGTGCTCCTACAGGTATTGAGATTGCTTTTGCTGTTGCTGTATGTATTGAGATTACTTTTGTAGTTGCTGTAGGGATTGAGGTTGCTTTTTGTTTACAGTAGGTATTGAGATTGTCTTTTGGTGTTATTGTTGATATTGAGAGTATTTTTGGTGTTGTTGGTATTGCGATTGTTTTTGGTGCTGCTGTAGGTATAGAGATTGATTTTGCTGTTGCTCTAGGTATTGAGATATTTTTGGTGGTGTTGTATGGATTGATATTGTTTTTGGTGTAGACTTAGATTTTGAGATTGTTCTTGGTGTTGCTGTAGATATTAGATTGTTTCTGGTATTGCTGTAGGTACTGAGATTGCTTTTAGTGTTGCTGTAGGTATTGAGAGCTTTTGGTGTTGTATGTTTTGAGATGGCATTTGATATTGTTGGTATTGAGATTGTTTTGGTGTTGCTGCAGGTATGTAGATTGTTTTTGGTGTTGCTGTAGGTATTTAGATTGTTTTTTGTGTTGTAGGCATTGAGTTTGTTTTGGTTGTAGGTATTGAGATTATTTTTAGTGTTGCTGTCAGTATTCATATTGCTTTGGTGTTGCTGTCGCTATTGAGATAGTTTTTGGAGTTGCTGAAGGTATTGAGATTGTTTTTGTTTTGCTGTAGGTATTGAGATTGCTTTCGGTGTTGCTGTCCAGTTTGAGATTCTTTTATTTCTGCTGTTGGCTTTGAGATTGTTTTTAGAGTTGCTGTAGGTATTGGGATTGTTATAATGTTGCTGTAGGTATTGTGATTATTTTAGTGTTGCTGTAGGTATTGTGACTGTTACAGTGTTGCTGTAGGTATTGAGATTGTTTTTAGTGTTGCTGTAGGTATTGATGGAATTTTGGTGTGTATTAATATTAGATTGATATTATTTTGGGTGTTGCTGTAGATATTGAGATAACTTTTGGTTTTGCTGTCAGTATAGGGATTGCTTTTGGTGTTGCTACAGTTATTGAGATTCTTTTTGTTACTGCTCTAAGTATTGAGATTTCATTTGGTGTTGTGGTAGTTACTGAGATTTGCTGTAGTGTTGCTGTAGCTATTGACATTGCTTTGTTGCTGTGTGTGTACTGAGATTGTTTTTTGGTGGTGTTGTAGGTATTGAGATTGCTTTTAGTGTTGCTGTATGTATTGAGATTGCTTTTGGTATTGCTATAGATATTGAGATTGTTTTTCATGTTATAGATATTGAGATTGTTTTTATTGTTGCCGTAGGCATTGATATTATTTTGGGTGATGCTTTAGATATTGAGATAACTTTTGGTGTTGCTGTCAGTATAGGGATCGCCTTTGGTGTTGCTAAAGGTATTTTGATTGTTATTGGTGTTCCTGTAGGTATTGAGATTGCTTTTTGTGTTGCTGTAAGAATTGAGATTACTTTTGGTGTTGCCAGAGGTTTAGAGATTGTTTCTGGTATTGCTATAGGTATTGAGGTTGCTTTTGGTGTTGCTCTAGGTTTTGAGATTGTTTTTTGTAGGTTTTGATACTGTTTTTGTTGTCACTGTAGGTGTTCAAATTGTTTCTGGTTTTGCTGAAGGTATTGAGATTGTTTTTAATGTTATTGTAAGTATTGAGATTGCTTTTGGTGTTTATGTAGATATCCAGATTGCTTTTGGTGTTTCAAATGAGATTGGTATTACTTTTGCTGCTGGTGTAAGTATTAAGATAGTGTTTGCTGTTACTGCAGGCATTAAGAGTGCTTTTGGTGTTCCTGTAGATATTGAGATTGTTTATGGTGTTGTATGTATTGATGTTGTTTTTGATGTTGCTGTATGTATTGAGATTGCATTTGGTTTTGCTGTACAGATGAGATTGTATCTGGTGTTGCTATAGATTTTTAGATTATTTTTGATGGTGCTGCAGACATTGAGATTGTGTTTGGTGTTGCTGTGGGCATTGAGATTGCTCTTTGTGCTGCTATAGGGTTGTGATTGTTTTTGTTATTACTGTAGATATTTAGATTGCTTTTGGTGCTGCTATGGGTATTGAGGTTGTTTTTTGGTGTTACTGTAGCTATTGTGATTGCTTGTGGAGTTGCTGTAGGTATTCATATTGCTTTTGCTGTTGCTATTGCAATTGAGATCATGTTTGGTGTTGCTGGAGGTATTGAGATTCCTTTTAATGCTGATGAATATGTTGACAATGTTTGTGGTGTTCCTGTAGGTATTGAGATCATTTTTGGTGTTGCTGTAAGTAATGGGAATTTTTTGGGTGTTCTTGCAAGTATTGAGATTAGTTTTGGTGTTGCTGTATGTATTTATATTACTTCTGTAGTTGCTGTAGGGATTGAGGTTGCTTTTGGTTTATTGTAGTATTAAGATTGTCTTTTGGTGTTATTATTGATATTGCAATTGATTTGAGTGTTGCTGTAGATATTGAGAGTGCTTTTGGTGTTGCTGTCGGTATTGAGTTTGTCTTTGGTGTTGCTGTAGATATTGAGATTGTTTTTGGTGCTGCTGTAAGTATAGAGATTGTTTTTGTTGTTGCTCTAGGTATTAAGATATATTTTGGTGTTGTTTGAATTGATATTGTTTTTGTTGTAGACTTAAATTTTGAGGTTGTTCTTGGTGTTGTAGATATGAGATTGCTTCTGGTATTGCTGCAGGGACTGAAATTGTTTTAGTGTTGCTGTAGGTATTGAGACCATTTGGTGTTGTAGTATGTTTTGAAATTGCATTTGATGTTGTTTGTATTGAGATTATTTTGGTGTTGCTGGAGGTATTTAGGTTGCTTTTTGTGCTGTAGGCATTGAGTTTGTTTTTGTTGTTGTAGGTATTGAGATTATTTTTGGTGTTGCTGTCGGTATTCATATTGCTTTGATGTTGCTGTCATTATTGGTATTGCTTTTGGTGTTGCTGTAGAGTTTGAGATTGTTTTTATTGTTGCTGTAGGCTTTGAGATTGTTTTTAGTGTTGCTGTAGGTATTGTGATTGTTTTAGTGTTGCTGTAGGTATTGTGATTATTTTAGTGTTGCTATAGCTATTGAGGTTGTATTTAGTGTTGGAGTAGGTATTGAGATTGTTTTGGTGTTGCTGTAGGTATTTAGGTTGCTTTTCGTGTTGTAGGCATTGAGTTTGTTTTTGTTGTTGTAGGTATTGAGATTATTTTTGGTGTTGCTGTCGGTATTCATATTGCTTTGATGTTGCTGTCATTATTGAGATTGCTTTTGGAGTTGCTGCAGGTTTTGAGATTGTTTTTGTTTTGCTGTAGGTATTAAGATTTAATTTGGTGTTGCTGTAGGTATTGGTATTGCTTTTGGTGTTGCTGTAGAGTTTGAGATTGTTTTTATTTTTGCTGTAGGCTTTGAGAATTTTTTAGTGTTGCTGTGGGTATTGTGATCATGTTTAGTGTTGTTGTAGGTATTGTAATTGTCTTTAGTGTTGGTGTAGGTATTGAGATTGTTTTAGTGTTGCTGTAGGTATTGTGATTGTGTTTAGTGTTGCTGTAGGTATTGAGATTGTTTTAGTGTTGCTGTAGGTATTGTGATTGTGTTTAGTGTTGCTATAGGTATTGTGATTGTGTTTAGTGTTGCTGTAGGTATTGAGATTGTGTTTAGTGTTGCTGTAGGTATTGTGATTGTGTTTAGTGTTGCTGTAGGTATTGAGATTGTTTTAGTGTTGCTGTAGGTATTGTGATTGTGTTTAGTGTTGCTATAGGTATTGTGATTGTGTTTAGTGTTGCTGTAGGTATTGAGATTGTGTTTAGTGTTGCTGTAGGTATTGAGATTGTTTTAGTGTTGCTGTAGGTATTGTGATTGTGTTTAGTGTTGCTGTAGGTATTGAGATTGTTTTAGTGTTGCTATAGGTATTGTGATTGTGTTTAGTGTTGCTGTAGGTATTGAGATTGTTTTAGTGTTGCTATAGGTATTGTGATTGTGTTTAGTGTTGCTGTAGGTATTAAGATTGTTTTAGTGTTGCTGTAGGCATTGAGGGCATTTATTTATTTACAATCGGGCCTTCCAGACCTTCAAGCCACATTGCCCTTCAGTCCTCCAATTTTACCCGAGCCTAGTAACGGGACAAATTTCAATGACCAATTAACCTACTGACCGGTATGTCTTTGGAATGTGGGAGGAATGCAGAGAATCTGGAGGATACCCATGTAGTCATGGAGTGAACATTGAAACTCCTTACAGGCAGCCGGGGGTATTGAACCCGTCTCACCTGTTTTGTCAAGCATTGTGCTAATCACTACATTACTGTGCCAGCTCTGTTGATGTTGTTTTAAGTATTGAGGTTAGTGTTGTAGCTGTATGTACTGAGGTTCCCAGTTCAGAGTTCAGAGTACATTTATGATCAAAGTATGTATACATTATATAACAATGTGATTCATCTCCTGACAGGCAGCCACAAAACCAAGAAACCCAATAGAATCCATTTCAAAAAAATCAAATACCCAATGTGCGCCGTAAAAACACAGAAATCATGCAAACAATAAAAGTACGCAAATAGCATTCAGAACAGACATTCATGAAAGTGAGCCCACAGACGCAAAGCCAGCCATCACTGCAGCCGCATCAGGAGCCCGTTAGTTGCAGGCCACAGCCTCAGTTTAGCGCAGAGACAAGTAAACATTATGGAACAGTGAGCTGAACCGTCCATCCATCGCCTCTGTACTGGTTCAGGAGCCTGATGGTTGAAGGGTAATAGCTGTTCCTGAACCTCGTGATGTGGGACCAAATGTTCCTCTATCTCCTTTCTGATGGCAGCAACAAGAAGAGAGCACGGCCTGGATGGTAGGGGTCCTTGATGATGGATGCTGCCTTCAATAGCCTGTAGACTCACTTTCAGGGACACTGTATCTGATATGTGTGGTTTTTTGTGGATTCTATTGTACTTCCTTATTTTCCTTGGGTACCTGCAAGACAATGAATCTCAAGGCTGTGTGTGGTGAACTTACTTTGAGCTTTGTAATTGCACCTCATGTAGATGAGCTCGGTGGTGAGGAAGGCTTTCCCTGTGATGATCAGGGCTCTATCCATCACTTTTTGAAGGCTTTTCCACTCTGCCACATTTTGTTGTTGCTCCTTGTGGCACACCAGGCGCCAACCTCGCCATTTCGTTAGCATTTCTTTGTTCTTTACCAGGCCAAATTGTTAGCTCGACGCTCAACCCAGCGAAGGATGGAAAGTGTGCAAGGGGCCGCTGGATTCGAACCCAGGACCACTCGTTGGGTGCAGATGCCACTACACCACCAGCAGGCTTCTACCACATTTTACAGTTTTTTAAAAAAATTTCAGTCCTGGTTTGGTGCTGTTGTTTCACATTCTCCCTTGTGTTCATTGCTAAATTCATAATGCAACTACATCCCTCTCTGCAGGAACCCTCAAAGGAAGGCACAGTGGACGGGATGGCATGCTCGCAAGTGTTCAGAGATTGTCACTGCATTAAGCAATACTCTCCCTCAGCTGGTGAGTCTTTTGTGTTGTTCTCCAAAAAAGAGAAGCTGAAATTAATAGCACAAACCACAAGAGGCCAGGAGTACAGGCTAAAGGATAAGGATGATAATTTTACTTTAGTAACACACACACAAAATACTGGAGGACCTCAGCAGAACGGGCAGCACATCTATGGAGGGGAATAAACAGTCAACGTTTCTGGCTGAGACCCTTCATCAGAACTGGAAAGTAAGGGGGGGTAACTTTTTTACACTGGCTTCTGCCCCCTTCCTGTCCAGTCCTGTTGAAGGATCTCAACCTGAAATGTTAACTGTTTATGGATGTTTTCTGACCTGCTGAGTTCCTCCAGCATTTTGCGTGTGTTGCTCTGGATTTCCAGCATCTGCAGAATCTCTTGTGTTTATGA
The DNA here is from genome assembly GCF_048418815.1 of Hemitrygon akajei. Classification (NCBI taxonomy): domain Eukaryota; kingdom Metazoa; phylum Chordata; class Chondrichthyes; order Myliobatiformes; family Dasyatidae; genus Hemitrygon; species Hemitrygon akajei. The sequence continues at coordinate 45,068,114 of NC_133150.1, read as the reverse complement.
TGTTTTAACATTATTTCTCCGCAGTAGGATATCACCAGAAGAGCCAGCATTTGTTCCCCATCCCTCAGTCAAAGGTCAAAGTAAATTTATTACCCAAGTACCTCTGTGATCTGTATAGAGTCCATGACCCTCACTGTGGCATTGTTTCACTTTGATAGACTCTGTGTCCATCTCCCAAGTAAAGACAGATGCAAAAAATCCATTTAAGATCTCCCCAATCACTTTTGGCTCCATGCACAGATTACCATTCTACTCTTCCAGAGGACCGTTGTTGTCCCTTGCAATCCTTATGCTCTTAACATATCTGTAGAATCCCTTAGGATTTTACTTCACCTTGTCTGCCAAGGCAACTTCATGCCTTCCTTTAGCCTTTCTGATTTCTATCTTAAGTGTTCTCTTATCCTCCTCAAGTACCTCATTTGTTCCTGCCTGTTTATACCTGCTATGCATCTCCTTCATTTTCTTGACCAGGGCCTCAATATCTTTCGAAAACCAAGGTTCTGTAAACCTGTTGTCTTTGTCTGTTATTCTGACGAGAACATACAAACTTTATACTCTCAAAAATTCACTTTTGAAGACCTCCCTCTTACCAAGTACATCTTTGCCAGAAAACAACCTCCCCCAATCCACACTTGCCAGATCTTCTCTGATGCCATCAAAATTGGCCTTTCTCCAATCTAGAATCTTAACCCAAGGACCAGACTTACCCTTTGCCATAATTACCTTGAAACTATTGGCATTATGATCACTAGTCACAAAGTGTTCCCCTTCACAAAATTTTGTTACCTGCCCTGCCTCATTCCCTAATAGGAGATCTAGTATCACACTCTCCTTAGTTGGGACTTCTATGTACTGATTAAGGAAACTTTTCTGAACATATTTAACAAATTCTTTCCCATCTAGTCCTTTTACAGTACGGGAGTCCCAGTCAATATGTAGGAAGTTAAAATCTTATATGAGAAAAACACACAAAATGCTGGAAGAACTGATGACAGGTTTCGGACTGGAGACTTCTTATTCTGGGTTCTGCCCACTTTCCAGTCCTGATGAAAGGTCTCAGCCCAAAATGTTTATTCCTCTCCATAGACGCTGTGTGTGTTGCTCAACATTTCCAGCATCTACAGGATCTCTTGTGTTTAGGACATGAATCACGGCTTCAAGTTCAGTGGCATGATTATCCACAATTTATCTCACTGGGAAACAACAAAAATTCCTAAAGTGATCCTAAACTTCCAAAAATAAAGTACTACCAACACCAAAGAAGTCTGAAATGGAACATGAAACACTAGAAAATCTAAACCTATGAGGGAACATCTGGGAGATGTACAGTACTGTGCAAAAGTCTTTGGAACATGTAAGATAATTCTGAAAAGCAAAGATGCTTTCAAAAATAATCTAGGGTGCCTCTGACTTTTGCACAGTATTGCAGTTAACCTATCAAGTCACTGACATCACAGGCGCAATTATTAGAAAATGAGAATGGAAACTGAAAGCAACAATATATGAAGTACAGGAATTGGGATGTTGAGGCAGGAATGTGCAGTGTCAAGGCTGGTTATTAACAGAGCAACACACAAGGTGCTGGAGGAACTCTGCAGGGCAGGTAGTACCTGAGGAGGGAAACGGCCAGTTGATGCTTCCATAGGACCATAAGATATAGGAGCAGAATTTGGCCCATTTGGCTCATGGCTGAGATCCTTCATCTCTGAAAAGTGAAAAATGGCAGATGGGATTTAATGCAGACAAGTGTGAGGTGTTGTACTTTGGGAGGACCAACCAGGATAGGACTTACACAGTGAGAAGTAGAGCATGGACTATGTTAGGATAAAGGGATCTGGGAAAACAGATCCTTAGTTCCTCGAAAGGGGCATCATAGGTTGGTAGGGTTGTGGCATATTTGCCTTCATAAATCAAAATGTGGAATACAGGAGTCGGGACATTATATTGAAGTTATTTTAGATGTTGGTGAGGCCTAATTTGGAGTATTGTATCCAGTTTTGGTCACCTATCAACAGGAAAGATGTCAATAAGATTAAAAGGGTGCAGAGAAAATTTATCAGGATGTTGTCAGGACTTAAGGATGTTAGTTATAGGGAAAGGTAGAAACAGGTTAGAACTTTATTCCCTAGAGCATAGGAGAATGAGAGGAGTTTTGATAGAAGTATACAAAGTTATGAGGGGTATAGATAGAGTAAATGCAAGCAGGGTTTTTCTATTGAGGTTGGGTCAGACTAGAATTAGAGATCATAGGTTAGGGTGAAAGATGAAATATTCAAGGGGAATCTGAGGGGGAAACTTCCTCACTCAGAGTATTGTCCAAGTGTCAGCAGAAGTGGTGGATTTGGGTTTGATTTCAACATTTTTCAAAGATTCAAAGTGCATTTAATATCAAAGAATGATTAAGTTATACAACCTTGAGATTTGCTTGCTTGCAGGCAATCGCAAAGCAAGGAACCCGAAGAAACCAATTAAAAAAAAGACCAACCCCCAGTGCCCACAGAGAAAGAGAGGGAAAACAAAACAAATGTGCAAACAAAAAAAAACACAAAACAAATCATGCAGTGTTAAGAAAAATTTAGACAGGTACATAAATGGGAAGAGTATTGAGAGCTGTGGTCTGGGTGCAGGTTGATGGGAGTAGGCAGATTAATAGTTTGGCATGATTAGATGGGCTGAAGGACCTGTTTCTGTGCAGTAGTGTTCTATAACTATGACTGAGAGGAAAGAGGACACTAAAGAAAGATACCTGTTGAAAGAAGTTATATTGAGGATGGACAAGGTTGGGTAAAGAATGGCACTGAATGTATCTGTTACAATATCATTCAGAGACTTCCCCAGCCAGAAGCCCTGGGTGAACCATAAGATCTGCAACCTGCTGAGAGTCATATGAGAAGCACTTAAGTCTGGCGACCAAGAAAGTTGCAAGAGGTCCAGGTATGATATGCAGAAAGCCACCTCACGGGCAAAGTGGCAATTCTGGACTAAACTTGAAACTCGAAGGACGCTTGACAGTCGTGGCAGGGTTTGAATGCTATCGCCTCTTATAAAATTATATCAAGCGACATAAGTGACAACAGGGCTTCGCTTCCAGATGAGCTCAATGCCTTCTATTCTCGCTTTGACCGTCAAAACGTGGAGGAACCTTCACAAACTCCTGCAGTCCCCAATGATCCTTTGATTTCAGTCTCTGAGGCTGTTGGGCGAGCAGCCTTCAGAAGGGTGAACACACAAAAAGCATCCGGCCCAGACAGGGTACCTGGCCAGGTACTAAAGACCTGTGCTAATCTTTAACTACCTGCTTCAAGTAGGCTTCACTTGTACTGGTGCCTGAGAAGAACATGGTAACCTGCCTCAATGACTATCTTCCAGGAGCACTTACATCCACAGGGAAGAATTTTGAGAGGCTGGTGATGAAACATATCAACACCTGCCTGAGAAGCAACTTGGATCTGCTCCAATTTGCCTACCAGAGCAGCAAGTCCACAGCAGATGCCATCTCATTGGCTCTTCACTCAACTCTGGAACATCTGGACAGCACAGATGCATACATCAGGATTCTCCTTATCAACTACAGTTCAGCATTCAATACCATCGTCCCCTCAAAACTAATCAATAAGCTTCAAGACTTTGGCTTCGATACCTCCTTGTGCAATTGGATCCTCGACTTCCTCACTTGCAGACTCCAGTCAGTTCGGATTGGCAACAATATCTCCTCCACAATTTCCATTTGCATAGGTGCACCACAAGACCATGTGTTTAGTTCCCTGCTCTACTCGCTTTATACTTATAACTGTGATGTTAACCACAGCTCTGATACTTTATTCAAGATTGTTGATGACACCACTGTTATAGCTTGAATCAAAGGTGGTGCCAAATCAAAATGTAGGAGGGAGATTGAAAATCTGGCTGAGTGGTGCCATAACAACAACCTCTCACTCAATGTCAGCAATTGTTGACTTCAGGAGGAGGAAACCAGAGGTCCATGAGCCACTCCTCATTGGGGGATCAGAGGTGGATAGGGTCAGTAACTTTAAATTCCTTTGGGTTATTATTTCAGAGGATCTGTCCTGGGACCAGCATGTAAGTGCAATTACGAAGGAAGCATGGCAGCACCTCTACTTTTTAAGAGTTTGTGAAGATTCAGCATGACATCTAAAACTTTGACAAACTTCTATCAATGTGTAGTGGAGAGTATATTGACTGGCTGCATTACCGCCTGGTATAGAAACACCAATGCCTTTGAATGGAAAATCCTACAAAAAGTAGTGGATATGGTCCTGCCCATCACAGATAAAGCCCTCCCTACCATTGAGCACATGTACATGAAGCATTGCGCAGGAAAGCAGCATCCATCATCCGGAGACACCCCCCCCCCCCCATTCCGCCAACCACACACCAGAACATATTTTCTTCTCACTGCTGCCATTAGGAAGAAGGTATAAAAACACTAGGTTCAGGAACATTTATTACCCCTTAACCATCAGGCTCTTGAACCAAAGGGGATAACTTCATTCAACTTCACTTGCCCCATCATTGAAATGTCCCCAGAACCTGTGATCTCACCTTCAAGGACTCTTCATCTCATGTTCTCGATATTTATTGCTTATTATTTCTTTCTTTTTGTATTTGCACAGTTTGTTGTCTTTTGCACACTGGTTGAACGTCCAAGTTGGTGCGGTCTTTCATTGATTCTATTATGGTTATTATTCTATTATGGATTTATTGCATATGCCCACAAAAATTAATCTCAGGGTTGTATGTGGTGACATATATGTACTTTGATAATAAATTTACTTTGAACTTTGTTACTTCATTGGATCTACTGTACTCTATGTTAGGAACACTTGTACACCTGCTCGTCAATGCAAATATCTAATTAGCCAACATGTGGCAGCAACTCAATGCATAAAAGCATGCAGACAATATCAATAGGTTCAGTTTTTCTTCAGACTAAACATCAAAATGGGGAAGTAAAGTGAAGTAAATGATTTTGACTATGGAATGATTGTTGGTGCCAGATGGGATGGTTTGAGTATCTCAGAAACTGCTGATCTCCTGGGATTTTCACACACAACAATTTTTAGAGTCTACAGCAAATGGTGCAAAACACAAAAAAAGCATCCAGTGAGCGGCAGATCTGTGGGTGTAAACGCCTTGTTAATGAGAGAGGTCAGAGGTGAATGGCCAGACTGGTTCAAGCAGGCGGGAAGTCGACAGTAACTCAAATCACCACACATTACAACAGTGGTGTGCAGAAGAGCATCTCTGAATGTGCTGCACATTGAACCTTCAAGTGGATGGGCTACTACAGCAGATGACCACACCACATTCCATTCCTATGCCTAGCAAAGTGGCCACTGAGTGCATCTCTATATAATTAAAACCCAAACAATTGAATACATTTTGATTAAGTTAAGTGAATTATTTCATACTTACCCTGCTCCACCACAACCCTTCTTCTCCATTCAAAATGAAGGTTTTTAACCAGATCCAAAGTGGGTAGCTTTACTAGTTTAGTTGAAGATCCCTCCCTGTGGATCATTAGTTTGTGGAAGATATCCTTTTCTAGAAAATGTTTGTTAAGTTAAATTTGAGTGCAGAATATAGCACTCCAGTTACATAGAACGTATGGTGTAGGCAGACAAATGACGTGCAAGGGCCAGGCCAAGGTAAGCTGCCGAATGGCCTAAATCTGCTCCTATGTCTTAGGGCCTTATGGAAATATTGGGAATGGAATTGCATCTGGTTCATTATTGTCACATGGACCGACATATAGTGAAAAGCTTGTCTTGCATACTGTTCATACAGATCAAATCATTACACAGTGCAGTGAGCTAGAATAATGTAAACAATAACCATTCAAAATAAAGGGTAAAAGTTACAGAGAAGGTGCATACTGGTAAACAACAAGGTGTGAGATCTGAACCACCTTTTGGCTGAGTTCATAGTTTGAGACCGCATTGATGCTGAGGAGTTCAAATTAGGAGATGGCTGTCGAAATTCACATTTGCAGCTATAGATTGCAAAACCGTTTGTAATCGACATAAGAAGGAAGTAATCTGGAAATTACTGTGGGAGTGCACTGCAAATGTTGCTGAGTTTCTTATGTACTGGTACAGCTCTACAAGAGGGATGGGCAGCTGGTTGGTAGCGTTCAGAACATAGAACATTACAGCACTGTACAGGCCCTTCAGTCCTCAATGTTGTGCCAAACTCTTAACCTATTCTAAGATCAATCCAATACTTCCCTCCCACAAAGCCCTCCATTTTTCTAACACTCATGTGCCTACCTGTCTAAACTCCAAGAGGACCTAACCCTTGTCACAGGGTTTGTAGGCTTGCGTGCCTCTGTAACCCAGAAAGCTAATTTGCCCGGAGTCATGACGTCTCCTTTGATTCCTGGTAAGGCCACCCATGCCAAACAGGTCAAAGGGTAGAGGCCAGACTAAGAGTGGTCCGCCAGTTCTCCAGGTTTGGAAACAGCAATGAAACTTCATTGCTGCCCTAAAGATGGGCAGCGTAACAGGTAAGTAAGTAAGATTTGCCTATCTTAAGAATATCTTTAATGTCCCTAATATATCTGGTTCTTCCACCACCCTGACAGTGCTTTCCAAGCAACCATCGTTCTCTGTGTAAAAGAACTTGCATCTGGCATTCCCCCATACTTTCCCCCAAGACTTTAAATTTCTCCCCCTCCTGTCCGCTCTGGAAAACCATCACTGGCTGTCCATTCTGTGGCTCTTAACATCTTATCTCTGCCTCTTATCATCCTGTACACCTCCATCAAGTTACCTCTCATCCTTCTTCTCTCCAAAGAGAAAAGCACTATCTTTCTCAGCCTATTCTCATAAGACATGTTTTCTAATCCAGGCAGCATCCTGGTAAATCTCATCTGCAACCCCTCTAAAATTTCCATATCCTTCCTACACTGGGGCAACCAGACCTGAACACAATATTCCAAGTGTGGTCTAACCAGGATTTTATAGGGTTGCAACATTACTTTGCAGATCTTGAACTCAAACGCCCGACTAGTGAAGGCCAACACACCATACGCCCTCTTACCAACCCTATCAACTTGTGTCACACATGTCAGAGAGATGTATGGATTTGTGAAGACTTCATCGTTACTGGATCAAACTCCTGCAACCCCCCCCCCCCCCCACCAAACCAACACGAGAGCATCTCCACCAGAACTGCAGAGGCTGAACATCACCTTCAGAGGGTCAAGTAGGATGGACAATCCCTACGTGATGCACAGACCCCAACATTGAATAAACCTCATACATGTCAACTGATAATCTTAGACCACTGACCAGGGAATGATGCTAGGTGTTCTTCATACTGGTAACCTAGAGTGCATCTGGATTACCAAGGTGGACTAAATCAGTTTTTAAAACTACTAAAATAAAAGAATAGTGGCCACTTTATTAGGTTACACCTGTACACCTGTTCATTAATGCATCTATCTAATCAGCCAATCATGTGGTGGCAACTCAATCCACAAAAGCACGCGGACATGGTCAAGAGGTTCAGATGTTCAGATCAAATATCAGAATGAGGAAGAAATGTGCTGCAAGTGACTTTGACCGTGGAATGATTGTTGGTGCCAGACAGGGTGATTTGAGTATCTCAGAAACTGCCAACTTCCTGGGATTTTCATACACAACATTCCCTAGAGTTTACAGAGAATGGTGCAATAAACAAAAAACATCCTGTGAGTGGCAGCTATGTGGGCTTAAATGCTTTGTTAATGAGAGAGATCAGAGGAGAATGGCCAGACTGGATGGAGCTGACAGGAAGGCAACAGTAACTCAAATAACCATGTGTTACAACAGTGGTGTGCAGAAGAGCATCTCTGAATGCACAACATGTCAACCTTGAAGTGGATGGGCTACAGCAGCAGCGGACCCTGACATACACTCACTCAGTGGCCACTTTATTAGGTACAGGAGGTATCTAATTAATTGGCAACTGGGCGTTAAATCAGCTGTTGTACTGTGATCTTTATACAACAAATTATTGATTTTTCTCCCTTAACTAAGCCAAGTGATCCAACCATATAGACCATGTAAATGTATGCAATGGAAATTAACAGACTGAATTTATTGAAGTTATTTTAAGAAAAATTATTTAAGCGGACAGGAAGTATTTTCCCTTTAAAAATAGTAATCTACAAATGAAATGAATCGCTTGATGCTTACTGTGATAATCTTAATCCACTTTCCCATGGACATAAACTAACAATAAAAAATCCAAAATTTGGCACAGTTTGCCATGAATTCTCCTTTGGAAATCGCTCACGGGTTGGCTGCATTGATAAAAACTGTGGTAAATGGGAATGTCACACTGTCACGATGTGGGGTATTTTCTCTCTGAGGCTGCAGACAGGCAAGTTGCCGGAGCAGTGGGGAGCCTGAAGCCACTCTGCCCTTTATTCACAGACGCTACCTGTGAATGCACATGGCAGTCAGCCGGTGAAACACGCAGGCAGTGTCCGCTCCTCGTCACTGTCATCCTCACCTTGATGAATGCCAGCACTGGCTGTTCTCTGGCCTGGCTCCAGCAAGTTGGTTTATTCACGTCTGTGAAATCAACTTCAATTTTAATACTCTGGAGTGATTACAAAAGGACTTAAACATTTCCAGCCACACCCTAAAACTGAAAGTGTTACTGCATCAAAATGAGGAAGGAACTGGAGTGAAAGTTGTGTGTGTGTGTGTGTGTGTGTGTGTGTGTGTGTGTGTGTGTGTGTGTGTGTGTGTGTGTGTGTGTGTGTGTGTGTGTGTGTGTGTGTGTGTGTGTGTGTGTGTGTGTGTGTGTGTGAGATACATGCGTGTGTGTGAATGTACATGTGTGACCATGTGATGTGATTGTGTGTGTCTGCCTTTGTGTACTTACGTGTGCGTTGTGTTTTGTATATGTACGTGAAATTATGTGTGATGTTTGTGTCTTTGTACTATGATGAGTGCATGTATGGATCTGCCTTTATTGGGTGTGTGCGTGTATATGCGCGCGCCCATTTGGGTGGTATATGTGTCTGTAAACTGTGTATGATGTGTGATTGTGTGTATGATGTGTGTATTTCTCTGTCTGTGTATGGTGTGTGTGTTTGTATACAGCACGTGTGTTTCTGAGTGTGTGTGTGTTTCTGTCTGTGTGTGATTCGTGTTTCTCTGTGTGTGGTATATGTGCCTGTGTGATGTGTGTGTGGTGTGTGTGTGTTTCTGTGTCTGCATGATAGGTGTAATATGCGTGTGAGTGTGTCTGAGTGATGTGACTGTGTGTTTCTGTGTCGGTGTGATAGGTGTGAATCTGTGTGTGTAAATAAAGACAACCAGAGGAATTAAAAGGCAAAGTGAGACAAAGAAAGAAAATTGTCACGAAGCCCCACATCAAATCTGACAGACAGGGCTGAAAATCTTTAAATGGCTCCCGTCCATAATTGCTGTTCTGATGTGATGCCAACACCACTCAGTAACACAAAATCATGGCAGGCTCCTACTGCAAATCTGTCGGAATGTAAAATGGGAGGGTAACTTCTAAATCCACTTGTCCGCGTTACGTTTAGTTCTGCTTCTGACAGGGTAGAAAATCCATCCAGGCTGTATCTCAGCACAGCTCCTCATTAAAGCCGGGCCAAATCCCACTTATCTCCAGCTGGTAGATGTGTGGAGGACCACTGGTGTCCACTGCGTGCGGTGTCAGCGCATCCCCGACTCCTTAGAAAAGGAAGTCCTTCAGTTGGAGGGTGCTGAATCTGGAATTTATTGCCACAGCCAGCTGTGGAGGCTAAGTTATGGGGTGTATTTAAAGCAGTGGTTGATAGGGAAGGAAAGGTTACAGGGAGAAGAACGGAGTAGAGAGGGAAAATAAATCAGCCATGATGGAATGGTGGAGCAGACTCAATGGACCGACTAGCCTCATCTGCTGCTATGCCTTATGAAACTATGGTTCTGAGCCCTTGCTTTCCCAGCACAGAATTCAACAACGAGCTGGACTTCAAATTCTGTGTGGGACTTCTTGCCCCATCGTTCACCTCAGCACCAAGTGGATGTTTTGGACCGCGACCCTTCGTCAGCAAGAGCTTCTCACTTTTTTCCCAGTCCTAATGAAGGGCCCCAGCCCAAAACATCAACTGTTTACTCATTTCCATAGATGCTGCCTGGCCTGCTGAGTTCCTCCAGCATTTTGTGTGTGTTGCTCCGGATTTCCAGCAACACACACAAATCTTCTCATCCAGGTGTACAAATGAACCCAATAAAGTGGCCACTGAGTGTAATTTAAAAGCAAATGGACATGTGAAGCAAAACAGTCAATTGAAAGGTTGAATCACTCGGGATAGAACGGCCTCAACATTTCTGGGAAGCAAAGGCTTCAGCACTGAGGAGGAACATACAGATCTTGGGGTTCTCATCCATAGATCCCTCAAGGTTACCAAGCAAGTTGATAACAGGGTTAAAAAGGCTTATGGTGTTTTGACCTTAATCATTTGGGAGATTGAGATCAATTGCAACATTCAAGAGAAGTTTGGTGAAGTACAAAGATTGGATTGGTGCGCAGGGCTATGGTCCAGATACAAGTTGATGGGACTAGACAGAATAATAGTTCAGCACAAACTCGATGAGTTGAAGGTTCTCTTTCTGTGCTGTAGTGCTCGCTGATTCTATGACTCTAAGACTTTGGTGTGCTCTTATCTGGCCAATGCCACATTGTTTATGGGAGTTTGCTGTGCACCGATTAACTGCATTGACTGCTTTACAGAACATCTTCACTGGCTGTAAAGCTCACCAAGATCTCCTAAAAGTGATGCCAAAGGCACTATATAAATGCAACTCTTCCTCGTTCCCAATTATGTCGTATTAACAGTCAGCACGGCTGACACATTGCTTTGCAGTGCCTGCTCTTGAGGTTTAATTCCCGCTGCTGTCTGTAAGGAGTTTGTGTGTACTTATTGTGATCCTGGGTGCTTCCTCCAGGTGCTCCAGTTTCCTCCCACGTTCCAAAGATGTACTGGTTAGGGTTAGTAGGTTGCGGGCATGCTGTGCTGGTGCTGGAAGCGTGGTGACGCTGGCACATCCTTGGACTACGTTGGTCATGAATGCAAACGGTGCATTTCAGAATCAGATTCAGGTTTCAAATCAACATGAAGTGTGTTGTTTTGAGGCAGCAGTGCAAGACGTAATAATAAAAACTATGAATTACAGTAAATACGGTGCGTATATAATAGTCACCCCCGCCCACCCCGGAAGTTTTCATGTTCTATTGTTTTACAAAATTGAATCACAGTGGATTTAATTAGGCTTTTTTTACACTGATCAACAGAAAAGGGTTCTTTTGTGCCAAAGTGGAAACAGATCCCTTCAAAGCGATCTAAATTAATTACAAATATAAAATACAAAATAATCGACTGCATAAGTATTCACCCTGTTCAAGTCAGTATTTAGTAGATGCACCTTTGGCAGCAATTCCACCTTGAGTCTGTGTGGATAGGTCTCTACCAGCTTTGCACATCTGCAGACTGCAATCTTTCCATATTCTTCTTTACAAAACTGTTCAAACTCTGTCAGATTGCCTGGGGATTGTGAGTGAACAGCCCTTTTCAAATCCACCCACAAATTCGCAATTGGGTTGAGGTCTGGACTCTGACTTGGCCATTCCAGGGCATTAACTTTGTTGTTTTTAAGCCATTCCTGTGTAGCTTTGACTTTATGCTTGAGGTTATTGTCTTACCGGAAAACAAATCTTCTCCTAAGTCACAGTTCTCTTGCAGACTGAATCATGTTTTCCTCCAGGATTTCCCTATATTTTGTTACATTCATTTTACCCTCTACCTTCACAAGCCTTCCAGGGCCCACTGCAGTGAAGCATCCCCACAGCATGATGCAGCCACCACCACGCTTTATGGTAAAGAAGGTACATTTTTGATGATGTGCAGGGTTTGGTCTGATGGCCAAAAAACTCAATTTTGGTTTCATTGGACCATAGAACCTAGCTGACGTCAGAGTCTCCTATGTGTCTACTGGCAACTCTAGCTGAGATTTCATGTGAGTTTTTTTCAATAGTGGTTTTCTCTCTGCCACCCTCCCATGAAGCTGCTACTAGTGAAGCACCCGGGCAACAGTTGTTGTATGTGGAGTTTCTCCTAACCCAGCACCGAAGTTTGTAACTCCCCCAAAGTTGTCATAGGTCTCTTGGTGGCCTGGCTCACTCATCGCCTTCTTGCAAAGTCAATCAATTTTTGAGAATGGCCTGTTCTAGCCAGATTTACAGCTGTGCCATATTCTTTTCATTTTTTGATGTTTGACTGAACAGTGCTCCAAGGGGTATTCAGTGACTTGAAAATTTCCTTGTATCCAATTCCTTACTTGCGATTTTCAATAATCTTTTTGTGGAGTTGCTTGGATTGTTCTTTTGTCTTCATGGTGTAGTTTTTGCCAGGATACTGACTCACCAGCAGTTGGACCTTCCAGATACAGGTGTATTTTTACTACAATCAGTTGAAACACCTTGACTGCACATGGTGATCTCCACTTAACTAATTATGTGACTTCTAAAACCAATCGGCTGCACCAGTGATGATTTGTTGTGTCATATTAAAGGGGGTGAATACTTATGCAATTGATTATTTTGTGTTTTATATTTGTAATTAATTTAGATTATTTTGTAGAGACCTTTTTTTTAATTTTGACACTGAAGAGTCTTTTTCTGTTGGTCAGTTTCAAAAAAGGCGAATTAAATCCACTGTGATTCAATGTTGTAAAATAGAAAACAAAACTTCCAAGGGGGGAGTGAATACTTTTTATAGGCACTATATATAATAGTTTAATAAGTAGTGCAAAAAAAGTAAAGGGTTCAATGTCCATTCAGAAATCAGATGGCAGAGGGGAAGAAACTATTCTTAAAATGTTGAGTGTGTGCCTTCAAGCTCCTGTACCTCCTCCCTGATGGTAGCAATGAGAAGAGGGTGTGGCCTGGGTGATGGAATCCTTAAAAATGGACGCCACCATTTTGAGGCATCAATCCTTGAAGATGTTCTGGATGCTACAGAGACGTGTGCCTATGATGGAGCTGACTGAGTTTACAACTTTCTGCAGCTTCTTTCGATCCTGTGCATTAGCCATCTCCCTCCCCCATACCAGGCGATGGTGCAGCCAGTTAGAATGCTCTCCATGGTACATCTGTAGAAATTAGCAAGTGTCCTTGGTGACATGCCAAATCTCTTCAAGCTACCAATCAAATATAGTTGCATACTTCAAAGTTTCGATGTACACGTGACAAGTAAAGCTAATCTTTAGAGGCCATGAAATATTAGTTTGGATATGGTTGACACTAAACATGAGAATGCAAATACCATGCTCTGATTCTTTCTAATCGAGAGGGGCGATCTCTGCCAGTATCTGGTAAGGCTTGTCTATACAAGTATCTCCCTCTCTCAAATCAGGAGGATTTGACCAAGTTGAGAGATGGGAGTGAGACTCATCTTTCTACTTTGGCCTCATGTCCTTCTGAGAAGGGGTATCACAACCAGGGATTGTTTACACAAAAAAAAAAGTTTTTTTTCCCAGTTGTATTTTTTCAGTGTCACCACAAGTGGGTGTGTGGTGTTCCTTGGATTGTTTACCATTTATGCCTAATTGTTTGTCTTTGGGCTAGCTCTAGGTTTTCACTTGTGCTGCAGGCAACTCATTTGGGATGATGGAGATTGTTAAGCTCTCTTTGTACTTATCACTTTTATTCAATTTGGGATACTTTAATTAGCACGGGATTTTCAATATCTTGCACCATAGTTGTTGTCTTTGGGGATTGTTGTTTTGTCTTGACGCTGGGGCTGTCTGATTGGTCCTGAATTCCAACGTGCTCCAGGGTGTATTTCGGGGGGGTGGGGGGGCATGCCAACCTCTCTTTGCTTGGACGTTGTGGATCCTTGTCTGGTGAAACTCTGACCGAGTTCCTCTGTGTGTCGTGAGTGATTTCAGTCCTTCAAGATTCTGTATAGTTTGCCTGAGTTCTGGGTAGATTTGTTGGTTAATTTCTGGAATAAGTCTTTTGTTTTGTTTGGATTGCTGGAGCCTGGGATTCCTGCACTTGAGTTCACTAGTGACCCTGACTAGGGAAAAAAGAAAGACTGGAAAAGTGGGAAAAAAGGAGGCATAGTGTGCACATGCAAAATGCTGGAGGAACTCAGCAGCTATAGAAATGAATAAACAGTCAACGTTTCAGAGCAAAACCCTTTCATCAGGATCATGTCAGAAGAGCGCCTAGTTGTTGCAGACAAATTAAATTCACATTGCATTTGCTTAAAAGTAAAACAATGTCAGACTTTGTGGGCTGAAGTGTTCAGTGCTCGGCAATGAAAGATCTTGGCAAAAGATGCAGTGAAGAAGAGATTGTGTAATTTTGATTTGACCAGTTTTGAAATACACCCTGTGCAGACTGCCTGAGAGGAATACTGCTTCTTTAAGCGGATTTGACTAAATATGCACTTTCCTCTTGAGTGAGCTGATGCTGTAACCTGCAGGCTGCGTTCGAACAGAGGCAGGAAGGATATCTGCCAGCTGCCGTTTTGACTTCCTCCCTAACTTCAACTTGCCAACTGTTGTAGATGTCTTCCTGGTGTTCTCTGCAGCGAAGGATTGACACATCAAGTGCACCAGCTGAAAGGAACCGGTTACCTCATAACTTGTTAAGAGAAACTTACAAAGCTGGCTTCGTAGGACTGGCGCTTCACAAAGCAACCATTATTTCAGACAAAACAATAATTCTGGTTAAGGAAGGAATTAGTTCAGTTTGAAAGGGTTACTGATAATTGAATGTTACTCTGACCTAATCTAAAAATAACTTGCCCTTGTACACCGAGCAATGCTAACGTGCTCTCATTTCATACACCCACAACTTAGCAATGGGTAAAGCAGCGTATTGCAAACCATCAGAACTGTAATAACATTGTCAAGTGCTTTTGTTTATCTGATAAAGTTTTGAGGCTTTTCGAACTCTAACCATGCATCAAATTTCCAGGTTTTTGAAATGCGATGTGGACCAGAAGTGTGGTGCGGACCATTCATATCACACGTCAGAACGTTTGTTCTGCATAATCTTTAAGATGACATTCCTGAAAATCCGAAGGTCATTTAATTCTTTTAATAAATCCATTAATTTGTTGGAACAATCTCCTTCTCAGCTCACCTCCACGCCTTTCAGCCAAGAGGTGAGAAATTGTGACCACGCCCACAGCAGCATGATTGACAGGATTATACAGGGCAATATGGCAACGTCTCACTACCTGTTCCTCTATCTGGAGCCTAGAACAAAGAACAGTACTGCACAGGAACAGGCCCTTTGACCAATGTGAAAGCACAACGCCAGATCAAATTAAATTAACTTGAAATTGACAGAGGATTTCTAACTTGCAAAAGATTTCTCTGGAGCATCCTAGGTTGACAGGAGATATGAAAGAGGTTTATAAGATTATGAGAGGCATAGACAGAGTAGACAGACAGCATCTGTTTCCCAGGGTTGAAATGTCAAGAGGGCATGAATTTAAGGTAACGGGGGCACATTCAAAGGAGATGTGAGGAGTAAGTCTCTACACAGAGAGTGGTGGTGATAGAAGAAGATACATGAAGGACTTCTAAGAAATGTTCAGATAGCACATGAGAGTGAGGAAAATGGAGGGATGGGGACATTACATAGGCAGAAGGGATTAGTTTGTTTGGCATTTTGATTACTAACATGAGGGGTTGAGGGCCTGTTCCTGTGCAGTACTGTTCTATGTTCTATTTCCTAGTTACAAAAGATTTCTAAACTACAGAGGATTTCCAAACACCGATACCATTCTTACAAACTACCCGTAAACAGACTGACCAACAAGTTGCAGACGAACAAGTCAGAAGCTGAACGCTAAGGAACGAATTTTAGGTCGTCTTTCCGTCACCCCATCTTTCTGTCATTCTGAACGATCCTGACTGCTTTCTAATGTCTATACTAGTTTTGCCTCTAATTGATATCATCTGCATGTGATGTTCATCAGGCCCAGTAAACACAATGTTATAATTAGGCCAATGTGGAACCCCATTGCTTAAAGCGTTGGCCAACAAGAACCTCATTGTTCATTTGTTCATGACAAGAAGTTGAGCAAGAAATATTGATTAGAAGATTAACTTCATCAAAAACAACTTCTTGACCCTTGAAATGGTCATGCTAGAAATCTGAGTTAGCAATAAGCCCCTTGGGCCCTGGAAAGTGAATATCTAAAGTGTGTCTATCTCTTCAACACTGCTGTCAACTCTGCCTCCACTACCACCCATTCCAGTTACCCTCCAGTCTCTCCCCCTCTCCCTGACAGCTTTGCCCTCTAATATTCTGGCTATCTATTCTATCTATGCGCCCATGACTTTATGAAGTTGTACCAGGTCTCCCCTCAGTCTCTGTACTGTCTAAACTAGGCAGCATCCTGGTGAACCTCTTTTGCGCTCTCTCTCCAAAGCCTCCACGTTATTTCTGTAATGAGGAGACCGGAACTGCACACACTATTCCGTTCTAAACTGCACATTATATTCAAGTTTAGACCAACACATGTCTGTAGATAATACAGCACAAAGGAAGACGAATTTTGACTGTGGTGGATTTTTCAGTAACTACAGAAAACTACTCGTTATCTTCATAGCCCTATACTTCCTGAATATTGGAAGTTTTTCCCTTACTTCAAAGTAAATTTCTTATTTATATGCCGCCATACTACCTTGGTTCAAAGATTCCCAGATTCAAAGTACATTTATTGTCAAAGAATGTATAAATTACACAACCTTGAGATTTGTCTGCTTACGGGCAGCCACAAAGCAAGAAACCCGAAAAGACCCAATTTTGAAAAAAGGGCCAACCCCCAATGCACAGAGAGAGAGAAAAAAAAACAAATCATGCAAACAATAAAGCAAGCAACAGTGTTCCAAACCAGACTGATAGACCCAGGACCCGGAGCGGCTGGAATAGGCCCATAGCCTCGGTCTCAGTTCATCACAAAGTGGGACAGATTGCCGTGAAGTTCGCAGATGCGAAGCACGTAGTAGCCGGAGCAGCCTCACAGCCTCAGCTGTGTCAAATTATTCATTTAAAATCATTTCTTACAGGTAGAGGTGATTTAAGTGCCTCAGTTGGAGCTGGTCACAACCTCCTCCATAACAATGGATAAGTACATGGATAGAAATGGTTCAGAGGAATACTGAGCAACATAGCTTCGCATCACTGAACTTCACATCACTGAAGTCACTTACACTGGCCAGATACTGATCCTGAAGTAATCCTGTGAGATCATTGATGTGGTGGTAGGAGACCACCTTTATGGGTGTGCCATAGAAGCTTAATAGTTAGTACGACGCTATTACAGTTTGGGGGATCAGAGTTCAGAGTTCAATTCTGACATCATGTGCAAGGAGTCTGTAGAATGCATGTGTTTCCTCTGGGTGCTCCGGTTTCCTCCCAGAGTCCAAAAACCTACCAGTTGGTAGGTTAATTGGTCATTGTAAATTGTCCTGTGATTAAGCTAGGATTAAGTCAGGAGCTGCTGAGTGGTATGGCTCAAAGAGCCAGACAGGCCTATCCCACGCTGTATCTCAATAAAATAAAAAATCTGCAGTATCATCTGAGTGAATCACTTCTGCTCTTCTATACTCGCAGTGAAGCTTTCACAAATATTCCAAAATGTGGTCCCCAGATCTAGGTACAATCTCACTGATGTTCTCACTAATGTTCCGTAAAGTCTCATCAGAACTTCATCCATCTGTCTCAACTTACCAAGGATCAACAATTAATTTTATTCACCATATACATTTACATATATCAGGAATTTGCTGTGGTGCGCTGGTGCAACATGCAACAAAAAACAATGAGTTCAAAGTAAACTTAATATCAAAGTACGTATATGTCACCATGTACATTCCCGAGACTTGTTTGCATGCAGGCATTCACAGTAGATTCAAAGAAATACAATGGCATCGATGAAAGATCCCACAAAACAAAATTTAAAAATTGTGTGCAAAAGGCAGCAAGCTGTACAAATACAGGATAAGTTAATAATTATAATAATAAATAAATAGACAAATAAATAAATAAGCAATCAAGCAATAAATATTGAGAGCATGAGGGGAAGAGTCCTTGAAAGTGTGTCCACAGGTTTTTGGAATAGTTCGCTGATGGAGCAAGTGGAGTAGATGGAGTAGAGTGAAGTTATCCACTCTGGTTCAAGAGCCTAATGGTTGTAGGGTAATAACTTTTACTGAACTTGGCAGCGTGAGTCTCGAGGCTCCTGTACCTTCTGCCTGATGGCAACAGTGAGAAGAGAGCATGGCCTGGATGCTGGGTGCCCTTGATGATGGGTGCTGCTTTCCTATGACGCCACTCGGTTGTAGATGTGCTCCATGCTGGGATGGGCTTTACCTATAATGGACTGCACTGTATCCATTACTGTTTGTAGGATTTTCCATTCAATGGCTTTGGTGTTTCCATACCAGGCTGTGATGTAGCCAGTAAATATACTCTCCACTGCACATCTATAGAAGTTTGTCAAAGTTTTAGAAACTTTGCAAACTCCTCAGGAAGTAGAGGCACTGCTATGCTTTCTTCATAATTGCACTCTCATGCTGGTCCCTGGACAGGTCCTCTGAAATAGTAACACAGAGGAATTTAATGTTGCTGACACTCTCCACCTCTGATCCCCTGATGAGGACTGGTTCGTGGACCTCTATGTTCCTCCTCCTGAAGTCAATAATCAGCTCCTTGGTCTTGCTGTCATTGAGTGAGAGGTTGTTGTTATGGGACCACTCAGCCAGATTTTCAGTCTCCCTCCTTTGTGCTGACCGTCACACCACTAATTCAGCCAATAACAGTGGTGTTATCTGCAAATGCAAATATGGCTTTCGACCTGTGCTTGAGGCTACATCCACACTACGCCAGATAAATCCATAACCGAAGCTTTTTCTCTTCGTTTTTACCCTCCGTCCACACTAAAACGGCGTTTTCGTCCCCCGAAACCGGAGCTTTTCAGAAACGCTTTCCAGAGTGGGTATTTTTGAAAACACTGCTCGGGCAGATCAATGTGGACGGGGTAACCGGAGACTTTTGAAAACGCTGTCAGACGGCAGCACGCTATTTCATTGTTTTCTTGAAGGCAACCTAACAATTTCAGAACAGATAGCAATGAGACTGAAGCCAGAAATGTATTCACCAAATACTTTGACCCATAACTTACTGAATAAATAAGTATACTGTACTCACTTTGCCCTGTTTTCTGTCGTATGAAGGTGGTTTACCTATTTATGCAAGTACTTCTCTGACAATAGATGTGTAACAGCCTAATGTAACATTGTACGGAAATACAAGGTACAACTGATGCAGACATGTTTTACACATTTAACAAGGTGCTTTATTAATGCAACAGAGTTAGTCAGTTTTTCAATGTGCGTCATCAGCCGGGTCATACTGTCCATGAACTCCCTGTCGGTTGCCTCCATACGCTTCAGTATTTGTTATTTTTACTTTTAAATCTTCCTGCGCGAGTGTCAACAGCTGCCCATCGTTTAAGTTTTTCTAGTCTGTAACTGAACAAATGCTCACCGTCTTTCACTGCAAGATTCAACACCAAACATGTCACTTGTTTTTGGTAGATATGTCCTGCGCATGTGCAGTAGGAGGAGATTCGACGAGATCTCTGTTTCAATGTGGACAGAAATATTTTTAAAAACGCATAGTGTGGACGCCTATCGTTTTTACGCGAAACCGGCGTTATCAAAATTATCCGGTCTAGTGTGGATGTAGCCTTAGCCTCACAGTCAGATGTGTAAAGTGAGTAGAGCAGGGGCTAAGCACACAGCCTTGTGGTGCACCTGTGCTGTTGGAGATTGTGGAGGTACCAGTGCCAATCCGAACTGACTTGGGTCTACAAGTGAGGAAGCTCGGAATCCAATTGCACAAGGGGGTATTGAGGCCAAGGTCTTGTGCTTATTGATTAGTTTTGAGGGGATGATAATATTGAATGCAGAGTTGTAGTCAATGAAGAGCATCCTGATGTATTTTCAGTGTCCAGATGTTCCACTGTTGAGTGAAGAGCCAATAGAATGGCATTTGCTGTGGTCCTGTTGCATCAGTAGGCCAAATGGAACAGATCCAAGTCCCTCCTCAGGCAGGAGTTGATATGTTTCATCACCAACCTCTCAAAGAACCTCATCACAGTGACATAAGTGCTACTGGATGATAGTCATTCAACAGAAATAACATTGTAAGTACAAAAGTGTTGTAACATTAACAAGTATAAGAATAAAGAATTTTATAAAGAAGTTAAAGTATGGATAAAGCCCCAGGACTCAGGATTGAGAGTCAGAGATTCATTGAGTTATGCACAGAGACAAACCCTTCAGACTTCCAAATGCACACCAATCATCAAACACTCATTTGCACTAACCCTATATATTCTCTTCAACCTGAAAAGCTGCCTTTCATCAGCTCCATCCTCTCCTTTCAGATCCCATCTTCTTCTGCTCTTTGTCACCACCCAGCTTCGTGCTTCATTCCCACTCTCCTCCCCTCCCCCTACCTGCCTATCATCACCCCTCCCCGTACCTGGATCCACCTATTACCTGCCAGCTCTTACTCCACTTCTTTATCGTGGCTATCTTCCCTCTTCGGAGCAGTGTCTTTGCAAGACGGGTGACCTCAGACATTATCAGCACTCTTCAGAGGTTGCCCATCTGGCATCGGTGGTCACTTAACCAGGACTCATCACGTGCCCCAACTGCTCATACGACCGTCCACCACCTGCTCAGACACTGGCCGGAAGAAGGCAATGGCAAGCCACTCCTGAAGAGAAATTTGCCAGGAACAGTCATGGTCATGGAAAGGCCACGATCACTTACGTCATATGACACAAACGATCATCCATCTTGCTTCCCAGTCCTGATGAAGGTTCTTGAACCATTAGATTCATCTTGCAGAAGGTTAAAGGGTCAGCAGGACATCATTGTGTGGTACTGCCTATAAAACGCTGACTTACCCTTTGAGACCCCCCCCCCCCCAGATCCTTTTTGTGATCAGCTCCAGCTTTTCACCATCTGCAATCTCCTGTATCTCTCATCACTAGTCTCCGCTTTCCATCACTTGGCCAATTTTCTATCAATAGTAACACATGCTGAAGGAAATTGCTCTTATCCTGGCTTCTTCCCCCTACATTTCCTCTCCTGATGAAAGGTCTCAGCCTGAAATGTCAACTGTTTATTCCTCTCCACAGTTGCTGCCTGGCCTGCTGAGTTCCTCCAACGTTTTGTGTGTGTGCTCTGGATTTCCAGCATCTGCAGAACCTCTTGTGTTACTATCAATAGTGCTATATCTCCTATCATTCCATCAATTCAATCTTGACACACTTTATAAAAGCCTTTTATGTCAGATAGGCTATATCAACCACACTTCCCTCACTGACCATCTCCAACACCAAAAACACACCCTCAACTTAATTAAGCATTTGTCTTTGATAAATCTGTGTTGTTAAACCAGCCCCACAGGGATTACTCATCTCTGAGCTGAACTGAGGATGTGGCACGCAACTAGCAGGCTCCTGAATCAGCTGCAGTGATGCCTGAATTCATATCTGTGGTCTCAATTTCGTGAGCTGCAGTTTTGAATGCTATTTGCTTACTTTTATTGTTTGCACGATTTGTTATTTTTTTCTGCACAATGGGTTCTATTGGGTTTCATTGCTTTGTGGCTGCCTGTAAGGAGACGAATCTCAAGATTGTATAAAGTATACAGTCTTTGATAATAAATGTGCTTTGTACTTTCTTTTCTTTTTCTCTAATTAATCTGACGGACTGCTAATTCTGTCCCTGAGTATCTTTATAAATATTTCCCTACTACCAGGATTAAACTGGCTGATCAATGGTTGCTGAATTTATCCTTGTACCCCTTTCGGAATTCAGCTGTAGCTTTTTAGATTTGTCACTCCCCAGATACTGCGCTTGTACCAATAGATGCTCTTGGAATTTTACAGTAATTTCGCTGCATTTTCCACCCTTACATCCATCATCAACCTCAAATATATCATGTTTAAAAACATATGTACACATAGACACACACTCACACACTTGCAGTTATAAACACACTCACGTACGCAGTCACACGAACATGCATGAACACATTTATACCAACACACATAAACTTGCACACACACTCACAAAAATACACCCCCCAAAGAAACACACATGGAGGCAATTGCACAAACACACACTTACACACACAAACACAACAGCATGCATGTACACGCACACAGAGGCATTCACAAAGGTTTACATCTGCACCACCAAGCAGGCATACAGTATTTTGCCAAAGTCTTAAGCACCTTCATATACCTAGGGTGCCTAGACTTTGCACAGTACTGTATTTGTCGACATGGAGCAGAAGTGAGTTTGTAAATCCGGTGGGAGCAAAGGATGTTGAGAATGGCAAGGGTCGTGCGCTGTGAGAGGGTGTGGGACAGGTGGCAGAGAAGGAGTGCCAGGGGCAGGGGATTGTGCTGGTGCAGACACACACAGCCCTGAGACACCAGGCAAGATCAATTGATTCCGAACAACTGATGTACTGATAATTACAGAATCTCCCTCTGGTGCTTACCGCTCTTTCCCTGTCTATTCCCCTCTCCTTTCCCCTTTTCCAAACCATGATTCCCTTCTCACTGCCCCCTTCCCACTCTCTGTCCACAATAGGGACCCATATCAGAATCAGGCTTATCATCACTCACATATGTCATGAAATTTGTTTATTTTTGTGGCAGCAGTACAGTGCAATACATAAAATTACTATGGTACTGTGCAAAAGTCTTAGGCACCTTAACTATATATGTGCCTAAGACCTTTGCACAGTACTGTACATACACAAACATGTAGTCGTACCTGTGGTGAACTACATATACCTGTCTGGACACGCCCCCCCCCCCCCCCTCGCTGACTGCTCCTCCCACAGACCCCGGTATAAAGGCGATTGAGGCCTGAGCCCTGCCCTCAGTCTCCAGGATGAAGCATGGTGGTCAATTGCTGCTTGTTCTTTCTTCCAGTCAATAAAAGCCGATATCTCACCTCACGCCTCAGAGAGTTATTGATGGTGCATCAGTACCAAGATCTATACACATGCACACAAACACAACAGCATGCATGTACACACATACAGGTGTATTCACAGAGGGTCACATCTGCACCAGCATGCAGACATGCATGTACTCACACCGATATCTACAGTATACACACACAGAGACTCACATACACACACTCTCACACACACACACACACACACACACATGCACACACACTCACACGTGTGCATTCACTCACACACATACATACATACATTCAGAGACACACACACACTTTCACACATGCAAACACACACACACATGCACACTACACACACGCACACCCACACACAGGAACACACTCACACACCCACTCACACAAACATTCACTCACACACAGACACACACTCACACACACACTTTCACACATTCAAACACACGCACACCACACACATGCACACCCACAGTCTCTCACACACACATGCACACACTCACACACCTACTCACACTCACACACCCACTCACACAAACACTCACTCACACACATACATACATACATTCAGAGACACACACACACTTTCACACATGCAAACACACATGCACACCCACACAGTCTCTCACACACACATGCACACACTCACGCACTTACTCACACTCACACACCCACTCACACAAACACTCACTCACACACAGACACACAGTCACTCACACACACAGAGGCACGTGCACACTCTCATGCATGCACAATCAGAGACATGTTAGATTTTCCCTTCTTCCTCTCAGTTCTCTGTATTCGGAGCGTCAGCTTGCCAGGAGAGCTGACAACGTCAGTGCATAATATCTCAGCACATGAAGAGAGACCAACCACGAATCCAGTTCTCCTAGGCTACAGCGCATCAAACTGAGACGCCGCTGGCCTCCTGAATCTATTCATAGTTTACAAGAGGCCATGCGCAAAAATTGATTTCATTCACAAGAACACAAAGGGAACCCTTTTGCTCACTTCCCTCCCGCGCAACAGTGATCTGTAGCAAAACTAAAATTGGGCTATCACCCTTCACAAAAATTACTTCATTTAAATGAGATTAATAATACCTCTTTTTAAAGAAATTTGCCACTTGAAGATATATTGAGTCATAGAATTGAGACAACCAAAAACTATTATAAATAGCTGACAATATTATGTGACATCTACTGTTGTCTTCCAGTTTAGCAGAATGCATGCTGTACAGTTTAATACAGGATAATCAACTGGGGAATGTGAAAAAGAGCCTTTTAGTGGAGACATGAGAGGCTGCAGATGCTGGATTCTGCAGGAACACACAAGATACTGGAGGAACTCAGGAGATCAGGGAGAAATGGACAGTTGAAATTTTGGGTTGAGACCCTTCATCTGCACTGTCAGTTAGAAAGGAGATAGCTGGCATAAAGAGGTGAGGAGAAGGTGTGGAGCAGGAGCTGGCTGGTAATTGGTGGATCCAGGTGACGAGGGGCAATAGTTGGGTGGAGGAGGGGAGGCTGGGAATGGTGACAGAGGCTGAGAGATCAGAGGAGGAGGTAGCAAAGGGCTGCAGAACATTGGGTCTAATAGTACAGCAAGGAACCAAATAGAAAGGTGGGGAGGGCAGAAGGGAACAGTGGGGGGGGGGGAGGGGACCCAGTGGGAGGAGTGTGTGGGTGATGGACAGGTGGGAACACTGGGGAGAGGGGACCCAGTGGGAGGCGTGTGTGGGTGATGGACAGATGGGAACAGTGGGGGGAGGGGACCCAGTGGGAGGAGTGTGTGGGTGATGGACAGATGGGAACAGTGGGGGGGAGGGGACCCAGTGGGAGGAGTGTGTGGGTGATGGACAGGTGGGAACACTGGGGGGGAGGGGACCCAGTGGGAGGAGTGTGTGGATGATGGACAGATGGGAACAGTGGGGGGGGGAGGGGACCCTGTGGGAGGAGTGTGTGGGTGATGGACAGATGGGAACAGTGGGGGGAGGGGACCCAGTGGGAGGAGTGTGTGGGTGATGGACAGATGGGAACAGTGGGGGGAGGGGACCCAGTGGGAGGAGTGTGTGGGTGATGGACAGATGGGAATAGTGGGGGGAAGGGACCCAGTGGGAGGAGTGTGTGGATGATGGACAGATGGGAACAGTGGGGGAGGGGACCCAGTGGGAGGAGTGTGTGGGTGATGGACAGATGGGAACAGTGGGGGGAGGTGACCCAGTGGGAGGAGTGTGTGGGTGATGGACAGATGGGAACAGTGGGGGGAGGTGACCCAGTGGGAGGAGTGTGTGGGTGATGGACAGATGGGAACAGTGGGGAGAGGGGACCCAGTGGGAGGAGTGTGTGGGTGATGGACAGATGGGAACAGTGGGGGGAGGGGACCCAGTGGGAGGAGTGTGTGGGTGATGGACAGATGGGAACAGTGGGGGGGATGGGACCCAGTGGGAGGAGTGTGTGGGTGATGGACAGATGGGAATAGTGGGGGGAATGGACCCAGTGGGAGGAGTGTGTGGGTGATGGACAGATGGGAACAGTGGGGGGAGGGGACCCAGTGGGAGGAGTGTGTGGGTGATGGACAGATGGGAATAGTGGGGGGAATGGACCCAGTGGGAGGAGTGTGTGGGTGATGGACAGATGGGAACAGTGGGGGGAGGGGACCCAGTGGGAGGAGTGTGTGGGTGATGGACAGATGGGAACAGTGGGGGGAGGTGACCCAGTGGGAGGAGTGTGTGGGTGATGGACAGATGGGAACAGTGGGGAGAGGGGACCCAGTGGGAGGAGTGTGTGGGTGATGGACAGATGGGAACAGTGGGGGGAGGGGACCCAGTGGGAGGAGTGTGTGGGTGATGGACAGATGGGAACAGTGGGGGGGATGGGACCCAGTGGGAGGAGTGTGTGGGTGATGGACAGATGGGAATAGTGGGGGGAATGGACCCAGTGGGAGGAGTGTGTGGGTGATGGACAGATGGGAACAGTGGGGGGAGGGGACCCTGTGGGAGGAGTGTGTGGGTATTGGACAGATGGGAACAGTGGGGAGAGGTGACCCTGTGGGAGGAGTGTGTGGGTGATGGACAGATGGGAACAGTGGGGAGAGGTGACCCAGTGGGAGGAGTGTGTGGGTGATGGACAGATGGGAATAGTGGGGGGAAGGGACCCAGTGGGAGGAGTGTGTGGGTGATGGACAGATGGGAACAGTGGGGGGGAGGGGACCCAGTGGGAGGAGTGTGTGGGTGATGGACAGATGGGAATAGTGGGGGGAAGGGACCCAGTGGGAGGAGTGTGTGGGTGATGGACAGATGGGAACAGTGGGAGGAGGTGACCCAGTGGGAGGAGTGTGTGGGTGATGGACAGATGGGAACAGTGGGGGGAGGGGACCCAGTGGGAGGAGTGTGTGGGTGATGGACAGATGGGAACAGTGGGAGGAGGTGACCCAGTGGGAGGAGTGTGTGGGTGATGGACAGATGGGAACAGTGGGGGGAGGGGACCCAGTGGGAGGGGTGTGTGGGTGATGGACAGATGGGAACAGTGGGGGGAGGGGACCCTGTGGGAGGAGTGTGTGGGTGATGGACAGATGGGAACAGTGGGGAGAGGTGACCCAGTGGGAGGAGTGTGTGGGTGATGGACAGATGGGAACAGTGGAGGGAGGGGACCCAGTGGGAGGAGTGTGTGGGTGATGGACAGATGGGAACAGTGGAGGGAGGGGACCCAGTGGGAGGAGTGTGTGGGTGATGGACAGATGGGAACAGTGGGGGGATGGGACCCAGTGGGAGGAGTGTGTGGGTGATGGACAGATGGGAACAGTGGGAGGAGGGGACCCAGTGGGAGGAGTGTGTGGGTGATGGACAGATGGGAACAGTGGGGAGAGGTGACCCAGTGGGAGGAGTGTGTGGGTGATGGACAGATGGGAACAGTGGAGGGAGGGGACCCAGTGGGAGGAGTGTGTGGGTGATGGACAGATGGGAACAGTGGGGGGAGGGGACCCAGTGGGAGGAGTGTGTGGGTGATGGACAGATGGGAACAGTGGGAGGAGGGGACCCAGTGGGAGGAGTGTGTGGGTGATGGACAGATGGGAACAGCGGGGAGAGGCGAGCCAGTGGGAGGAGTGTGTGGGTGATGGACAGATGGGAACAGTGGGGGGAGGGGACCCAGTGGGAGGGGTGTGTGGGTGATGGACAGATGTGAACAGTGGGGGGAGGGGATCCCAGTAGGAGGAGTGTGTGGGTGATGGACAGATGGGAACAGTGGGGAGAGGTGACCCAGTGGGAGGAGTGTGTGGGTGATGGACAGATGGGAACAGTGGGGGGAGGGGACCCAGTGGGAGGAGTGTGTGGGTGATGGACAGATGGGAACAGTGGGGGGGAGGGGACCCAGTGGGAGGAGTGTGTGGGTATTGGACAGATGGGAACAGTGGGGAGAGGTGACCCAGTGGGAGGAGTGTGTGGGTGATGGACAGATGGGAATAGTGGGGGGAAGGGACCCAGTGGGAGGAGTGTGTGGGTGATGGACAGATGGGAACAGTGGGGGGAGGGGACCCTGTGGGCGGAGTGTGTGGGTGATGGACAGATGGGAACAGTGGGGGGAGGGGACCCAGTGGGAGGAGTGTGTGGGTGATGGACAGATGGGAACAGTGGAGGGAGGGGACCCAGTGGGAGGAGTGTGTGGGTGATGGACAGATGGGAACAGTGGGGAGAGGTGACCCAGTGGGAGGAGTGTGTGGGTGATGGACAGATGGGAACAGTGGGGGGAGGAGACCCAGTGGGAGGAGTGTGTGGGTGATGGACAGATGGGAACAGTGGGGGGAGGGGACCCAGTGGGAGGAGTGTGTGGGTGATGGACAGATGGGAACAGTGGGGGGAGGGGACCCAGTGGGAGGAGTGTGTGGGTGATGGACAGATGGGAACAGTGGGGGGAGGGGACCCAGTGGGAGGAGTCTGTGGGTGATGGACAGATGGGAACAGTGGGGGGAGGGGACCCAGTGGGAGGAGTGTGTGGGTGATGGACAGATGGGAACAGTGGGGGGAGGGGACCCAGTGGGAGGAGTGTGTGGGTGATGGAAGGGGTAGAAGTGGTATGATGGCTTGGATATAGGAGGAACTGGATGATCTGGAGGAGACAGAAAAGGGACAGGAGATGGAGAACTCAATGTTCATGCAATCGGGCTGTACATAACCCAGGGGGAATCAGCGGTGCTGTTATCCCAGTAACCTATCCTGCACTAACAGTCCCAATAAAAAACTTAGGCTATTGGGGATGGTCAGATTTGACCCAAAAATAAATAATTTAATCAGAATAAAAATGAGAATTGATTTTGTTGATATATTGCATGATGTTTCAGTTGAAGAGAAGGATTTGTATTTATTTGATAATTACCATCCAATTACATCAAAGTTTTGTCCTGCTAAAGCTTGGGTCAGTTCTGCCTCTGGTTTCCTTATCTAACATAATTTCCATAGGAAAGATAATGGAATTTCATATTCTGCACTGATTGACAGAGTCTAAGTCGAGTTTTTTATCTGACAGACTGGGGCTGAGAGGGAAATGGATCGGCCGTGATGAAACAGTGGAGCAAACTCAATGGGCCAAATGGCCCAAGTTTGCTCTGTTATCTCCTGGTCTTGTGGTCTTCTGAACAGGTGCAGAGCACCTCAGGCACAAGGGATTCGGCAGCTGCTGGAAATCCAGAGCAATGCACACAAGG
Source organism: Hemitrygon akajei (assembly GCF_048418815.1). Lineage (NCBI taxonomy): Eukaryota > Metazoa > Chordata > Chondrichthyes > Myliobatiformes > Dasyatidae > Hemitrygon > Hemitrygon akajei. Next base: position 45,039,321 of record NC_133150.1, on the reverse strand, counting down.
AAATCAGCAGATCTGGCAGCATCTGTGGCGAGGAGTAAACTGTCAACATCCTGATGAAGGGTCTCAGCCCGAAACGACGACTGTTTATCCCTCTCTATACATGCTTAGTTACTCCAGCACTTTGTGTGTGTTACTCTTGCATCAGGTCTGCAGCATTCACACCAAAAAAAACTTAAATTACCTATAAATTTTATAAGAAAGAACATAATTAGGACAAATTCCATTTTAGTGAAAGGTGATCACAGTGTTGCTAAATTGTAGAGATTAGGGTTTTGTCAGAGGGTTCAGGACCTGAATGGCTGAAGGGAAGTAACTGTTCTTGAACGTGGTGGTGTGGGGCTTCAGGCTTCTGTACCTCCTGCTAGAAGGTCGTCTCAGTTGGATGGAAAAGATTCCAGTGAGCTCTATTTCATACTATACAGCTCTATAAAACCCTAGTTAAATCACACCTAGAATGTTGTGTTCATTCCCAGTCTCCTCATTATAGGAGGATGTGGAAGTTATAGAGAGGGCACAGAGGAGATTCGCCAAGATGTTGCCTGGATTAGAGAGCATGTCTTATGAAGATAGTCGGAGTGAGCTATAGTGCTTTTCTCTTTGGAGCGAAGGAAGGCGAGAGGTGACTTGATAGAGAAGTACAAGATGAAAAGAGGCATAGATAGAGTGGACAGCCAGAGAACTTTTCCCAGGGTGGAAATGGCTAATACAAGGGGTTGTAATTTTAAGATGACTGGATGTCAGAGGTAAGTCCTTTACTCAGAGAGTAGTGGGTGCACAGATCTTCCTGCAAAGGGTGGTGGCAAAGGCAGATACATTAGGAGCATTTAAGGCAGGCACGTTGATAATTGAAAACTGTAGGGCTATACAGGAGGGAAGGGTTAGATTGATCTTAGAGTAGGTTAAAAGTCCAGCAGAACATCATGAGCCAAAGAGCCTGAACTGTGCTGGATTGTTCTATGGTCTGTGTTAATTTGGATGGGAACAATTTAGTTCTCCTTGTCTCCTGGACAATATGAATCCCTCAGGTAACATCTCTGACTGTTATTGTGTCGCTGTTTGAGTTCAGTGTTTGCTTTCTAAACGCTCCATAGTACTCTGGGATGTGCTGAAATCCGTGATCTTCTTCCATGTAATTAATTAATACTTGGTGGCATCCGTTAGCTTCGTGAGACCATGGGTCTGTGCCTGGAGTGTCCTCTCCAGGACGCAGGCCTGAGCAAGGTTGTATGGAAGACTGGCAGTTGCCATGCTGCAAGTTTCCCCTCTCAACGACACCGATGTTGTCCAAGGGAAGGGCAAGGGCTGATACAGCTTGGCACCGGTGACGTCGCAGGAGTGAGGTTGAAGACAACGTCGGACTGCCTCAGGGACTCCAGCTCCGGATTTGTCCTCAGGGTTTACTCCCGAAGCCTCTCCCATGAGTGGGTATGGCCGCGAGGCAGCGGAGGTTTGAAATCAGAGTTTTCCCTCTCTTAGGTGGACTGCCTTCCCAGGCTGATGAGCTCCATCTACCCGATTAATGCTGGTGTTTCATTTAATGCCCCTCCTTCACAGGAGAAGAGGTGGGCTCCTGTCAGCAGAGAACAATGAATCAAGGAATCAGGATGCACAGCTGGTTTCAAATGTTCTGTCTCTGAACATGTGGCATTTGAGTGAGATCTCTGTTACCACAAGTTTGACTGTTAAAATTGAACTGGGTGGAGACAGGAAGGGAGTTTCCTCTTGACCAGAAATTCATCTGGACCAGCCCCATGCATAACATGGGTATGAGAGAAAATCAGAGGTTGCGTTTCTTGTAGAGAAACCTCCAGACACCTCATAGGATTTCCCCTGCTGATAAGTCACAAACCCAGCTCAAGGGACAAGCTCAGTCAGGCAACTCGGTCACCATCGACAAATTTGGAGAAGGGCCTGTTTTCCCGCTGGATCGTTCCATCGCTCCGTGTCAGAAAGTGATGCACTTAGATCTCTGGGTGCTCAGATTTCCCCAGGCATCTTAGAGCTAGAAGTAATGGGTTAAGGATGAAAGGTGAAAGTGGAATGAGAGCTTGTTTCACCCTTTGTCATTCAGAGGGTGAAACAAGCTGCCAGTGGATTACAACATTTAAGAGAAGTTTGGATAGGTGCATGAATGGGAGGTCTATGGAGGTCCAGCTGCAGGTCAATGGGATGAGGTTGAATAATAGTTTGGCATGGACTAGATGGGCCAGAAGGCTTTGTTCTATATTACAGTGCTCTGTGATTCTATCCCAAAAGATATGTGAATTGGTAAGTTGACCATTGTAAGTTGCCCCTGCTGTGTGTTGGAGAGGTAGAATCTGTGGGGGCTGAGGGGATTCATGAGAAAACACAGTACATAGAGCAAGCCCTTCGACCCACAATGTTATGCACCTACATAAACATACTCCACTATTATGTTTTGTAACTCCCAAGCATTAAACTAGTTCAAAGGAAAGCAAGAGAGCTGGGAGATAAGTGGTGTACTTCATTTTTACTTCAAGCGAGGCAGGCTCATATCACATGGTAAAGTCGTGACGTATGCAAATCACTTATTTTTCAAATAACCCGTAATTAATTATTTAAATGAACAAGAATGCTTAATCAAACAATATATTTACAATATTACTCAAATATTACTGAAATATTAAATACTCAACACTTCAACCTGCTTGGCTATAAACTACAACTCAATATAGAATGGATCTCAACTACAGTATATACACAGTACACTATATAGTAGAGTGCTATGCAGACAGCCTCAGCACAGTAAATTTTAAATTGTCCCATCCAGGCCTAAAGATTTAATCACTGTGGAGGATTACTTACTCTTGTGGGATAATGTCAGGTGAGATTTGTGACTGTGAAACAATCTTGGGTTCTGGGCCTTGTCTGTGGAGGTGTCAGAGTTGTCTCTGAGACTGCTAGAAGTGGTTCTGACAGCTCTGGAGCCCCTTCTTCTCCTTTCTCTCAGGATCTACTTCCACCCTCCTCTTTCTTTTGTCTTCTAGTTTGTGCAACTTGATCTTGGAAAGGTGGGTTTAGTTCACAGGAGTATTCTCTTATTAATCCCTTTATGATCTGATCTCTCCTCTTGATTTCTTCATCGACAACATCATCTGATGAATCCTCTGTTTTTGACTCCTTTCTTTTTGGCCTTCCATTCACCCAGCTGGCCTAGGGTCTTTGCATCTACTTTCACAAGCAGCTTTTTGCCTCCCTCTTGAAGTTCATGGAATAACCTTAACGTACGCAGAGTGGATTCCAGTCCTTTTATCATCACAAAAACCAAATGCTTGCAATTTTCTTAAAGCTCCTTGAACTCTGTTCCAGCTTAACACCAAGCCACATTTTGCAAATAGCTGCCTTATTAACAGATCAGAAGCTTTCTCAGATATGTCACCTACAAAAACTGCTGTAATCAGACCGCTCCTTTCATCACTTTCACAGTTCCTCTGAACAGCATGGTCCTTCCTTGGTCTGATACGCTTCCCAGCCAGAGGCACCAACACCCCTCTGTTCATGGAATACAGCATGGAGACAGTTGTGGCATCATCCAGTGCCTTTTATAATTTGCTTTCAGCAGGCTTCATTTCAGGGAGTGCAACATGCAAATGGAGACTAGATCTCATATCAAGTTGTAGTTGTCTCAGCCATTCATTCCCCCACATATATGTTTTTACCACATATAATCCCAAAGTGGCTTGTTGTCTTTCACTGTTACAAATGTTAATCCTACAGGAGTTATCTTTTCTCCTGTATAAATTCTTAGCTGGATATCTGCAGGCTTCAGTTCAGTATCTTTGAAATGCCATTCAAACCCATTTTGAGGAATCACTGAACTAGTCAAGCCAGTGTCCAATTCCATTGTAGTTAATTGGCTGTTCACTTCTGGCCTGAGCCATATTGCTTGTTTATTGTCCTGTGTCACTCGCACCATTATCAGATTTTTCATTAACAGCATACAGATTAGTGCTCTTTTTGAAACCGTAACTTGACTTTTTATCTTTTTCTCTTCCCTGTGCAGTCCATTTATTTTTGTCTGCCCGACGTGTTCTTTGAACGTGTCCCACATTGATGCTTTTTCTGCATGTTTTGCCTTTCAATCTGCATTGATCTGGTGTACGTGAGCCCCTGCCACAACAGTAACACAATTTGTTCAGCCAGGATGGTTTCTGTTTAGACATCGCAATTTTGTTCACACTTATTTTCATTCCTGACTGTAACACAACTGTGTCTCCGTCTATGGTTTCCATTTAAAAAACAATTTCAACTGCTCTTATAAATGTAAGCTGTGCTTCAGTTAGGAGCTATTTTTGAATGATTTCTCATAAGAATCTACAAACTAAATGATTTTTCAGTGCATCATTAAGCCCATTACTGAATTGACAATGCTCAGACATCTTCTTCAATTCAGCCACATGCACTGAAGTATACCCCCCTTCTTTTTGATTCCACTTATGAAACCTAAAGTGTTCTGCAATCAACGATGGTTTTGGTTCTAAATGTCCCTGCATTATTTTCGTGATCCAGCTGAGCTCATCCCAGCTGGTTTGGTTGGAACAGTCAAATTTAGAAGCAAACCAATGCACTCAGCAAACTTGGTATTCAATTATCATTGGCTGTTTCATTTGCTTTAAAATATTGTTCAGTTTGTTCCATATACATGAGCCAGTTATCTGTTGTGTAATCATACGGGTCTATCTTTCCAAAAGTAGCCAGCCATTTCTGCTTTAATTTTTTTATGAAACCAAGAATTTGCCCATTTTCTGCCTTTTTTTAAAACTTGGCCTTTTCTCTCACATGAAGAACATGTGCTGCACTGTTTTTTCATTGAATCATTTCTTGCTGCACTTCAACAAGCTGGTAGTCGCCTCAGGTTCATTTTAAAAATGCCTCGTCACAACTCTTATGTTTTGTATTTTCAAATCACAAAAATTAATTGAAAGGAAAACAAGAGAATCAGGAGATAAGTCGGGTACTTCATTTTTACTTTAAATGAGGCTTGCACCTATCATGCAGTAGCATGATGACGCATGCAATTCACTTATTTTTACATATAACCCATAATGAATTATTTAAATGAACAAGAATACTTAATCAAACAATATATTTACAATATTACTGAAATATTCAATACACAAAATCCACAAACAATCTAACCCCTCCTACATTACCCATAATATGGGGGAGAATAAAAATGGGATCAATGTAGAATTGGTGTAAACTGTCAGCATGGAACAGAAGGGCTGACTGGCCTGTTTCTCTCTGTTTATTTAATTTTAAAGACTATATTTAAATGTGTAGTGTTATTACTTGTTGGGTTAGTAAAGAAGTATTACTCGATCACAAATTGCATTTATTAATATTTTGATAACTGTATTTCAATATAATTGGTTTCTTTTGTAATCCTTGGTATTTTATTTTACACATTTAAATACATTATTCTGAAAAGGGGCCCAAAGGACTGACAAAGGGGGCCTATAGGTTTCACCAGACTGACAAAGGGGTCCATAGGCTTCAACAGACTGACAAAGGGGCCCATAGGCTTCACTGGACTGACAAAGGGGGCCATAGCATAAGAAGATTAGGAACCCCTGTTGTAGCTCAATGCACTGTGTCATGATTCGATCTGTATAAACAGATTGCAAGAGAAGCTTTTCTCTGTAACTCGGTACTTGTGACAATAATAAGCCAATTCCAATCCCAAACTACAGTAAAGGATCAGGAAAGATTCCATTGCGTGAAGAATCAGTAACTTGGTGTGGGCAGCTGTCCCAATGAAGGGCCTTGACCCAAAATATCGACTGTCAATTTCATTTTTTAAAATTTATTTGGTGATACAGCGCTGAACACGGCCCAGCAACCCACCTATTTAATCCTAGCCTAATCACAGGACAATTAACCTACCAGCTGATAAGTCTTTGGATTGTGAGTGGAAGCCGGAGCATCTGGACAAAACCCACGTAGGCACAGGAAGAGCATACAAGCTTCCCCGCAGAAGACGCCGGAATTGAACTCTGAGCTCCGATGACCCAAGCTATAATGACTTTGCGCTAACCACATCACTACCATGGCATCCCACGTGGAGGTGCCAGGATTGAACCCTGGACCTCTCACATGCAAAGCATGCACGGCCTTGAGGTTCATCTGGTTACAGGCAACCACAAGGCAAGAAACCCGAAAGAACTCAATTTTCAAAAAAAGAACAACACCCAATGCACGGAGAGAGAAAAAAAGACGCAAACCGTGCGCACAATAAAACCAGGCGCCAGCATTCCGACCCAGATTGAGTCCATAGACTCAGAGCTGGGGAAGCCAGAGTAGGCCCAGAGCCTGGGTCTCAGTTCATCACACAGTGGGGCAAATCGCCACGAAGTCTGGAGCAGCCGGAGCACAATCACAGCCTCAACGCCGTGAAGAGTGAGCGGAACCAGCCTGATCCTCGCCTCTAGTCCCGACACTCGGCCTCTCCGGTCGATCTGAGGCAGCGTTTAAATTGTCCAAACTCCAGGTCGCGCCCCACCCCCCCAGTAGGACCCGGGCCCCACCGCAGCGATACGCTCTGGGCCTGGAGCCCCTCCATAGATGCTGTCTGACTTGCTGAATTCCTCCAGTGTTTTGTGTGTATGTGTCACCCATGATTCAAATGCTCTTTATTTTCATTCTAATGCTCCACTTATCGGTGAGGTAAGTCCCCAATACCACAAAGCAGACTGAACACAGTGCTGGGAAATGAATGAGCAGACATTGTGGGTGTTTATCGTCATTTGATATCACCAAGCACAACTGAAATAGCTCCATCCACGTGAGCTCACCCACTAACAAAAACACCCACATATCCCGTTCACCAGTGCTTTCTAATGACAACCCGGAGATGGAAGCACCAGAAAACCACAGTCTAAAAGGATTAGAATTGGCTGACGTCTCTGCTGAAAGCAAAAGTAAAAATCTTGGGGCTGTGAAAACAATAGAACGTGCAGAAAATAGCCAAATAGCCAGCAGGTCAGGCAGCATGCTGAGAGAGGGTGGCAGAGAGAGAGGGAGAGAGGGGAGTGAGGGAGAGGGAGAGAGGGGAGTGAGGAAGAGGGCGAGAGAGAGAAAGGGTGGGGGAGAGACAGAGAGGGGGGTGGGGGAGACAGGAGGTTAGAGGGGGAGAAAGAGAAAGAGATAGAGGGGGAGAAAGAGAGAGAAGAGAGAGGGGGAAGGGAAAGTGAGAGAGTTTGGGAAGAAAGAGAAAGAGAGAGGAAGAGAGGGGGAAGGGAGAGAGAGAGTGAGAGAGAAAGAGAGAAGGAGAAATGTTGTGAAAGGAAGGGGGAGAGAATAAGAGTCAGGGAGGGAAAAAAGGATAAACTAAGAGAGAGCGTAAAAGAGGGAGAACAGGTGGGGGAGAGAGAGGGAAAGGGAGGGAGAGAGTGAGAGAGACAAATGTTGAGCGGGGAGTGCCACAATGTGGAAGGCCACACTTTTAGCCCTTAAGTCAAAAGGGTTGCTGGTCTCTCGATGGCAGGAGGTCCTCCCTGAGGCACTCCACTCTATCCGCTCCCTGTTATGTACGTCCACCAACACCACCCCTCACGAGCGCCTATTCTCTTTTCCCAAGAAACTTCGCCACATGGGGACTCTCTTTTAAAACAAAGGGGAGGTGAATGTGGTGAACTACATATACCTGTCTGGACACGCCCCCTTTGAGCAACTGAATGTTGACTTTAAGGGCCCCCCTCCCTCCACCGACCGCAATGTCTATTTTCTCAATATTATCAACGAGTACTCACAGTTCCCCTTTGCCATCCCCTGCCCCAACACCACTACCACATCCGTCATAAAAGCCCTGCACCAGCTCTTCACTCTGTTCAGATATCCCTGCTATATCCACAGTGATAGAGGGCCCTCCTTTATGAGTGACGAGCTGCACCGATACCTGCTAGCTAGGGGCATTGCTACTAGTCGGACCACGAGTTATAATCCCCGGGGAAATGGACAGGTGGAGAGGGAGAATGCCACAGTGTGGAAGGCCACACTTTTAGCCCTTAAGTAATGTGGTGAACTACGTATACCTGTCTGGACACGCCCCCTGCTGACTGCTTCTGTGGCTCCTCCCACAGACCCTGGTATAAAGGCGATTGAGGCCTGAGCCCGGCCCTCATTCTCCAGGATGTAGTATGATGGTCAACTACTGCTTGTTCTTTCTTCCAGTCAATAAAAGCCGATATCTCGCCTTTACGTCTCAGAGAGAGTTATTGATGGTGCATCAATTTTATTGACTGGAAGAAAGAACGAGCAGTAGTTGACCATCATACTACATCCTGGAGACTGAGGGCCGGGCTCAGGCCTCAATCGCCTTTATACCGGGGTCTGTGGGAGGAGCCACAGGAGCAGTCAGCAGGGGGCGTGTCCAGACAGGTATATGTATTTCACCACAGGGAGAAAGGGGGGCAGAAAGACAGATGGTGAGAGAGAGAAAGACAGAGGTGGAGAGATGCAGTGAAAGGGAGAGGGGGAGAGAAATAAAGAGAGAGAGAAAGGGCAGGAAAGAGGGAGAGGAAGGAAGAGAGAGAGAGAGGGTGGCAAGGGAGTTGGGGAGATGCAGTGAATGGAAGAAGGAGAGAGTAAGTGAGTCAGAGAGAGAGGGAGATTTTGACAGTAAGAGGGAGAGAGTAGGTCAGAGAAAAAGTGGGGGAAGAGAGAGAAAGAGAAAGGGGGAGGGAGAGTGACGAAGACAGAAAGTGCAGGTGAAAGAAAGAGAGGGGTAGAATGAGAAAGAGGGAGCGAGGGAGAGAGAAAGGGTGAGAGAGAGTGAGGGTGAGACCGAGAGGGAGGGAGTGAGAGTTTGGGAAGAGACAGAAAGAGAGAGAGATAAAGAGAGATGGAGAGTGTGAATAAGCAGGAGAAAGAGTGTTGGGAGAGGGGGAAGAAGTTAGTGAGAGGGGAGAGAGCGATGGAGAGAAAGAGAAGGGAGAGAGAATGTGTCAGAAAGCTTGAAAGAGAGAAAGAGAGGGGGAGAGTGAGGGGGAGAGAGGCAGAGAAGGAGGGGGGTGGGAGAGAAAGTTGAGGAAAAGAGAGAGAGAGGGTAGGAGAAGGAGAGAGGCAGAGAGGTAGGGGATCGAAGAGAGGGAGAGAGGGAGTGAGATAGAGAGTCAGGGGGAGAGAGAGAAAGAGAAAGAGTGTGAGAGGAAAAGAGGGAGGAAAGAGAGAGGGAGATGGAGAGAAATAGAGTGAGAAAGGGCAGGAGAAAAAGTGAGGGAGAGAGGGGAGGGAGAAAAAAGGAAGCGAGAAATTGTGAGAGAGAGAGACGGACAGATAGAAAGAGCAAGGTAGAGTGAGATGAAGAGGGGGAGGGGAGAGAGGGAGACATGGAGAGCGAGAAAGGGTGGGAGAGAAAGTTGGGGAGGGAGAGGAAGGGAGAGCGAGTGAGAGAGGGGGAATGAGAGAGAGGGAGGGGAGATAGAGAGAGAAGGGAGGGAGGGAAAGAAAGGGAGAGAATGAAAGGAGAGGGGGTGAGAGAGATGCAGAGGTGGGAGGGAAGAGAGTGAGGGAGAGAAAGAGGGGGGTGATGCACCTTCAATAACTCACGCTGAGACGTAGGAAGCGAGGTATCGGCTTTTATTGACTGGAAGAATGAACAACACTACATCCTGGGGAATGAGGCTGGGCAACAGGCCTCAGTCGCCTTTATACAGGGGTCTGTGGGAGGAGCCACAGGAGCAGTCAGCAGGGGTCTGTGGGAGGAGCCACAGGAGCAGTCCAGACAGGTATATGTAGTTCACCACAGGGGGATAGAGAGAGAGAAAGTGGTTGAAAGAGGGTGAGAGAGAAAGAGAGAGGGAGACAGCCAGTGAAAGGAAGAGAGTGAGAGGGATATAGTAAGAGAGTCATAGAGGGAGAGAGAGGGAGAGTGGCAGTGAGAGGGAGAGAGAGAAAATGTTAGAGAGGAAGAGAGAGAAAGATAGAGAGATGGAGAGGGAGTTAGGGAAGGAGGAGATAGATGTGGAGAGTGAGAAAAGGCAGGAGAAAGAGTGGGGGAGAGAGAAGGGGAGGGAGAGTGGCAGTGAGGGGGAGGGAGAGTGGCAGTGAGGGGGAGAGAGAGCAATATTTCAGACTGATGACCTTTCATAGGACATACAGCACAGGATCACTCCCTTTGGCCCACAAGGTCTGTGCTGATCCTGTTGGTAATTAGTTTGGTAAAGGTTAGGGTCTGATTAGGTAAAGTGGTTCACCCGATGTGTCTCCCTGGTATAGGTGAGACGGGGAACATACAAGAGTGGCTGTATCATCTGAGAAAAAGGAGGGAAGTGATGCGTGATAGAACAACTTCAGTGCTTACCTTGAAAGGTGTCATAAAAGTGAATAAATGAATTGTTAAATTTGTCTATTTTTGTCACAGATATCAGGATACAATGGAAAACTCTTATTCTGCATGCCATCCATATGGATCATTCCATGCATGGGCATGCCGAAATGGTACAGAAAGAAAATAACTAGAACACGGAATGAAAATGCGGATTTGCAGGTGCTGAACTCCAGAGTGACCCTGCCATGAGAAAGCAGGTCGACGGCTTTGGTAAGTGAGACTAAAACACTGACTACGAATAAGCACATTAACCATTTATTTACAAACAGCCTACTTTCCCGATGGTTCCTCAGCACTGGTCATGACCTCAGTGTGGTGATGAGCCCCTGGAGACAAAGGAAAGACAGCCAGTCCCTAGCATGTGCAATTCTTATACCCCAGAGGTGCCAGAAACCGGACAACGGTGCCATAGCACACAAGACAACTAGTGGGAAAAGGCTGCCGCATCCTTCGAATGGCACGGCAGAAGCACCTTTTGACCGGATAAGCAAACTAATCCCTTCACATTACGTGCTGGAAGAACTCAACAGGCCAGGCTTAGTGCAGAATATAGTGTTACAAAGAAAGTGCAGTGCAGGTAGACAATAAGGTGCAAGGGTCATGACATAATAGATTGAGAAATCAAGAGTTCATCTTTATCGTATAAGAGGTCCATGCCAAATTGAACCAAATGGATCTGCCAGTGTGTGACCCTTCTCCCTCCCTTTCCTGTGTGGTCATCTGCTTGAGCTAAATATTTCTTGCATGTTGACTTGCACCATCACTCTCTTGGTAAAACCTTACCCCATACATCTCCTTTAAGCTTTCCTATCTCACCCTGACCCCCACCCGTGTCGCTTATGTAATAGAGGCCCTAGCGTTGATCTCCGCTGAACAGTGGTCATGAACAGGATAACACCCATTCCTCTGCTATGCTCTTGAGAGAGCAGTGGAATTCAGTAATGATTAAATACCAAAAAGTGGTGTAAAATCCGAGCATGTGTACACCTACGTCCACAACATAGAACCAGAGTATAGAACAGTACAGCATAGTATAGGTCCTTAGGCCACGATGTAGTTCAAAACTAATTAACTTTGTAATCAAATGGCCAACTAAACTACTCCTTCCTGTCCACACAATGTCCATATCCTTCCACTTCCTACATATTCATGTGTCTATCTAAGTCCCTTGAACCCCTTTATCCTTTGGCCCAGGATCTATATAAACCCACAGAACTCTCCAAAACCCTTAGGCACATATACTTTATATACGGTCACTAGTGTGTCCAGGACTTTTGCACAGTACTGTAGTATCTTTATGTCTTGCACTGTACTGCTGACACAAAGCAAAAGCAAATTAGTGACATACGTGAGTGATGATAAACCTGATTCTGATAGGGGTCTCTACTGTGGACTGAGAATGGGAAGGGGGCAGGGAGATGGGAATCATGATTGGGAGAAGGTGAAGGGAGAGGGGAGGGAACAAGAAAAACCAAGGATACATTCTGTTCGGAACAAAATTACCTTGTCCGGTGTCTCAGGGCTAGGTGTATCTGTACCCACGCCATTCCCCCGGCCATTCCCCCTCCCCACCCCGGCACCCCTTCTCTATCACCCATCTCACATGCTTCCCACGGCATTCCCAACATCCTTTGCTCCTGCCAGATTTACAAAATTGCTGTCTGCTCCATGTTGACAAATATAGTACTGTGCAAACCCTAACTGTGTGTGCCTAAGACATTTACACAGTACTGTACTCCACAATGTTTATACTGTGTTGCTTCAGATATATATTGTGATATAACAACTGCTTCAAGTTGAGCTGTCTTCTCCAGGTCAGAGTCGTTCACATGACTTTTTTATCAGCCATCTCCATCATGGGCACTAGCCTCCCCCCTCATTAGGGACATCTTCCAAAGAAGGCATTGTCCATCATGAAGGACCCTCACCATCCAGGACATGCCCTCCTCTCATTTATACCACCATGGAGGAGGCACAGGAGCCTGAAGACCCACATTTTAGGAACAGCTTCTTCCCCTCCACCATCAGATTTCTGAACGGCCCATGAAGCCATAAACAACTAGATCAGAGTTCAATTCTGGCATCTTGTACAAGGAGATTTTCTCTCTGTGAGCACATAGGGTTTCCTCCGGGTGCTTCAGTTTCCACCCACAGACCAAAGATGTACCAGTTAGTAGGTTAACTGGTCATTGTAAATATCCTGTGATGAATCTAGAGTTAAATCAGGGGTTTCTGAGTGGCACGACTCATTGGGCTAGAAGGGCCTGTTCCATGTTGTATCACTAAATACACAAATAAATAAATTCCTGAACTCTCCATGAACACTAGTTTGTGCTTTTGCACTAATTATTTTATATATATCTCAGTTTAACTTAGTGTAATTTATAATATAGTAAATTAACTTATAGTATATAGTACAAGCTGAGTACCCATCATTCAAAATTCTTCAGGCTGGAAGTATTTTGGATTTCGGAATATTTTGCATTTTGGTATATATAATAAGATAGCTTGGAATTGCCGTCATCTCCGACTCTGAATTTATGTGCTACCGGTAAGCAGTCTTTCTCTTACACTTGTTCATTACATGTATGTACTTAACAGTAAAAATTATTCCATTCCATTATTATAATGAAACTGTATTGTGTGCAGAGCAGCACAACAACATTGGGAGAATACCTGAATCAGCTGTTGAATAACAACAAACAACGGCAGGCTTTAAGTCCCCACCTACAATGCTGCGTTTTGATTACAAGGTTACTGGACACTATTTATATTTTATTTCTCTGAGGTTTTATGTGAGGAATAAAAACAATCAGCATCGTAGACTTGCTCTGGTGGTAGATTTTCATCAGAGACAATCTTGACAAACTTATGAAGGAATTTCTCTGCTGCTTTGTGATCAGCAGACACTTTGTCACCACAAATATTTTAAAAATTAATACCATACCTTTTTCTTATAATTCTGCAACCAACCTATTGAATATTCACAATTACATTCAATTTTAAGCTCACTGTGATAGATCTTTGCTTGTTTCACGATGAGCATTCCGTCAAGCAGCCTATGTTCACTCCGACACTTACAAATCCACTCTTTCAATACATGCTCGAGATCTTCATTTTCCACTTTATGCAGTGTCTTTTCTCTTTTTCATTAACCGCCGTTCATTACCTATGTGAGGTCACTTCTCCGAACTGCCTGTGGTGCACAGAAACCTGTGCATCAGCTGGGAACCTTCCCAGTGCCTTCTGGAACTTTCTAGTTGCAACATCATTTCAGCACTCAAAAATTTTGGATTTTGGTGATATTCGGATTTTGGATTTTCTGATAAGGGGTACTCAACCTGTACTATAAATTAAAGTATAGTAACTTATAGCACAATAATTAACTTCATTTCTCGTGCCCTCTGTTGGTTAGGGTCGGCCATCGATGCTGAGTCCTAGTTGTCTTTGTGATACACAAGCCTGAGCAGCACAATATGGAGAGCAACCTCTTGCTCATGTAGCAAGCACCCCCCCCCCACCCCACTTCACGGGGCTGATGAATCCAAAGGAACGGCAGAGACCGATACAGTTTGGCACCAACGGCATCTCAGGAGCTGCCAGTCAGTGTTGAACTCAACGTAGGATTGCCTTAGGGACTCCAGCTCTGGATTTTTTTTCTTGGGATTTACCCCCAAAGCCTTCCCCATGAGTGGGTATAGCCACAAGGCAGCAGAGGCCTGAGATCAAAGTTTTCTCCTTCTCCTAGATGAGCTGCCAACCACGGCTGACGAGCCCCATCTACCCAAAGCGAAGGTGCCGCGAACACACCCTTTCCCTTGTCAGTAGAAACAGTTCTTCCAGGCTTGGTAGCTGAGTCATACATGTAGATCAATTCCAAGAACATGGCTGTCAGAGGCTATTTGAGATGCACACTTTTGGGTGCATTTAATAGGTAGTGGGAGCTTATCCCCACTACCACCGTCAGTTGTGATACTAAGGAACCATTACATTAATTTAACTTACATGCAGTATGTCAATGATAATGAACTTGGCTCTGTGTCTATTTGTTTCTTGGAACTGCTGGCAAGGACAAGCCTTTGCTCTGCAGTCCCTATTGCTCTTCTGACATTAGCGATGACTCATCTTCCTGAGCCACCGCAGTCCTTCTAGTGAAGAGTCAATCTTCTCTGCATACCAGTTATTGCTTCCTGTGGCCTTCAGTGTTGACCGATAGCAGTGACAGTCGATCAGAGCAAAGATTGCATCCTGCCCCTCTGCAAATGTCACTAGGTCGGGTTAGGTCAGGCTGAGAGATTATTAACACAAGAGATTCTGTGGATGCTGGAAGTCCAGAGAAACACACACAAGATGTTGGAGGAACTGAGCAGGTCAGGCAGCATTTAATGAGGGGGAAGAAACAATTGATGTTTCAGACTGAGATCCTTTATAGGTACTTTGTCAGGAGACCTGATGAAGGTTCTTGGCTCAAAACAGCGACTGTTTATTCCCCTCCATAGATGCTCCTCAACATCGTTATCATTATGTGCCATGTTGTAGGACCTGGGCGATCATGGTCTTTGACCGGGAGAGTTCTTGGCAAATTTTTCTACAGAAGTGGTTTGTCGTTGCCTTCTTCTGGGCAGTGTCTTTACAAGACAGGTGACCCCAGCCATTATCAGTACTCATCAGAGATTGTCTGCCTGGTGTCAATGGTTGCACAACCAGAACTATAACCAGGACTTGTGATATGCACCAGCTGCTCAAGCGACCATCCACCACCTGCTCCCATGGTTTCACACGACCCTGATCCGGGGGCTAAGCAAGTGATGCACCTTGCCCAAGGGTGACTTGCAGGCTAGCAGAATCAAGGAGTGCCTTACACCATATAACAATTACAGCGCGGAAACAGACCATCTCGACCCTTCTAGTCCATGCCGAACGCTTACTCTCACCTAGTCCCACCGACCTGCACTCAGCCCATAATCCTCCATTCCTTTCCTGTCCATATACCTATCCAATTTTTAAAAAAATAACAATATCAAACCTGCCTCTACCACGTCTACTGGAAGCTCGTTCCACACAGCTACCACTCTCTGAGTAAAGAAGTTCCCTCTCGTGTTACCCCTAAACTTTTGCCCCTTAACTCTCAACTCATGTCCTCTTGTTTGAATCTCCCCTACTCTCAATGGAAAAAGCCTATCCACGTCAACTCTATCTATCCCTCTCATAATTTTAAATACCTCTATCAAGTCCCCCCTCAACCTTCTACACTCCAAAGAATAAAGACCTAACTTGTTCAACCTTTCTCTGTAACTAAGGTACTGTAACCTAGGTAACATTCTAGTAAATCTTCTCTGTACTCTCTCTATTTTGTTGACACACAGAAAAAGGTTGAGAAACTCAGCAGGTCAGGCAACATCTATGAAGGGAAGTAGAAAATTGATGTTTCAGGCCAAGACCCTTCTTCAGACTGGAGCTGTTGCTGGTCCTGCATTTTGCGTTGTTTTTCTCACAGAAGAGTCTTAGACTCTTTATTCATTTCCACAGAGGCTGCCTGACTCGCTGAGTTCCTCCATCATTTTCTGTGTGCGTGATCTATAACGGTTAATTACTTTTTGTCAGAAAAGAGGGATGGTTCAGAATGGTAATGGGACTGATAGAGAAGCAAAAATCGATCTGTAACGGATTTTCATATCTGAAGGCCCCAAACTCAGCATTGAGCCTGGAAGCCTCTCACGAACTAGTTAGAAGATGAAGCAACAAGCACAAAATGCTGGAGGGACTCAGCAAGCCAGGCAGCATCAGTGGAGTGGAATAAACGGTCAATATTTTGGGCAGAGCTTCGGCGCCAGACTGTGTTGGTCATTGACACAAATGATGCGTTTCACCATATGCTTCAATGTACACATGATAAACAAATAAAAAATATCTTCCACCGTGGTTCTAGGCCATCAGTGTTCTTGTGGTTCCACCATTCCTTCACTGTAACCATTTATCAGACATATGAGCCAAGTTTCCTGGTATGACCCTCTTATGAACGTCACCTTGACCAGAGAACACTACAGCACAGAAACAGGTCCTTCGGCCCGTGATGTTTGGCCAAACAAAGTTAAGTAATGATACCTGATTATTTCTGACTGCACAAGGTCCCTATCCCTCTACTCTCTACATATTCATGTGCCTGCCCGGGAACCTCTGAGCCCATAAGACACAGAAGCAGAATTAGGCCACTCAGTCCATCGAGTCTGCTCTGTCATTCCACCATGGCTGATTTATTATCTCACTCAACCCCATCCTCCTACCTTCTCCCCATAAGCTTTGACACCCTGACTAATCAGTAACCCCTCAACTCCACTTTAAATATACCAATGACTTGGCCTCCAAAGCCATCTATGGCAATGAATTCCACTGATTAACCACCCTCTGACTAAAGAAATTCCTCCTCACCTCCATCCTAAATGGACGACCTTCTATTCTGAGGCTGTACCGTATGGTCCAAGACAGTTCTACTATAGGAAACGTCCCCTCCACATCCACTCTATCTAAGCTTTTCAATATTCAGAATCAGAATCAAATTTAATATCACTGGCATATTGTCATAAAATATGTTGTTTCGATAGGTACATTTAATGTCAGAGAAATGTATACAATATACATCCTGAATCAACACGTACAAACAAGCTAGAGGAACTCAGCAGGTTGGGCAGCATCCGTGGAAACGAGCAGTCAACATTTCGGGCCAGGACCCTTCAGGACAAAGGGTCTCGGCCCGAAACATTGACTGCTCATTTCAACGGATGCTGCCTGACCTGCTGAGTTCCTCCAACTTGTTTGTACGTGTTGATTTGACCACAGCATCTGCAGTGTACTTTGTGTATACATCCTGAAATTCTTTTTCTTCACCTCTGTTTTGAGGCAGCAGCGCTGTGCAATAGGCAACAAGACTATAAATCACAATATGAAATATATATAAAATATTAAATTAAATAGCAATGCAAAAAGAGAGCAATATTCAAAAGATTTCAATGAGATCCTCCCTCATTCTTCCAAATTCCAGAGAGTACAGAGCCAGAGCCATCAAATAGTCCTCATACATTAACCCTTTCATTCCCGGGGTCATTCTCGTGAACCTCCTCTGGACCCTCCCCAACTCCAGCACATCCTTTCTAAGATAAGGAGCCCAAAATCTGCTAGCAATATTCCAAGTGCAGTTCAACCAATGCCTTATAAAGTCTCTGCATTCTTAAGTGCGTCAAGTCCACAGCTCCCTGAAAGTGGCCAAACAAATCAATAGGGTGGTAAAGATTGACTTCAAGGCATTGAATTCAAGTGTAAGGAGGTTATGGTGCAACTTTCTAAAACTCTAGTTAGGCCTAGATAGAATCACTTTCTAGGACTCTACAACCCATGATCTCAGTATTCATTTACCTAGTTATTTACTATTATAACATGCTTCTGTTTGTATTTGCACAATTTGTCAGTCTTTGTTTATGTGTAATTTTTCACTGATTCTACTGTATTTGCTTGTGATATAATAGAACACAGAAGAGTACAGCACAGGAACAGGCCCTTCAGCCCACAATGTTGTGCCAAACCAAATGAAAAACTCCCAAACACAAAACGGCATCAAAAAGTGTTGCGTAATTTATATTTATCTTTTTTCTTGTGAATGCTGCTTATCTGATGTTATGCAATGGTGGTGCCAGTAAGTTTCTCATTGCATCTTGCACACATGTATCTAGAACCTAGAACAGTACAGCAAAGAACAGGCCCTTTGGCCCACAATGTGCCAAAACAGCTAAAAAGCAAATTTTATAAAACCTGCACTATGTCCACATCCCTGCATCTCCCTTACATCCATGCGCCTATCCAGATGTCTTTTAAAAGCCGCTAATGTATTTGTCTCGACCACCATACCAGACAGTGCATTCCAGGCATCCACTGCCCTCTGAGTAAAAAAACTTACCCCTCACATCCCCCTTGAACCTACCCCCTCTCATCTTCAATGCATCCCCTCTGATATTAGATACTTCAACTCTGAGAAAAAGATACTGTCTGTCTACTGCAAGTATGCCTCTCATAATCTTGTAAACCCCTATCAGATCTTGCCTCAGCCTCCGGCGCTCCAGAGAAAACAGCCCAAGTTTATCCAGCTTCTCATAACTGCACGTGCCCTCTAAACCAGACAGCATCCTGACAAATCTCTTCTGCACTCTCTCCACAGCCTCAACATCCTCCCTATAGTGGGGCAACCAGAACTGTATGCAATACTCCAGATGTGGCCTAACCAGAGTTTTATAAAGTTGCAAATTGTAAATGCCTGCAGGAAAATGAATCTCAGTGTAGTATCAGGTGATGTATTCATACTCGATAATAACTCTACCTGGATAAATATACTTTAACTTTGAAGTTATGCTGCATCTGAAGAAATGCATTCAGTTCTGGTCACCTCAATTATAGGAACAAATTGGAGACTATGGAGAGGGTTCAGGAGAGGTTTATCAGATTGATCAGAAGGCACGAGATCAGGAGAGGTTGGACAAACTGGGATTGCTTTTTCTGGAGTGGCAGAGGCTGAGGAGAGAGCTAAGAGAATGAGAATCAGAATCAAGTTTAATATCACCAGCATATGTTGTGAAATATGTTTACTTTCTGGCAGCAGTACAATATGACTTACAGTAAGTTTATATATAAATAGTTGAATAAGTCGTGCAACAAGTAGGAAATAAAAAAAGTAGTGAAGTAGTGTTCATAGGTTCAATATCCTTTCAGAGATCGGATGGCAGTGGGGAAGAAGTTGCTTCTGAATTGCTGATGTGTGCCTTCAGGCTTCTGTACCTCCTCCCTGGTGGTAGCAATGAGAAAGGTGGGGGTCCTTAACGAGGGGCGCCGCTTCTTTCAGGCACCACTCCTCAAAGGTGCCCTAGGTACTGCAGAGGCTGGTACCCATGATGGAGCTAAGTTTACAACTCTCTGCAACTTACTTTGACCCTGTACGATAGGCTCCCCTTCATACCAGACAGTGATGCTCTCCACTGTACATCTGTAGAAATCTGTGAGTGTTTTTTGGTGACATTCCAAATCTCCCTAAACTCCTAAGGAAATATAGCCATGCCTTGCCTTCTTTACAGCTGCAACAGTATGTTGGGTCCAAGTTAGGTCTTCCGAGATATTGACACCCAGGAACTTGAAGTTGCCCATGCTCTCTATTTCTGATTATGAGAGGCAGACAGTCTTTTTCCCAGGATGGAAAGGTTAAATGTGAGAGGGCATATTTTTAAGGAAAGAAGGTGAAAGTTCAAAAATATGCGGGGCATGTAGGTTTACGCAGAGAGTTGAGGATGCCAAGACAACACCACTTCCATCATATCATCCCTCTCAATCTCAGACCTTTACACACCTCTTCCTCCTCTTCCAGCTTCCCTTTCACTGTATGAGAAGATAATTATAAATGCTTCTTGTTTTGGTGAAAGGTCACTGACTTGAAATATTCACACAGTTTCTCCCTCCCAGGATGCTGCCCAAACTGCTGAGGGTTCCCATCAATTTTTTCACCCGAGTTCTGTAGTTTAGCTTTTGTTTAACTCCAGTGCAAATTGTTTTAAATTTTACAGAGCCAGCTTCTGTGGCTAGAACCACATAAACTTTGTGCTTTTGTCTCTGAGCTTACTTCCTGAAAGCCAATAACTACCTTGAATGCAACCATTTGTGACATTTACTAACATCTTTGCTGCTCACTGACCTTCAGCTGGATTTTTGTACGATATCTGTAAATGCGTGTGCTCAATAATTTCCTTTCTCGCGTGCCATCTGTGACTCTGCAGGTCTTTGACTCAGAGATCTGTGAGTTCAAGTCCCAGCTCAGAGTCCTGAGTGTGGAACTCTTAAGCTGATACTCACCACAATACTTGAGAAGGGTGCACTACACTATCAGAGATATCCCCTTTTGCGTGGGACCTCAAATGGAAACACTGTCACCTATCCCTGTACCTCATTAGAGAAGAATAGGAGGGTTGACCCTGCTGTGCCCAGATTTCCTGCTTTACTATCATGGCAACAATTCAAATGTGTTCATAGAATCATAGAGCACAACGATACAGAAACAGGCCCTTTGGCCCATCTAATATGAAGACCTGGCCCTCAGCCTAGTTCCACCTGCCTGCACTCCACACCCCTCCCATCCATGTGCCTATCCAAACTTCTCTTAAGTGCTGCAATTGAACCCTCATCCACCACTTCCGCTGGCAGCTCGTTCCACACTCTCACCACCCTCTGAGTGAAGAAGCTTCCCCCTCAGATTCCCCTTAAATATTTTACCTTTCACCCTAAACCTATAACTTCTAGCTCTCTCTATGGGGAAAAAAGTCTTCATGCACTCATCCTGTCGTTTGTTCATTCTGTACCGTGTTGTATGACGTGGGCGATCACAGTCTTTCTGTGACCATGATTGTTCTTGGCTAATTTTTCTGCAGAAGAAGTTTGCCATTGCTGCCTTCTGGGCAGTGTCTTTACAAGATGGGTGACCCCAGCTATTATCAATACTCTTCAGAGATTGTCTGCCTGGCGTCAGTGGTTGCCTAACCAGGACTTGTGATATGAACCAGCTGCTCATACGATCGTCCACCACTTGCATCCGTGGTTTCACATGACCCTGATTGGGGGCTGAGCAGGGGCTACACCCTGCCCAAGGGCGACCTTCAGACTAGCAGAGGGAAGAAGTGTCCTACAATCCCTTTGGTAGAGACGTATCTCCACCCTACCACCCTAACCCTATCTACACCCCTCATAATTTTGTACACCTCTATAAGATTTCCCCTCATTTTCCTGCACTTCAGGGAATGACGTCCTAACCTATTCAACGTTTTCCTATAATTCTAGTACAATACTCCTATATCCCATGTTCCCCTAAATAAATTTCGTACCACCCCACCCCCCGCAGAAATTAACCAACCTTAATCTAAAATCATATTAATTTGAAGGATCTTATGAGAATATTTACAATGCAATGCATAATAAAGAAAAGTTAAAAGGGCATTTCAGTAAAATCTGCATTAGTTTAACCTTATTGTTTGCTCACTGAGTTATACAATCAAAGTTCAAAGTACATTTATTATCAAGTATGTATAGTACATACAGTACTGTGCAAAAGTCTTAGGCAACCGAGATCTTTTATATGGTTTTAGATGGTTCGGCCTCCACTGATCTCAACATCATCGAGGCTCTCTGAGAGACAGAATCAAGGGAGACAGCCAAAGTCTTTCAGAAGAACTGTGGCAAGTCCTCCAAGATGCATGGAACAACCTACTCGCCAATTTTCTTATAAAACTGCATGACTGTGTATCTAAGAGAACTGATGCAGTTTTAAAGGCAAAAGTTAGTCACCCCAAATATTGATTTTACTGTCTACTGCTCTTTACAGTAATTATTTTGATCTTAAGAAACTTTTCATTTCATTCATTTTGAAAGCATCTTCGCTTTACAGAAGCTTTTTACTTGTGCACAGTGCTGTACAAGCTTGAGATTCATCTCCTTACAGGCAGCCACAAAACAAAGAAACCCTTAACAAAGAGGACCATCAAACACCCAATGAGCAGTGAAAACAAAACAAACAAATCAAAACCAAACTCGGTGGCCACTTCGTTAGATATACCTGCTTGCCTGCTCGTTAATGCGAATGTCTAATCAGCCAATCATGAGGCAGCGACTCAATATGCATAAAAGCATGCAGACATGGCCAAGAAGTTCAGTTGCTGTTCAGAGGAAACTTCAGAATGGGGAAGAAATGAGATCTAAATGGAAACAACCATGGAATGATCATTTTTGCCAGACAGAGTGGTTTGAGTATCTCAGAAACTGCTGATCTCCCGGGATTCAGTCTCTAATTTTACAAAGAATGGTGTGAAAAACTAAAAGCATCCAGTGAGCAGCAGTTCTGTGGGTGAAAATGCCTTGTTAATGAGAGAGGTCCGAGGAGAATGGCCAGACTGGTTCAAGCTGACAGGAAGGTGACAGTAATTCAGATAACCAGGCGTTACAACAGTGATGTGCAGAAGAGCATCTTTGAACATACAACATGTCAAACTTTGAAGTGAATGAACTACTTCAGCAGAAGATCATGAAAATACACTCAGTGGTCACTTTATTAGGTCCACTCATTAATGCAAATATCTAATCAGCCAATCATGTGGCAGCAACTCAGTGCATAAAAGCATGCAGACATGGTCAAGAGGTTCAGCCATTGTTCAGACCAAACATCAGAACGGGGAAGAAATGTGATCTATGTGACTTTGACCGTAGAATGATTGTTGGTGTCAGATGGGGTGGTTTGAGTATCTTAAAAACTGCTGTTCTCCTGGCATTCAGTCTCTCGTAAGGTATGAAAAATAAAAGACAGCCAGTGAGCGGTGTTTCTGTGGGCGAAAACACCTTGTTGATGAGAGAGGTCAGAGGAGAATGGCTAGACAAGAAGGCGACAGTAACTCAAATGACCACGCGTTACAACAGTGGTGTGCAGAAGAGCATCTCTGAACGCACAATATGTTGAACCTCGAAGTGGATGGGCTACAGCAGCAGAGGACCACAAACATACACTCAGTGGCCACTTTACGAGCTGCAAGAGGTACCTAATAAAGTGGCCTCTGAGTGTGCCTTTCTTTTATTGCTTGCTAACCAAGTTACATTGCTGCTCGAAGTACCAAGAACAATAAATTAACGGTGGTAATAAATGATCAATCTCCACTTTCAGTTTTCTTGCAAATTTTTGATCTTATCATTTTCTTCTGCAGATGTTAACAGGGTTCGGGCAGAGGAAGATTAGTTCAAGTTCGTTCTGCATTGACAAACCTTTCCTATCGAACAGTAAACAAAATGTTGATTGAACCGCATTTATTTCTGAATACTCTGCCCTGCCGGTGGAACGGCAGAGATTTCCTGGCGTTACACACGAACCAGATCTCTGCTTCCTCCCACCCACACACCCAAGCATTTCACCCCACCCACACAGACAAACACACCTCCACGCTACAAGCATTCAACCCACCTATGTGGTTTGAGAATATGCCTGAACAGTAGAAGCACTAATGACCCCGTTCAGTTGCTCCAGCAGATCAAGGCTGGCCGCCAAACTGCAATCCACGCGAGGGTCAGGCTTTGTGGACTCTCCCAGGGAGCACCCGTTCCAAACGTGCGACTTGGTGCAACGGGCAAAGGCGTTCGCTGCAAACGAGCATGGGGAAAGCTTGAGAGTGATTCTAACGAGTCAGAATTGCACTTACAGTGATGAAGTTTGGTCCAGTTTGTTCTCGTGTGCACAAACACGGGGGAGTACAGCTACAATGAAAATGCCTGAAAGAGGCAGCATGCATCATACAGAGTCCCCACCATCCAGGACTTTGCTACCCTTGGAGAGGAGAGACGGGAGCCTAAAGACATACACTCTACAGTTTAGAAACAGCTTCTTCCCTCTCTGCCACCAGATTTCTGAACGGACAATGAATCCATAAACAGTACCTCAGTATTTTTGCCCTCTTCACGTCCATACCTAAAGCTGTTGCACTGGGTCAGTTCCACCCTCTCGACCCCAGTGATACAAACAAGCTGGAATTCTTCCTTGGTTGCAGAGGACGGCCACGACTTCTGCGCCTTGGCGTCCCCTTCGCTCTCCGTGGAGCGTTGCAGAACCGCCGTCCTGGCCGGCAGACCCCACTGTAGATCTTGTCTGCCCAGTCTGCTGCAGCAAACTTCGCATGCCAGGACAGGTATGTCTCTATTTTACCGGAGTATGAGGCCAGTGGCTGCCCTCACTGGGTTTAGCCCATCTGTTGAGGAAGTGCTGCGTGCTACTCATCTCTGAACACCCCATACTCCTCTATATATATCATTATAAGCTATTTTATATATAAATACATATATATTTGTACATAGGTACAGACAACACCGAATATAAATTATGTATTAAATTGGACCATACAGTGAAAAATTTAAAAATAAATACAGTGCAAACACAATATTTTCGTGCAACTGAAAACAAACAAGCACAAAGACGATCAAAGGCGAGACCTTGGCAATGCAGGAGGTGGTTCCATTGCTCAGGTAGGGTTTGGGTTGTGCAGATTGGTTCAAGAAACCAGCTTTTGTGTCCAGCAGAAGGGCCTTGGCCCAAAACGTCGACGGTTTACTCATGTCCGTAGATGCTGCCTGGCCTGCTCAGTCCCTCCAGCATTTTGTGTACGTTCCTCAAGAGTGGTTGTTGGGAAGTCATAAGCGCAAGAGATTCCGCAGATGCTGGAAATCCGGAGGCTCACGCACAAAAATGCGCGAGGAATTCAGCGGGTCGGGCAGCATTTGTGGAGAGAAATAAACAGAATCTGAATCAGATATTTTTGGCCCAAACGTTGACTGTTTATTCCCCTCCATGGACGCTGCCTGACCTGCTGAGTTCCTCCAGCATTTTGTGTGTGTTGTGGGAAAGTAGCTGTTCCTGCATATACAGACGTGTAAAACTAAAAAAAAAACAATCAGCAAGCATTGGTCCTTTGCAGATTGCTTCAAGAGAGATTATATTCAGCAAAAAGGAAATGGCTGAGAAGTGAAACAAAGTTTACAGTGATAGAAACATAAAGGAGGGAGTGTGGCCCTTCGGCACTTCATGCATATACTGACTCACTATACAATCCCATTTACAAGCCCTTTAACCTGCAGCATGGCATGGGAGTTCAAGCAGAGCTTCAGAGATTTCTTAAATATTGTGAGAATATCTGGTAAGATGGTAAATTGGTTTATTATTGTTTTATTTTATTTAGAGATCCAGCACAG
Organism: Hemitrygon akajei; assembly: GCF_048418815.1. Taxonomy (NCBI): domain Eukaryota; kingdom Metazoa; phylum Chordata; class Chondrichthyes; order Myliobatiformes; family Dasyatidae; genus Hemitrygon; species Hemitrygon akajei. Next base: position 45,014,174 of record NC_133150.1, on the reverse strand, counting down.
TAACAGGTCCTTTCACTCTAGCACTGCCCAATTATACTCATGTGACCAATAAGCTACTAGCCCTTACATGTTTAGAATGTGGAAGGAAACCAGAGCACCAGGAGGAAACCTACAGAGTCATGAGGAGAAGGTACAAGCTCCTTGCAGAGAGCTGCAGAATTGAACCCGGGTTGCTGGGATTCTAATTGCATTATGCTAACCACGGCACAACCGTCACATCCAACCCCCTCCCAACTATCATTTTGTCACATCAGTATATCAAGGTAGTACAAGAGAAAACAGCAACAGAATGCAGAATAAAGTGTTACAGTTGCAGAGAAAGTGCAGTGTAGGCAAACAACAACGTGCAAGACTGTAACAAGGTAGATTTTACCATACAAGTTGACCATTCAATTGTGTTTTAACAGGGGAGTAGAAGCTGTCCTTGAGCCTGGTGGGATGTGTCTTCAGGTTTTTGTGTCCTCTTCTTGATGGGAGGTGGGAGAAGAGAGAATGCCCAGGGTGCTCATACGAGCATCCACCACCTGCTCCCGTGGCTTCACATGATCCTGATTGGGGGCGAAGCAAGTGCTACACCTTGCCCAAGGGTGACCTGCGGGCTAGCAGAGGGAAGGAGTACCTGACACCTCCTTTGCTGGAGATGTATCTCCACCTCGTCACCTGAAAATAATAAGTAAGTTGTGCAAAAAATGAGGTAATGTTCGTGGGTTTATGGATCGTTCAGAAATCTGATGGTAGAGGGGAAGAAGCTGTTCCTGAATTGTTGAATGTGGCTCTTCAAGCTCCTGTACATCCTCTTTTTTTTATGAAGTGCAATTGTGAACAATAGCCAGATGAGAAATGCTGATCAAGTCAACTAGTTCCTAAAGAGAACTCTGATAGGCCAGTCAGATAGTTCACTGCTGCTCAGCGATAGAACACAAAAAAATCATATGTACAATTAAGAAACATCAAAAAATAGTAGAAATACTGGAGTTATGATTATTGTAATAATGGGAAGAGGGCATATGCATTGTGAAATTTGTTGTTTTGTGGCTTCAGTATATTGAAAACATAAAAAATTACTGTAAGTTACAGCAACAAGTATAAAAAAAGTCATCATCATCATTACGTGTCGTGTCATATGACATCATCATTATGTGCTGTGTTGTATGACATCATCATTATGGGCCATGTCATACGACATGGGCGATCATAGTCTATCCATGACTGTGACTGTTCTTGGCAATTTTTTCTACAGAAGTGGTTTGCCATTGCCTTCTTCTGGGCAGCGTCTTTACAAGACTAATAACCCAAGATATTATCAATATTCTTCAGAGATTGTCTGCCTTCAGAGAGTGGTCACATCACCAGGAATTGTGATTTGCACCAGCTGCTGATACGACCATCCACCACCTGCTCCCATGACTTCACATATCCATGATCAGGGTGCTAAGCAGGTGCTACCCCTTGCCCAAGGGTGACCTGCAGGCTAGCAGAGGGAAGGAGTGCCTTACACCTCCTTTGGTAGAGACGCATCTCCACCCCGACACCCAGAAATAAATAAATTAAAATTAATAGTGGAAAAAATTAGCTGTGTTCGTGGGTTTATGGATCGTTCAGAAATCTGATGGTAGAGGGAAAGAAGCTGTTCCTGAATCATTGAACGTGGGTCTTCAAGCTCCTGTGCCTCCTCCTTGATTGTAATAACGAGAAGAGGACATGTCATGGACGGTGAGGGTCTGTAATGATGGATGCTGACCTCTTGAGGCACCACCTCTTGAACTGTTGACTTGGAATCAGAATCAGGTTTATCAACACTGACATATGTCATGAAATCTGTTGTTACACAGCAGTGGTACGGTGCAGAAGTCTATTTTTAAAATTTCTTGAAGTTACAAAAAAGGTTATGTGTAAAATCAAATAAGGAGAGACGCACAGACAGAGTCCATGAATGTTGGGCAGGGTGTCTACGATGGACCGATCTGTGTCCACAACGCTGCAGTTGCTTGAGATCATGGGCAGAGCAGTTGCCATACCAAACTGAGATGCGTACCGAGAATAGGATGGGGAAAGGAGAACAACCAGAAATAATATTTCTGCCAATGTCTGCAATGTCCAAGGTGAGTGAATCTGTACATCTGCGGGGCACTGGAGGTCAAAGGCATCCTGTCCTGGGGTGTGAGTACGTGTGGTGCACTGGGAGGGAGGGACAGGGTTTGTTTCGCTGCGGTATATTCTGTCTTGCTGTGCTCTGTGTTGATCTGCTGAGTGTTGGAGGCCTGCTATGTCGACGCTGCAGTATTTGTGATACTTGCCTCCAGCACAATCTTAGGTTGTGTTAGTTATAATGCATCTGGTGCCTTTCACTGTACATGATAAATAAATCTGAATCTAAACAGAGGGCAACAAAACTTGTGTGGATGAAAAACTGATAGAAAGTAGCATTATTTATTAAAGAATACAGTGCAGAGCAGGCCCCTCCAGCCCAACGAGCTGCCCTTCCCAGCAACCCATCAATTTAATCCTGGCCTAATCATTGGACAATTTACAATGTCAAATTAGTCTACCAACCGGTATGACTTTGGACTATGGGAGGAAACCAGAGCACCCGGAGGAAACCCACGTGGTTCACAGGGAGAATGTACAAGCTCCTTACGGACTCCGAATTGAACTCCGACCTCCAATGCCCTGAGCTGTAGTCGTGTCGCACTACCCACTGCACTACCATGGTGCCCAAAGTGAAGGGAAAGGATTGGAGGAAATAATGGACTGGGAGCTGGTAGTAATGGACCTGGCTCAGGTCACCACAGTAGCCATAGCGATTAAAGCAACACTATTACAGCTCAGGGCATCGGAGTTCAAAGTTCATTTCTGGTGTCCTCTGTAAGGAGGATGCTGCACCAAACCAGATAGTAATGGCTGATATGAGGATGCTCTCTATGATGGCAGTGTAGAATTTCATCTGTATGTTCTGGGGGAAGATGGAATTTTACCAGTCGCCACGAGAAGTGTATCTCTTTCTCCCCTGGTCCACTCTCCTCTCCTGTCAGATTCCTTCCTCTCCAGCCATTTATCTTTCCTATCCAGCTGGTTTCATTTATCACCCTCTAGTTATCCTCCTTCTCCTCCCCCCTCCCACCTTGTTACTCTGGCATCCTCCCCCTTCCTTTCCAGTCCTGAAGAAGGGTCTTGGCCTGAAATGTCGACTGTTTATTCCTGCCATAGATGCTATCTGCCCTGCCGAGCTCCTCCAGCATTTTATGTGTGTTGCTCTGGATTTCCAGCCTCTGCAGATTTTCTCACGTTTGCTCTGCCGAGCCTTTTTGTTAATGACGGCTGCCTATGTCCAAGATTTAGTCGATAGGTTCGGGTTTGATTACGACACTAAGCTAGGTGGCAGTGTGTGCTGTAATAAGCTTTAGCCGTGTCTTAAGAGAATAGAGACAGGTGGGGGGTATAATAGATGGAATACAATTGGAGAGATGTGAGAGCTTCACGATCCGAGTCATATTTATTGTCATACGGACAAGTGCACGTATGCACAGGTGGAATGAAAAACTTGCAGCAGAATCGGAGTGACAGGGCAGAATTCACAAGAGCCAGAACCAGGTTCATTATCACTGACGCTCACTACTGTGCATATACGGTAGTGTACAAAACTCTGAGGGACATGCAAAAGAAAATGTAGAGCAAAGATGCTTTCAGAAATAATGAAATGAACTGTTTCTAAATATCAAAAAAATTACTATAAATAGCAATTACCAGTAAAAAACTGAAATCAATATTGGGTGTGACCACCTTTGCCTTGAAAGCTGCATCAATTCTTTTAGATACACTGCCGTGTGGTTTTATAAAGACATTGGCTGGTAGGTTGTCCCAAGCATCTTGGAGAACTTGCCACAGTTCTTCTGCAGACTTTGGTTGTCATGCTTGCTTCTGTCTCCCCAGGTGATCCCAGACATCCTCGATGATGTTGAGATCAGGGCTCTGTGGAGGCCGTACCGTTGGAAACCGTATAAAAAATGTTGTGTGCCTAAGACTTGTGCACAGTACTGTATGTTGTGAAATTTGTTGTTTTGTGGCTTCAGTACATTGCAAACATAAAAAAATTACTGTAAGTTACAGTAACAAGTATAAAAATTAACTCATTACATAGCGTGTCATATGACATCATTATTATGTGCTGTGTCGTATGACATCATCATTATGTACCATGTCATGTGACATGGGCAATCATGGTCTATCCATGACCATGACTGTTCTTCACAACTTTTTCTGCAGAAGTGATTTGCCATTGCCTTTTTCAGGGCAGGGTCTTTGCAAGATGGGTGACCCCAGATATTTTCAATACTCTTCAGAGATTGTCTGCCTGGTGTCAGTGGTCGCATAACCTGGACCTGTGATTTGCACCAGCTGATTGTACGACCATCCACCACCTGCTCCCATGGCTTCATATGACCCTGATTCAGTGGGGCTAAGCAGGTGCTACACCTTGCCCAAGGGTGATCCACGGGCTACCAGAGGGAAGGAGAGCCTCACACCTCCCTTGGTAGAGACGCATTCCGACCCCGCCACCCAGAAATAAATAAATTAATAGTGGAAAAAATTAGCTGTGTTCGTGGGTTTATGGATCATTCGGAAATCTGATGGTAGAGGGAAAGAAGCTGTTCTTGAATCATTGAACATGGGTCTTCAAGCTTCTGTGCCTCCTCCTTGATTGTAATAACGAGAAGAGGACATGTCATGGACGGTGAGGGTCTGTAATGATGGATGCTGACCTCTTGAGGCACCACCGCTTGAACTGTTGATTTGGAATCAGAATCAGGTTTATCAACACTGACATACGTCATGAAATATATTGCAGTATGTCTAAAATATACTTTTTAAATTCCTATAAGTTAGAAAATGATGTATTTATATAATTAAATAAGTAATGCAAAAAGAGAGCAAAATAGTGAGGTCGTGTTCATGGATTCGTACACCATTCAGGTATCTGATGCCAGAGGGGTGGAAGCTGTTCCTGAATCATTGAGTGTGGGTCTTCAGGCGCCTGTACCTCCTCCTTCATTGTAATAATGAGAAGAGGGCATGTCATGGATGATCAGGATCCTTAAAAATAAACGAAACACGATTTTTACAAAACAAAAACACAATTGAAGGAAAAGCTAAGAGAGCCCACTTTGTGTGTTGAACAAAAATGTTGAGTATTTTCTCAGAGAGTTCGAGGAAATGATGTGGTCAGTAAAGGAGGTTGACAGTGCACCTACACGGAGCTATCGGAGGCACAGAGGCCATTTCAGTAGGCAACTGGAATGTTGATCTTTGTGAACAGAGTTAAGGTGCCTTACTAACATGATAGGCAACTGCTTGGGACCATATCTGGAGTATTGTGCACAGTTTTGATCTGATACAGAGCAGGGATTCCCAACCTGTAGTCCACGGATCCCTCAGATTTCCGGCATCTACAGAACCTCCTCTGCTTCTGGGGCAGTGCCTCCAATAGATGTTCTCAGTGGTGGGCAGCGCTGTGCTCTGTCAACTATACTCTGCAGCCTCTTGTTGATTGTCAGAATTCTTGTAACCAGGCCGTGATGCAACCTGACAGGATACCTTTAACAGTCAATCTCTAGAAATTTTTAAGACTATTTGCTGACATCCAAATCTCCTTAAGCTGCTAACCTTGGTATGTCTTCCTTGTGCTGGGCCCGGGACAAGCCTTTCAAGATGTTAACATCCAATACAATATCACATTTCCCAGAAGTATCTTTAAAAACTTCAACAAGTCACCCTTGAAATATCCAGATTCCTAGAAGTACCCACCTAGCATGTGTTTAATTTTTGTTCAAAGGTCCAATGTTCATTTATTATCAAAGTATACAACTCTGAAATTCTTCAGTTCTGTGCTTTAATCCAAGGCCCTTCCAGCCCATGGGTGAATCAATCCCATTTTTCGTTAATTTTCTAGCTACCTGTTCCTTTCTATTTTTAGGCTTGAGTGATAAATCTGTACCCAAATACTTGAAAATTCAAGTTTATTGAATGGAAACACTCCATTTTAGCCTACAGCACAGAGGGATCTGCATAACCTACTGAACTCAATCAAATGAAACTGTACTACAGTGTTCTACATAGCTCAGATGGACTGAGAGACTGAGAGAAAGAAAGTTGATGCTGGTGAAATACAGTGACAGCTTACTGGCAGCAAACAGAACTACTAAATACTATATTAATCACACATTTTCTGGAAAACAGTCACTGCAATCAATAGCCTGCAACTTCCCTTTTGGAGATGAGTTTTTGAACCGCCTATATGATCTGGCGTTTTTGTGGTGAACTGAAGTCTCAAAGGTGCAGAACGGTTGCAGCCTGGCATGTAGGATGAATTGAGATGGCGGGGCCTGGGAACCAGAGTGAGGAATGAGCCAATGTACAGCCATTGCTGGAGCAGAGTTGCAGCCAATCAAAGCGATGGATCCAAACTGAGGCAGGGCCCGTGCCCTAGAGGAACAAGCCGATGACTGACGAATTTAACCATGGTCAGACTGTCAAGGCCGTAGGTAAGGGATGGGCTGGTGTTCAGCTGGCTGCTTGGCGAGATTTACTTGGCTCTGTGCTGAAATGAGGCCATGGCCTGCAACTAATGGGCTCCTCGATCGGCTGTGACTGGCTTCCTGGCTGTGAGCTCACTTTCATGAACTTCAGTTCTCAATGTTTTTTGCTACTTTTATTTTTTGCGCAGTTTTTTTCTTTTTCTCTTGCACATTGGGTGTTTGCAGGTCTTTTTAATGGGTTCTACTGGGTTTCTTTGTCTTGTGTCTGCACAAAAACAAATCTCAAGGTTGTATATAGTATACATACTTCGATAATAAATGTACTTGGAGCTTTGAACTTTGGATGTCCTGTGTAAGTTTTTTGCACAGAGAGTGGTGGGTGCATGGAACACCCTACCAGAGGTGGTAGTGCAATCAAAACACTTAAGAAACTCCTAAATAGGCATATAGATGGCAGAAAAAATCTCCTATGTGGGGAGGGTTAGATTGATCTTAGAGTAGGTTAAAAAAGTTGGCACACCATTATGAGCCAAACGGCCTGTACTGTGCTGTACTGTTCTACGTTCTATGTTCTAAGCGATGTACTTGTTCAGCCAGTTGAAGAAACAGCTGGTTAAATTGGTGGTGTCTGCGGCCAAATCAGGATTATTGTGATTGTGCAGGCAGCGATGTGCCTAATAGGAGCTGCGGTTCACAATGGTTTGTTATGTTTAATCCCACTCTCACTCCTGCTGCGGACTGGCTAGGCTTTGAAAGTGGCTGCTTTAGCAGGCTGGAGCGATTTGATCCCGTTCAACCACAGTTTGAACACCATATCCCCAAAGGAACATATGCCACAAGAACAGATGTGATAGGTAGGCATACATCACTTCAGCCAAACAGAAGCCCAGATGGGCTGGGGCAGACAACTATTTCAAAAACAGATCTAAACTTAAAAATAAAAATAGTCAGGTGGATAAGCATACACTAATCTGTTTTTTATTTACTTTTAAACCAGTTTTGCATTCATCTGTGAAAGCAAATGATTTAAAATAACCTCTTCTTAAAAATACACTCTAAAAACTAACATATATATAAAAAGACTTTAAAATGTATGACACTGTATCACAGTACAAGCCCTTTAAGCCTTAGAACAATAACATTAAAGATCCTTACGAAAGATTTTGAGGTGCAGCTGGAAGGACAGACGGACTAACGCCAGCATCCTGGAGGAGGCCAACACGATCAGCATCTCCACCTCAATAAAGCAGCACCATCTCCATGTCATTCAGATGCCTAACTCACGTCTCCCCAAACCGATCCTTCGCTCCCAGTGGAAGGAAGGTCAGCGAGCTCCTGGCTGGCAGAAGAAACATTCCAAAAATAACATCAAAATCGGCCTGAAGAAATTCAACATGACATCTAAAAGAACTTGACTCAAGAGATACCCTGGTAAGGAGATCTGTTCAAGAGGGAGACGCACCTCCGCCATGCCACAGAGAACGAGCAGCGGCTGCAAAAGGAGAGGCTGAACAGCCAAAAGACCCAACCGCCGACCACAGCCACTGCTTACTCTTGACCACACTCTACCGGAGTATGTGGGTCCCAGATCGGCCTGTCCAGCCACCTGAGGACCCACCAATAGACAACCCCTTAGGAGATCTTCATACTTGACTCAAGTGATTGCACTGCTATTACAGGGCTTTGTCCCACAGTGTTGTGGCACCTTTTAAAGTACTCTGAGATCAATCTAGCTTTTCCCTCCTACGCAACCTTCTATTTTTCGATCATCCATCTGTCTACCTAGGAGTTTCTTAAATGTTCCTAATGTATCTGCCCCTACCACCACCCCTGGCAGGGTGTTCCACATACCCACCACTCGCTGTGTAAAATACTTACCTCTGACATCCTTCCTATACTTTGCCCCAGTCACCTTAAAATTACAACCCCTCATATTAACTATTTCTGCCCCAGGAAAAAGTTTCTGGCTATCCATTCGATTTATGCCTCTTACCATCTTATATGCTGCTATCAAATCACCTGTCGCCCTCCTTCACTCCAAAGAGTACAGCCCTAGCTCACTCAACCTATCCTCATAAGATATCTCTCTAATTCAAACAGCATCCTGATAAATCTCCTCTTCACCCTCTTCCATATCCTTCCTATAATTAGGGGCGACCAGGACTGGAGGCAATATTTGAAATTATCTCCTCTTAAAAATATGCTTTGCAAACTAACACAAAAATATTTTTAACTTTCCAACCGAGCTTTATATACTGAGCTTTAATGGGAAAAGAGTGGTTGAGAGGGTCTCTGAATATGATTTTTTATTTTTAATTTGAGATACAGTGTGGAATAGGCCCTCCTGTCCCTTTGAGCCACGCCGCCCAACAATCCTTGATTTAATCTTAGCCTAATCACGGAGCAATTAACCTACCAACCAGGAGGACTCTGGACTGTGGGAGGAAACTGGAGCACCAGGAGGAAACCCGCGCGTTCACCGGAAGAACGCACATGCTCTTACAGGTGGCGGCAGGAATCAACCCCAGGTCTCTGGTACTGTAAAGCGCTATGCTAACCTGATGTTGCAAAGGAGCAGGCACAAAGATTCATAGCTCTTCCAGAGACGGGGACAGAGATGGGTGGATCACAGCGAGCTGGGAAAGGGCTTGAGATGGAGGCATTCAAACATGGTGAACCTCATGTGGCAGTGAGTCAGTGAGTGGGGTGGAAGGACGTTGGTGATAGTGCCGCTCCACTTGAGGAACTGAGATACAGTGACAGCTCAGCCTTTACTCCTTGGAGACTGAGGGGTGATCTCACAGAGGTGTGTAAAATCACAAGGGCCAGAGCTAGGCTGAGCGATCATTTTTCTAGGATTGTTGAATCAAAAACTAGAGGACACCGTTTTAAGGTTAGAGGTGAAGGGGTCATTAAGAACTGGAGGGCAACTTATTTACCCTTGGAACCAGCTGCCAGAGGAAGTGGTTGAGGCAGGTACATTCAATATGGTATACTGTATGTGACAGATGTTTAGAGGGATATGGGCCAAGTGCTGGGAAATGGAATTAGCTTGAAAATCCATCCTGGTCAACATGGATACGTATGGGCCGAAGGACGTCTTTCCATGCTCTATGACTCTATCTGTGCTTCAGATCAGAATTGGGTTTATTATCCCTGATATGTGACATAAAATTTGTCATTTTGTGCAACAGTACAGTGCAAGACATAAAAATAACTACTATAAATACAGTGCAATAGTGACCATATAACCTTATGGCCTATGAACATATTAGCAAATAAACAAATATTTTATTTAGTTCTCTGGCCTCTTTTCACTGAGATACTGTAATGATTGCTCCAAAGAAACAATCAATTGATGTGAAGAGAAACTGCAAACACAAGACAGACAGATACTGTAGATTATAATGAGAACACGAGTTGTAGAGTCAAAGAGATAGTCTCACGAACACACCTTGTGTTTTTTTTCCCATCTGTTTTCTATTTTGTCTGTTAATTGATGTATTTGGTTGGTTTTTAACTCTCCTGGCTGACTGCACACTGGAACAATATCTCATGCCCCACTACACCGGACTGTTGGAGGTAGCCTTGCGTTAAGCTTCATCGCTTTCTAGGGCAAAACATACCTTCACAGGATAAACAACTTCATTTGGGAAGCAAGGGCCTTAGAAAATCTAGACTGTTGCTTGCATTGGTAAGTCCATATCAAGCTTGTGTTACTTAATTAGTTATTGATAAGTTGCTTTCTAGCACTCTCTCAGAGAGCGATCGAAGTACGCCATAGGGGCAGCGCGGTAGGTAGTGGCTCCCGTCACTGTCAGAAAGTAGCTTGTTCATTCTCACCATTAGCGTGTGGGTCCACCATTCCAAAGATGAACGGATTAGGGTTAGCAAGTTTTGGGCATGGTATATCGATGCTGGAAGCATGGTAACACTTGCAGGCTGCCCCCAGCACATCCTCAGACAGCATAGGTTGTTAACACAAATGACGCATTTCATTGTATGTTTCGAGGTGCACGTAATAAGTAATGAAAACAAAAATCCAGTCGCGATCATTCCAAGTGCAAGCAATGATGAAAACAGTACAGAGTATAGAATGTATTTGCCACGCAAGTTGATAGGCTGGTTAAGAAAGCGTGTTGGCCTTCAGCAGTCGAGGATTGAGTTCAAGAGCCATGAGGTACTGTTGTGGTGGTGATTGTCCATCGTGTCCGATGATCTCAGGAAACTTGTGCAAGAGAGCTTTTAAGGTTCCACTTTCTCGACCACATAAGTCTGGGTCCAGCGGTATGAACAAATGTCACAAATTGAGTTCTTCCTTGGTCACAGTGGCTTTATAAAACCCTGGTTAGACCACACTTGGAATATTCTGTTCAGTTCTGGTCACTGCTTTATAGGAAGGAGGTGTAAGTTTTAGGGAGGATGCAGAGGAGATTTACCAGGATACTACCTGGTGTAAGCGAGCATGTCTTATGAGTGAGTAGAGCTTTTCTCTTTGGAGAGTAAAAAAGGATGAGAGGTGGCTTGACAGAGGTGTACAAGATGAGGAGAGGCATAGATTGAGTGGTTATGTATGGCTTGGTATAGAAACACTGATACCCAGGAATGGAAAAGTCTACAGAAAGTAGTAAATGCAGCCCGATCCATCACAGGCAAAGACCTCCTCACTGTCGAGTGCATTTTCATGGAGCACTGCCAGGAGAAAGCAGCATCCATTATCAAAGACCTCCATCATCCTGGACTTGCTGTGTTCCGCTGCTGCCATTGGGAAGGAGGTACAGGAACCTTAGGTCCCAGACCACCAGATGCTATTACCTTACAACCATCAGGTTCCTGAACCAGTGTGGATAACTTTATTTATTGAGATACAATGCACAGTAGGCCCTTCTCGCCCTTCGAGTTGAGCCGCACAGCAACGCCCTATTCACAGGGCAATTTACAGTGACCAATTAATCTCCTACATTTATGTCAGCTCTGAACATGCACAATTTGCCTTCTTTTGCACATTGGCTGTTTATCAGTCTTTGCTTATGTATAGTTTCACAAGTTCCATTGCATCTCCTGTAAATGCCCGCAAGAATATGAAGCTCAAGGTAGTGTATTTTGACATATAACTACCTTAATGTTAAATTTACTTTCAATTTGGCTTTGACTTTTCCCCATTGTGAAAATAGCTAATGCGAGGGGCCATTGGTTTAAGGTGATTGAAGGAAGGTATTGGGGGGAGGGGGGGGGGAAGTCTGAGGTTGTTTTTTTTTATATATAAACACAGAAAGTGGAGGGTGCATTCATCGCACTGCCAGGGGCTGAGTCAGATATATGAGGAACATTTAAGAAACTCTTATATAAGCAGATGTATAATTGAAAAATGGAATATTATGTGGGAAGGAAGTGTTAGATTGACCTTAGAATAGGCCAAAAGGTCGGCACGACATTGTGGGCCAAAGGGCCTGTACTGTGCTGTAATGTTCTATGTTTTATGTAGTATTGCATTTACAGACAAAGCGCACTGCAGGTAGATAACTAACTTTCAAGGGCCCTCATGAGGTGGAGTGAGAGATCAAGAAGTCAAAGTCAAAATCGAGTTATTGCCATGTACGCAGGCACACGGTAGCCATGACACAATCACAGTCTGGGGCATCATAGTTTGGAGACCAATTCCAGCATCATCTGTGAGAAGGTTTGTATGTTATTCCCGTGACCACATGGGTTTCCTCCAGGTGCTCGAGTTTCCCCCCACAGTCCGAAGACATACTGGTGAAGAGGTTAATTGGTCATTGTAAATTTTCCCGTGATTAGGCTCGGGCTAAATAGGGGGGTTGTTGGGTGGTGTGGCTTGGTGATCCAGAAGGGCCTGTCCTGAGCTGCATCACTAAATAAAATAGAGACCTCTGCTGTTTGTGATGTACATAAATGACCTGGATAAAAACATAGATGAGTGGGTTAGTAAGTTTGCAGATGATGCCAAGATTGGTGGAGTTGTGGATGGTGTAGAAGGCTGACAAAGCATACAGCACAATGTAGACCAGTTGCAGATATGGGCAAAGAAATGGCAGATGGATTTTAACCCAGAAAAATGTGAGGTGTTGCACCTTAGTAGGGCAAATTCAAGGAGACAGTACAGTATTAAAGGCAAGGTCTTTAACAGTGTTGCTGAGCAGTGAGATCTTGGGATTCAGTTTCATAGCTCCATGAAAGTGGCTACACAGGTTAAAAATAGGGTAGTTAAGAAGGCTTGCTTTTGTTAGTCAAATTGTTGAGTTTAAAGTCAAGAGGTTATGTTGCAACTTTAAAAAAAGCTCTGGTCAGGCCACATCTAGAGTGTTGCATACAGTTCTGGTTGCCCCACTATAGGGAGGATGTTGAGGCTTTAGAGGGGGTGCAGAAGAGGTTTACCAGGATGCTGCCTGGTTTAGAGGGCGTGTGCTATTATGAGAGGCTGGACAAATTTGTGCTGTTTTCTCTGGAGCACCGGAGGCTGAGGGGAGACTGATAGAGGTTTACAGGATTATGAGAGACAGGGAGTATCTGTTTCCTAGGTTAGAGATGTCTAATACCAGTGGGCATGCATTGAAGGTGAGGGGGTTAGGTTCAAGGGGATATGAGGGGCATTTTTTTTTTATAACTCAGATGCCTGGTACAGTGAAGAAAGAAGAAGAAAGCCCTCAACTCCGAGTGGGGTCATCGGGACACCGGCATGACGGCGTTTTTTTTAGCAAGCTTTCTTATTTTTATGAGGTGGAGTTGCTAGCTGGACACTCAACCCAGCACAGATGGAAAGCATGCAAGGGAGCCGGCTGGATTCGAACTTGGGAGCCTTGCGCTGATGCCACTACGCCACCAGCCAGCTACCTGGTATTGTGATAGAGACAAATACATTAGAGGCTTTTAAGAGACATTTAGATTGGCACATGAATGTGAGGAAGATGGAGGGATATGGACATTGTGTTGTTAGGAGGGATTAGTGTTTTTTTTTTAAATTTACTTTTTAGCTGAGGTGGCACAACGTTGTGGGCCAAAGGGCCTGTTCCTTTACTGTACTATGTCCTAAATAAAATACACGTGTGCAAGGTGGAATGAGAAACTTACTGGCAGCATCATTGTATAACATCAGATAGGCAGCATTCACAAGAAAAAAGATAAGCATAAATTACGCAAAAGTATTTTTGCACTTTATCCTACAAGTGGTCCATTCAAGAGTATTACAACACTGGGATGGAAACTGTCCAGGCCCTGGTGATGTGTGTTCTCACATGTTATTATCATCTCCTGATGGGATGGAAGAGAGAATGTCCGGTTGGTTCAATGGTTCCTTTTAATATCAGAGAATGTATGCAATATGGAACCTGCTATTCTTACTCTCCACAGACATCCTCAAAAGAGAAGGGAAAAAACCCAAAGAAAGAACAGCAGAAAAAATGGAAGAACCCCGAACCCCTGACCCCTCCCACGTACAAGCAGCAGCAAAGCATTGACCCTCCCCCCCCCCCCACTTAATCTAGCATAATAGAAACATAGAAAACCTACAGCGCAATACAAGGCCCTTCGGCCCACAAAGCTGTGCCGAACATGTCCCTACCTAGGGTTACCCATAGCCCTCTATTTTTCTGAGCTCCATGTACCTATCCAGGAATCTCTTGAAAGACCCCATCATATCTGTCTCTACCACCATCACTGGCAGCCCATTCCACACACTCACCACTCTCTGCATAAAAAATTTTCCCCTGACATCTCCTCTGTACCTATTTCCAAGCACCTTAAAACTGTGCCCTCTCATGCTAGTCTTTTCAGCCCTGGTAAAAAGCCTCTGACTATCCACACGATCAATGCCTCTCATCATCTTATACACCTCTATCAGGGCACCTCTCATCCTCCGTCACTCCAAGGAAAAAAGGCCGAGTTCACTCAACCTATTCTCATAAAGCATGCTCTCCAATCCAGGCAACATCCTTGTAAATCTCCTCTGCACCCTTTCTATGGCTTCCACATCCTTCCTGTAGTGAGGTGACCGGAACTGAGCACAGTACTTCAAGTGGGGTCTGATCAGGGTCCTATACAGCTGCAACAATACCTCTCCGCTCTTGAACTCAATCCCACGATTGATGAAGGCCAATGCACCGTATGCTTTCTTAACCACAAAGTCAACCTGCACAGCAGCTTTCAGTGTCCTATGGACTCTGACCCCAAGATCCCTCTGATCCTCCACACTGCCAAGAGTCCTACCATTAATACTATATTCTTCCATCATATTTGACCTACCAGAATGAATCACCTCACACTTATCTGGGTTGAACTCCATCTGCCACTTCTCAGCCCAGGTTTGCATCTTATCAATGTCCCACTGTAACCTCTGACAGCCCTCCACACTATCCACAACACACCCAACATTGTGTCATCAGCAAATTTACTAACCCATCCCTCCACTTCTTCATCCAGGTCATTTATAAAATCACGAAGAGTAAGGGTCCCAGATCAGATCCCCGAGGCACACCACTGGTCACCGGCCTCCATGCAGAATATGACCCGTCTACAACCACTCTTTGCCTTCTGTGGGCAACCAATTTCTCGATCCACAAAGCAATGCCCCTTGGATCTCATGCCTCCTTACTTTCTCAATAAGCCTTGCATGGGGTACCTTATCAAATGCCTTGCTGAAATCCATATACACTACATCTACTGCTCTACCGTCATCAATGTGTTTAGTCACATCCTCAAAAAATTTAGTCAGGCTCATTATGCACGACCTGCCTTTGACAAAGCCATGCTGACTATTCCTAATTATATTATGCCTTTCCAAATGTTCATAAGTCCTGCCTCTCAGGATCTTCTCCATCAACTTACCAACCATGCATCAGCATTTCCACCACCCACCATGCAAGCCACAGCAAAGCCCCCAAAGAGAGGCCCTGGTATACAGTACATCAAAAACTAAATTATAAATACTAAATTAAAAATATAACAACTAAAAACACTGACAATTCAACATTCAAAAACAAGAGAGAGACACATATCACTCCTTCCACAGCAAGAGGGGAGGCAGTCGCTGCTTCGATATTACAGTCACAGTCTGAAGAGTCGCTTTTTATTTCGAATTCCGCGACTCGAGAACCAACAACAAACTCTCACTCACCATCGAGGGAGAGAGGGCGATCACCCAAGTACAGAGGCCTCTGACAGCCTCCCTCGTTGTCCCGAAGTACGGGCTCCCAGCGACGCTTCAGTTTGCGACGCCGGCAAGAATTCATGCCCACAGCGCCACACCCCGAGGACACCTGGCTTCGGGCCATGCCTGGACATACTGAAAACGTGGCGAGTTCCAAGAGCGAGAACGTGCCGCTGTACAGAACTGCGGTTTGAATATCATGTTGGTTGCTCCCCTGAGGTAGCAGGAAGTGGGAATTGGAGATCTTCCCTTCTAAAGAAAGGCTTGTGATCCTTTACCTGCTGAGAGTGCAGATAGGTCTCAATGTAATCTCTCATTGAAGAGAGATCATTTCCACGAGTGTGACACTTCCTCAAGGCCATGTAGACTTTAGAATACAAACCTTGGGGTTGTGACTTGAACCACTACCACATCTCAAAACCCAACAACACAAGGGATTCTGCAGATGCTGGAAATCCCGAGCAACACACACAATTCTAGAGGAACTCAACAGGAGGGGAATAAGCAGTCAACGTTTCAGTCTGAGACCCGCCATCAGAACTGGAAAGAAAGGCAGCAGAGGCCAGAATAAGGTGAGAGGAGGGGATGGAATCTAAGCTGGAAGGTGATGGGTGAAGCCGGGTGAGGGGGATGGAAGGTGGGTGGTGGAGGGGGGGGATGAAGTAAGAAGCTGGGAGCTGATAGTACTGGAGAGTGGACCATGGGAGAAATGGAAGGAGGAGGGGACTCAGAAGGATGTGATGAGAAAAATAAAGAGAAGAAAAGGGGTAAGGGGGGACCAGAATGGGGAATGGAAAAAGAGGGAAGAGACGGAGAAATTACTGGAAGTTAGAGAAATCGATGTTCATGCTATCATGTTGGAGGCTACCCAGATGGAATATGAGGTGTTTGTTCTCCATCCTGAGAGTGGCCTCATCATGGCAGTAGAGGAAGCCTTGGACTGACATGGCAGATTAGGAATGGGGAGGAGAATTAAAATGATTGGCCACTGGGAAATCTTGTGTTGTGGACAGAACACAGCTGCACAAAACCACTGCAATTTTGCCATTGATAATTTAATGATAATTTATCTCACGTGTCAAAGTAATTAGACATTGTGAGGAGCTGTCAAAATAACCTTACATGAACTACGATCAACCAGGTGCCCGGTCATTTAGAGAACTTCACACTGATAGCAATTGCTTCTCATTTTTTGAGGAAGAGTAGATATTAGAAAGATGTTAATTTGGGTTCTGCTTGAGTTGGTCTAGAGTTTCCGAAGGCTGAACAAAGCCCAGATAATTAATGCAAGTCAAGGTTGGGCAGTTCTGAAAAAACAATATAACAGCAGCAAATATATTAGTTTAATAAAAAGTTTTTATTTGTAAGTATATCCTAATTAAAAGGCTAAAAGCATGTACCACCAGCAACGACAGCTTCTATCCCTCTGTAATAGTCAAGATCAAAGTAAATTCATTATCAAAGTATCTATACCTTACCATATACTACCTTGAGATTCATTTTCTTGCAGGCATTTAAAGAAAAACAATAGAATTAGTGAAAAACTATACATAAACTGCATGGTAGTGTAGTGGTTAGCACAGCACTTTACAATTAGTGTTCAATTCCAACCGCTGTCTGAAAGGAGTTTGTACTTCCTCGTTGTGACTGTGTGGATCTCCTCCGGGTGCCCCGGTTTCTTCCCACAGTCCAGAGACGTACTGGCTGGTAGGTCAATTGGTCATTGTAAATTGTCCCAGGATTAGGCCAGGATCAAGTTGGGGGATTGCTGGGTGGTCTGGCTCAAAGGGCCGGAAGGGCCTATTCTGCATTATAAACAAACAAATATTGACAAGCGACCAATGTGCAAAAGACAAACCGTGCAAATAAAAAATCATAAATAATACTGAAAACATGAGTCGTAAAGTCCTTGAAAGTGAGTCTGTAGGTTGTGGAATCAGTTCAGTGTTGAGATGAGTGAACCTTTCCACACAGGTTCAGAAACCTGTTTACTGAGGGGTAAATGTTATTTATTTATTGACTGAGACAATAGGACAACTTACAATGACCGATTGACCTACTACCCGGTACGTCTTTGAACTGTGGGAGGAAACCCACGCGGTCACAATGAGAAAGTACAGACGTCTTACAGACAGCGATGGAAATAGGCCCTTCTGGCACTTCAAGCCTCGCCACCCAGCAATCCCCTGACTTAATCCTAGCCCAATCACAGGATAACCTACAATGAACAATTAACCTACCAACCAGTATGTCTTTGGACCATGGGAGGAAACTGGAGCACACAGAGGAAACCCACATGGTCACGGGGACAATGTACAAACTCTTTACAAACAGCAGCAGGAATTGAACCTGGGTTGCCTGTACTGTATGGCAATATGCTAACAAATTCAATAATGAATGTCATGGAATTATAGACTAATACAGGACAAAAACAACGCCTTTAGTCCAATTTGCCTGTGTTGACCAAACTAACCTAGCTTATCCCATTTGCCTGCATTTGGGTCATATCCCTCTAAACCTTTCCTATCAAATCTTTTTAAAATTGTCTTTCTAATTATTGTGAATTAAATGAATGGTCACTCAATGTAAAATATGGGATAACTCAAACTTTTAGCAATTACTGTCATTTTTGGAATGGAACATGACAAAAAGATGCCCTAGACTTTGATCAGGGGAGGTTAAGTCAAGAGCAATTGCTGCAATTTATATGGCAGATGTTCAAGGCCTGGCCAGTGCAGGTGTCTACCATCTGAAAAGCTACTCTCACAGACGTAATTCAATGCACAATCACCCTTCTCTCAATAAACCACCAAAGTGTTGTCAAGCGTGCCATTGGCTGGTGCCATGGGGCAAGAACACAGTCAGAGAATGGCAAGGATAGAAAAGACAAAATCCAGTATCCCAGATTCTAACACCTTTTCTTTCCAAAATCCTCGAATTCTGGAAATACTAGAGGACCGTGGGTGGCAAATGGCTCAATCCAGATGAGTGTGTGGTTGCATTTTGGGAAGAAAAATGAGGATAGGACTTTCACAGTGAACGGTCAGTCCTTGCGTAGTGTTAGAGAATAAAGAGATCGAGGAGTACAAGCACACGTGGTTCCATGGAAGTGGTGTCACAGGCGGACGGCAGAAGATGTTTGGGACCCAGGTCTTCATCAATCAGGGCAATGAGAACAAAAGTCAGAATGGATAGTTTCCCTTATACAATACATAGATCAAAGTTCAAGGTAAAATTTATTATCAGAGCACATACTGTACGTGTCACCACATACAAGGGGTGATTGATAAGTTTGTGGCCCAAGTTAGGAGGAGTCATTTTTAGAAGACCTAGCACATTTATTTTTCAACATAGTCCCCTTCCTACATTTACACACTTAGTCCAGCGGTCATGGAGCATACGGATCTTGGACCTCCAGAAAGTGTCCACAGCATGAGTGATTGATAAGTTCATGGCCTAAGATAGGAGATGAGTTATACAGCCCTTGTTACATGCAAATGCAGTTCAACTCTGAATGATTATGCAGAAAGTTTGAATTTAATAACTCATCAGTTAATAACTCATCGGGGTGATTAATAAATTCATGGCCTAAGGTAGGAGATGAGTTCAAACTTCCTGCATAATCACTCAAAGAGTTGAACTGCATGTACATGTAACAAGAGCTGTATAACTCATCTCCTTCTACTTTATGCCACGAACTTGTCAATCACTCATGCTGTGGACACTTTCTGGAGGTCCAAGATCCGTATGCTCCATGACCGCTGGACTAAGTGTGTAAATGAAGGAGGGGACTATGTTCTAAAATAAATGTGCTAGACTTTCTAAAATTGACTCCTTCTACCTTAGGCCATGAATTTATCAATGACCCCTCGTACAAACCACATTCATTTTCCTGTGGGCATACTCTTCAAATCTATAGAATAGTAACTGTAAACAGGATCAATGGATGAGCAAGTGGAGCATAGAAGACAACAAACTGTGCAAATGCAATAAATAATGAGAACATGAAATACCGTAAGATAAAGAGTCCTTAAAATGAGATCATTGGTTGTGGGAACATCCCAATGGATGAGTGTAGTTATCCCCCGTTGTTCAACAGCCTGATGGTTGGGGGTAGTGACTGTTCTTGGCCTTCTACCTCATGGCAGCAGCAAGAAGAGAGAATGGCCTGAGTGGGTGGTATTCCAGTGCTTCATGTAGATGTGCCTAATGGTTGGAAGGGTTTTACCCATGATGTATGGGGCCAAATCCACTACTTTTTGTAAGGCTTTCCATTCAAAGGCACTGGTGTACCCATACCAGGCCGTAATGCAGCAAATCTTCCACCACACATCTATAGAAGTTTGTCGTGCTTTTTGATGACATGCCAAATCTTCGCAGCTGTGTACATATATTTACTGATGCGTCTGGACACATCTTCAGTGATGTTTCTGGAATCATCGGGTGTTTCGGGTCTTTCAACATCATACACCCTTCTCCAGGTGACCCAGCCAGGGCTGATCAGATCCCAGCTTGTGTCCAGATGGCTAGCTACTTATGACTCCATGGCTCCCCTCTTTTGAGCCACAGCCATCTTGAGGCCCTCTCTGCCACATCGGTGGTACTGCAGATGGCTCTCCTCTTCCTCTCTCCCTCAATGCCCAAATTGCTGAAAGCTCTGGCTAAAGAATGGGCTGCAAATCCCCTACAACCAACCTCCACTGGGAGACACCTCACTCCCCATCCAGCCTGTTGACAGTTGCTGACCAGTCCTGCGTACTTAGAGAGCTTCCTTTCAAAGGCCTCTTCCAAGCGATCTTCCCATGGGACCGTCTGCTCCAGCATCACCACTTGCTTGGTAGACTCAGACACAAGGACAATATCTGGTCGCAGGGTGGTGGCTACAATATGGTTGGGGAACTTCAGCTGCCGTTCAAGGTCCACCAACGGCTGCCAGTCCCTTGCAGAGGTCAGGATGCCTGCAGATGTTCTTTTGGTGGGTATTGGCTGCTCCCCAGCTCTGACAAAGGCAATGGCCAGCTTGTAGGGTCGGGACCACTTCACCCACTCAACTCCTGCGCTGATGACTTCAGCGATGGTCTTCAGGATGGTCACAAACACCAAAGGAACTAGAGGCGCCGTAGATGCAGCAATGCCCGGAGTACAGTGTACAGTCTTGGTTAACCTGTTACAGGAAAGACGTCATTAAGTTGGAAGGATTTACATGAACCTGAGGGCCTGAGTTAATGGGGAGAGGTTGGACAGGTTAGGTCTTTAATATTTGGAGAGTAGGAGGCTGGGGATGTGCATATACTGCATTGGTGTATAAGATCATGAGGGATGTCGGTAGGAGCAGTCGTTTTATTGCAAAATGGTTTTATTTCACATTCTTTTTATTCCTTCCAGCAAAAAGGAACCAAAAACTAGAGGGCATAGATTTAATGTGAGAGGGAAAAGTCTTAACAGGGACCTGAGGGGCAACTTCCTCACACAAAGGGTGGTGATGGTATGTCTATGGACCAAGCTGCCAGAGGTGGTGACTGAGGTGGGTAAATTAACAACACTTAGACACTTGGACAAGAAAGATATTGGTTTGTTATGTATGTATTCACCTGTACCATGATGCAGTGAAAAGCTTGTCTTGCATATTGCTTATACAGTGAGATAGAACAAGGTAACAGTAACAATGCAGAGTAAAGTGTAACAGCTACAGAGGAAGTGCAGGGCAGGTAGACAGTACAGTGCAAGATCATAATGAGGGAGATTGTGAGGCCAAGAGTCTATCTTGTTATACAGGAGGTTTGTTCAAGTGTCTGATAACAGTGTCTTTGAGCCTGGCAGTACATGCTTTCAGGGTTTTGTATTTTCTTCCTAATGGGAAGAGAATGTCCAGGGCAGGTAGGGTTTATAATTATGTCGGCTGCTTTACTGAGGCAGTGAGAAGTGTAGACATGGTCCATGGAGGGGAGGCCGTCTCCTGCGATGTGCTGAGCTGTGTACAGTGGCCAGACCCAGCCGTGATGTATTCATAGAAACATAGAATATAGGTGCAGTAGGCCATTCGGCCCTTCAAGCCTGCACCACCATTCAGTATGATCATAGCTGATCATCCAACTCAGAACCCTGTACCTGCTTTCTCTCCATACCCCTTGATCCCTTTAGCCACAAGGGCCATATCTAACTTCCTCTTAAATATAGCCAATGAACCGGCCTCAACTGTTTCCTGTGGCAGAGAATTCCACAGATTCACCACTCTGTGTGAAGAAGTTTTTCTTCATCTCGGTCCTAAAAGGCACCCCTCTGTTTCTCTGCACTTGTTCTCATCCCCCTGCCACATTAGTTTAAAGCCTCCTGAACAGCAGTAGCAAACGCTCCCCCTAGGACATTGGTTCCAGTCTAGCCCAGCTGCAGACCGTCCTGTTTATACCGGTCCCATCTCCCCCAGAACTGGTTCCAATGCCCCAGAAATTTGAATCCCTCCCCCTTGCACCATTTTTCAAGCCACGTATTCATCTGAAATATCCTCCTATTTCTACTCTGACTAGCACGTGGTACTGGTAGTAATCCAGAGATTATTACCTTTGTGGTCCTACTTTTTAGTTTATCTCCTAACTCCCTAAATTCACCTTGTAGGACCTCATCCCATTTTTAACCTATATCGTTAGTACCTATGTGCACCACGACCACTGGCTGTTCACCCTCCCATTCCAGAATGTCCTGCAGCCGCTCAGAGACATCCTTGACCCTTGCACCAGGGAGGCAACATACCATCCTGGAGTCTTGTTTGTGGCCACAGAAACACCTATCTATTCCCCTTACAATCGAATCCCCTATCACTATAGCTCTCCCACTCCTTTTCCTTCCCTCTGTGCCACAGAGCCACTCATGGTGCAATGAACTCGGCTGCTGCTGCTGCCTTCCCCTGATGAGACATCTCCCCCAACAATATCCAAAACAGTATATCTGTTTAGGAGGGAGATGACCTCAAGGGACTCCTGCATTATCTGCCTACTGCTACTCTGTCTAGTGGCCACCCCTTCCCTTTCTGCCTGTGTAGCCTTTACCTGCAGTGTGGCCAACTCACTGAACGTGCTATTCACGACTTTCTCAGCATCACGGATGCTCCAGTATGAATCCAATCACAGCTCCAGACGCTCAATACGGTCTGCCAGAAGCTGCAGCTGGACACACTTCCTGCACACATAGTCGTCAGGGACACTGGAAGTATCCCTGATTTCCTACATACTGCAGGATGAACAAACCACGGGGCTGATCTCAGCTGCCATGACCTACCCAATACTTGCCTCAACTTTTGAAACTTTCTCCTTTGAAAGGAACTTACCCAGCCTTACCTCACTTGGAGTGAAGCTCGTCCTCAGCCTCTCAAGTCAAAGCCTCAAATCTCCACTCCTTCACTGGCTGCTTTCCATAGGCCACTCTGCTTGAGGTAACCCTCTATTTATTTGTTTGAGTTTTTCAAACTGCTTGGTCACCTGACCTCGATTGCCCAATCAGCTGCTTTCAGCTGAATCTAAGCTATTCAAATCTTGATTGTCTAATCAACGGCTTTCTGCTGAGCTATTCAAATCTTGATTGACTTGATTGCACAGTCCAACTGCCAAAACTGCCAGAATCTCTCGAGTCAAAGCCTCACATCTCCACTCCTTCAGTATTGGGTCCGCTACTTTTCACATTGTCAATGATTTGGATGATGGAATTGATGGCTTTGTGGCAAAGTTTGTGGATGATACGAAGATAGGTGGAGGGGTAGGTAGTGCTGAGGAAGCAATGCGATTGCAGCAGGACTTAGACATATTGGAACAATGGGCAAAAAGCAGCAGATGGAATATAGTGTTGGGAAGTGTGTGATAATGTGGACTATTATATAAATGGGGAGAATGTTTAAACTTCAGAGGTGCAGAGCAACTTAGGAGTCATCGTGCAAGACTCCCAGAAGATTAATTTACAGGTTGAGT
Organism: Hemitrygon akajei; assembly: GCF_048418815.1. NCBI lineage: Eukaryota > Metazoa > Chordata > Chondrichthyes > Myliobatiformes > Dasyatidae > Hemitrygon > Hemitrygon akajei. The sequence goes on along the minus strand of NC_133150.1, from coordinate 44,990,523 downwards.
CTGTGGTAAAGGAGGCAAATGCAATGTTGGCACTTATTTCAAGGGGAATAGAATATAAAAGCCAGGAGATAATGCTGAGCCTTTATAAGACACTAGTCAGGCCATACTTGGAGTATTGTCAACAGTTCTGGGCCCCATATCTCAGAAAGGATAGAAAGATAGAAACATAGAAAATAGGTGCAGGAGTAGGCCATTCGGCCCTTTGAGCCTGCACCACCATTCAGTATGATCATGGCTGATCATCCAACTCAAAACCCTGTACCTGCTTTTTCTCCATACCCCCTGATCCCTTTAGCCACAAGGGCCATATCTAACTTCCTCTTAAATATAGCCAATGAACTCAACTGTTTCCTGTGGCAGAGAATTCCACAGATTCACCACTCATTGTGTGAAGAAGTTTTTCCTCATCTCAGTCCTAAACGGCTTCCCCTCTATCCTTAAACTGTGACCCCTCGTTCTGGACTTCTCCAACAACAGAAACAATCTTCCTGCATCTAGCCTGTCCAATCCCTTTAGAATTTTATACGTTTCAATAAGATCCCCCCTCAATCTTCTAAATTCCAGTGAGTATAAGCTTAGACGATCCAGTCTTTCTTCATATGAAAGTCCTGCCATCCCAGGAATGGATCCCAGGATGTGTTGTCATTGGAGAGAGTCCAGAGAAGGTTCTGAGGATGATTCCAGAAATTAAGGGGTTAACATATAAGGACCGTTTGACAGCTTTGGGCCTGTGCTCACTGGAATTTAGAAGAATGCGGGGAGGTCTCATTGAAACTACCAAATGTTGAAAGGACTAGATAGGGTGGATGTGGAGAGGATGTTTCCTCTGGTGGGGTATCCAGAACTAGAGGACACAGCCTCAAAACTGAGGGGCGACCCATTAGAACAGAGTTAAGGAGGAACTTTTATAAGTAGAGTGTAGTGAATTTGTGGAATGATCTGCCACAGACTGCGTTGGAGGCCAAGTCCAAGCATATCACTAAAGCTGAAGTTGATCGTTTCCTGATCGGTCAGGGCATCAAAGGATATGGCAAGAGGGCAGATGTATGGGGTTGAGTGGGATCCGGGATCAGCCATGATAGAATGGCGGAGGAGACTCGATGGGCTGAATGGCCTAATTCTGCTTCTATCCCTTATGGTCTAATAGAAACCCATATCAGAATCAGGTTTATCATCACACACATATGTCATGAAATTTGTTTTTTTTTTGTGGCAGTATTACAGTGCAATACATAAAATTACTACAGTGCTGTGCAAAAGTCTTAGGCACCCTAGCTATACATATGTGCCTAAGACCTTTGCACAGTACTGTACACGGAAACGTACAGTGAAATGCATCATTTGCATTAACAAATGTAATAATTAACAAATGGGGGTGTATGCTGGGGGCAACCCGCATGTGTTGCCATGCATTCTGGCACCAACATAGCATGCCCACCATGCTTGGCAGAACAACCTCTCAATCCCCTGCTTTAAGCTGCAGTGGTTCAGGGGGCATTTATCGTTCTTCGCCTTCTCAAGGGCAAAGAGGGATCAGCAACAAAAGCTGGCATGTGAAGGGTGCCATATAAATGAAGATAATAAAAGTGGTGAAGTCAAAGATCTTTTAGCTGCAATGAACCAGGTTAAACACTTAAGAATAATTGTGATTTACTTTCTCAGGGAAAAAGATCTAGGGGAAATTTCCACAACTTTACCTTAAATTTCCACTGCCATTTCTGTGAAAAAGTCCTTCCTCATTTTCCTCTGAAAGGCATCTTTCTAATTTTAAGAATGTGGATTCCCCTTTCAGATGAAATAATTTTTCACACACTACTGTTTCCAATTACTTTATCATTTTACTCAATTGAATTGTCCCCATCTAAACCGGAGGAGATAGAAAAATTGTGAAACCTTTCATACATACTTGGAGAGGGTTCAAGGGAGGTTCACAAAAATGATTCCACGATTGAGCAGCTTGTCATATGAAGAGCATTTGATGGCTCTGCGCCTGTTTTCACTAGAATTCGAAGAGTGAGGGGTGACCTAATTGAAAGCTATCGAATGGTAAAAGGCCTTGATAGAGTGGATGTGGGGAGGATATGTCCTTTGGTGGGGTTGTCTAGCACCAGATGGCACAGCCTCAGAATACAGGGGCGTCCTTTTAGAACAGAGAAGAGAAGGAATTTCTTTAGTCAGAGAGTAGTGAACCTGTGGAATTCTTTGCCACAGGCGGCTGTGGAGGCCAAGTCATTGGGTATATTTAAGGCGAGGTTAATAGATTCTTGATTGGACAGGGCATGAAGGGGCATGGGGAGAACGCAGAAGATTGGGGCTGAGAGGGAAATGGATCAGCCATGATGAAATGGTGGAGCAGACTCGATGGGCCAAATGGCCTAATTCTACTCCTCTTTCTTCTGGTCGAACTATGGTCTTTCTCTCATGTCTTCTCCAAGAAAACCACTTTTTTGTCAGGGTGACAAAAACTGAATTTTTTTCTCCAATGACACACACACGTCGCTTCATGTTATGTTTCTTCAAGAACTTAGGGACATGGCAGACAAATCCAAAAAAAATAATAGTTTATTTGCAAGACAGCACCTAGCAACTATATACATGTGACACCCACATTACTGTAGTTGGTTTGTCGAACCTTCCTCTTGCAGAATTTGGATAGATAAAGAAAATAAGTTAACAATAAATATTTAATTTTCAACACATGTTTTGTGACATAGGCACAGGTGATGCAGATTCATATTACGGAAAAGAGCAATGCAATACTATTCCTAGAAGCAGAACCACCCTGAATGCAGGGATGCATTCAGGTTCAGTCTCACAACACCCAGAGTTCAAAGTAAATTTATTATCAGGGTACATATATGCCACCATATACTATTGTGAGATTCATTTTCTTGTGTGCATTCGAGGTAAATACCACGAAGCACAAGAGAACCAATGAAAAACATACAGTGAAACGTGTCATTTCCATAAACATTCCCTGGATGTGCTGCACATTAAGTCTTCAATCAGCTGATGCAGGCTGAATGTTCCTTGCTCTCCGTAGTGTTCTAACCTTGCTACAGAGCAGGCAAATATCGTGACTCTCTTATCTAATAGGATTGGAACATGAGCGTCCATGTAGACATAGAGAGAATGTCAACAAGAAAATTACTGCAGATGTAGAAATCTAAAATGGGAAAAACAGACACTGCTGGAAATACTCACCAGGTTAGGCAGCATATGTGGGATGAGAAGCAGAGTTAATACTCCAGGTCGTAGACCCGCCATCAGAACTGGGAAGGAGACAGACATATCCACAGGAAGTGTAGGAAAGGGGGGGATTTCTCTGATAGTCTAAAAAAAAAGTAGAATAATACGTCCATGATTAAAAATAGATTGCATCCCACTCAAATCCATTAAGGCAAATTGCAAAGATTTTCCATGAAAGGGTAATTCCTTTAAGTTAAATTGCAAAAATTTTCCATGTAAGACATTTTCTAGCCATTAATATTAAGAACTGTGTTTACCAAATGTTCTCTCACAAACTGAGAGCCCAGCCAGCACCAATATGAAAACATTTGTGGACTTATCCAAGTACCACCTCCATGCTTTATTTAACAGCAACATTTCTTCTAGCAGCAATTAACAAATTAACAACAACAAAAAACCACAATCATCTTAAACCATCATTAGTTATTACGATATTAACATATTGAAAATAAATCCGTAAAAAACATGTTTGACCCAGAAAATCTGATACTGTGCTTTCATTTTAATTGTCAGTAATGGCCTCTTGTTTGCTAGTCTGGATGGGAAAGAACTTGTCAGATTTTCTTGAACTAATGTTGGTCTCTTCAGTAACCCTTAAAGATGCTGTCTTTGCATTCCATTTAACAAGAAATTCAGCTTTGATCTTGCATCTAGGCGTTTGACTAGCTGTGCAACTAACACTTAATTTTTCTGCAAAGCTTTCAATTTTTTTGATCACTTCGATCAATCTGCACTCATATTGGAGATTCCAAAATCTCCTTCTCAGAGTGTATACAGATGGCTGATAAGTGCCATTCTTAGATTATAGAGTTGTGGAGAACTACAGCTTATCTTTGTTATGCCTCTGCCTGTATTTTTTGTAATCTTTCCCAAGCTACTTGTGCATCATTTCTCTAGAAAAGGGAGTGAATGACAAAGTGGTCATCGAGCATTACAGCACAGATACGGGCCCTTCTGTCCAGTCTTTCTTCATCGTTCTCCCATCGGGCAGAAGATACAAAAGCCTGAAAGTACATACCACCAGGCTGAAAGGCAGCTTCTACCCCACTGTTATCAGACTCTTGGACGGACCTCTTGTACAATAAGATAGACTCACGACCTTACAAATCCTACAAAAAGTAATGGATGCAGCCCAGTCTATCAGGGGTAAAGCCCTCCCAACGATTGAGCACATCCACAAGAGATGCTGTTGCAGGCCCTCCCACCACCACCCAGGTCACGCTCTGTTCTCACTGCCACCATCAGGATGAAGATACAGGAGCGTCAGGACTCACACCACCACATTCAGGAACAGTTACTACCTTGCAACCATCTGGTTCTTGAACCAGAGGGGATAACTCCACTTGCGCCATCACTAAGCTGATTCCATAACCAATGGACTCACTTTAAAGGGCTCTCCATCTCATGTTCTCAATACTTATTGCTTATTTATTTATTATTATTATCTCTTCTTTTTGTATTGACACAGTTTGTTGACTTCTGAACTCTGGTTGAATGCCCAAGTTGGACATCTTCCTTTGATCCTGTTATGGTTATTATCTATAGATTAATTGAGCATGCTTGCATGAAAACAAATCTCAGGGTTGTATATGTGCTTTGATAATAAATTTACTTTGAACTTTGCCTCATTATGATCTTGGTCTTTATTGTTTGCCTGTAGTACGCTCTCTCTGTTCTGCCTTGTTCTACCTCAGTGCATTGGGTAATGACCTGACCTGGATTAACAGTGTGCAAGACAAGGTTTTCTCTGTATCTCAGTCCATGTGACAATAATATACCAATACCAATGCCAACCAGCCCATGCTAACTATGGAGCACATCCAGTCAATCTCAATTTCCCCCTCTCCATGTACTGATCCAGGTGCTCCTTAAATGGCACTATCGTCCCTGTCTCAACCACTTCCTCTTCTATATGCCACCCACCCTCTGCATGTAACAGTTGCCCATCAGGTCCCTGTTAAATCTTTCCCCTTTCACACTAAGCCCATGCCACATCGTTGTGGACTGCCCTACCCTGGTGAAAAGACTGGTACTGCCCCCCTTATCCACACCTATCATACGTGCTATCTGTAAGGAGTTTATATGTTCCTCCAGTGGCCATGTGGGTTTCCTCCGGGTGCTCTGGTTTCCCCCACACAGTCGGTTGTTTAACTGGTCATTGTAAATTGTCTGGTGGTTAGGCCAAGGGTAAGTCAGGGGTTGCTGGGAGGCTTGGCTCAAAGTGCATGAAGGCCCTCTTCCATGCTATATCTCAATAAATAAATACTTCTATAAGGTTTCCCCACATTCTCTTACATCCAAGGAATACGGACCTAGCCTAGCCAACCTCACCTCACCCTGTCACTCTCAATGACTAACACAATCTGAGGAATGTGCGGGAGCATTAAGTAGTATTTTGGGAGCTTGCTCACTCGTGTGTAGGGAGTGTCAGTGAGCTGGGCATTCATAACATGGAGACAACCTGTAGACATCATTCCTCCGAAACGTCCTGTCTCAGGAACCAAACAAGTGTGTAAAATCGCAGACATGTAGAAGCAAGTTGGCCTTCAGCACACGGAGTCGTCGTTGCACCTTTCCCAGGTAAGGAGGGGGATTGAAAATCTGGTTGAATGGTGCTTCAACAATGACTGCTCACTCAATGTCAGCAAAGCCATAGAGCTGCTTATTGACTAGTGAAGGAGAAAACCAGATGTCCATGGACCAGTGCTGATTAGGGGATTGGAGGTGGAAGGGGTCAGTGATTTTAAATTCCGTTGCATTACCATTGCATCCCAGGATCTGTCCTGGGATCAGCATATAAATGCCATTACAAAGAAAGCATGACAGCACCTCGGCTTTTTTAGAAGCTTGTGCAGTTTCAGCATGTCATCAGAAACGTTGACCAACTTCTATAGATGCACAGTGGAGGGTATCCTGACTGGTTTCATAACAGCCTCATAGGGAAAAACCAATGCCCAGGAGCATAAAGGCCTGCAAAAAGTAGTGTTTACAGCATAGTCATTCACAAGAAAAGCCCTCCCTACCATTGAGCACACCTACAAGGGGTTCTGCCACAAGAAAGCAGCACCCCAAGGACCACCACCATCCAGGCCATGTTCTCTTCTCATTGCTGCCATCGGAAAGGAGGTACAGGAGCATCCCACCCCACCAGGTTCAGGAACGGTTATTACCATTCAACAATTAGGCACCTAAACTAGCGTGGATAACTTTATTTTTATTAGTTATTTAGAGACAGTGCAGATTAGGCCTTTGTAGCCCTTCGAGCCCCACCACCCAGCAGCCTTCGACATCCCAATTCAGCCGTAACCTAATCATGGGACAATTTACAACAACCAATCAGTCTACCTGGTACATCTTTGGACTGTGGGAGGAAACCTAAGCACCCAGGGAAAACCCAGGTATTCCACTCCATCAGTGTGGAGGATGCTGGTACTGAACTCCGAACTCAGAACTCCGACGCCCTTAAGCTGCAATAACTTCACTCACCTCAACACGAAACTGATTTCACAATCTGTGGACTCACTTTCAACCATTATAGAACTCATCTTTTCAGAATTATTTATTTACTATTTATTATTATTACTATTATATTTTTTATATTTGCACAATTTGTTTACTTCTGCACATTGTTTGTCCGTCTTTGTGGGTAGTTTTTCATTGATTCTAATGTATTTCTTTATTCTACTGTGAATGCCTGCAAGAAAATGAATCTCAGGGTAGCATTTGGAGACATATGCATACTTTGATGATAAATTTACTTTGAACCCTGAACCTTGAGATAAGCAAAGGATATTGTGCAGGAGGCAACTTTACCTCTGCCTTGTAGATTGGGTCAGGTATCATTGGGAGAACCTGCAGCTTCAGTTAGAGATGCCCAACAACCCACACCACCTAGTTACCCACGTAACCAGTTAACCTACTAACATGCGCTTCTTTGATATGTCGGAGGAAACCAGAGCACCTGGAGGAAACCCACATGGTCACGGGGAGAACGTGCAAAGTCCTTATGGGCAGCGGTTGATTTGAACCATTTGCAGACACTGTGATAGTGTTACACTAGCCACTACGCAACTGTGCTGCCACTGCCCTGAAGAAGATAAATCTTCCCTCTGATGGGTGTTCAGTGAAACCCTCTCTCACTGCTCCCTCTCTGTGACCTCTGAGTCTTCAACCATGACCTCACCCAGACGAGCTACTGCAGCCACGTATCCTTTCTGGGAACTTGTCAAATTCTTTCTTCTCCAGCCTTTTGTCTTTCCAACCCCCCCTGGCATCACCTATCACCTTCTAGCTATCCTCCTTCCCCTATCCACCCCCACCTTTTAATCCTGGTGTCCACCCCTTTCTTTTCCAATCCTGAAGAAGGGTCTTAACCCGAAACAACAACTGTTTAATCCCTCTCCAAAAATTTTTAAAATTTTTTTATTGAGGAACAGCACAGAATAGGCTCTTCGGCCCTTCAAGCCGTACTGCCCAGCAACCCCCAATTTAACCCTAGTCTAATCACGGGACAATTTACAAATCCAATTAACCTACCAACCAGTAGATCTTTGGACTGTGGGAGGAAACCGGAGCACTCAGAGGAAACCCACGTGGTCACAGGGAGAACATACAAATTCCTTACAGGCAGCGGCGGAAATTGAACCCAAGTCTCCTGATACTATCCCGCTTGGTGGCACAATAAAATCAGCGCCGGACTCTGGAGCGAAGATTCCCGAGTTCAAATCCAAGTCGGGTTGAGCATCGAGCTAGCAACTCAGCCTGGTAAAAATAAGAATAGCTTGCTACGGAAACACTGTCATGACGGAGCCCCAATAACTCCACTGCTGAGTTACGGGCTATTCTTCTTCTTCTCCTGATACTGCCTGACCTGCTGAGTTCCTCCAGCACTTTGTGTGTGTCACTAGGTGCTTGGCCTTCAAGGCCACTCCTGGAACTGAATGAGTTTCTTGGGATCTTTGAGAAACATAATTCAAAAGCCAGAAGAAAATATATTTGTTCTATTTCATGAAGAATGCAACTTCTCCAATTCGTACAATTAATACTCATTGTAAGACTCATTTAGGGAGTACCCACAGGCAGTATTTAGATATTGTGATTGAAAATGGTTATTTTTACCAAGTAACTAATGTTCAGCTGGTCTTAATCAATCTGCACCTGGTTAACCAGGCCTAAATAAAGAAGGGAATATTTTCAAGTCATCATTTTATCCAGCTAGCCTCCTTCCCCTTCTTTTTTATTCTGGTGTCTTCCCCCTTCCTTCTCAGTCCTGACGAAGTGTCTCAACTTAAAACGTCATTTCCATAGATACTGCCCGACCTGTTGGGTTCCTCTAGAATTTTGTCTGTGTTGCCTTGGATTTCCAACGTCTGCAGACTTACTCCTGTTATATTTTAAAAACAGCTGGATCATGACTGACTTTATACTCAATATATATGCAAATAAGACTAACAAGAAAAAAGTTTCAGGTTACTAATACGAGAAAGTCTGCAGATGCTGGAAATCCAAAATACTACACACAAAATGCTGGAGGAACTCAGCAGGTCAGGCAGCGTCTATGGAGATGAAACATAGTTGAGGTTTTGGGCCGAGACCCTTCTTCAGGACTGGAAAGGAAGGGGGAAGATGCCAGAATAAAAAGGTGGGGCGGGGAGGAAAAAGAAGGTGGCTGGAAGGTGATAGGTGAAGCCAGGTGGGTGGGAAAGGTCAAGGGCTGGAGTAAAAAGCATCTGAGAGGTGGAAGAGTGGACCATAGGAGAAAGGGAAGGAGAAGGTGACCCAGAGGGAAGTGATAGGCAGGTGAGAAGAAGTAAATGGTCAGAGTGGGAAATGGGGGTGGGATTTGTTTACCAGAAAGAGAAATTGATATTGATGCCATCAGGTTGGAAGAGGAGGGTGGGGTGGAGGGGGATTGGTTGGTTCTTTTGTCTAGAAGGAAGCGGAGAGCTTTGATGGGGGATAGAAGTGTACAGGGACTGGACGTGCATGGTGAAGATGAGGCAATCAGGGACAGGGAATTGAAAGCTACTGAGGAGATTGAGGGCATGAGAAGTTTCCCAGATGTAGGTGGGGAGGGGCTGAACCAATTTTCTAGTAGCACCCAGTCAGAAGAGTTTCCTGCAGATCTAAAGAAAAGACAAGGCAAAATACAGCAGCTGCCGGAATTCCCAAACAAAATCAGGATGCTCAGCAGATCACAGAGCAGTGAAAGGACAAGGTCAAGCTCCATAGTCATTTATTCAAAGTCAAAGTTTGGCCATCTGCACAAGTACATGTATGGACAGGTGCAATGAAAAACTTACTGCAGCAGCATCACAGACACAGAGAATCAGATGCTGGTGACTCCACCCACCTTATTCACCAAATTGCCACCAGAGACACTACTGGTCCACCACCGCCAGGACTACATGTCATCTCCAAAGCTTCTTTCCTGTGACTATCCAGCTTCTCAACAAAACTCACTCAGGTGTAATACCCCAACTGTCCCTGCACAACAGCCATTACATGGTCTTCCCTGCTCTCCTCGTTCTGTTGACAATGATTGAGTCTCTTCATAAGTTCAGAGATTTTAAAGTCTGATTATCGACATTTGCGCATGTGACCATTCTGCTAATTGTTGATTGTTCGTGGCTGTTTGCATTGTTGTCTTGCAAATAGTTGGTTGTTATTGTGTTGTCTGTTATGGTATTGTCCTGTGCTTTTATATTTGGCACTGAACCACAGTCAGTTCTGGTATGTTACGCATACTGGCAACAAAGTGATTCTGATTCTGATAAGCAGAAAGAGATAAAATTATGTTGGTGCAGAGAGAGAGGGAAATCTGTCAAAGACAAAGTAAAAATCATTATCAAAGTACATCTTTGTCACCATATACTACCTGGAGGCATTTCCTTGCAGGCATTTACAAGAAGATAATAGAAATACAAGAGAATTTATGAAAAACTATAAGTTACAAAGACTGACAAAACTCAAATGTGCAAAAGAAGACAAATCATGCAAATAGTAGAAACAAGTAAATAAATAATACCGAGAACATGGGTTGTAGTCTTTGAAAGTGATTCTGTAGGTTGTGGGATCAGTTCAGCGTTGAGCTCAGCCAAGTTATCCAGGCTGGTTTTACTTTGAATAATCAAAGTCAAAGTCGAGTTGTGAGATGCACAGGTGCAATGAAAAACTTACTTGCAGCTACATCACAGGCACAGAGCATCAGAGACACAGCGCTCACAAGAAAGGCACAAATTAACCATAAATTATACAAGGAAGAGCACAATTAGAACAAGATACTCCACTTTTGCACAAAGTGGTCAGAGTGGTCAGACGACAGCTTGTCTTCTTTTGCACAACGGTTGTTTTTGTCATTAATTTTGTGCAGATTTTCAATGACTCTACTGTATTCCTTTGATCTGCTGTGAATGCCTGCAAAAAGATGAATCTCAGTATATGGTGACATACTGTACATGTACTTTGATCATAAATTTAAGTTGACATTTGTTTGTGTTGCTAAACTGTGAAGATTGGGCTGGTTCAAGAGCTGGATGGTTGAAGGGAAGTAGTTGTTCTTAACCTGGTGGTGTGGGACTTCAGGCTTCTACACCTCCTGCCCAATGGTAGCAGGGAGAAGATGCCATGGCACGGATGGTGGGGACTTTGATGATGGACATTGACTTCTTGAGGCATATTATGTAAGTGCCATCAAAATGTCAAGGTCTTCCCACTGAGCAAAAGAGGATGGATCTTGGGGGAATGTTTCCCCTGGCTGAGAAATCTAAAATGATGGGAAATGGTTTCAGCACAAAGACTCACCTATTTAAGACTGCGAGCGAGAAGGGATGATTGTAAATCTTTGGTTGCTCTCTCATTGAAGGCTGGGATGGATAGTTTTTTGTACAAGGAAAATCAAAGGGAACAGGCAAAAAGTGGAACTAAGGCCAATACCCAGATTACAGGTGATATTGAATGAGTGTAAGTGGCTATCTGGCATAGTTACTTATGTACAAGGCCAATTACTAACAAGTCTCTTCATGCAGAAAGGCCCCTTGCCATTCATGCCCACACTGAGGCTATGCCATCATTCCGAGTCTCCCAGGATTCCTGCAGTTCTGAGCGGGTATGATGGCTTCCGTAAGGATGGGGACAAAATTGCCGCGGGGTACTTGTATCAGCTGTCCAGCGCCACAGGTGAGGGAAGTGGCTGAGTCTTATGGCGATCTGAAGCAGAGAAATTGTTGCTGTTGATGCAAAAGGACGCACTTCCCTCTATGCTTCAGTGTATGTGTGATAAATAAAGCTAATCTTTATTTTTTAAATCTTTATATTTAGAAATTGAGACATCACTTGACAGGCTCCATGTGCAGTGGGCCACTCATGATGAAATGAATGGTTAGAACTGACAAGGTGCGCTGAAGGGCCTGTTTGGTGCTGTCTTTCTCCATGACCCCAAAAATCTATCTAACTGTGTCTTAAATAAATTTAATGAGGTAGCTTCTACTGATTCTCTGGGCTGAGAATTCCTAAAGACAACTACTCTTTGGAAAAAGCATTTCCTCCTCAAGTCAAGTAACACATACAATACAAATTACTGGAGGAACCCATCAGGTCAGGCAGCATCTAGGGGAAACAATAAACAGTCAACATTTCAAACGGAGACCGTTCATCAGAACCCTCTCTCATATCTCCTCCTCATCTTCATCCTAAATCAACTCCCCCAGATTTTAAGGGTATGTCTCCTAGTTTCAGTCAACATGAAATGGTGTCATAGGAAAGCAGCATCCATCATCAGAGATCCCCATCACCCAGGCCTTGCTCTTTTCTCACTGCTGCCATCAGGTAGAAGGTACAAGAGCTTCAGGACTCGCACCACCAGGTTCAAGAACAGTTACTACCCCACAACCATCAGGGGATAACTACACTCACTTGCCCATCCATTGAGACGCTCCCACAACCAATGATCTCACTTTAAGGACTCTTTATCTCATTATCTCATGTTCTTGTTATTTATTGCCATTTATTTATATTTGCACTTGCACGGTTTGTCATCTTCTGCACTCTAGTTGATCTTTCATTGATCCTGTTATAGTTATTATTCTATAGATTTGCTGAGCATACCCACAGGAAAATGAATCTCAGGGTTGTATATGGTGACATATAATTACTTCGAGAATAAAATTTACTTTGAACTTTGAACTCACCAAATATAGAATAGAGAAATTTGTTTCCACTGGAAATAAGAAGAATGAGAGGGAATCATATCCAGACCAATAATATTATGAAATCTGTCCATTTTATGTAGCTTTTTACACCTTTTTCTGCATTGTTATTGTTTTATCTTTTTCTACCTCAATGCACTGTGTAATGATCTGATCTATTTGAACGGTGTACAATACTAGCTTTTCACTGTATCTCCGTACGTGTGACAATAATAGATAAATGCCAATGCTATCTTATAATTTTACATGTTTCTATAAGATTCCTTCTTCATTTTCAAAATTATCAATCCAGTGTCCAAACCACTGTGCAACTCCACCCTAGTAATACGGTGACAGAGAATTTGAGCTATCTCTCTGCTCCCCTTCACCACAGCACTGCCGTTATCCCTGTTTTCTCTGTTACTGCTCTTTACTTGCCTGTCACAGCCCCAAGAGTGGAAGGCCAATTCAGTTCCATTGTTAAACAGCAGACGACATGAGGCTGGAAACTGGAGCGACAAACAATCGGCTGGAAGAACTCAGCAGGTTTGGCAGCATCAGGCTGGGGGGTGGGGGAGGAATTGTCAGCTTTTTGGGTCAAAACCCTACATCAGTCCACCTGAAGGCAGTTAATCAAATCTCCTTCCAGAAGATGTGCACAAAACTTACCTCTGTTGGGTCCTAAGCAATACACACAAAATACTGGAGGAACTCAGCAGGTCAGGCAGCATCTATGGAATAACAGTCGACGATTTGATCCAAGACACTTCTTCAGAAAGGAAGGGGGAAGACGCTCTTCTTTCCAATCCTTGTTTACTTCATGAAAATTTCGAGGTCCACAAAAATTATTTCAAGGTTGAAAGGCTTATCATATGAGTGCTGGCGTCCTGGTGTACTCACCTCAATAAGAAGCAAATGCTCTGAGAGGCTGGACAAGGACTACGTTTGCAGCATGCTACTACCCACACTGGACCCCCTAGAATTCGCCTACCGACACAACCGATCGACAGATGACGCAATAGCCACAGCTCTACACACTGTCCTTACACATCTGGAGAAGAAGAATGCTTATGTGAGAATGCTGTTCTTGGACTACAGTTCAGCAGTCATCACCATAATTCTCTCCAGGCTCGACGAGAAGCTCAGAGACCTTGGCATTGACCCTGCCATTGTGTGGCGGGATCCTGGACTTCCTGTCCGATCACCGGCAGGATTGGACTCCCTCACCTCTGCGCCTCTGACTCTCAACACAGGGCTGTGTACTAAACCCCTCCTCTACTCTCTGTATACCTATGACTGTGTCACCACCCGCAGCTCCAATCTGCTAATTAAATTTGATGACAACACTATACTGATTGGCCTTATCTCAAATAATAATGAGGCGGCCTATGGAGAGGAAGTCATCACCCTGACACAGTGGTGTCAAGAAAACAACCTCTCCCTCAATGTCGCAAAAACTAAGGAGCTGGTTGTGGACTATAGGAGGAATGGAGACAGACTAGCCCCTATTGACATCAATGGATCTGGAGTTGAGAGGGTGAACAAGTTGCTCGGCATAAACATCACTGACAATCTCACGTGGTCTGTACATACCAGCTGTGTAGTGAAAAAGGCACAACAGCACCTCTTTCACCTCAGACAGTTGAATAAATTTGGTATGGGCCCCTAAATTCTAAGAACTTTCTACAGGAGCACAATTGAGAGCATCCTGACTGGCTGCACCACTGCCTGGTATGGGATAGCAGGACTCTGCAGAGAGTGGTGCGGACAGCCCAGCGCTGTAGACGTGACCTTCCCACTACTTTTACAGAGACGTGTGTTTAAAAAGGGTCTGAAGAATAATTGGGGACCTGAGTCACTCCAGCCATGAACTGTTCCAGCTGCTACCATCCAGGAAATGGTACCGCAGCACAAAGCCAGGATCAACAGGCTACAGGACAGCTTCTTCCACAGGCCATCAGACTGATTAATTCATGCTGACATAACTGGATTTCTATGTTATATTGACTGCCTTGTTGTACATACTATTCATTATAAATTACTATAATTTGCACATTGAACATTTAGACAGAGACGTAACGTAAAGATTTTTACTCCTCACATATGTGAAGGATGTAAGATATAAAGTCAATTCAATTCAATTCAAATCAATTCAAATGGCTCTGGGCCTGTACTCACTGGAATTCAGAAGCATGAGGGGGGATCTCATTGAAACCTATCAAATGCTGAAAGGCCTAGATAGAGTGGATGTGGAGAGGATGTTTCTTATGGTGAGGGAGTCTAAGACCAGAGGACACAGCTTCAGGATAGAGAGAGACAATCATTTAGAACGGCAATAAGGGAGAACTTCTTTAGCCAGAGAGTGGAGAATCTGTGGAATTCATTGCCATAGGCAGCTGTGGAGGCCAAGTCACTGGGTATATTTAAGGCAGAGGTTGATAGATTCATAATTGGTCAGAGCATGAAGGGATACAGGGAGAAGGCAGGAGATTGGGGTTGAGAGGGAAATGGATCAGCCATGATGAAATGGCAGAGCAGACTCGATGGGCCAAATGGCCTAATTCTACTCCTATAGCTTATGGTCTTATGGCTTTCTGCCTTCCTTTCCATTCCAGAAGAAGGATCTCAGCTGAAACGTCGACTGTTTATTCATTTCCATAGCTACTGCCTGACCTGCTGAGTTCCTCCAGTATTTTGTGTGTGTTGCTCTGGATTTCCAGCAACTGCAGAATCTGTTGTTTTGTGCTCTGTTGGATCCTGATATTTTTGCCATCCAGAGGTTCTGCAGGAACTAAGACTGAGGCATCAAACTTGTTGCTTACAGCTGTTTCTTGAATGTTACAAGGGCAATGAGTGAACAAATGAAATCGAGAGAACCAAGAAGTCATGGTCATCTTAGACAAAAACTAGGTCAGGCTAAAAATACAACAGTATTCCAGTAATAACAATTAACCTATAACGTAGCCAGGTTCAGGAGATATGACACACATTGCAGAAAAACAAAGAAGCTTCTATAAAAATACAAATGAAGCTATACTACAATTACTGGAAAATTCACTGGACAATTACACGTATATTCTGTAAGTGATTGTATGTAAACAGAAGCAAGCATAGGAAAGTTCAACTGCAAGAAAAATAACAATTCTACACCCTAATCTAGCACCTCGGTAATCATCAGCATTACTATTTGCCATGTTGTATGATGTGGGCGTTCGTGGTCTTTCCATGACCGTGATTGTTACTTGGCAGATTTTTCTACAAAACTAGTTCGCCATTGCCTTCTCCTGGGCAGTGTCTTTACAAGACGGGTGACCCCAGCCATTATCAATACTCTTCAGAGATTGTCTGCCTGGTGTCAGTGGTTGCATAACCAGGACTTGTGATATGCACCAGCTACTCATATGACCATCCACCACCTGCTCCCATGGCTTCATGTGACCCTGATTGGGGCGGGGGTGGGGGGGGCGCTAAGTAGGTGCTACACTTTGCCCAAGGTGAACTGCAGGCTAACGGAGGGAAGGAGCACCTCACACCTCCTTTGGTAGAGCCGTATCTCTACCCCTCCACCCAGTCCTCAATAAACAAGCTTTAATAAAACATCCTCAATCCACTAGCAGGATGAACAGCACACCAAAAATTTATTCCCCTCCATCACGTACAAACAAGCTGGAGGAACTCAGCAGGTCGGGCAGCATCCGTGGAAATGAACAGTTAACGTTTTTTGGAAATGAACAGTCAACGTTTTTGGGCCGAGACCCATCCTCAGGACCCTTCGTCTTGGCCTGAAACGTTGACTGTTCATTTCCACGGATGCTGCCCGACCTGCTGAGTTCCTCCAGCTTGTTTGTACATGTTGCTTTGACCCCAGCATCTGCAGTATACTTTGTGTTTACTTTTGAGTTCCACCATCTCGTTGCGTGTGTTAATCAAAAGTTAACCCCCACGTAGTTGTTGCTGAAGTAGAGGGCTTATAGATAGATAGATAGATAGATAGATAGATAGATACTTTATTCATCCCCATGGGCAGTAGAAAAACTCTGTGGCGGATGTTCAACAAACTCAGCACTCTCACACAGCAATTTCTTCAAGTCTATCTACATACTTTTCCTACTTCAATGTTCTGAGCTGGTCACTAACCAGGAGGGATTGAGGGATAGGTGTAGAACTCTCTAATCTTCCAATGAAGGTCAACCCAAGGACACCACCTTGAAATTCCATAAGGCCATAAGATATGGGAGCAGAATCAGGCCATTTTGGCCCATTGAGTCTGCTCTGCCATTTCGTCATGGCTGATCCATTTCCCTGTCAGTCTCAATCTCCTGACCTCTCCCCGTATCCCTTCATGCCCTGGCTGATCAAGAATCTATCAATTCACAGAGCTGCATCCCAAATTAAATGCATGCAACTTTTCATTAATGAAGTTCAACGTGAATGAGTTTTTAATTCTTTCTTTGGGATATGGCTGCGGCCAGCCTTCATTCTACATTAATAAAAACACAAAATGCTGGCAGAACTCAGCAGGCCAGACAGCATCTATGGCAGGAGGTAGTGACGATGTTTCAGGCCGAGTTCTGAGTGCATTTTGTGTTTTTATTTATTTCCAGCATCTGCAGATTCACTCGTGTTGCTTCTTCATTCTACATTCCTTACTGCCCCTGGAGAAGGTGGTCATGACCTGCCTTCTTGAACCACTGCAGTCCATCTAGAGAAAGTGCTTCCACGCTGCTGTCGGGGAGCGAGCTTGTGATTTTAATGAACGAGCAGCCGTCAGAATGAGGAGGGGAGTGAACTTTGAGGTAGTGGTGTTCCACCGAGCCCATTGCCCTGCCACGGACGACCAAGTCACTGGGTACATTTAAAGTAGAGGTTGATAAGTCCCTGATGTATGACTCATTGCCCCTTGTGAGAAATTGTCATCTCTACCCTGAAAAGTATGTCCAAAGACATATATTCACCCATCCATTCTCCTTGAGCAGAAGTTGATTTGTTCTTGATTCATCAAAGGTTACAGGGAGAAGGCAGGAAGAATGGAGTTGAGAGAGATAATAAATCAGCCATAATTGAAGGGCAGAGCAGACTTGATGGGCTGAACAGCCTAATTTTGCCACTTTGTCTGGTGGTCTTATTGTCTTGTTCTCGGTGCTAAGGAATTGTGTATTTGGGAGATGCTATCAGAGTCGACTGAGCTAATACCATGGAGCATTTGGTACACATTGCCATTACTGTGAATCCACGGTGATGCCAAATATGCTTCTGGCTGTCATTCAAGGAGATGGCGCTGATGGTTGAAAAGATTTGGCAACAGCTTAATCAAATGCCAAACAACACATACAAAATGCTGGTGGAACTCAACAGGTCAGGCAGCATCTATGGAGGGAAAGAAACAATCAAAGTTTCAGGCCATGAGAGATTCCATAGATCTGGAAATCTTGAGCAACCCACTCAAAATGCTAGATCTATGGAGAGGAATAAACAGTCAACATTTTGCGCCGAGACCCTTCATCAGCACTGGAAAAGAAGGGGACAGAACTCAGAATAAAAAGGTGGGGGAGGAGAAGGTGTACAAACTAGACAAGTTTGAGAATCATTTCACATTGTTGGATAGATGCCAATATTTAAAGGTAGGGTACTGTACCTCTGCAACTAAAGCACAGATTTTCAGTACAGCAGCAGAGTTGTTGCTTGATCCCATACCTTTCACTCTAACCAGTACAGTCAGCTGTTCAGTAAGACTGCATGGCAGGAACTGGGAGTGAGGGAATAATATTAGCTTCTGCGGGGATCTCAGGAGGGGGAGTGAAGTGGGTCACTGTCTCAGAAACCTGCCTCAGATCGTGGTTGTGAGTACTCGGTTCCACCTTGCCTCCGAGTCCCACACCACTGAGAATGGGGATGATCTCAGAGTCTTCTCCTCACACCACAGCCCACCACAATCCATGTCTCGGCGCTAAAGGAATGCAGAGATTCAATCAGATCTGATGGGGAGACTCTGAAGCCTCATTCAAGCCAGGCTTTGCATTTTGAGCACTGCAAATTTGCATAATTTATCTACAAATGGCAGTCAAGTCTATTTGAGATATACTTTGCGTTAGGGGGTTTCCAAGGGTTGGTTTGTAAGCATCCAATAGCTGGCTTCTGTATCATTGATAAATTAAGAAAGATACTACTATCTACATTGAATATCTGAAACAGAATGAGAATTTACCACATTCTATATTTTATATTAAAATTAATAAAATATATGTTTAATAAGAAATCAAACTGAAATGCACTGTAGGTCAGACAGCATCTGTGGAGATTGATCTGGATATTTCAGATCAATAAGTTTTCACAGGAGCAGACAAAAGTTAGAAAAGTTAGTTGCAGAGGGACAGAGAGAAAATGTGTTAGGTTGGAAGAGAGGCCAGATGATACGTGTGTAGAGATTCCAACCGATAAAAAAAAATGGAAAATGATGAAGGTGGGGAAATGGAATCAGGAGGAGGTGAATGAAATCTAAAGTTACCTAAAGAGGAGCAGAGAAAAACTGAATGCGGGAAATGTGGGGCACCGGACAGAAAGAGCTGACGCCTCGTAATTGTTCGACTTCTTTTCATATATTTCTTTATAACTCTAGTTAGGACTCTCCTAGAGTTTTGCGCACAGTTTTGGTTGCCTTCATTATAGGAAGAGTGTTGAGGCTTTGGCGAGGATGCAGGAGTGGTTCACCAGGTTGCTGTCTGGATTAGAGAGCATGGATTAGATTATAGCTGTCTGCTGTCTGGATTAGAGAAATAACAAGAGGCTGGACAAAGCTGGGTTATTTTCTCTCTAGAGCAGTGGAGGTTGAGGGCAGAGTTGGTAGAGGTTTATAAGTTTATGAGCGGCAAACGATAAATAGAGTTAACAGATATTATCTTGTTTGCATGGTTGAAAAGTCTAATACCAGATGTCTAATAGTCAGATAGAAGCAGTCCCTTCAACCCACCAAGTCCATGCAAGGCATCAAATACTGATGTGGACTATCCCAAACACTAATATCATGAGCCCTGAAATGGAAATGTTTCACTAATAACAAGAGGTTGGAGGGGCTGGGTTTGTCTTCCTTAGGACTGCAGTGATCTGATAGAGGTTTATAAGATTGTGAGAGGCATAGATAATTTTTATTTAGGACAGAATGGTACTTTGGTGGCTAGCATGATGCTACTACAGTCCCTGTGACCTAGGTTCAACTCCCGCCACTGTCTTTAAAGTGGCTGTACGTTCTCCCCGTGACCGTATGGGTTTCCTCCCGTATTCCAAAGATGTATCAGTTAGGAAGTTAACTGGTTACATAGGTGTAATTAGGAGGCACAGGCTTTTTGGGCTGGAAAGCCTGTTACTATGCTGTATCTCTAAATAAGTAAATAGAACTAATAGATCTTGTATTTCTGAGCCAGTTGGAGGAGGTTTCAATGTAGATTGAGGAAAAGGTTATGGAAATACAGACCATCAGACGAATCTCCTGCATTCCACCCTTTATCCAGTGTGAACCCTGCTTCTTCATGAAAGAAACCAGGAGTGAGTACATTGGCATCCTGAGGACAATCTGAAACCAAGGAACCAACACTCTGTGACATCAGCAACCACGCAAATGTCATGCATATACAGAATGCTGGAGGAACTCAGCAGATCAGGCAACTTCGATGGAAAGGAATAAATAGTTGACGTTTTGGGCTGAGTCCCTTCATCTGGTCTTGATGAATTTGACATTTCAGGCCAAGGCCCTTTATGAGATCCCGATGAAAGGTCTTGGCCCAAGACGTTAACTGTTTATTCCTTTCCACAGATGCTGCCTGACCAGCTGAGTTCCTCCAGCATTTAGTCAGTGTTTAGCTCTGGATTTCCAGCATCTGCACTCTTGTGCAAATGACATGGAGTACTTTGGCCTTAAGGTTTGTGTGGACACAGAACAATCAGATCGTGACTCACAGGGTGGTTGTCAAGGTGCCAGACGTCTCGTTTCAACTTGCTGGTAAGCGCTTTACAGTTAATACCAGCAAGCAGCCGTGAATGAAGAGGTTATCAAGTCGTTCTGCATCCCAAATGGTAAATGAAGATATCAGCTTGATTCATTGTCAGATGAAGATCTAAACAACCTCCTCTTCAATACTCAGAAGCCCTACGTCTGTTCTGAAATGGTTATGGTTAGATGACAGGACTCTACATCCTTTCGATTCCCAGACAATGCACATTTTCCATTTTGTACCCACATTACTTGTACTTAAAGATTAAATCAACACACGAAAAAGTGCTGGAGGAACTCAGCAGACCAGGCAGCATCTATGGGAAAGAGTAAACTGTCGACGTTTCACTCCCGATGAAGGGTCCCGGCCTGAAAGGTCAACTCTTTACTCATTTCCATAGATGCTGCATGGCCTGCTGAGTTCCTCCAGCATTTTGTGTGTGTTGCTTGGACTTTTATTTGTCACATGAACATTGAAACATATAGTGAAATGCATAGTTTGTGTCAATGAACAATGCAGTCCACACTGGTTCAGGGGCCTGATGGTTGAACGGTAATAACTGTTCCTGAACCTGGTGGTTTGAGACCCAAGGCTCCTGTACCTCCTGCCCGATAGTAGTAGCAAGAGGAGAGCATGGACTGGATGAGGGGGATCATCAATGATGGACGCTGCTTTCTTGCGGCAGCACTCCTTGTAAATGTGGTCAATGGTGGGGAGGGCTTTCCCTCTGATGGACTGGAATATATCCTCCCTTCCACCCCCCCCCCCCCCGAGATGTGTTAGGGGCAGCTCGCAAGTGATGCCATGCTCCCAATGCCAACATAGCATGCCCACAACTTACCAGCCTGTGCGCCCTTTTGGAACGTGGGTGGAAACTGGAGCACCCGGAGGAAACCCAAGCGGTTAATGGGGAGAAAGTACAAACTCCTAACTGACAGCGGTGGGAATTGAACCCGGAAAAGTGATCACCGGTACTGTATAGCGTTGCGCTAACTGCCACACTACGTGCCGCCCATGGTAAAGAAGTCCCACTCTACTTGCTTGTCCAGGTGCAGATAACTTGTTCTCCTCTCAAAAAGATATTAATAATCAGATGAAAGCAACAGATCTGCCTCTGCCTCCCATTATCTCCTCCTCGCTAAGGAATGTGCAACAATGCCTGGTTGAACGGTAATCACGCAGAAACATGCAGTGCTCAGACACTGATTTCAATCCTGATGAAGGGTCTCCACCCAGAACATCGACTGTTTACTCTTTTCCATAGATGCTGCCTGGCCTGCTGAGTTCCTCCGGCATTTTGTGTGTGTTGCTCCGATTTCAATGTTTAGATCTGAATGAGGTTTACTGTAAAGTGACCTTGAAGAGGGATTTTGAGGTCAAAGTCGATTGCTCACTGAACGTGTCCTCACAAGTCAACAGGGTGCTAAAGAACAATATGGCAAGACTTATATTCCATCGATAGCCTCCAGCTTGATGGCATGAACATCGATTTCTCCTACTTCCCCCACCTCCTTCTCCCTTTTTTCATTCCTCATCTTGGCTCCCTCCTCATCCCTCTCTTCCTCTCACCTGCCCATCACCACCCTCTGATGCCCCTCTTCCTTCCCATGGTCCACTGCCCTCCCCTATCAGATTCCTTCTTCTTCAGCCCTTAACCTTTTCCACCTATCACCTCCCATCTTCTCACTTCACCACCTTCCTCCAAACTTGGCTTCACCAATCACTTGACAGCTTGTACTCCTTCCCCTCCCTCTCCCACCACCTTCTGATTCTGCACCCCCCCCCCAACCCCTTTCTTTCTAGTCTTGATCAAGGGTCTCGGTCCAAATCGTCAATTGCTTATTCCCACCCTTCATAGATGCTGCCTGACCTGCTGAGTTCCTCCAGCATTTTGTGTGTGTTGCTCAAGGTTTTCAGCATCTGCAGAATCCCTTGTGGTCAAACATTCTGGAGTTTTCTTTTGTGAATTTGTTTATGGGATAAATATTGGCTGGATACTGCTCCTCGAGAAATGCTGTATGTTTTTTGATGTGGAGGTATAAGGATGCCCTTTAAGTGGGCGCTTCTGTAGTGTAGTGTTGAGAATGACACCATTACAATTTGGGGCGTCGGAGTTCAGAGTTTAAATTTAGTGTCCTTTTTAAGAAAGTTTGTACATGTCTCCTGTGTGTGCGAGGGTTTCCTCCGAGTGCTCCAGTCTCCTCCCACAGTCCAAAGACACATAGGTTAGTAGGTTAATTGGTCATTGTAAATTGTCCTGTGATTAGGCTGGGAGCTAAATCAGTGGGTTGCTGGGCAGTGCGGGTCTTTGGGCCGGTAGGGCCTGTTCCACTCTGTATCTCTGAATAAAAATAAAATAAAATTACGGTAGCATCTGATCAGAGAGAAAGCCTTCTTGTGCTCTTGCTTCCAGTCACTGTATTTGTCTTTTCCGTCCAGTATTTGTTTTTTCTTTACTTTTTAAGTTCTCCTTCACGAGACCCAACATCTGCCCGTTGTTTTAAGTTTTTCTAGTCTGTAACTACACAAACGCGCACTTTCACGGCAAGATTCGACACCAAACATGTCGCTTGTTTTCGGTAGATGTGTCCTGCGCATGCGCAGTAGGAGGAGATTCGCCAAAATCTCTGTTTCAATGTGGACAGGGATATTTTTTAAAACGCATAGTGTGGACACCTATCGTTTTTACGCAAAACCGCGTTTTCAAAATTATCCGGTCTACTGTGGATGTAGCCTCAATCTGTTCAAGGACTGTGAAGCAATGGCTGGAGACAAAAAGGCTCATTAGTTCACAGACAAAACCGTTGCCCTGAGCAAATCTGGCTGTTTATATGGAAACCACACCTTTCAAAAGGAAAAAATGATTAAGACAAGGAGTTGTATTTTCATTGAAACTAACAGTGCAGTCCCTTGTTTTACATAACGTATCTAATCATTACCGTACATAAATTATGACTATGTATTTGTTCATGTTTTTAAAGATCTGAGCCTCAGTGGTGATCTTCCCCTCCAGAGCTTACTACCATTCTGAAGACCGGAGAGGGGAGCCCCCTTCACGATGCACTGTTGTCCCTCTGCTGAAGGCTCACCCACAGCGTTGTTGGGGAGACTTTGATTCAGGAGCAATAATGGACCTTAAGACCATAAGGTAGAGGACCAGGAGCAGGCCATTCAGCTCGCTGAGTCTGCTCCAGCACTCAATCTCGGCTGATTTACTTTCCTCCGTTAGGTCCTCTGCAGCTCCAGAGAGGACAGTCCAGGTTTGTCCAACCTCTCCTCATAGCACACACTCTCTAATCCAGGCAGCATATGGGTGAACCTCTTCAGACTGGCGCAGGTAACAGGCAAAATCCAGACATTCCGACCCTGGAGGTCCTGCTTTTCAACTTTCTACCTAACTCACTATACTCTCTCTTCAGGACTTCCTCCCTTTTCCTCCCTATGTCATTGGTACCAATATGTACCACGACTTCCAGCGGTTCACCCTCCCCTTTGGAATAGAGTGGACCCGATCCAAGACATCGCTGACCCTGGCAGGTGGTATGCAACATACTATCCAGGTCTTTATCGCATCCAAAGAACCTGCTGTCTGCTCCTCTGATATGGAATCCCCTATCACTACTGCACTCCTCTTCTCCCCCTTCCCTTCTGAGCCACAGAGCCAGGCTCAGTGCCAAAGATCGGGTTGTTGTGGCTTCCCTCTAGTAAATCATCTCCGCCCCCCCCCCCCACCCTGCCACAAGAGTATCCAAAGCGGTACAATTATTGCTGGGGAGAATGGCTACAGGGGTACTCTGCATTGGCTGCCTATTCCCTTTTCATCTCCTGAGTGTCACCCATTTACCAGCTTCCTGCAGCTTAGGGGTGACTGCTTCCCTGTGGCTCCTATCTGTCACCTTCTCATTTTCCTGTATAAGCTGAGGGTCAGCCAGCTGCAGCTCCCGTTCCTTAACATGGTCGCGAAGGGGTTGGAGTTTGATGCACTTCATGCAGATGTCGTTATCAGGGAGACCAGAGGTCTCCCAAAGTTCCCACAACTCACAAAGAAACTACCATTAATTCTGGAAATGTTCTCAGCACACTAGCTATGAAGCACTTGCCAGAAACCTACTTAGAACGTCCGCCTGTGCTCACCCAAGCCTTTTAAGCCTGACCACTCTAACACTGTCCACTCATACAACAACTGCTCCCACAATATCTGCTCCACGTACACCTCCCTTCTCTTTATTGGCCCCTGCTGAGTGCCTATTAGATCGTTATAATTGCAGCCTGCCAAAAAGTCCCGAAAGCACCTGGCAGAACAGCAATGGCTGGAGTCTCTAAAAGAAATTTGGAAGGCGCAAGAAAGCTACTTCATGAAAGAAGAAGTATTCTTAAGGGAAGATGAAGTAACTGTGGCTGACAAAGGAAGTCAAAGAAAGCATAAAAGCAAAATAGAGGGCATACAATGGAGGAAAAATTACTGGGAAGGTAGAGGATTAGGAAGCTCTTAAAAACCAACAGAAGGCAACTAAAAACCATAAGGAGAGAAAAGATGAAGTATCAAAGTCAAAGTTCAAAGTTCAAAGTAAAATTCATTATCAGAGTACATAGATGTCGCCACATACAACCCTGAGATTCTTCTTCTGTAGGCATACTTAGCAAATCAATAGAATAGGAACTGTAAGCTGAAAATATCAGGAACTATAAACTGTCAGCAAACTATGCAAATGCAGATATAGATGAATAGCAAAAAGAAATGAGCATAAACTAACAATATAACAGAGTCCTTAAATGAGTGTAATTATGCTCTTTTGCTCAAAAGCCTGATGGTTGGGGGGTAGTAACTGTTCTTGAACCTGGTGGTGCAAGTCCTGAACACTTGTACCTTCTACCTGATGGTAGCAGCGAGAAAAGAGCATGGCCTGAGTAGTGAGGATCTTTGCTACTTTTCTACAGCAACTTTTCATGTAAGTGTGCTGAATGCTTGGGAGGGTTTTACCCACAATGTACTGGGCTGAATCTACTACCTTTTGTAGGATTTTCCGCTCAAAGGCACCGGTGTTCCCACACCAGACCGTAATGCAGCCAGTCAGCACACTTTCAACCACACATCTATACAAGTTTGCCAAGGTTTTCAGTGACATGCCAGACTTCAGCAGACTCCTGAGGAAGTAGAATAAAGTTTTCTGACACTCTGCACTTCTGAAATATGAAGGTAAGCTAGCCAATAATATTAAAGAAAATAGAAAAAGTTTTTCAGATATGTAAAAAGCAAAAGGGAGATGACAGTAGATATTGGGTGACTAAGAAATGGCAGATGAACTTAATAAGTATTTTGTGTCACTCTTCAATGTGTAAGACACTAGCAGAATGCCAGATATGCGAGAGTGTCAGGGGGCAGATATGAGTGTTGTTGCTATTTGGAAAGTGCATGGGAAGCTGAAAAGTCTATAGGTAGGTAGATGGACCATACACCAGGGTTCTGAAAGAGGGAGCTGAAGAAAATGTGGAGGCATTAGGAAAGATTTTTCAAGAATCACTGGATTCTGGCATGGTTCTGGAGGATTGGAAAATTGCAAATGTCACTCCACTTTTTAATAAGGGAAGGAGGCAGGAGAAAGGAAGTTATGGGCCAGTTACCCTGACTTCATTGGTTGGAAAGATGTTGAAATCTATTACTAAGAATAAGGTTTCAGGGTACTTGGAGGGACATGACAAAATAGGCCTAATTCAAAATGGTTTCCTCAAGGGGAAATCTTGCCATACAAATCTGTTGGAATTCTTTGTGGAAATAACAGGCTAGGTAGACAAAGGAGAGTCAGTGGATGTTACTTATTTGGGTCTTTGACAAGGTGCTGCACATGAGGATGCTTAACAAGATAAGAGCTCATGGTATGACAGGAAAGATACTGGCATGGACAGAGTATTTGCTGATTGGCAGGAGGCAAAGAGTGGAAATAAAGGAAGCCTTTTCTGATTGGCTGCTGGTGATTAGTGATGTGCCTCAGGGGCTGGTGTTGGGTGTGATTCATTTTACATTATGCAATATGTCAATGATTTGGATGACGGAATTGATGGCTTTGTGGCCAAGTTTGCAAACGATATGGGTAGCTGTTGGGGCAGGTAGTTTCGAGGAAGCGGGGGTCTGCAGAAGTACTTAGGCAGATTGGAAGAATGGGCAAAGAAGTGGCGGATGAAATTATAGTGTAGGGGAAGTGCATGGTCGTGCACTTGGGTAGAAGGATTAAAGGCATGAACTATTTTTGAAATGAGGAGAAAATTCAAAAATCAGATGAGCAAGGGGACTAGGGAGTCCTCGTGCAGGATTCCCTGAAGGTTAACTTGAATGTTGAGATGGGGAAAGGAAGGCAAATGCATTTTTAGCATTCATTTTGAGAAGACTAGAATACAAAAGGAAGAATGCAATGCTAAGGCTTTATTTAAAAAATTGGTCTGACCACATTTGGAGTATTATGAGCAGTTCTGGGCCCCTTATCTAAGAAAAGTTGGGCTGATATTGGAGAGGGGTCATCAGAGGTTCAGAGGATTGATCCCAGGTATGAAAGGGTTAAGATGTGAGGAGTGTTTAGTGACTCTGAACCTGTACTCACTGGAGTTTGGCAGAATGAAGGGGGATCTTGTTGAAATCTATCTAATATTGAAAGGCCCAAGATAGAGTGGATGTGTAGAGGATGTTTCCTATAGTGGGGAGTCTAGGACTAGAGAATACAGTCTCAGAATAGAGGGACGTCCATTTAGAACAGAGATGAGGAAAGATTTCTTTAGCTAGAGGGTGGTGAATCTATGGAATTCATTGCCACAGATGGCTGTGCAGGCCAAGTCGTTGCTTATATTTAAGACAGAGCTTGATAGATTCTCAATTAATCAGAACGTCAAACGTTATAGGGAGAAGGCAGGAGAATCAACCGTGACTGAAAGGCAGCAGACTCAGTGAGCACAATGGCCTAATTCTGCTCCTATGTCTTAGGGTCTTAAAGCCTCATGGTCTTCTTCACCCACTCCAATGCCTCAACATCCTTCTTATAATGGAGGCACTGAAGCTGAACCCAACACACGTCTCCAGCCTCATTCGCCCAATGGTAGAGCCAGGGTTACCCTGCTCAGACTCCCTGCATCCAGCAAGCTTGAAATATCTGAATTCCACACCCACTGTCCCCTGGCATGGGTCTCAAAGCTGGGCCTGCAAAGACAGTATCAGGCAATGCCAACACACAAGAGCTGGAGGAGCTCTGTGGAGGGAAGAAACAGTCAGTGTTTCAGGCTGACAACCACAACACCGAAAGCTTGTTCCCCTCCATAGATGCTGCCCGATCTCCTAAGTTCCTCCAGCATTTTGTGTGTGTTGCTCTGGATTTCCAGCATCTGTAGAATCTCTTGTGTTTATCGGGCGAGACCAAGTCGCTTTGTAAAGTGTCAGTGTAGCGGCCTGGGGACTGCTCACCTTCCTGTTCTGTCAGACTGGGTGCAACACAGTCAGGAGGAATACAGAAAGGGGAAGCAGTGAACTTGTAAAATTGCAACAGTCTCAGATATGTATCAGCTTGGCATGACTTATCTTTTATTCTTCAGTCATTTTGCAAATCAATTGAATTTAGTAATTTATTTCATGTGTGGCGGGGTGGAGATATGTCTCTACCAAAGGAGGTGGAAGGGGCTCCTTCCCTTCACTCGCCTGCAGGTCACCCTTGGGCAAGGTGTAGCACCTGCTCAGCCCCCTGATCAGGGTCACATGAAACCATGGGAGTAACTGATGAATGATCGCATGAGCAGCTGGTGCAGATCACAAGTCCTGGTTATGCAATCACTGACGCCAGGCAGACAATCTCTGAAGAGTATTGATAATGGCTGGGGTCACCCGTCTTGTAAAGACACTGCCCAGAAGAAGGCAATGGCAAACCACTCCTGTAGAAAAATTTGCCAAGTACAATTGTGGTCATGGAAGACCATGCTGGCTCACGTCATATGACATGGCACATAAAGATGACGATTAATTTATTTTAAATTTGATTAATTTGAATTTTCTGGATTGAACAGCAATCAACTTGTCAATGAAACAATCCCTATGAGCATGCAGCAAGAACCTGGACAACTGTATTGAACTGAAAAACAACTATTAATATACCAGTAGCAACATACAGTAGTCATACAGTATGGAAACAGGCCCTTCAGCCCAACTCGTCCCTGCTGACCAAGGTGCCCATCTAAATTAGTCCCATTCACACATAGGCCCATATCCATTTGATGGCTCTGGGCCTGTACTTGCTGGAGTTTAGAAGAAAGAGGAGGGATCTCATTGAAACCTATCGAATATTGAAAGGCCAAGATAGAATGGATGTGGAGAGGATGTTTCCTATAGTGGGTGAGTCAAGGCCCAGCCTCAGAATAGAAGGGCGTCCCTTTGGAACAGGGTTGAGAAGGAATTTCTTAAGCCAGAGGGAGGTGAATCTGTGGAAATCTTTGCCACAGATGCTGCAGAGGCCAAGTCATTGGGTATATTTAAAGTGGAGGTTGATAGTTCTTGATTGGTAAGGCTGTTAAAGGTTTCAGAGAAAAGGCAGAAGAATTGGGTTGAGAGGGAAAATAAATCAGCCATGATGGAATGGGAGAGTGGACTCAATGGGCCAAGTAGCCTAATTCTGATCTTATGTCTTATGGTCTTCATGTTCAAGGTCAAGTACAACCAAACGGAACAGTGTTCCTCCATACAGTGCACCCAGTAAACGTATATCACTCACAGTACATAAAACAAAATATTACTACAAGTAAGTTAAAAATATACCTCAAAATGCATTTAGTGCACAGCACAGGTAAACAGTAAACAGCTCATTGTCCTAGTGATGGGACCTTGGTGGTGGCAGGGTATTCATTAGTCTCACAGCCTGAGGGAAGAAGCTGTTATCCAGTCTGGCAATCCTGTCCTGATGCTTCTGTAACTCCTCCTGTTGGTACAGGGTCAAAGAGATTGTGGGATGGATGGTAGGGATCCTCAACAATGCCTTGGGACTTTCATCTGCAATGCTCCCAGTAAACGTGACAAATAGGAGGGAGGGAAACCCTGGTGATGGTCTTACGTCCATTCACAGAATATACTACAATGACTCACTGAGACAACACTTCCCAAACACATCGTCTTTATCACCACCTCCAAAACAAATGCTCTTTACCACCAAATGTCACTACCACCAATAGGTTCCCCTCCAAATCAGACACCAACCCCCCCCCCACATGAAAATGTGTCGCCATTCCTTCATTGTCTGTGAGTTTAATTCCTTCAATTCCCTCCCCAACATCATCTTTACCAGATGGACCAGAGTGATTCAAGAAGACAGCTCACCACCAAGAGGCAATTCGGGATAATCAATAAATGCTGGTTTTACCCGTAATGCCCTCAATCTAAAAATGTATTTAAAAGATAAACTGCTAAAACCACCATTAAATACTCAGCTTTCTAAATGTAATGACCTGGGAAAGGTTTCCCTGCTAATGTAAAGGTTTCTCTGCAGCGCAGTGTTTGGGTTATGATTAGAGATAACGGGGGCTTTGGAATGTGTGCTGGCCAGTGAGGGGAGATGTTTGGGCCCAAGCGAAGGTTTCGCGTTTTGTTTGTTCGGCGGAAGATGGAGAGAGAAGATGCCAGAAGGGGGAAGTCGTAGACTGCAGGACGGAGTGGACTTGGAATGGGATCGGGAGTCGACACCCGGGGGGGCAGGGGGAGGAGAATGGATGGAGAATGAACTGACAGGAAAACAGTGAGCTCCAACATTGCGCATTAGTCTGTTTCATGAGAATGGGCCCTTTTTCTTTTTTGTTTTCTTTACTAACCCCATAGTCAAATTAAGAATTACAAAGCTCAATCGTTTAATTCTATATTGTGTACTGTTTGTTATTTTGTGGTACTGATTTGTAACAGGGAACACATCACACAGCATCCACACAAACAAGATTTCTTAAGTTTGGCCAGGCCGGGGGCTGCCTTCCCTAGATTAAGCTGCTAGCCGAACCTAGGGTTACATCTGTGTAAATCAAAAATAAGACCTAAAGATTAACTTTTTATATCACATGTGCATCAAAACATCAACATATACAGTGAAATGCTTTGTCTGTAACAACGACCAACACAGCCCACCAGCATTGTCATGCTTCCAGCACCCACACAGGATAGACACAACTCACCAACCCTTGTGCCTTTGGAACGTGGGAGGAAACCAGGAAAGTGTGAATATTTCATTAAGTTTTATCAGGGGTTATGAATGAGAAAGAGAAATTGAATGAGTACATTTCACCTCCGCAGGTATTCTGCTCTGTATTAAAGGGGTTATTAATAGACATGCAGGGGACAGGGTGGAGATATGTGCCTGCCAAAGGTTGTGCAAGGCTCTCCTTCCCTCCGCTGGCCTACAGGTCCCCTTTGGGCAAGGTGTAGCACCTGCTTAGTCCCCGATCATGGTCACATGAAGCTACGGGAGCAGGTGGTGGATGGTTGTATGAGCAGGTCCTGGTTATGTGACCAGTTGGAACATATCACAACTCCTGGTTATGCGACCACTGACGCCAGGCAGACAATCTCTGAAGAGTGTTGATAATGGCTGGGGTCACCCGTCTTGTAAAGACACTGCCCAGAAGAAGGCAATGGCAAACCACTTCCATAGAAAAATTTACCAAGAACAATCACAGTCAAGGACAGACTATGATCGCCCACGTCATACGACAGGGCACATAATGGTTATGTTGACGATTAATGGACAGGTTATTAATGAATTCCCATTATTAATGATGGAAACACTACAGTTAACCCATGAGTGTGTAGCGTAGTGGTTAGCACAATATCTTACAGTACAGACAACCCAGGTTCAACTCCCACTGCTGCCTGTAAGGAGTTTGTGCATTCTCCCCGTGACCGCATGGTTTCCTCCGGGTGCTCTGGCTTCCTCCCACAGTCCAAAACAGTTAATTGGTAGGTCATTGCAAATTGTCCCTTGATTAGGCTCAATTAAATCAGGGGATTATTGGGTTGCATGGCCTACTCAGCACTGTAACTCAATAAAAATAAATGAATAAATAGATAAATATTTTAAAAACATTTCGCAAAACAATACATGTCCTCCAAGCCTATAATTATATTGTACATATTAGAGCTTCGGAAAATTATACCCCTGCTTCCCAGCTTCTCCCAAACGAAATCCATGACTCTAAAGATGCTCAGAAGAGCTCTAATTACCGTCAACAGATAAGAAATACGTGCTCAGGTTACCCTGTTAGTATGAAAACAACAGATGATCGCACTTGGGCAAGAGCCTAGTCTCCTGCCCTTCTGCTTTTGTTTCCTATATTGACTGCCGGCTCACATACCACTCAGTTCTCTGCCCTCCTGACCCCAGAATGAAAGGTCTTAAAATCCAGTGTCCCATAACTTCCCTGCACCCCATCTCCTCCATCACAACCATCGGCGACCCTAACGACGCAGCACAGAAACAGGCCCCTCGGACCATGACGCTTGCGGCCAAACACAATGCCAGATTTGGTACATCCCCGAGGTGTGCCTGTGTTGATAGCCAGCGAGAAGGAGAGATTATTGCCCACACACGCTGACTGTGGTTTCCCAATGAAGAAGTCAAGAATCCAGTGGTAGAGGGAAGTACAGCAGCAGAGGTTTAGAAGCTTTTAATTATTTTTTTTGAGGTACAGTGCAACAACAGACCCTTTTGGCCCAGCAAGCTCAATTATACCCATGTGACAATTAACTTACTAAGCCAAATGTCTTTGGAATGTGTGAGGAAACACATGCGGTAATGAGTAGAACGTGCAAACAGTTAGAGACAGCGGCAGAAATTGAACCGGGGTCACAGGCACTGCAGAAGCATCTCACTAATTACTATACAACCAATCCACCCGGATTAGTACTGGGGTTGATGGCATTCACTATAGCTGAGCGGTATCAATAAACAGCAGCCTGACGTAGGTGTTACTGTTGTCCAAGTGATGCAAGTCCGAGTGGAGAGCCAGTGCGATTACATCCACTGTAGACCTATTGTTGGCAGTAGGCAAATTGCAGTGGTCCAGGTCCCTTGTTCAGGCAGGGGTTAATTCTACTCATGACCAGCCTCTCAAAGTACTTCCTCACGGTAGATGTGAATGCTACTGGGCGGGAGCTGTTGAGGCAACTCACCACTCCCTATGTGAAAAAAAAGGTTCCTTTAAACTTACCCCTACTGTAAACTTAGCTCTCGCCCTTTAGTATTCATATTTCTATCCTGGGAAGAAGATTCTGCCTACTTTGTCTATGCCTCATAACTTTATAAGCTTCTACCAAGTCTCCCCACAGCCTCCAATGCTCTGGAGGAAACAGTCTAAGTTGTTCCATTCTCCCATCGCCCAAGCCCTCTGATCCTGGCAGCATCCCAGTAGACCTCTCCACTATGTCCTTCCTGCAACGGGTCAACCAGAGCAACACGCAATACTCCAAGTGCAGCCCAAACCTAAGTCTTATGCCTACAAGACCCTCTGACATTAACTTATCTGAGGTGTGGGTCTGTAGACGCTGGCATTCAGAAGAATGAGGAGAGGATCTCACTGAAGCCTATTGAATATTGAAAGGCCAAGATAGACCGGACATTGAGAGGATGATTCCTAACGTGGGAGGGTCACGATGTGCGCTGGCAATATCAGGATCCAAGTGCAGAAGAACAACAGACTCTGATGTAGAGGTGGTGTCAAGAGTTTATTCATAATAATTCCAAAAGAACATTGGCGGCTCGGCCAAGTGACACCACAAGAAGTACCATTCTCAGGCTACATCCACACTAGACCGGATAATTTTGAAAATGCCGGTTTCACGTAAAAATGATAGGCGTCCACACTGTGTTTTTGAAAATATCTCTATCCACATTGAAACGGAGATTTCGGCGAATCTCCTCCTACTGGGATGAGCAGGACACGTCTACCGAAAACAAGTGACATGTTTGGTGTCTAATCTCGCCGTAAAAGTGCGCGTTTGTGTAGTTATAGACTAGAAAAACTTAAAACGATGGACAGCTGTTGGCTTTCATGCAGGGGAACTTAAAGGTAAAAAAAAAAATACTGGAGCGTACGGAGGCAACCGACAGGGAGTTCACGGACAGATTGACCCGGCTGACGACGAACATTGAAAAGCTGACTAACTCTGTTGCATTAATAAAGCACCTTGTTAAATGTATAAAACATGTCTGCATCAGTGTTATCTTGTATTTCCATACAATGTTACATTAGATTGTTACACATCTATTGTCAGAGAAGTACTTGTATAAATAGGTAAACCACCTTCATACAAGCAAGGACAGAAAACAGGGCGAAGTGAGTATACTTATTTATTCAGTAAGTTATGGGTCAAAGTATTTGCTGAGTACATTTCTAACTCTTCTGGCTTCAGTCTCGTTGCCGTCTGTTCTGAAATTGTTAGGTTGCGTTCAAGAAAACAATGAAATGGTGCGCTGCCATCTGATACCATTTTCAGAAGTCTCCGGTTACCCCGTCCACACTGATCTGCCCGAGCAGCATTTTCAAAAATACCCACCCTGGAAAGCATTTCTGAAAAGCTCTGGTTTCGGGGGACGAAAACGCCATTTTAGTGTGGACGGAGGGTAAAAACGAAGAGAAAAAACTTTGGTTGCGGATTTATCCGGTCTAGTGTGGATGTAGCCCCAAATGAGGACCCTGCGATTAGTACTAATCAGGTGTTCACTTAAGTAATTCAGAATTCCCTGAGCCTATCAAAATAAACTTAACAAGCTTAAACAGAAAACCGCATTACAAAGAGTGAGTCGCTTAAGAAAAACCACAAGGAACTGTAAACAAATAACGACTCTTGTTAAACAACAATTAACTAATTCAGATACTCTTAAAAACCTTACAGCCCAATGCTCTCCAGCTCCCCACACAAGCCCAAAAAAGTCATTGCAAGGGGACTCTTGGACCAGAGGGCACAGCCTCAGAATACGAGGAAGTCCCTTTGGAACAGAGATGAGGAAGAATTCCTTTAGCCAGAGGGTGGTGAATCTGTGGAATTCATTGACACAGATGGGTGGGGAAGCTAAATCAATGGGTATACTTAAGGAGGAGTTTGACAGATTCTTGATTTGTAATGGTGTCAAAGGTTATGGGGAGAAGGTAGGAGGATGGGGTTGAGAAGGATAATAAATCAGCCATGATGGAATAGGGAGCAGACTCGATGGGCTGAATGGCCTAATTCTGCTCCTATGTCTTAAGGTCTTATCTCAATATATTGTTCAATCTGCCCTTGTTTCCTTCTTTCATATTGATTAAACAAGACTAATTAGTTTTATTTGTCCAATGTGCATTGAAACATTGAAACATACAGTAAAACGTGCCGTTTGCATCAATGACCAACACAGTCCAACTATGTGTTGGAGACAGCCTGTAAGTGTCACCATGTTTCCAGTGCCAGTATAGCATGCCCACGATTACTAACCCTTACCAAACCATAGGGCAGAGGGGTAGAGGTACATCTCTATCAAAGGAGGTGTAAGGCACTCCTTCCCTCCGCTAGTCTACAGGTCACCCTTGGGCAAGGTGTAGCACCTGCTTAGCCCCACCAAATCAGGGTCGTGTGAAGCCATGGGGGCAGGTGGTGAATGGTCGTACGAGCAGCTGGTGCAGATCACAAGTCCTAGTTATGTGACCACTGACACCAGGCAGACAATCTCTGAAGAGTATTGATAATGGCTGGGGTCACCCATCTCGTAAAGACACTGCCCAGAAGAAGGCAATGGTGACCCACTTCTCTAGAAAAATTTGCCAAAAATGATCATGGAAAGACCATGAACCCCCACGTCATTCGACATGGCACATAAGGAATGAAAACTAGCCCATGTGTCTTTGGATTGTGGGAGGAAACTGGAGCAACTGGAGGAATCACAGCCTGTTTCAGGCCAAACGTACAAGCTCCTTACTGGCAGCAGTGGGAATTGAACTCCGATCTTACAGCTGGCACTGTAAAACATTGCGTGAAGCTCTTATGCTACATGCCTCCCTTTCTGATGCTAACATACAAGTCCCTGCAATCCCAGAAAAATGGGTTTTGATGCAAACTCAACCAATAGAGCTATAAAGTCACAGGTCCCCTGACCCCAATTGTAAGCATTGTTACCATTCAATTAAATCCGTTTCATATTTTGATATTCCTTTGCTTTGCTGATTTCAGTTCCGTCTTTTATAGAAACTTACTCTTCCTTGCTGTGCAATAATCAGGAATCATTCTCTTCCTCATTGTCAGACATAAAATCAAGACCACAAAACCATAAGAGATAAGAGCAGAGTTAGGCCATTCAGCCCATCAAATCTGCTCTGGCATTCCATCATGGCTGGTTTATTTATTTATTTGTTTGTTTGTTTATACTGAGATACAGCGCAGAATAGGTCCTCTGGCCCTTTGAGCCCCGTCGCCCAGCAAATTACCTGTTTAACCCTTGCCTAATCACAGGAGAATTTACAATGACCAATTAACCTACTAACTGGTACATCGTTAGACTGTGGGAGGAAACTCGAACAGCCGGAGGAAATCCATGCAGTCACGGGGAGAATACACAAACCCCTTATAGACAGTGATGGGAATTGAACCCCGGTCGCTGGGACTGTAAAGCGTTGTGCTAACCGTCCCTGTTATCCCCCTCTGCCCCATTCTCCTGCCTCTCCCTGTAATCTTACTAATCGAGAGCCTAATTACCTCCACTTCAAATATACCCAACGACTTGCCCCCGCAGCTATCTGCAGCAATGAATTCCACAGATTCACCATCCTCTGGCAAAAGAAATTGTTCCCATCTCTGTTCTAAAGGGATGTCCCTCTGTTTAAGTTGGATTACCTCTGCTTTGAAACTTTGCTTTTCTTTATTTTTGTTAGAGTCACTTCCCTGTCTTTTCCCAAAGCCCTTCAATTATCCTCCTTCTGGCCCTGACCCAAGTCTCCATTGACGGTCCCTATTGAATCTGCTTCCATTTCCAGAGAGCCTGCGATCCAGATGCATCACAGTTCAGCATTGCAGCTGCTTCGCCCAAGAAACTGCAGGGTTGTGGACACATCTCAGCATAGCACAGAATCCAGCCTCCTTTAAATGGACACTTCTCGTTGCCTCAGCCAACACAATCAAAGTCCCCAGCCTCCATGGACATTCTTTTTTCTACCGTTTCCCTTCAGCTAAAAGATACAAAAGCCAGAACGCATGTACCACCAAACTCACAGACAGCTTCTGTCCCCCGTTATAACACTATGGAATGGTCATCTTATTCGGTAAAATGGATTTTTGACTGCACAATCTCCCACATTATGACTTTGCACCTTACTGTGTACTTGCACTGCACTTTCTCTGTAACTGTAACACTTTATTCTGTATTGTTATTGTTTCCCATTGTTCTACCTCAATGCACTGATGTGATGAAATGATGGCTATGGCACAGTAGCAGAGTGGTTTTGCGCAACGCCATTACACCGCTAGCAACTCAGTTTAATTCCGCCCTAATGAGCTCTTCGGGCCTGTGCAGTCAGCTGGAGAGCTTTGGGCTCCAAGTTTTTTAGACACTTGAATTGATTATTTGTTTTTGAATGAGAGTTGTTAATCGTTTAGAGTTCCTTGTGCTTGTTCTCGAGCAACTCGCTCTTCGTAATGTGGCCCCTGGTGCTTTCTGTTTAAATTTGTTAAGTTTATTTTGATGGGCTCCGGGATTCCATGTTACTTGTATTATTTAAGTGGACGCTTGACTAACATTAATTGTGGAATCCCAGTTTTGAGAATGCTCTGCAGAGGAACCGAAGTCCTGTCGAACAAGCTCTGGTCGCCGTCTCTAGATTGGAGTCTGTCTTTCCTCCACACTTGGGTTCCGACACTGCCAGCGCACGTTGTGACATCCGCTACCTCAGTAAAGCAGCCAGTATAATCAAAGCCGCCACTCTCCATTCCTTCTCTCTTCAGCACATGAACGGAACAGGCCCTTCCATCACAATGAGTCGCAACACCCAACAACCTACCGATTTATCCCTAGCCTAATCACAGGACAATTTACAGTAGCTAATTAACCTACTAACCAGTACATCTTTGGACTGTGGGAGGAATCCAGAACACCTTGAGGAAGCCCACATGGTCACGGGAAGGACATACAAGTTCCTTGCAGATGGCATCGGAAATGAACTCCGAACGCCAATGTGCCGAGCTGTAATAAGAGTCGCGCTAACTGCTCCGTACAGAATCCTACCAATGGATTCCCTTCGTCATCCTTCAGTTCTGCACAGTTTCACTTCAGCTAATAGCTCTGTTAAGTTGCAAACACGAGGAAATCTGCAGATGCTGGAAATTCAAGCAACGCACACAAAATGCTGGTGGAACGCAGCAGGCCAGGCAGCATCTGCAGGAAGAAGCGCAGTCAACATTTCAGGCCAAGACTTTTTGCCAGGACTAACTGAAAGAAAAGATAGTAAGAGACTTGAAAGTGAGAGGGGGAGGGGGAAATCCCAAATGATAGGAGAAGACAGGAGAAGGAGGGATGAAGATAAGAACTGGAAAGTTAATTGGCAAAAGGGATACAGAGCTGGAGAAGGGGGAGGATCATGGAATGGGAGGCCTAGGGAGAAAGAAAGGGGAAAGGGAGCACCAGTGGAAGATGGAGAGCAGGCAAGAAGGGGCAGAGAGAGAAAAAAGAGAGAAAAAAAGGGGGAATAATAAATAAATAAGGGATGGGGTAAGAAGGGGAGGAGGGGCATTAACGGAAGTTAGAGAAATCAATGTTCACGCCATCAGATTGGAGGCTACCCAGACAGAATATAAGGTGTTTCTCCTCCAAACTGAGTGTGGCTTCATTTTGACAGTAGAGGAAGGAGGCCATGGATTGACATAGCAAAATGGGAATGGGATGTGAAATTAAAATGTATGGCCACTGGGAGATCCTGCTTCCTCTGGAAGACAGTGTGTAGGTGTTCAGGTGCTTTGTTAAGTACTCAGTGGGACTCGAAACATCCTCAGCAGTGATTCTGAATCTCATGGAATCTCTCTCAAGTTATAACTTGAGTAAGGTAACCTCCTCCTGATGGCTACTTAATACCCTCCCTCCGAGGAACTGGTGCTCCTCCTTGGTGAGGGTTACTCAGAAGTACTGACAGTAGGTGGGAGCACAGGATGAAGTCTGGCTGGTGGGGAGGTAGGGAGGTGCCTTCCTGCTTCACTTAGGCTGGCAGAGACCTGTAGGGCATAACGGTGGTGAAAAAAACAGGTAAACATAGCTGATGTGAACCCTGTCATCGCACCCACATGAGATGTATCTATCCACGATAACACTACAGACTCACCTAACACCATGTCCATTGAGTTGTGTAATACTGACTCCAAACCAAATAGACCCTTAGAATTACATAGCATCAACACTGGCTCAGCCCAATGGTTCATGCTGACCATGGTTCCAACTAATCTAGTCCCAGTTGTCCTCTCCAAACCTTCCCTATCTAGGAACCTGTCCATGTAGCGTTAAAATGTTGTTAATGTACCGTCCTCCAAGAGGACCACCTTGTAGGGTTTGGATCTCAATGGCCCAGAGAGTTACGTTGGTTGGAGTCAGGGCTTTATACTTTGGCTCTTGGTAGGGTCACCCAGGCCAAACAGGTCAAAGGGTAGAGGCCAGACTAAGAGTTGTCCACTGGTCCTCCAGGTTCGGGGGGTTCAGATCAGGGCTAACAACCCAGACTGGTCAAACAAAACTGTTACAAAAACAGCAATGAAGAATCCTACATCTGAGTGTGATGGTATTCCTGAGTCTCCACCTGGAACTTACATGACGGACAGTGGTGAAAACCAAGAGGAAGCTATAGACATGATGAAGGAAGCCCTGAACATCGCTGGAGAAGGGGAACCTTCATTGCTGCCCTAAACACCAACGGTGTGATGGGCAGTAATAATAACAATAATGGTCTGTACCTGCCAGAATCACTTCCTCTGGCAGTTCATTCATTATACAGACCACTCTCTGTGCGAAAAAGTTGACCCTCAAGTTTCTATTAAGCATCTCCCCTCTCATCTTAAACCTTTGCCCTCTCACTCTTGACTCCCCAACCTGAGTCCATTCACCCTGCCTAAGACCCTCATGATTTTATACTTCTCAGGAAGATTATCCCTCATTCTTCTAAGCTCCAATGGGAAAGTCCCAGCCTGTCCAACCTCACTCTCCATACTCACTCCCTCAAGTCCTGGCTATGCCTGTATAATTTTTCTCCAGTGTAACGCCATTATCAGGTGGCCAAAGCTGAACACGATATTCCAAATGCAGCCAAATCGATGTCTTGTAAAACTGCATGTTAACACCAAATCTTCTACACTCGATGTCCTATCTGATGAAGACCAGCAGATACACTCCATCGATTACCATCCTCTGCCATCTGTGGGCAAACCAATTCTGAATCTACACAGACAAGTACCTCGCTGCACCTCTGTGCATGTGACAATAATAAACCACTTAACCAATTTACAAAAGGAATTCCTCTCTATGCTTTCAATTGACTCACCTCTGAGTAACGAAAAGCGATCTTCCTCAACAGCTTCCTGCTTGGTGAAGGGATGAAGGGATCCCAGCTCAGTGAAGCCGAGAGCTCAGTAGACTCGTGATGTGCCTCCCCAGATGCCTGATCCCACAGTGCACATTTTGTCAGTTGGTATGTTTCCAAACCACGTGATGCTGACTTCTGTGAAGTGGCTCTTCACAGAATAATGGGGTTGATAAGAGTCGAGGTGGAACATTGAGTCACTTGTTGTAAGGTAGGCTGTAGGTGGGGGCAGAATGTTTCTGTTTAAAAGGACTCTGTGGTCCAACCCCATAACCACAAGAAAGATGACTACATTTACTATCAGTGCAGATAATGAGTCATGGCGCTGGAAAGTCCAGAGACTTGAGATCACTGGTTGACTTAATATTTCTTGGCCAAAGATTCACTAGACCTCTCAACACAAACAGAGAATGGTGATTCAGGGACTCATTCAGAGAAAGCACAACAGTATTTCTGAAATATTTTACCCATAATATTTTCCATCGAGTAGTTTTGCAAACACTCTTTACTTCAAACAGCATCAAGGTTAATCTTTCTTTGCTTCTCCCTCTACTCAGTATGTTTTGGCTCTAGAGTGGGTTTTTAATTTTTTCTTCAGAATCAGGTTTATTATCACTGACTTGTTTGACCTGAAATTTGTCGTTTTGTGACTGCAGTAGAGTGCCAAAGCATAAAATTACTATAAATTACAAAATAGTTGAAATGTGTGGAAAAAGAAGTAGTCTTGAGTTCATGGATCAGTAATCAAATGGCAGAGGGGATTTAGTTGTTTCTGAATCACTGAGTGTGGGTCTTCAGGCTCCTGTACCTCCTCCCTGCTGGTAGCAATGAGAAGTAGGCATGTCCTGGGTGATGGGGGTCCTCAGTGGTGGATCTCACCTTCTTGAGGCACTGCCTCATGATGTCCTCAGTGATAGGCAGGGTTGTGATGTGATAGACCTGGCTGAGTCTACAACCCTCTGCAGGCTCTTGCGATCTTGTACATTAGAGCCTTCATGCCAGGCTGTGATGCAACCTATCAGAATATTCTCCACTGTAGATGTATAGAAATTTGCAAGAGTATCTGGTGATCTCCTCAAACTCCTAATGAAGTAGAGTCACTGGTGTGCCTTCTTCATAATTGCATCATTACGTTGGGCCCGGGATATGCCTCCGAGGCATTGACACCCACTTTAAATTCTGTGCCAACTTCAGTTCCTCCTTCCCACCTTCACACTTTTTTTCAGAAATAAACTTTCTTCATAATGAAATAAGATATCTCAATGTCATTTGGTCAATATATTTAATGGGGTTAACACTTTCTTTAACCACTGTTACCACTCAATGTGACAGCCCCCAGGGGTGATGGACCCTTTCAATGTTTGAGAAACTTCCCCACCCTACTCATCACCACGGAAGAGGCTGCACTGAGCTTCAGTGTCTCCCTCAGCACATCGTCCAGACTGCGCCATTCAGCAGCATTCCCTAACGGGAATCTTGTTGCGCTGGAACACCAACCTTCGCACATCTTCCTTTCCAAAGGAGAACGAGGTGAAACACCAAGGTTTTTTTTTTAATATATGCACTGAAGTTGATGGTTGTAATGAAAGAGATGCTAAAAAGGTATTTCAGTTCAAGTCTGAGTTTAATTGTCACTCAACCATACACATGTGTAGACCAAGACAAAGCAGTGTTCCCTTGAGGCCAACGTGCCTAACACTGTCCGAACAGTCACACATAGCGCAGAGGACAAATAGTTACAAGAGCACTTACAGTCACAAAATAACATTTCCTTGAGTGGCATGGCCTGAAAGTTGATGGTGTCTTGGAGACTCATCTCTCAAGTTCAAGTTCATTGCTTTTCAAAGGTACACAAAACAAAACAATGTTTCTCCAAGCTAAGGCATGCAGCACAGCACATATAACTCACACATACAACATATAAAATAATATTACCACAAATAAATTAACACACTTAATAAAATATATTCCAGAAGATTAGAAAGGACCAGTAACATCATGAAGGATCCCACCCACCCTGCTAATGGACTGTTTGTCCCACTCCCATCGGAGAGGAGGCTACGTAGCATTCTCACCGGCACCACCAGACTCAAAAACAGTTACTTTTCCCAAGCAGTAAGGCTGATCAACACCTCCACCCACTAACCCACCCCTCCACACCCCGAACCACCACCACTTTATCATTTCCTGTGAGTCACTCCTGTGCCTAGTGTCACTTCATGGACATTCTATGTATAGAAGCTTTCTTATAAACATGAGAAAGTCTGCAGGTGCTGGAAATCCAGAGCAACACACACAAAATGCTGGAGGAACTCAGCACGACAGGCAGCATCTATGGAAAAGAATAAACCGCCAATATTTCGGGCCGAGACCCTTCATGGGGACTGTACTGTGGTTTTTAAATGATTATTGTGTTCTTTATCTTTTGTGGGGGTTTTTTGTGCTGCATCAGGTCTGGAGTAATAATTATTTTGTTCTCCTTTAAATTTGTGTACAGGAAATGGCATTAAATAATTTTGAATCTTGAGTTTAGCTCAGGGTGCACTTATGACACACTTTAGAAAGTAAGCAGTGGAACGTTATTGGTGCTTCATTACTGATGAGAACTGGGTGATGGCAGGGAGTTCAGGAGCCTCATGCTACCAGTATTTGCTCAGATACTCGTATAGGTCAGGAGCAATAGGATATGGCCCCAATGCAGACAAATAGGAGTGGTTTAATTAGGTATAATGTGTGGCATGGTCAAGCCAAGTTGAAGGGATCAACTCTGTGCTACGAACTTCCAAAACAACAAATTAACAAATAAAGGAGAAATTAATTTATGGAGAAAGGTTGAATAGGTTTGGACTTTATTCCCTGGACTGTAAGAGAATGAGGGGAGATTTGATAGAGGTATACAAAATTATGAGGAGTATACAGAGGGTAAATGCAAGCAAGCTTTTTCCACTGAGGTTGGCTGAGACCAGGAATCAGGTTTACTATCACGGACAGATGCCACAAAACTTGTTGTTAGGGGTGCAGGTTAAGAGTGAAGCTGACCTATTTAAGCAGAACATGAGGGGGAACATCTTCACTCAGAGGGTGCTCCAAGTGTGGAATGAGTTGCCAGGGGAAATGGTGGATGCGGATTTGATTTCAACATTCAAGAGAAAATTGGATGTGTACATGGAAGGGAGGTGCTTGAGGACTATGGTGTAGGTGCGGCTGATGGGACCAGGCTGAGTAATAGTTCAGCATGGACTAGATAGGCCAAAGGGCTGTAGTATTCTATGACTCTGTAACTCTATGATTTCAAAATGGGAAAACATAAGACCATAGGATATAGGAGCAGAATTAGGCCATTTGGCCCATTTCATCATGGCTGATCCAATTTTCTCTCAGCCCAGTTTCCTGCCTTCTCCCTATATCCCTTCATGCCCTGACCAATCAAGAATCAACCTCTGCCTTAAATATATCCAATGACTTATCCTCCACAGCCTCCTGTTGCAACGAATTCCACAGATCCAGCACTCTTTGCCTAAAGAAACTCCTCCTCATCTCCGTTCTAAATGGATGCCCCTCTATTCTGAGGCTGTGTCCTCTGGTCTTAGACTCCCCCACCATGGGAAGTATCCTCTCCACATCTACTCTATCAAGGCCTTTCAACATTCGATAGGTTTTAACAATCAACAGATTTGTCAGGCAAGATTTTCCCTTAAGAAAACCATGCTGACTACAGCCTATTTTATCATGTGTCTCCAAGTTCCCCGAAACCACATCCTTTACAACATCCACATTAAATTTAAGATGTAATGGTTTCAGGAGCTTTTGACTGTTGAAATTGTCTACAGAGCAATGTAGGTGTTAGAAAGTGCCAAAAACTATTAACTGGAATAAAGATACTGACAGAATTGTCACTTTGTGTGGTAGCTAATAGCAAGACAAGTTAAGACAAATAGTGCGGCTAATGCACCTTTCTCGCAAACTTCTGGGCTCTACCTGAAGGCAGAATATCCCAGATCAGCTTGGCTGGGAGTAAGTGCGACTCAAAGCATAATAAAACATGTCAACCCA
The DNA here is from genome assembly GCF_048418815.1 of Hemitrygon akajei. Taxonomy (NCBI): domain Eukaryota; kingdom Metazoa; phylum Chordata; class Chondrichthyes; order Myliobatiformes; family Dasyatidae; genus Hemitrygon; species Hemitrygon akajei. Next base: position 44,946,476 of record NC_133150.1, on the reverse strand, counting down.
TTTCAGCCACAATGAAAATTCTAATCTAAAACCTCAAAAATGCAAGGCAGCGCAAGAATGTTATTCAGGAGAGCAACTTTAATACCAAACAAACATGATGGGCAAAAAATAATTGGAAATTTAATTAGATATTGCCAACACTTCAGGGTTGAGTTACATTTAACTTAATTGATCCACATTATTTGCAGCTTAAAAAAAAAAGATCATAAGACCAAAAAACCTGGGAGCTGAATTAGGCCATTTGGCCCATCGAGTCTGCTCCTCTATTTGATCATACTTACTTATTGCCCGTTACGCCACTGGCATTTATTGTGGCAATGATGGTCTTCCATCTCCGGTGGTGTTCAGAGCTTCCTTCATCGTGTCAGTAGCTTCTCCTCGGTTTTCACTACTATCAGTTATGCAAGTCCTGGGTGGGGACTTAGGAATACTGTCACATTCATTTCTGTTTCTATAAAAAAACCTTTGACTAATCAGGATTGTTAACCCTGAGCTGAACCCCTGAACCTGGAGGACCAGTGGACCACTCTTAGCCTGCCTCTACCCTTTGACCTGTTTGGCATGGGTGACCCTACCAAGAGCCAAAGCATAAAGCCCCAATTCCAGCCAGCATAGCTCTCTGGGTCATTGAGGCACGCATGCCTCCAAACCATGACAAGACTGTGGTCCTCTTGGAAGTTCATTCACTCATGGCTGACTTATTTTCTCTCTCAGTCCCATTCTCCTGCCTTGTCCCCACAACCTTTGACACCCCGACTAATTATGACTCTTCATAAAGTTGAGTAGAGGAATTGGGATGTTGTGTTGAAGCTGTATAAGATGTGGGTGAAGCCAAATTTGGAGTATCATGTGCAGATCTGGTCACCTATCTATAGGAAAAGTATAAATAAAATTGAAAAAGTGCAGAGAAAATTTAGAAGGACGCTGCAGGGACTTGAGGGCCTGAGTTTCTGAGTATGCACCTTCAGGCTCCTGTTCCTCCTCCCTACTGGTAGCAATGAGAAGAGGGTGTGGCCTGGGTGATGGGGATCCTTAATGATGGATGCCACCTTTTAGAAGCATCATTACTTGAAGATGTCCTGGATACTACGAAGACTAGTGACCATGAAGTAACTAACTGAGTTTACAACTCTGCAGCTTATTTCAATCCCGTACAGTACCCACCCACCCCCATACCCCAATGCCAGACAGTGATGCAGCAAGTTAGAATGCTCTCCATGGTGCATCTGTAGAAATTTGTGAGTATCTTCAGTGACAAACCAAATCTCCTCAAACTCCTAATGAAATATAGCCGCTGCCGTGCCTTCTTTGTGGCTGCATCGATATGTTAGGGCCAGGATAGATCCTCAGAGATGTTGTCACCCAGGAATTTGAAATTGCTCACTCTTTCTCCATGGACACCCTAGCTGACTGATCAGTTGATTAGCACAGATTCAGCAGATCAGACAGCATGTGTGTCATAGCATCATAAAATCAATATTTCAAACTTCAAAGTAAATTTATTATCTAAGTATGTATATGTTACCATATACAAACCTGAGATTCATTTTTTCAGGCATTTACAAGAAAAAAGAAATACAGTAGAATTTTACCAAAAACTATACATAAACAGATAAAAACTGGCAAACACAAATGTGCCTAAGAAGACAAACTGTGCCAATGAAAACACAGTCTGTAGGTTATGCATTGTAGTGAGTGAAGATATCTACACTGGTTTAGGTGCCTGATGGTTGTGGCATAATAAACAATCCTGAACATGGAGTGTGGCTCCTAAGGCTCTTGTACCTCCCTCCTGATGGTAGTAATGAGTGGAGACCATAGCTTGGATGGTGAGGATCCTTGATTATGGATGCTGATTTCTTGCGACTGTGCTCCTTGAGACGTGCTCAATGGTGGGGAGGGCTTTGCCTGTCATGGACGGCGCAGTATCCACCACTTTCTGTAGACTTTTCTGTTTCTGGGCATTGGCATTTCCATACCAGTGCAACTGTGATGCAACTAGTCAAGACACTCTCCACTGTACATCTACAGAAGTTTGTCAAACTTTTAAATGACATATCAAACCTACTCAAACTTCTAAGAAGTAGAGGTACCGTTGTGCCTTCTTTGTGATAGTTACGTGCTGATCTCATACCCTCTGATATGGTAATGTCAAGGAATCTTAAAGTTACTAACCATCTCCACCTCCACAGAAGGATTACAAGAATCTTTACTTAAAGAATGAATGTGAAGTGTGAAAGAGAAAGTTCTCACTGCAAGACCCACTCCAAGGACTATGGTGCTCATGAACTTGGTCTATCTCAGGTGATTCATACTGTTCTTGTAGCCAGTGCAGTGATTTCAGATTTCATTTGTTTATCAAAGTCTTTTTAAACTCCAACAAATCAACTTAGTAATCAAAAACAAATCTGCTTTCATATCACAAAAAAAGAAAAAAGTTTTTAGAATCTCCATCTTTTGTGATGTTTCCTGGTGAATGTTATCTCCTGTTTCAACATTGGACACACCAGATCTGTGAAGACCAGATAACAGAGCTTGGATGTAAAAATATTTTTCATAGAATAGTTGGCTGGCAATGTTGTTTTCCGTATAACAAACAAGTGCATTCTCTAATTAACTACCAAGTTCACCCATCAAAACAATCCTCTCCCCGTCCTATAGAGTCATAGAGAATACAGTAGGATACAGACCTTCAGCCCAACCACTCCATGCCAAACTCAGTGCCCACCCAGCTAGTCCCAATTTCCTTTGTACCACCCATATCCCTCTCAAATTCGGCCTCCACATGCCTTCGCAATGTCACTATTGTACCTGCCTCAACCACTTCTTCTGGCAGCTCATTCCATAAACTCACCACTCCTGCATGAAAAGTCACCCCTTTTAAATCTTTCCCTTCTCAAGCTAAACCTGTGCCCCCTAGTTTTTGACTCCCCTACCCTGGCGAAGAGACTTACCATCCACCTTACCTGCTCCTCTCATCACTTTTAACATTTCTATAAGGTCTCCTCTCATTCTCCTACAGTCCAAGGTTTAAAGACCTCTCCTGACTAGCCTCTCCCTATATCCCAGGCCCTCTAGTCCTGGCAATAGCCTCATAAATCTACTCTGCAGCCTTTCCACTTTAACCCACTTCTTTCCTATAACTTATTTACTTTCTGTACGTTGACATACAGATCCGTCCCATGTTACAGCAGGGGTCCCTTCCTGAGAACTACTCGCAGACCAAAGAGCTTACACGTTGGAAATGCAGCCACCCAGTTATATGCTCAAATTAATCCTAGCCTAAATGAGGTCATTGCGTAGTAAAACCAAGGCGTTTAACTCAACTCTTCAAACATTGCCTCGTAATGAGTTCCCACTTTGCAGAAAATTCCTGCAGCTCCACAGCTGCCAACAAACCCACCTCAGTTCATTTATGTACAGAATGCACAGAAGATGAGTGCTTGTAACCAGGAGAGACCCTGTATCACCATGACTCTGAACTGATTCTACAACCAAAAGACTCACTTTGAAGGACCCTTCACAACTCAAGTGCTTAGTATTACGTTTTATCTACACAGTTTGTCTTTGTTTGTTTATTTATAGTTTTTTATAAATTATGTTGTATTTCAGCGCACAAAAAATGTTGGAGGAGCTCAGCAGGTCAGGCAACATCTATTGAGAGTTCAAAGCTCAAAGTAAATTTATTATCGAAGTACATATATGTCACACATACTACCCTGAGATTCATTTTCATGCAAGCATACTCAATAAATCCATAATGGAATCAATGAAAAACTGCAAACAACCAATATGCAAAAGGCAACTAATTATGCCAATACAAACAAACAAATATATATATATTTTTTTTAAATATATAGACACACACACACACACACACACACACACACACACACACACACACACACACACACACACACACACACACACACACACACACACACACACACACATAGAGAGAGAGAGAGAGTGAACATGAATTGTAGAGTGCTTGACAGTGAGTCCATAGATTGTGGAATCAGTTCAGTTATGGGGTACATGAGTTGAGTGAAGTTATCCCCTTTGTTTCAAGAGCCTGCTGGTGTAGGGGTAATAACTATTCCTGAATCTGTTGGTGTAAGTCCTGAGTCTCCTGTACCTTCTTCCTGATAGCAGCAACAAGAAGACAGCATGACCTGGATGGTGGGAGTCCTTGATGATGGATGACAGTGCTCCTCGTAGATATGTTCAGAGGTGGAGAAGGCTTTACCTGTGATGGTCTGGGCTGAATCCACTGCTTTTTGTAGACTTTTTTTCTTCATTGGTGTTTCCCTACCAGAGGAATAAACAACATTCCAGGCTGAGGCCCTTCATTAGACCTCTTGATGTATTTCAGCCTGAAATATTGACTATTTATTATCCTCTGTAGATGCTGAGTTCCTCTAGCATTTTGTGTGTGTTGCTCTGGATTTTCAGATTCTGCAGAATCTCTTGTGTTTATTCAATTGTATTTGGGGGTTTTTAACCCATAAATGCCTGGAAAAAAATGAATTTCAATGTAGTATACAATAACATATGTGTTGTGTCTGTGCACAACTACATATCAATTAAGTAAAAGCACGCACACAGGAGATGGCTTTAATGGGTGTATCCACACTGCAACGAGAAAGAGAGAGAACAATGCATATATGTAGACAACAGTGCATGCACAGACAACAGATCACTACATAGTGCTAAGGGGGGAGTCATTGCTCTAAAAGAAATAGATCCATACATTACACTTCCTCCCTCTTTAGATTAAGGCAACATAAAACTCTATATGTACAAAACATTCAATTACCCCTTCATAAACCCATATTCCAAATAAACATGCTTTCACAATAACAGTCCATAGCTAACTTTACGGTTCTAGAGGTTCAGTCTTTTAGGTGTTTCTTTCAGGATAGCATCTCTGGACCTATGGAGTGGCATCAGGTTTGGTAGTGTCTTGTCTAAGACAATGTTCTCAGTCTCCTGTGTCACATTGGTGTCAGTGACATGATCATCACTGAGAGGTAAGTCTGGTGACTGTAATGTGTCTGTCTCATTCGATGCAATCAACCCAGGTGTGTTCTTCGGTTGAGCATCCAGTACCTGATCCACATGATGTCTCCATGTCTGATCTCCAATACCCGCTGTATATATCAGTGGTCCAGTTCTTGTAGCTATCCTACTGGGTGTCCGCTTGCCTTCTCGGTAATTACGCATTAGGATTTCCTGTCCAATCTCAAAGCTTCTTGCTGCTTTATTTGGCAACTGGCTGAACTGCTTACTCTGTACTTCCCTGCGTAGGTCTGGTTTCAGAAGGTCATTGCGGGATCTCAGATTCCTGTTCATGAACGGCATTGCAGATGTTTCATTTGTCATCACATGAACAGGGTTCTGATACACAAAAAGGAAGTTGTCCACCTTGCGCTGTGGAGAAATGTCTTCCTTGTCCATAGCTTTAAAGGATTTCTTGAAGGTTTGGATAAGCCTTTCAGCTAACACATTCATTGCTGGGTGGCAAGGAGCTAACTTTAAATGTCTGATGCCATTTTACTTTGTGAACAGTTGGAATTCTTTTCACGTGTATTGTGGTCCGTTGTCACTCACAATTTGTTCTAGTAAGCCATTTCTGGTGAAGATAGTTCTCAGGGTGGAGACATTCTTTGCTGATGTGGTTGACTTCATTGCTATAACCCCCAGCCACTTCAAATGAGCATTCACAACAATCAGAAACGTGGAGTCCATCAATAGCCCAACAAAGTCAAAATGTACTCTTTGCCATGGTGATGACGATGGCTATTCCCACGGGTATAACGGTGCCTGTAGGGTTGTATCTTGAGCTTTTTGGCATTCCAAACAGCTTTTGGCCAAATCTTCAATCTGTTTATCTATTCCCAGCCACCACACATAGCTTTGGGTGAAACTCTTCATCTTGACTTACCCAGGTGTCCTTCATGCACATTCTCTAACACTTTGGTGCACAGTTTAGAGGGAACCACACCATGAGATCCAACATCAGCGTTCTTTGATATACCGACAGTCTCACTGAGTCTCACTGAGAACTTTGAAAAGATTGGGTCACCATGAGCTGGCCATCCTTGCATGGTGATTCCACAGACTTTTGACAATATCGGGTCATTCCTTATTTCCCTTTATATTTCTGAATTTGTTACTGGGAACTGGTCCACCAACACTACTGCTCGATCAAGTATGAAGACTTCTCTTCTTCAGTTGCCAATAGTGGAAGATGTGACAAGCCATCAGCGTTGCTGTGTTGTTTGGTACCCTTTAACTCTATGCCATAAAATTTGCCTCCTAGGAATAGTGACTAACGTTGTAACCAGATAGCAGTCATCACTGGAATTCCCTTTCTGGGATTGAAAACGGACACATGGGGCTGGTGATCTGTCACTTCCACCAACTTTTGTCCATAGGGATAGTGGTGGAACTTCTTTATTCTCCATACTAGACTAAGGGCCTCTCGATTGATCTATGTGTAGATGTTTTCTGTGCTCATCAGTGATATTGAAGCAAATGCAACCGGACATTCAGATCCATCTTTCACAAAAATGTGTCAAAATGGCTCCAATGCCATAAGAGGATGCATCACACACAAGTCTGACGGGCAGGGGCGGGTCATAATGGGTCAGCAGTTCATCGAATGTTATTCGTCTCTTTGTTTCCTTCAGTGCTTTTCCACACCTTTCTGACCATTCCTACTTTGCACCTTTCTGACAGCGCGTTCAATGGGTGTAGCACTGTAACAACGTTTGGGAGAAACTGGTGGTAGTAGTTTACAAGGCCCAAGTATGACCTGAGTTGTGACACATTTTCTGGCTTAGGTGCCTGTAGCACTGCTTCAGTCTTCTCTTGTGACTTACGTTAGCCCTTCTTGTCAATGACACGTCCACAATAGGAGACTTCATCCTTGAAAAACTCTCGTTTCTCTCACTTTGCGCGTAGACCAAACTCACTCAGACTGGTAAGCGCTTTACCAAGGTTCTGGAGATGCTCTTCATCATTTTTGCCAGTCACGATGATGCCATCAAGGTAATATTATGTTCCTGGGATACCTTGGAGCACTTGGAGTTCTTTGCGATATTCCTGGAGCTGATGCATTCGCAAAGACAAGGCAATTATACTGGAACAGACCCTTGCGAGTGTTGATTGTGAGGAACTTCCTGCTTGATGCACCATCAATAACTCACTCTGAGACGTAAGAAGCGAGATATCGGCTTTTATTGACTGGAAGAATGAACAACACTACATCCTGGAGAATGAGGCCGGGCTCAGGCCTCAATCGCCTTTATACAGGGGTCTGTGGGAGGAGCCACAGGAGCAGTCCAGACAGGTATATGTAGTTCACCACACTGCTTGACTCCTCAATCTCCATTTGCAGATAGGTTTGTGACAAGTACACGGAATGGGCTGCCGGCGACGGTGGTGGAGGTGGATACGATAGGGTCTTTGAAGAGACTCCTGGACAGGTATATGGAGCTCAGAAAAATAGAGGGCTATGGGTAACTCTAGTTAATTTCTCAGGTAAGGACATGTACGGCACATGTTTGTAGGTTTTCTACTTTTCTATGTTTCTAAGTCAGTCTTTGAAAACCTTTCCCCAGCCTGCCAAAGATGCAAAAATGTCTTCTATTCGTAGCAGGGGATACTGCATAGTGCGGGGCACTGGGTCGATGCTCACCTTGAAATCTCCACGTATGCAAACAGCTCCGGCCGTCCCCTCCTTGATCACTGGGACAATGGGCATGGCCCAATCACTCCACTCGACCTTGGAGAGAATTCCAGGCGCCTCCAAGCAGCTCTGCAGTTCAGCATCCAATTTAGGATGTCGTGCGTAAGGCACTGGACATGCTTCATGGAATCCTGGTGTTGCTGTTTCATCCAGTTCAATCCTGGCCTTCATGCCTTTGAGTTTACCAATCCCCTTCTCAAACACCTTCTCATTAGCATTAAGCAGTTGTACCGGCCTCTGGTTAGTGCTACCACTTGGACTGCTGTTTCCTGTTGATGGAAGGGGATCACTCATCTTGTAAAGACCCCACCCAGAAGAAAGGAATGGCAAACCACTTCTGAAGAAAAACTTGCAAAGAAACAATCATGGTCATGGAAAGACCAGGATCGCCCACGTCATAAAACGTGACAAATAATGATGGTGATTATTACTGAGGTGCTAGATTAGGGTGTAGAATTGTTATTTTTCTTGCAGTTGAACTTACCTATGCTTGCTTTTATTTTCCTACAATCACCTACAGTATATTGGTAATGGCTGGGGCCACCTGTCTTGTAAAGACACTGCCCAGAAGAAGGCAATGGTGAACCACTTCTGTAGAAACACTTGCCAAGAACAATCATGGTCATGAGACCTTGAGAACATGATTGCCATGTCATATGATGCAGCACATAACGAACAAACATACGTAGAGGTATTGGTCAGTATGAGCAACTTGGGCTGAAGGAAGCATTATGTGCCACACATCGCCATGACACCCAATAGTTGTAAAAATCTTTACACAGTTGGAATAGAGCTGAAATTTATTTTGCAAAGTTTTGTATGGTGGTTACATCTGGTGTTTAGATTGGAAAGGAGACTGATGGTTATTTTTGAAGGGTAAACCTTTTGTCCATGCAGTACTCAGTTATCTCCTGATTATTCTTTCACCGTGTACCTGTTTCATTGAGATTCATCATCATCATAATCATCATTATGTGTGATGTCCTATGACAACATCATTTTGTGCCATGTAATATTGCATAGGTGATCATTGTCTCATGACCATGATTGTTCTTGGCAAATCTTTCTAGAGAAGTGGTTTGCCTTTGCCTTCTTCTGGACAGTGGCTTTATAGGACGGGTGACCCCAGCCATTTTCAATACTCTTCAGAGATTGTCTGCCTGGCGTCAGTAGTCGCATAACCAGGACTTGTGATCTGCACCGGCTGCTCATACGACCATCCACCACCTGCTCCCATGGCTTCACATGACCCTGATAAGGGGCTAAGCAGATGCTACATCTTGCCAAGGGTGACCTGCAGGCTAGCGGAGGGAAGGAGCACCTCACACCTCCTTTGGTAGGGATGTATCTCTACCCTGTCATCCAGATTAACCCACCTGATGAACGGTCATGACCCCACACGTCAAATGCTTATTCCTCTCCATAGATGCTGTCTGACCTACTGAGTTTCTCCAGTTATTTGTGTTTTGCTCTAGATTTCCAGCATCTGCAGAACCTCTTGTGCTTAATCCATCAGGATGGAATTGTAGTTTATTCTTGAACTTTTTCAATCTAGTTTACTCTCTGATGCTATATCTAATGATCATTGTCTGAGAATCTATCTGATGTTTATTCCCTGAAGGTTGTTTCTGGTGCTTACTCTTGGAGCATGCACCTCATGTTTACTCTCCGTCAGCACAACCAGCATTTTATCTCCTAACAAACATATCTGACGCTTATTCTCCCAACTTTACTCAGTGTTTACTCCATAAGTTTGTGCCTAATGTCAATTTCTGAGCATGTATATAAAGTTTATTCTTCAAAAGTGGTTCAGCTTTTCACCCAGAATGAATATCTTGGGTATTTATAGGGGTTTTTTTTGTTCATTCTCTGAGGGTATACCTGATGCTTTTTTTCTCTGAGGTATCGGGTACCTATTCACAACACTCTCTCTGTTGTTTATCATCCCAGGAAGTAGCTGATATTTATTCCTTGAAGATAAATCCTTGGAGAATAGCCAGCGGATATGCCCTCCATTTATTGTTGAAGGATGTATCTGGTGGGCATTGTCCATGGATATTTCTGATGCCTTCTCTTTGAGATGAATCTGCTTTTTATTCTCTGTCGATCCATTAGTTATAGATTCCTTGACAACATATCTTGGCAGATATATGTTGGGATTACTTCCGGAGTTTTTGTCAAATGGCTATTATTCAAGGATTCAAGGCTTATTTATTCATTGATAACATATTTAGAGTTTATTCTTTAAAATATTAACTAATGTTTAGTATTTGATGGAGTGTTTGATGTTTACAGATTATAAGACATAAGAGCAGAATAGACCACTTGGCCCATCGAGTCTGCTCCGCCATTTCATCGTGGCTGATCCATTTTCCCTCTCAGCCCCAATCCCCTGCCTTCTCCCCATGTCCCTTCATGCCCTGTCCAATCAAGAATCCATCAACGTCTACCTTAAACATACCCAATGACTTGGCTCTCACAGCTGCCTGTGGCAATGAATTTCACAAGATTCACCACCCTCTAGCTGAACCATCCACGGATAATGGACGGATTCTGGTTTTATAAATGTCTGTATGTTCATTTCATCTGTAATTCTGAAAACACACAAAAATTAAGATGAAAGATTAGCTTTATTTGTCACACATACATCAAAACATGCAGTGAAATGTGTCATTTGCATCAAGGACCAACACAGTCCGAGGATTGTGCTAGGGGCAGCCCACAACTGTTGCCTCGCTTCTGGTGCCAACAGAGCTTGCCCATAACTTACTAACCCTGGCCCATAACTTACTAACCCTGGCCCATAACTTACTAACGCTGGCCCATAACTTACTAACCCTGACCCATAACTTACTAACGCTGGCCCATAACTTACTAACCCTGGCCCATAACTTACTAACGCTGGCCCACAACTTACTAACCCTGGCCCACAACTTACTAACCCTGGCCCATAACTTACTAACCCTGGCCCATAACTTACTTACGCTGGCCCATAACTTACTAACCCTGGCCCACAACTTACTAACCCTGGCCCATAACTTACTTACGCTGGCCCACAACTTACTAACCCTGGCCCATAACTTACTAACCCTGGCCCATAACTTACTAACGCTGGCCCACAACTTACTAACCCTGGCCCATAACTTACTAACCCTGGCCCATAACTTACTAACGCTGGCCCATAACTTACTAACCCTGGCCCATAACTTACTAACGCTGGCCCATAACTTACTAACCCTGGCCCATAACTTACTAACCCTGGCCCATAACTTACTAACGCTGGCCCATAACTTACTAACCCTGGCCCATAACTTACTAACGCTGGCCCATAACTTACTAACCCTGGCCCATAACTTACTAACGCTGGCCCATAACTTACTAACCCTGGCCCATAACTTACTAACGCTGGCCCATAACTTACTAACCCTGGCCCATAACTTACTAACGCTGGCCCATAACTTACTAACCCTGGCCCGTAACTTACTAACGCTGGCCCATAACTTACTAACCCTGGCCCATAACTTACTAACGCTGGCCCATAACTTACTAACCCTGGCCCATAACTTACTAACGCTGGCCCATAACTTACTAACCCTGGCCCATAACTTACTAACCCTGGCCCATAACTTACTAACGCTGGCCCACAACTTACTAACCCTGGCCCACAACTTACTAACCCTGGCCCATAACTTACTAACCCTGGCCCATAACTTACTAACGCTGGCCCACAACTTACTAACCCTGGCCCGTAACTTACTTACGCTGGCCCACAACTTACTAACCCTGGCCCATAACTTACTAACCCTGGCCCATAACTTACTAATGCTGGCCCACAACTTACTAACCCTGGCCCATAACTTACTAACCCTGGCCCATAACTTACTAACGCTGGCCCACAACTTACTAACCCTGGCCCATAACTTACTAACCCTGGCCCATAACTTACTAACGCTGGCCCACAACTTACTAACCCTGGCCCATAACTTACTAACCCTGGCCCATAACTTACTAACGCTGGCCCATAACTTACTAACCCTGGCCCACATTCTTTGGAATGTGGGAGGAAACCCAAGAAGTAATCATACTTCCACAGTATTATAATGAACGACTACGAAATCACTTAACACTGACAAGAAAGGAGAATTACTGAGAGAGAAGAGAGAAAATAAACTAGTTTTATCATTTGTAGGAACAAATGTATGTACTTAAAGTTTAAAGTTTAAATTAAATTTATTATATCACCATATACAACCCTGAGATTCTGTGTCTTGCGGACATACTCAATATATAACCATAACAGAATTAATGAAAGATGGCACCAACTGGAGCATTCAACCAGTGTGCAGGAGACAACGGACCGTGCAAATACAAAAAGAAAGAAATAATATTAAATAAATAAATAATAAATATCAAGAACGTGAAATGAAAAGTCCTTGAAGGTGAGTCCATTGGTTATGGAAACATTTCAGTGATGGGGCAAATGAAGTTATCCCCTCTGGTTCAAGAGCCTGATGGTTGCAGGGTAATAACTGATCCTGAACCTGGTGGTTGAGTCCTGAGGCTCCTGGACCTTCTTCCTGATGGCAGCATGACTAGGGTGGTGGGAGTCCCTGAGTCTTATGAATTTACTAATATTTTGGGAGTTCATATGTATATAAGTAATGTCCATTGGTTGGGTGTTTGTATAACAGGAATGGCTTGTATCGTTTTCAGGATGCTTGTTTTTATCCTCTGAGAATGATGTGTTAACTCTCTGAGACTTTGTTCCCTGTTAATTCTCTGAGATGGAATCTGGTATTTATTCTCTGAAAGATATATCTGATCTTTTATTCTTGAGGATATATTGGTTATTTATTATTTAATGTTTATTCTCTGAATACGTACAGTACTGTGCAGAAGTCTTAGGCACATACCTGTATGTGTAGCTTGGGTTCTCAAGACTTTTGCACAGGATTGTATTTATCAATGTGAAGCGGAGAGTGGGTTTGTAAATCTGGCAGAAGCAAAGGATGTTGCGGGTGGTGAGGGTGGAGCGCTGTGAGAAGGGTGTGGGACAGGTGGGAAAGAAGGGGTGCACAGGGATGGTGGGGTTGGTGTGGGTGCAGACATGACCAGCCCTGAGACACCAGGCAAGGTCATTTGATTCCAAACAACTGGTTTATTGATCATTACAGAATTTGCCTCTGTTGCTTCCCACTCCCTCACCTCTCCCTTCCCCTTTTCCCAACCATGATTCCCCTCTCCCTGATCCCTTCCCACTCTCAGTCCACAATAGAGACCCATATCAGAATCAGGTTTATCGACACTCAGATATGTCATGATTTTTCTTTGCGGCAACAGTACAGTGCAATACATAAGATTACTGCAGTACTGTGCAAAAGTCTTAGGCATGCTAGCTATATATATGTGCCCAAGTCTTTTGCACAGTACTTGTATACCATGATTATTCTTTAAGGATGTACGTGGTATTTATTTCCTGAAGATGTATAAACACAAGAGTTTCTGCAGATGCTGGAAATCCAGAGCAACACATACAAAATGCTGGAGAACTTAGCAGCTCGTGTAGCATCTGTGGAAAGGAATAAAGAGTTAATGTTTTGGACCAGAACGCTTCGTCAGGACTGATGAAGGACCTTAGCCCAAAACTTTGATGGTTTATTCCTTTCCTTGAATGCTGCCTGACCTCCAGCATTTTGTGCATGTTGCTGTGTGATGTTTGGTGAGGGTTTGCCTCGTTCTTATTCAATAATGTTTCATTTTGCATTTAATCATTGACAACGTGACTGTAGTATGCACATGGTATTTAATCTGGAGCATTCATTTTGTGTGCATTCTCTCCAGATATACCAGATACTGTATTTCTTCACTGACTATTTGCCTCAAATTATATTTTCACGGAGGATTTTTCACAGTTTCTTTACCAATTTTGTTGCTGCCATTTATGCTCTTGGCTTTGACCTAATTTTTTTATCCTGTGACGTTCTAACTCTGTTAAATATAGAACATCGAACAGTACAGTACAGGCCCTTCAGCCCACGATGTTGTGCCAACCTTTTAACCTACCCTAAGATCAATCTAACCCTTCCCTCCTACATAGCACTCCAGTTTTCTATCATCCATGTCTCTTAAATGTCCCTAATATTTCTGCTTCTACCACCACCCCGGCAGAACTTTTCACACACCCACTACTCTCTGTGTAAAGAACTTACCTCTGACAACACCTCCTATACTTTCCTCCAATCACCTTAAAATTATGAACCCTCAATTAGCTAGTGCCACCCTGGGAAAAAGTTGCCAGCTATCCACTCGACCTGTGTCTCATATGATCTCGTACATCCGGCCCAGCATTCTTCCCTCATCCCAGCTGTGGAGGGACTCTGACAGCTCGTAATTGTCCAGGAAGATCCCAGATCAGCTAGGTGTTATGCCGATACAATTTTGTCAATAGGTCGGAAAACGCATCCAAAAAAATCACTCAGGATAGTACCCATACCATCACTGTGCTGTAACAAGCTGCATTCTATCATGTAAGACTGAGCAATTACTAAAAGTGGAGAAAGAGGGGAAACTAATTTAAAAACTAAGTCCTTAAATATTTCTAATGTATCTGCCTCTACCATCACCTTTAGCAGAGCATTCCACAAATCCACCACTCTCTGTGTAGAAACCCTACCTCTGACATCCCCCTGTACTTTCCTCCAATCACCTTAGAAATAAGCCCTCTTGTATTCTTTGAAGACACATTTGGTTTGTCATTGAAGAGGAGGTAACCATGGGGACAGAACTAGATTTTATTTTCTGAGAAGTTATCTGCTTCTTCCTCACTTTTATTGAGCCTGCTGTTTATTTTCTTTTATTTAGTCAAACCTTTATTCTCAGAGAGTCTACGTTCTTGTGTAGTTTCTCCCTGAGATTTGGCATGACATCAAAAACTTTGACAAGCTTCTGTCATTGAGTAGTGGAGAGCGTATTGACTGACTGCATTATGAATTCAGCCCAGTACATCATGCCTAAAGCCCTCCCAACCATTGAACACATCTACATGAAACGCTGTCATAGGAAAGCAGCATCCATCACCAAGGATCCTCACCACCCAGACCATGCTCTTTTCTCGCTGCTGCCATCAGGTAGAAGGTACAGGAGCATCAGGACTCACACCACCACCTTCCAGAGCAGTTACTATACCTCAACCATCAGGCTCTTGGACAAAAGGGGGATAACTACACTCACTTGCCCACCTATTGAGATCTTTCCACAATCAATGATCTCACTTTAATGACTCTTTATCTCATTATCTCATGTTCTCATTATTTATTGCTATTTATTTATATTTGCATTTGCAGAGTTTGTTGTCTTCTGCACTCTGGCCGATCTTTCATTAATCCTGTTATAGTTACTATTTTATAGATTTGCTGTGTATGACCACAAGTAAAAAAACTTCAAGGTTGTATGTGGTGACATATATGTACTCTGCTAATAAAATTTACTGTCAACTTTTTAACTGGTGTTTATTTTCTTGGGGTTCATCCAGTGTTTATTCTGTGAGCAAATATCTGCAGGTTATTTCCCAGAAAACATACCTAATGACTATTTTCCAGGGGTTTATCTGGTGTTATTCTCTGCAGTTGGATCCTGTGTTCACTGATGGGATGTATCTGCTGGTGATTGTATTCATATGCACCTGGTACTCTTTTCCTCTGGGAATCTCTCATCTACTGAGGTTTGAGGTTGTATCTGGTGTTTATTCTCTGAGGACATATCTGTTTCTTTGTTTCTGAAGGATGTCATCATAACCTTCATCATTATGTGCTGTGTCATATGACATGGGTGATCATGGTCTCATGACCAATGCTTGTTATCAGCAATTTTTTCTACAGAAGTGGTTTTCCATTGCCTTCTTCCGGGCAGTGTCTTTACAAGATGGGTGACCCCAGCCATTATCAATGCTCTTCAGAGATTGTCTGCTTGGTGCCAGTTGTCACATAACCAGGAATTGTGATGTGCATCAGCTGCTCATACGACCATCCACCGCCTGCTCCCGTGGCTTCACGTGACCCTGATTGGGGGCTAAGCAGGTGCTACACCTTGCCCAAGGGTGACCTGCAGGCTAGCGCAGGGAAGGAGTGCCTTACTCCTTCACCTTTATTCACCTTTGGTAAAGACATATCTGCACCCCTCCACCCACATCATGATGAATGGACCCCCTAGTCCTTTGAGCCATGTAGCCCCCAATTTAATCCTTGCCTAATCACGGGGCAATTTACAGTGACCAATTAACCTACCGACTGGTACATCTTCGGACTGTCGGAGGAAACCAGAGCGCCTTGAGGAAACACACATGGTCACAGGGGGAATTCCTTTAGGGCAGCAGCAGGAATTGAACCAGAGTCTCCTGTACTGTAAATTGCTGTGCTAACCATTACACTACTGTGCTGCCCCATGGTATTAACCATGAGGTCAGTATGATTATGATCATCCGTAGTCTCCTGTGTTCACCTGTTCTCTTATCGGAATGGAGACAGGAGAGGATGCAATTGTTGGAACCTGGAGCAACAATCGGGTGGAAGAAACCAGCAGTTCAAGCAACATGGGTGGGGGGGGGGGGGGGTTGAAAATAATTTTCATCAACTCCTCTCTCCCCCCCCCCCCCCACAAATGCTGCTCTATCCACTGAGATTCTCCCCCATCAGATTGTCTGTTGTTTACTCTGTAACATTTCAAAGAACCACATGAGCCTGGTGCTCCCTCACTGAAATTTTGTCATGCTGTATTTAGAGCAGGGGTTCTTAACCTGGGGTCTGTAGATAGATCCCAGAGGAGTTCGTCAACTTGAATGGGGAAATATTTACGTCTTTATTTTCACTGACCTCGAGCTAAAATTAGGCATTTCCTTCAATTATGAAATTAGGTAACAACATATCTTTGCGAATCAGGATTTTCAATACTTGTAACCATTAAAATTAAAATTGAAATTGATTGGATGTCCAACGTGATGTGTGTGTTGCTTTGTCAAAGATCACCCCACAGTTTTATGTTCTTATTCAAGCTTCACGCTGATGTGTCTTTAAAAATAAAATTTAATTTCAACATGCCTATTCTTTAAATATATATATATAGTCTTGTTATTTAATGCATTATCAAAGAAGCACATGCATTACTATATCACAAATTTGTTGTTTTTAAGCATTTTGATAACTGTATTTCAGTATAATTGTTTTTTTTGGTAATCCTAGTTTTTTATATATATTTAAATTCATTATTCTGAGAAGGGGTCCACAGGCTTCACCGGACTGACAAAGGGTTCCATAGGCTTCACCGGACTGACAAAGGGGTTTATAGGCTTCACCAGACTGACAAAGCGGCCCATAGGCTTCACCGGACTGACAAAGGGTTCCATAGGCTTCACCAGACTGACAAAGCGGCCCATAGGCTTCACCGGACTGACAAAGGGTTCCATAGGCTTCACCGGACTGACAAAGGGGTCCATAGGCTTCACCGGACTGACAAAGGGGTTTATAGGCTTCACCAGACTGACAAAGCGGCCCATAGGCTTCACCGGACTGACAAAGGGGTCCATAGGCTTCACCAGACTGACAAAGCGGCCCATAGGCTTCACCGGACTGACAAAGGGGTCCATAGGCTTCACCGGACTGACAAAGGGGTCCATGCCATAAAAAACGGTTAAGAATCCCTGGTTTAGAGGGTGTATTAGCTACTTATTTACCAAAATATTGAAGTACTCTTCAAAAGCAACAGTTGTTTGTTCTTTGAGAACTCATCTAATTGTTATAATATTCAGGGATATCTGTTGATGTTTCCCTGACCTGTGATTGTGTGGCAGTTTTATGGAATCTGAGAATACCTTTGGATTTGGACTGTTGTCTGCTTGTGTGTTCAGAGTTGGAATCAGAGTCAGGTTTAATGTCACTAGCAAAAGTCGTGAAATTTGCTGTTTTGCGGCAGCAGGACATTGCAATACAGAATAAAAATCACTATAAATTTCAATAAAATATAAACTGTACTGTAATGTGCAAAAGTCTTTGGTACATATATATAGCAAGGGTGCCTGAGACTTTTGCACTGTACTGTATTTGTTGAAGTGGAATGGAGAGCGAGTTTGTAAATCTAACAGGAGCAAAAGATGTTGGGAATGGCGAGGGTGGGGCAGCATGGGAGGGATGTGGGACAGGGGGCAGAGGAGGAGTGCCGGGGAGGTTGGCGCAGGTGCAGACACACCCAACCCTGAGACACCAGTCAAGGTGATTTGATTCCAAACAATTAGTTTATTGATCATTACAGAATGTCTCTCTGGTGCTTCCTTCTCCCTCCCCTCTCCCTGCCCCTTTTCCCAGCCATGATTCCCCTCTCCCTGCCCTGTTCCTATTCTCCATCCACCATACAGACCCATATCAGAATCAGATTTATCATCACTAGCATTTTATGAAATATGTTTTTATTTTTGCAGCAGCAGCAGCAGTACAGCGCAATACATAAAATTAGTATAGTACTGTGCAAAAGTCTTAAGCAGATATATATAGCTGGGGTACCTGAGATTCCTGCACAGTACTGTAGTAATTATATATATATTTAAATTAAATAAGTGCCAAAGTTGAGGGAAAACGTAGTGAGGTAGTGTACATGGGATCAGTGTCCATTCAGAAATCTGATGGCAGAGGGGAAGAAGCTGTTCCTAAAGTGCTGAGTGTGTGTCTTCATTCTCCTGTACCGCCCCCTTGATGGTGTTTCCTAGCAGAGGCACTGGTATACAGATTAGGAGGGATGCATCTTAAGTTCAGATAGAACAGGGGTTCCCAACCATTTTTATGCCATGGACCAATACCATTAAGCAAGGGTTCTGTGGACCCCAGATTGGGAACACCTGAGACAGAAGAAAATATATTTCATTTGCAAGTTGGAAACATGCTAGATGATTCAAGTTGTCCGTTGTGATTTCAAATATCCATGAATGAAATTATTCCAAAGGTACTTCCTTCCAGTGTTTCTTGTAAGTTTATCAGTAGCCAGCTACCTCAGCCATCTGTCCAAACTTGAATGTTGAGATTAGTTGCTTTCCCGCATGCTAAATTGATGATTTCCTGAAATCTGGGTGAATCTAGATAAAATGCACAGAATTCTGTGCCAGCAGGAACCTTTTCTTGACCAGCAGCCAGATGACTGACCCTTTCCATCTCCAAGCCTTTCCCCCTCTATCAGTTAACATGTTTTTTCAGACTTTCCTGAGCATTCCTTTGTGAGGTGAATCAATCAGCGTGGGGAAAGGCCATTCAGCCCTTACGTCCATGCTGTCCAAGATGAATACTCTGAGGTATGCACCCCCGTGCCTAATAGAGTGGCCTCTGACTGCATGTTCATGGACTTCTGCTGCGGTGGCTCAACTTCTTCAAAGTTTGATGTGCTGTGGGTTCAGAGATGCTCTTCTGCACACCACTGTTGTAACACCGGCTTATTTGAAATCCTGTCACCTTCCTGTCAGCTCAAACCAGTCTGGCCAATCTCCTCTGACTTCTCTCATTAGTAAGGCATTTTCACCCACAGAATAACCCTCACTAGATTTTTTTTTTTGTTTATCACACCATTCTCTGTAAACTCTAGAGAATGTTTTTGGTGAAAATCCCAGGAGATCAGCAGTTTGTAAGATACTCAAACCACCCTGTCTGGCACCAACAATCACTCCACGGTCAAAGTCACCCCAATCACATTTCTTCCCCATTCTGATGTTTGACCTGAACAACAAATGAACCTCTTGACCATGTCTGCATGTTTTTATGCACTGAGTTGCTGCCACATGATTGGCTGATTAGATAATTGCATTAACAAGTAAGTGTGTGGGTGTACCTAATAAAATGGCCACTAGGTGTATTCCAGCCAATCCCATTTCCCAGCACCTGTCCTGTATCTCTCTAAAGCAGGGGTTCCCAACCTTTTTTCATGCCATGGACCAGTACTATAAAGCAAGGGGCCCACTGACCCAAGGCTGGGAACCTCTGTTCTAAACTCCTCCCACTCACAGACTTCTTAAATGTAGCAAACACACCTGCCTCTACCTCTTCCTTTGGCAACTGGATCCAAATATCTACCATCTACTGCGTAAAGCATTGTCCCTCCGGTTGTAATTGTAATTGGATTTGGATTGTTATTTTCTGATGTACTGAGATACAGTGAAAAGCTTGTCGTGCACAATGTTCATACAGATCAAATCACTACACAGTGCATTCAACTAGAACAGGGAAAACAATAACATATTCAGAATCAGAATCAGGTTTAGTATCACCAGCATGTCGTGAAATTTGGTGTCTTTGAAGCAGCAGTACAGTGCAATACATTAATAATAGAAAAAATGTGAATTACAGTAACTATATACATATATATATTAAACAGTTAAATTAAGTTGTACAAAATAGAAATAAAGCAGTGAGGTTGTGTTCATGGGTTCAATGCCCATTCAGAGATCTGATGGAAGAGACGAAGAAGCTATTACTGAATAGTTGAGTGTCCCAGGCGCTTGAACCTCCTTCCTGATGGTAACAATGAGAAGAGGGCACATCCTAGGCAATGGGGGTCCTTAATAATGGACGCTGCCTTTTTGAATCATCACTCCTTGAAGATGTCCGGGATACTATGGAAGCTAGTGCCCGTGGTGGAGCTGACTAAGTTCACAACTCTTTCACCTTATTTTAATCCTGTGCAGTAGCCCCAGCCCGCTCAGCCCCCATACCAGGTGGTGATGCAGCCAGTTAGAATGTTCTCCACAGTACATCTGTAGATATTTTCAAGTGTCTTTGTTAGCGCACCAAATCTCCCCAGATTCCTAACGAAATAGAGTTGGGGTCATACCTTCTCTGTAGCTATATCGATATGTTGGGTTGAGGTTAGATCCTGGACCCAACATGCAGAATAAAGTGTACAACCACAGAGAAAGTGCAGTGCAGGTAGACTGTAAGGTCAAGGGTCCATCTTCTCATACTAGGAATCAGTAGAAGCTGTCCTTGAGGCTGCTGGTAAGTGCTTTCGGGCTTTCATGTCTTCTGCTTGATGGTAGAGGGGTGAAGAGAAGACGACCTGGGTGGGTGGGGTCTTTGAAGATACTGACTGCTTTACTGCGCAGGTCAGAAGGACAGACAAGAGTACATGAAGGGAAAGTTGGCTTCCGTGATGCGCTGAGCTGTGTCAACAACTCTGCAGTTTCTTGTGGTCATGGGCAGAGGGGTTGCCATTGAAAGCCATGATGCCTCCACATACAATGCTTTTTACAGTGCATCTGTCTTTACAAGACGGGTGACCCCAGCCATTATCAATACTCTTCAGAGATTGTCTGCCTGGCGTCAGTGGTTGCATAACCAGGACTTGTGATATGAACCAGCTGCTCATACGACCATCCACCAACTGTTCTCATGGCTTCATGTGACCCTGATCATGCGGGGGGCTAAGCAGGTGCTACACCTTGCCCAAGGGTGACCTGCAGGCTGGCAGAGGGAAGGAGCACCTCACACCTCCTTTGGTAGAGATGCATCTCCACCCTGCCACCCAAGTTTCAAAGTACATGTAACAAATAAAGCTAATCTTTATTACAACTGAAGAAACAACTGACCAAATAGCTTTGCCGTTCACTCCCTAGTCTGTTTCACAAACTTGCTCTCTACTTTTGAAGTTGGAGGTACAAAGTGGTTGTTTTTCCAGGATTTGTTGTCACACATGGACCAATCTATCCTGTAGTTTCTGTTGAGTAGATACAAGAATTAGATCTGATGGAAAAGAGAGCTGAAGTGTCTGCTTGACAGCAAATTATTGGGTACTGCCCTAAACTGTTAAAACTTTAAGCTTAATTAACTTTTTAATTATAATAAGATTGCCTGGGATGGTAGCTTTTGTTGGCAAAATGTTGTTTTATTATTATTAATGTTTTTTTCCAATACATTTGAGGAAATATTTGACTGAATTCAATATGAAGGATTAAGAATCAACTTCACGTGCCATATACATGTATTAGGAATTTACTGTGGTGTGTTGGTCGGGGCTCAGCATTCAACAAAAATAAGCAACATTGAGTAATTATGAAGAATTATGTAAAAGATAAAGTTAAAATTTAAAAGATGCATATGGAATTAAATGTGCATAAATAAATACCAGCATGTATTTACAGTGTAAGCAGCATTATAAAAAGTGTTTTAAAATGTTTACAGTGCGTGCAGTGATAGGAGTAATAGACAGAAGGGAGTGAGGAGTTGATCAGATTAACTGTCTGAGGGAAGATACTTTTAAGATGGCGTGAAGATTTTGTTTTTATATAGCACTTACCAGAAAGGAGGTTTTGGAAAAGCCAGTTTGCAGGGTGGGTACATCTGGAATGATTTTACCCACCTGCTTATTCGTCCTGGACACATGCAAATATATTATAATTGAATATTGTTATATTCTAATCAAATACTATTATATCAAAATCAAATATTATGTTGTCGATGGAGTTTATGCAGCAAAAGAAAACTTGAAATGTAATAAATGCCATTCAAAGGGAAAAGGGAAAATTAAATTTGTTTTTGAGGGAATATGCTTTTGTTAAGAGGACTGCTGCTATTTTCATGTTGAAAACTGTATTTTTAAAACATAGATTATCTTCATCATTTTTTTTCCAAAACCTCAGCTGATTAAGCCTATTGAAAGTACTCTTCGAGACAGTTTGGTTGTGCTCAATTTGTTAGGTTAGCTAAAATAGTTCAGTTAGGTTAGCTGAAAATTTCTGTTAGGTTACCTAAAAACCTGTTTAATCAGCCTCACTGCTGCAACAATAAATTTACACAAATAAATTAACACATTTAACATAACTTCAAAACCAATGTTACATCACACCATCTCCACTAAAGAAGCCAATCTCATCTTTGATTAAGGATCCTATTTGCTCAAACTAAATAATTAGGATTTGGATAAAATAAAACCAATCTTCATTCCCGTTTGTTGGTTTTTACTATTTTCCTTTTAATTATAGATTATTCTGAGCAGAGAAGTAGAGGAACTCTCTAAGATCTATCACTACATTCACATTATTAGGAATATCAAACTTACCCAATTTATGTTCCAAACTAGTGCCTTCAATAGTTTATTTAAACATTGTATACAAAGAATAATTTTGTTACTTGCCACAGCTGTAATAATCACTTGACTTTCTGAGGTGAATGCTGAAGAATCAATTCCATTCTTTGGAAAGCTCTAGTGAAAGCAAATAGTGTAAATTTTTAGCTACATTATAAATCTGGTTATTCAGCTTCTTGGCAAATAAGGAACATTCTATTTTATCATCCTTTCTGGGACAATTTTAGTCCTAAAATGGATAATCCAAAATTAATCAATTTTTCTTCATTTGTTCTCCTAAAATTCAAACTTAGCATAAGTCCCAAAGTTGGAAAAGATTATTGTTGTAATTTATTTCAAAAACAAGAACATGACATGATCAAATTGAGTTTGCAATTAGTTCCAATGTCTTAACTGAGAAAGATTTTAAAGTTTGTTAGCTTTCTATTTAAGTGTACAAATACCACAATTTTAAAAATACTTTGCAGAATATATATTTGTTAGCCAAGTTGTTCAATTTAAGTTTCTAATTTACTAAGTATGAATTCATTATAATTTCACTGTTTGTATGTGTTAAATGTGATACTTTGATCTCTTGGGGAAAATAGAAACATCCTTTACAATAAAACTTATTTTAAGGAAAAATCAACATGTTTATGTTATTGTAATTCTTACAATTAACTTTGAAGAATTGGTTCAAATTTTAACAAAATCTGTAAGACTGTGCTTTTTTCTTATAATTGGACAGGAGAAAATTCTTCCAGCTTTTGCTACCAGTACAAATATTCCAATATATCATTAGACTAAAGAAGTTATTAACACTCTACGTATTAACATTCAGCTGTGGAAAGAAAAAAAACTGAAGCTGATTTTGAACAACTTTCAACATGAAAATTATGCAATAATTTGAACTTTGTTAAATATATATTTTCTTACAAATCTTTCTAGTTAATTTAGCTGTATTCGAACCTAACGTGTAAAGCAAAACACGGGAGATATTAAGTCTTCACGGTAGTAGTAAAAGTTATTTAATATTTTAGTAACTGTACTTTCAATACCGACTGCAAACACATCTTATGCAACTTTTCCTTGTTAATGTGCATAAGCCTGATTTGAATACCAGCTTCTGACCCTATGAATCCGACATTCAAATTTGCTCTTTAAATTCAAACTATTTCTCTACTTTCAGAAACAATTAACGTTTTGCCAGTAAAACCTTGTCTTTATGTAAGTGAGTAGAGAAATTAGTTTGAGAAATGTGCCTATGTATTTGAAGTAAATGTTGACTCAATAATAGATTTGCAAACAGTGAGGGTAAAGTTAACGGGGAAATTCCTGACTCAAATATGTACTTGCAAGGAAAAGGAATGTTGCAGCCGGTACAATTGCTGACTCAATGGCATATGTGCAAAAATAAAAGAAAACAGAAGGAATAGGAGCGGTCAGCCCCAGGGGCGTGCCCGCAGATAGATGCCAAGGTGCGCGCATTAACACCATGCCCCGATCACCATTCGTGCGGCAGCCCAGGGCGGCACGTGCTCCGGAGCGCGGCCTGGCGCTGACGTCAGGCGCACGTCGATTGGCTGGCGGCTCCGGAGCGCCGGTATCCAATTGCAGCGTCCCGCGGTTGGCCGGGAGGTGGGAGCGAGGGGGGGGGGGGAGGAGTGGTGGACGTCAGGGTTGCTGGGTGACGGCTGCGCGAGGGCGTTGCGCCGCCCACCACCTCCCCTCCTTTCCCCGGGCTCCTGTCAATCAAGCGAGAGGACAGGCTTGCGGGCGGTCTGCGTGCAGAGGGAGCTCCCAGCGAACTTAAACGCACATACATACATATACCCAACTCTCACAGGCATGGAACTACTCTGCATGGAGACTACCCCTAAAATCCAGCGAGCCTATCCCGACCAAACCCTCCTCAGCGACCAACGAGTCCTCCAAAACCTCCTGCTCACCGAGGACAGATACATCCCCAGGATTTCTTATTTCGAATGTGTCCAGAAAGAAATCAAACCATACATGAGAAAAATGGTGTCATTTTGGATGCTGGAGGTAAAGAGGAATGTTATGGTGCATCAGTGTCCTGTATGCATCAATATTAACATGTGATTATCTTAAGAGCGTTGCAAAAGTACTTGCGGAGGGCTGCAAGGGGGTGCATATCGGTGTCATGCATTTAATTTTATTTTTTCCTAAGTTATTTTTAAAAATTTGCTTCTGAACGCATGTTGGGAATGGCTCCGCTTTTCAGTAACGACTGCGTGCATGTTTAGGAAGCGTTTGCAAGTGCAAATAATTTCTCAGGATCGAATGCGAAATTATGCTGAATTTTTAAAGTATTTTTTCCAAAATTTATAGGAACTTATGATGGCTGATAAACAACATGCTGTCGCCATGTTGACTCGACTTCAAAAACTTTTTTGCTTTTCTCGATTGCGTCTATCAAGCGTCGCTTCGCTTTATTATTACGAAAAGCTTGCGATTAATGTGTTATTAATGTATATTAAAAGTTTGTTGGACTTTTACTGTCTCTAAAACTGTCCTTTGGATTGTGTCTGCCGTATCTTAACCCCTGGGCTCTTCATGGTTGGTGCAGAGAGCGAGTTAGTCAGACCACCCAAAATTCTGACATTATACCTTAAATTTTCTCTGTTTAGCAAAGGAATTAATTGTCACTTTCTGACCCCAATCAAACTTCAGGATTTCTTGTTTATTTACATGTGAAAATGATCGCTGTCGGTGCAATTATGTAATTTTCACGATTTTTTGAAACTTTATTTCGAACAAAAGGTAACTGCTGGCAGCCACGCGTTATTTTTTTATTCAATTTAATTTTAATATTTTTTAAAATACGCAATCGCCCGGAGTCGAAGGAGACTACTGTGCATGAATGTTAAATCGTGAAAAAAATGTGAATTTAATGCAGATTGTTGCATGAGCAGAAGATCGGAGGGGGGGGGAGTGATGATTTTTTTTTTGGACCGGTTTTACAAATTGTTGGGGTGAGTTACATTTGCAATAGTGTGCATATAACATCGTGAGAAGGTCGTTTTAAGTGATGACCCCACTTTTATCGTCGTTTTTTTTGCATATTTTAGGTTTGCGAAGAGCAGAAATGCGAAGAGGAAGTCTTTCTGTTGGCCGTGAATTATCTGGATAGATTTCTATCTTCGGTTCCCACTCGAAAATGTCATCTCCAGCTGCTAGGGGCAGTCTGCATGTTTTTAGCGTCAAAACTGAAAGAGACGATCCCGCTGACAGCTGAGAAACTCTGTATTTACACAGACAATTCAGTCACCCCCGAAGACCTCCTGGTAAATTCACCAATATTTCAGCCTTTTGACGCGTCGTTTTTTTTCCCCTTTGCACTTTCAAGAGACGAAATTCTATTGCATTGCTGTGTTTGGGGGCTAGACCGGGTCAAAGAGATCTCTCTTCTCTAAACATTTTGTTCTTTCAAACTTTTTTTTTTCGCGTTCAGATGCACGGGAACTGCGAGTGTTTAACTCGGATGTCAGAGGTGGAAAGTCCTCCGAGAGGAAAGAAAAGGAGACTCACATAGGTTGAGTAATTAGAGCTGGGATGATTGCGGTTATCGATCACGCCCGTGACTAGGCGTTTGGTGCCATCTAGTGCGAGATTTGCAAAGCTAGAGTCCTGATAAGTGCTCTCTCTCACTTGCGCACTGCGCTTCAGACTTTGCAATTAATAATTAGTTTTATCTTTATTCCTTAACAGTGAAATCTAATCCATTCAGCGTGCAAAATGCATTGAATATTGAATCAAATATTCGCCTTTTATAATACAATTATTTTAGTGCACGAGATGACCAAATTGTTTTAGATTAAGTGTTTAGTTCGAGGCTTATCTGGCCATGCATATTTTAATGTAAGGAATGGTAAAGAAAAATTACTTGGTGTATTCCAATTTGAGGCAGTCACTCCGAGTATGATTTGAGTTTTTGTGGAGGATTCGGAGAATATAATGGGATTTTTTTTTGTTTGTTTGTTTAATGTCTGGGGATTGCATTCTTAAGAGTTAACCAGGCAACTCTTTGCATGGTTGCATAGGGTTTGATTGTCCACAGTGGCCATTTTGAACTCCCACTGGCAAACCATTTCAGCAGCCCCCACCCCTCCCTCATTTCCCGCACCAACCCGCCTGTCCTCTGCCAGGGTGCGACTAGAGGAATCGTCCCTGGTACTCCATTTGGGTAGTCTCCAGCTGTGAATGCTGGGCTGTAGATTACTCAGGTGGAAGGTGGGGAGCTGCTCTGCCAGTCTATATCTGGCCTCAAACTGGCCAAGGACGGACAGGTCCGTGTGGGAGTGAAGGGAGGGGAAGGAGGGGTGCTAGAATGGTCTGCAAGTGGGAACTTAAGATGACCATTGTGAACTAGCAGACCCTGCTGCCATGCAGAGATGTTTATTAATGTAATCCTCAAACATTAAACTAAAAAACTTCTTTGAATCCAGTGGACTGTACAAACTTTAATTGCTAAAAGCCAAATTATACTCAATCACCTGAAATTGAAATAAATTTTGGGTAATCAGTTCCCCTCAAGGTGATCAACCAAGACCCTATTGAATGCTCCCTTTCTCCCCCAAACCACCCATCTCCTGCCCCCCCAACCTATTAATCAGGTCCTTCCCCACCCACCCCCCAACCTGAGCCCACGTACTCATCACCCACACGCTCAATTCTCTGGCTCCTCTCTCCCCTTCCTGTTCACATCTGCCCACTATCTTTCCCTGGCCTGATTCCTCTCGCCACCTTCCTGTCCAATCAGCTCCCACAATCTGCAGTCAAGCATCACCTCCACCTACCACCTCCCAGCCTCCGTCACTCTCTCCGCCCCTTCCTTCCTCCCTCCCAGCTGACTCCACCTGCCAATCAGCCCCTCCTGACCTGGATCCACCAATCGTTTGCCAGTTCCTGACTAACCCTGCCCCTCCCCAACTTGTTGGCTCCTCCCCCTTACACTCTTGGCCCTGGGATAGATGGTGACCCAGACCGTTAAGAGCTTCTGCCTCTGCAGATGCTGCCTGACCTTTTGAGTTGTTCCAGCTAATTACTATTTACTGTCTGGTTCAGCATCCAGCACACTGTTGTGGTTTCTGGGTTAGAAGCACTATGCAGATCTTTTCATCGTCCAGTGTCCTTCAGAGCATAACATTCTTGCTGCCTTCCATCTTTTTAAAATGCTTTTTTTTTTGGTGGGGGGTGGTTTGTTATTCTGGATGCACCTTTAACATAGAACTGTGCAACATCTCCCCTTTAACAAACATGATGCCACATTGAACTAAATCCCTTCTGCCTGCCCCCGGTCCATACCGCTCCAATCCCCTCCATGTTCATGTGCCCATGTAAAAGCCCCTTGAAATGCTCGCAAAATGCTGGAGGAACTCAGTGGGTCAGGCAGCATTCAGAGGTTGGTGAAGCCCTACCATAGATGCAGCCTGACCTGCTGAATTCCTCTAGCATTTTGTGAGCATTTCAGGGGGCTTTTAGATCAGCACATGAATTCAACAGGTCAGGCAGCATCTTTGGCAGGGGTCCCCAAACTTTTGTTTTATATATACCATTAAGCAAGGGGACTATGGACCCCAGGTTGGGATCCCTTGATTGATGTTTTGGGTCGAGACCCTTCATCAGTAACATCAGGGTCTCGACCTGAAATGCTGACTGTTAATTCCCCTCCATTGATACTGCCTGAGTTTCTCTGGCATTTTGTGTGTATTGCTCTGGATTTCCAGCATCTCCTGTTTATCCTATCTGTTTTGAGGACCACCGGCAGTGTGTTCCAGATTCTCATCACTCTCTGTAAAAAAAACCTTGACCCACATATCTCTTAAACTACCCTGCGCTCACATTTAAACTTAACCCTTCTATTCACAGTTTCTGCTCCGGGGAGGAAACTTTCTGACTGTGTGCTTGACATAATTTCGTAAACTTCTCTTGGGTTTCCCCTCAGCCTTCACTCCAGAGAATATCTTGTCTAAGTTCTGACACAGTGCAAGCAGTTTTTGGAGCAACAACCAATCTGCTGGAGGAGCTCAGCAGGTCGTGCAGCATCTGTGGGAGGGAAGGGTTTGCTGACACTTCTGGTCGAAGCCCTGCCTCGTGGCTGACAAAACGCTGACAAGTTGGTGGGTGTGAATTTGATTGCAGTATTTGAGAAAAGTGCATGGATGGGACGGGGAGAGGGTGGTGTGATGCTTCTGATGTTGAGTTTCGACCTGAATTATCAGCAGTTCCTCTTCTACCACAGATGCTGCCCGACCTGCTGAGTTTCTCAAGCGTATCATTTGCAGTCCAGATTCCAGCATCAGCAGTCTCTTGTGTCTCTGCAAGAAACTTCTGGTTTCCTTTGGAGCAGTTTTAAAATTCTGATACAACTGAGGATGCTGGAACTCCGGAGCAACACACACAAAGTGGCGTAGTGGTTACAGTACAGGCGACCCGTGTTCAATTCCCGCCGCTGCCTGTAAGGAGCTTGTACGTTCTCCCCACGACTGCTTGTACGTTCTCCCCTAACCCTAACCCTAACCCTAACCCTAATTTTGTGGGCTGAAGAAAAGGGGATCTGATAGGAGAGGTGCATGGACCATGGGAGAAAGGGAAGGAGGGAGGTGCGAAGAAGAGGGGGAATGGAAAAAGAGATGAGGAAGAGTGGGGGTGGGAGCTATAATGTGTGACATATTGACACTTGAAGCCAGGTATTGAGACGATGGGTGTGGTCTGGAGCAGAAATGTGTGAAGCTGTTAAGCAGGCACAAGGCTTGGCTCTTGGGTCTGCTCAACATCTGATCTTAATCCCTCTCCAAGATTCCCTTAATCCGCAACTCCCATAAAATAAATTCCATTATAAATTTATTTATAATGAAATAAATAAATAAATCCGAATTTTGAAAATTCATAACACTTTAAGCGAAGTTCCTCCTCGCCTGTTTTGCACGTAATACCTTCTTGCAAGTCTGCCACGTGCCCCCTTCCCCCACCCCGATCTTTGTAATCCTGATTCCTGACCCTCCAAGTCTTGGAGCAGCTAATAGAGTGGACCCATGATAGTCCGTGGCTCCACAAGGACACGGGCTCACGTCTGCCTGAGCTTACTGGCGCCGCGGCGTGCATTGGATGCTGTGTAGCAGTAAGTGTGCGGTTGTGATGCGGCATTCCCTGGATCCTGATTAGTCCTGGGTGTTTCCAACTTTGGATAAAACTCTAAATCTCTGCAGTTGTTCTATCGATACATGTTTTCTCGAAATGCAAGGGAGTAAAAACAAAAAATGTAGGGTTCTGCATCGCAGTTAAGTAATGGCTAAAACAAAAGTCTGCTCCGATAATTCTGACTTCTGCAGGATTTCTTGAGGTGTCCTACACAAAATCAACCATAAATTTCATAGACTTGTAGAGTTAAAGAGAACTACTGCACAGAAACAGGCCCTTCAGCCCATCTAGACCTGGCCGTACTTGTTCTTCCTGGTCCCAATGACCTGCACCTGGTACCATAGTCCTCTATACCACTCCCATCCAAGTACTTTGACAAAGCTCTCTTAAGTGTTGAAAAATCAAACCCACATCCACCATTTCTGCTTATTCCACACCAGCAGTATCCTCTGAGTGAGAAATTTCGCCCTGATGTTCCCCTTAAACATTTCACCTTTCACCCTTATCCCATGACCTCTACTTCTAGTCTTACCCGACCCCAGTGGGAAAAGCATGTTTGCGTTTACCCCTATCTATTCCCCTCATAAGTTAACACAATGACTTGTGGCCTTCTCAGGAGAGGCTGTAGAATGTTCTGTGGTATTTAGAAGAATGAAGGTGAACTAATTCAAATATAGATCAAAAGGGGGCCTGGAGGCGTAGTGTAAGAGAATGCAGAATCGGGTTTATTTTCACTGATGTGACGTGAAAACTTACTGTGCAAAAATAGAAAAATTACTATAAAGTACAATAACTAGTAACTAGTCCCAGCGTAAATGATGAATAAACTCTTTTCAAGCTTCTAGCCGAGTTACAATCGATACTTGCACCCGGTTGGAAGCCCGAGACGGGTTTACTTGTGGTACAAGAGTGTTCATGAACTGTTCAGGAATTTGATAGCCGGGGGGAAGAAGTTGTTCCTTAAACATTCACAGGCTCCCGTACCTCCTCACTGATGTTAATATTGAGAGGTGGGCATGTCCCAGATGCTGAGGGTCCTTTATGTTCGTGACAAAAGCGGTCGGAGGGAGAACTTGCAAACTGCACACCTACACTCAGTGTCCACTTTATCAGGTACACCTGTACACCTGCTTGTTAAAGCAAATATATAATCAGCCAATCATCTGGCAGCAGCTCGGTGCATAAAAGCATGCAGACATGGTCAAGAGGTTCAGACCAAACGTCAGAATGGGGAAGAAATGTGATCTGAGTGACTATGGTCGCTGGTACCAGATGGGCTGGTTTGAGTATTTCCCAAACTGCTGATGATCTGGGATTTTCTCACGTAAGTCTCTAGAGCTTACAGAGAATGATGTGCAAAGCAAAAAGCATCCCATGAGCACAGTTCAAGAAATTTGTGCCAAGGCTGCCCGCAAGTGTCACTGTGCTTACAGCACAAACAGCTTTTTTGGGCGGCTTTCATCTAAACCATATTGAAAAGTTAAATATTTATGATGAAATGCTTTTTTTTAAAATAAATATTCTGAATGGCTTGGGGCTGTCTTGGAATTGGTAGGATATAAGTTGAGGCCCTGAATTTGACTGCTCCAGATCCTGTATCAAGTGAAGAAAGTTAATGGCATGTTGTCCTTCTAACAAGGGGAGTTAAGTATAGGAGCAAAGAGGTCCTTCTGCAGTTGTACAGGGCCCTGGTGAGACAACATCTGGAGTATTGTGTTCAGTTTTGGTCTCCAAATTTGAGGAAGGACATTCTTGCTATTGAGGGAGTGCAGCGTAGGTTCACGAGGTTAATTCCCGGGATGGCAGGACTGTCATATGTTGAAAGATTGGAGCGACTGGGCTTGTCTACACTGGAATTTAGAAGGATGAGAGGGGATCTGATTGAAACATATAAGATTATTAAAGGGATTGGACATGCTAGAGGCAGGAAACATGTTCCCGATGTTGGGGGAGTCCAGAACCAGAGGCCACTGTTTAAGAATAAGGGGTAGGCCATTTAAAACAGAGTTCAGGAAAAACGTTTCACCCAGAGTTGTGGATCTATGGAATGCTCTGCCTCAGAAGGCAGTGGAGGCCAATTCTCTGGGTGCTTTCAAGAAAGAGTTAGATAGAGCTCTTAAAGATAGCAGAGTCGAGGGATATGGGGAGAAGGCAGGAACGGGGTAGTGATTGTGGATGATCAGCCATGATGACAGTGAATGGCGGTGCTGGCTCGAAGGACCGAATGGCCTACTCCTGCACCTATTGTCTATTGAATCTCAACCTTTGTCCAAAACTTGTGAAGTATGATAAAGGACTGCACTGTGAAGCTGCACGTCTTTATGGATCAGGTCACGATCTGAAAGTTTAAAACACCCCATGACACAGTTGTGAGCAACACAACCTCTCTTTTTTTTACAGCTGCAGGAACCAACCACCACTCTGTGAGCAGGAAAATTTACGCAGCCTGAAAACTGTGTGGCAGTTTAATAAAATATTATATAAAAAAGAAAATTCCAGCTGTGCAGGAGCATTTCAGTTGCTTGGAGTAGGGGTTCTTAACTTTTTTATGCCATGGACCAATAAACTTAAGAAAAGGGTCCACGGACCCCAGGTTAGGAACCCCTGACTTCGAGGCAACGGTGGTTGAGGGAGCAGCTGGGATTCTCTTGAACACGAGAGATTCTGATGAAAGGTCCAAAACGTTGATGGCTTTCTCCCCTCCAGAGACGCTGAGTTCCTCCAACGTTCAGTGCGGTACTCTCCTGATCCAGCTACCATTCATCCCTCAGCTGAAGTGGTTCACCTTGAGGTGAGCCGAGTGTGGAGTCATTGTTCTCTTAAAGAGCTAGCGTAGAAGAGATTAGGGTTGAATTTCTTGCAATTTTAAGGTAAATTATTTTTAATTAAAGCTTTCAAGATATTAAGGGGAGCTAACGGTGGTCAGTGAAAGGCCTAGATAGAGTATATGTGGAGAGGATGTTTCCTATTTCGGGTGAGCAGCACCAGAGGGCACAGACTCAGAACAGAAGGACATCCCTTTAGAACAGAGATGAGGAGGAATTCCTTTACCCAGAGGAAGGTGAATCTGGAATTCATTGCTTCAGATGGCCGAGGAGGCCCGTCCCTGGGTATATTTAAGGCAGAGGTTGATAGATTCTTGATCAGTCAGGGCATGAAGGGATACAGGGAGAAGGCAGGAGATCGGGGCTGAGAGGGAAATGGATCAGCCATGATGAAATGGCAGAGCAGACTCGATGGGCCATATGGCCTAATTCGGCTCCTGTGTCTTAGGGTCTAAATGCCCCATTTGCATCAGTGGCCAACGCAATTCAAGAATAGTGCTGAGGGCAGGCCGCAAGTGTCACCCCCCCCCCCCCCCCCCGCAAACACACAGTCAAGGGGAGAAGGTGCAAACTCCTTGCAGGTAGCAGCAGGAATTGGAACCCAGGTTGCTGGTACTGTAACACATTCCGCTGCTGTACCACTCCTTCGTCTGCCTAATGTGTAATATTGCGTATTAGAACTAAAATTGGGAAATACTCTTAACAGCTTGCAAATAGTGAGACACTGCTCTGTAAATTCCACAAAATTGGTTTATTATATCTTGTATCTCCAAGTCCCTCTCCGCCATGTACCTGTCCAAGGATGCTATTGTACTTGACCACTATTGAGAAATAAGTATCTCTGTCAACTCTGGCAACTCAACTCGTACGTGGAAGAATTTGCCCCTCGGGTCCCTTTCCAAGTCTTCCTCCTCTCCTAAACTTTTGCTCCCTAGTTTTGGGCTTCCTTACTCTGTGGAAAAGACCTGATTCTCCCTCAGTGGTTCATCTCGCACTGTTTCGAGCAAGTTGATGTGAGGTAAGGGGATGAGCATATCGACAAACCCAATCCTAACAAACCATGCAGGATGTTAGCATTTATTCAGTGTTTACGTACTGCCCGTTACACCGCTGGCGTTTGGGGCGGCAATGAAGGTCCTCCATCTCTGGTGGTGATCAGGGCTTCCTTCCTTGTGTCGGTAGCTTCCTCTCTTTTCGCTACTGTCAGTCATGCAAGTCCCAGGTGGAGACCATCACACTAAGATGTAGAAGGATCCCTCATTGCTGTTTCTGTAACAGTTTTGCTTTACCAGTCAGGGTTGTTCGCCCTGAGCTGAACCCACGGACCTGGAGGACCAGTGGACCACTCTTCAGTCTGGCCTCTGCCCTTTGACCTGTCCAGCATGGGTGACCCTAACAAGAGCCAAAGCATAAAGGCCTGACTTCAGCCAACATAGCTCTCATGGTCATTGAGGCACGCAAGCCTCCAAACCCAACGACAAGGTTGTGGTCCTCTTGGAGGGCAGCCGTGTTTGAAGAGTACATAACATTTAAAGATATTAGTTTTATTTGTCACGTGCATCAAAGCATAAAATGTATCGTTTTGTGTCAACGGCCAACACAGTCCGAGGATGTGCTGGGGGCAGCCCGCACATGTCACCACACTAACGATGCTGACATAGCATGCCCACAACTCACTAAGCCTAACCCTAACCCATACGTCCTGGGAGTTTTGGAAGCAGAGCACCCAGACACTGGGAGAACGGTTATACCTCCTTACAGACAAAGGTTAGAATCAAGCCCGATCATGCTGCTGGCACTGCAGAGTGTTGCGGCGACCGTTAACGCAGTGGTGCTGTGCGTCAGACCTCAAGCTTTGCTCTGTGAGTGGCTTGTGGATTTGTGAAGCCTTGCCCCATACATCTGTGTGACGATCGTTCTCAGAACTTGCCATGCTAACGTGTCAGTTTGGTTTTGCTTAGTAAAGCTCCTGGGAGTCTTGGCAAAGCAGAAATATAAGTGAGTTTCTCAGTGTGCAAAAATGCATCAGCCTCGCCACGACCCCTGACAGTTGAACTTTACAGCTCTTCAGTTGGTGGACTAGCTTGGATGTCAGTGGCTTTGAGTTCTCTATCTGTGGCTCTTGAAATGTATAAGAGGTAATCTGTATAGCCTTTATCCTTTCATAAATCTGCAACCCATTCTTGGTATTTTTAGTCATTTTAAAAGTTGGTTTTGCAAGCCAGTGTATGGCAGGATTTCCCACGTTCGGTCTGAATGAGACTTGGTATGACTGCTCCTGTTGTTGTAGATCACCAGATACTTCTGAACCTGGCATCACGTTCAGATTCATGCTGAATGTAAATTTAACCTTGGCTGAAAAGTACTTCTCATTACATTCTGTCCTCCCTCCCTCATAGAGCACGAATGGTGCATTGTGTTCATTACAACCTTTCATCCTGTCTACACCACCTTTCCCCCAGTTCTTCCTAGTTCCACACTTGCCCCTCATTCAGTACACTCATCCCATGTCACGACACAAATTGTCCTTGAGGTGTTAGTGGTCTTTAGTGGTCTTGTCCCTCAGGGGAAACCCTGGAACCCTTCCTTCCCACCATGTCCTGAGACTGACTAAGCTCCTTTCTTGACGGGACAGGTTCCCTGTGCTCCAGTGTAGTTGGACAGCAAAGCTCACCGTGAGTCAGTGCTGTGATACAAAGGAATCCACAACACGTCAGGTAGGGCCAAAAGTAAGCACGGTGTCTGGGTGGTTTAGTAGTGTAGTGGTTAGCCTAATGCTTAGTTCCCCAGACTGGACTAATGATCGGGGTTGTAAGTTTGATTCCCTGTGGCCAAAGGGAATGTATATTCAGTAGATTAAACATAGAATTTTTTTTACCATCTTCTTTGTGACAGTAAGGTGGTTGAGTCTGAACTGTCCTCCAAGTTATCTCTCCTTTGTTCTGAAGGAACCCTGTAAAGGGGCAGCTCAGCGCCTCCTATAGGTAGTACTGGCAGTGATGGTAAATCGGTTTATTCTTGCCACACGTACCCAGGTACAGTGCAAGAACTTGTCTTGCATACCATCAGAGTCATGTTTATCATCAGTTGACACGTGAAATTTGTTTTGTGGCAGTGGTACAGTCGATATGAATAAGCAGTGTGGCACGGTAACCTAGTGGTTAGCACGATGCTTAACAGTACAGGCAACCTGGGTTCAGTTCCCATCACTGCCCGTAAGGAAGTTTGTACTTTCTCCTGGTGACCGCGTGGGTTTCCTCTGGGTGCTCCAGTTTCCTCCCACATCCAAAGATGTGCCGGTTGGTAGGTTAATTGTTCGTTGTAAATTATCCTGTGATCAGGTTAGGATTAAAATTGGGCAATTGCTGGGAAGGGCCTGATCTGTGGTGTATCTCAAAAATAATTTTTAAAACGGGTAGCGTTCATGGGTTTGGGGTCTGTTCAGAAACCTGATGGTGGAAGGGAAGAAGCAGTTCCTCAAACTTGGTGAATACGCATCTTGGGGCTCCTGTACCTCCTCTCTGATGGTAGTAATGAGAAGAGGGCCTTAATAATGGATGCCGCCTTTTTGAGGCATTGCTCGTTGAAGGTGTCCTCACTGCTGAGGTGGGTTGGGTTTCCAGCCGTCTGCACATAGAACATTTGGTTGAATTGGTTTATTGGTATCTCACGTACTGAGGTTCAGTGAAAAGCTCGTCTTGAATACTGTCCAATACTGAACAAATTGAATACTGATCAATTTGTTGCATCAGTGCGTTGAGGTGGTACAAGGTAAAACAGTAACAGAGTGCAGAATGAAGTGTTGCAAAGTGGAGCGCAGGTAGACAGTGAAGGGTGGGGGCCACGGCAGGGCAGAGGTGAGAAGTCCACGTTATCACGTGAAGGGTCTCTTCTAAAACTGATGCTCATCTTGGCCAGTCACCTCTGTAGTTCCCAGGACATCTTCAAGGAGCAATGCCTCAAAAAGGTGATGTCTTATCACTAAGGGCCCCCATCACCCAGGGCATGCCCTTTTCTCATTGCTACCATCGGAAAGGAGCTACAGGAGCCTGAATCAGCAATTCAGAAGCAGCTTTATCCCTCTGCCATCTGATTTCTGAATGGACATTGAACCCATGAACACTACCTCCCTACTTTTTATTTCTGCTTTTGCACTAAGTATTTGATTTAACTAGTATGTATCTTTACTATAATTAAGTTCTTTCTATTGTTTTGTATTGTACTGCTGCTGGAAAGTCAATAAATTTCACGACATACGCTGGTGATATTAAATCTGATTCTGACAGGTTTAGAAGTTACCCTTGAGCCTTGAGGTAGGTGCTTCCCAGATTTTGTATCTTCTGCCTGATTGGTGGGAGTGGTCCTGCTTCTTTACTGCTGCAGCAAGAACTAAAGGCAGACTTGATGGAGAGGAGTCAATCCTGATGAAGAGTCTTGGCCTGAAATCGTTCACTCTTTTCCATCGCTGCTGCCTGGCCTGCTGAGTTCCTCCAGCCTTTTGCGTGTTGTTGCTTTAATTTCCAGCATCTGCAGATTTTCTCTTGCTGGCCGCTGGAGGGGAGACCGGGGTCCATGCCGTGGGCGCAGTTCAGCACAAACCTCTGCAGTTTCTTCACGTCTCGGGCAGAGAGATTACCGCACCAAGCTATGATGTATCTGTGTGGAATATTCCCTCTTGTGCATTACACACAACTTCCCGGGGGGGGGGGGGGGGGGGTGAAATTATTAACACTAATCTTCATTATGGAAATCCAAAGGTAGCTGGTAAAACTTTTGAATGAGCAACAACATATATTTGGAAATGTGAAACAGTGCCTTATTTTGTCGGTTTAACCAGGCTTGGAAGGCTTTGTCAATGGCAGAGATGTTACATTGGGAATTCCTTGTTGGAAGGCTTGGCAGAATTGGAAACACAAAGTACACTGCAGACGCTGTGGTCAAATTAACACATACAAGCAAGCTGGAGGAACTCAGCAGGTTGGGCAACATCCATTGAAACGAGCAGTCAACGTTTTGGGCCGAGACCCTTGGCAGAATTGGGGCTGGTTTACAAAGCAGGTGGCTTAGGGGTCAGAACTATAATGGAGTATTCTGTGTAGTCACATTAGGTTGGAGGCAAGGGTGTAGGACCATGTCGATGAAAATTAAAAAACACTAGATCAGGGGTTCCCAATCTTTTTTTATGCCATGGACCAATACCATTAAGTGAGGGATCCATGGACTCCTGGTTGGGAACCTCTGTATAGATGCTACAGATCTAAAGTAAAAAATGCTGGAAATAGCAGGTTGGGCAGCATCTGTGGGATGAACAATAGAAAGCTTAGTCAGTATTTCAGGTTGAAGGCTCTTGAGTGGAGAAAATAAGTTGGCCATGGCGGAGCAGATTCAGTGGGCCGAATGGCCTAATTTAGCTCCTGTATTTCAGGACAAAGGCTCTGAGTGGGCGTGAAAAATAAGTCGATCGAATGGTGGAGTAGACACTGATGGCTAGATGGCCCTAATTTTGCTCTATGTTTTGTGGTCAGAACTAGGAAGGGGTTCAATAGAAACTGAAGGCAAGGTTGGAGATGGTGGGGGGGGGGGGGTTGATGCCTCTTGAAAGGGTAACATCAGGAAAAGGCTGTAAGCAAGGTTAGAGAGAACATGGACAAAAGAATGCAGGAGTTGTGAAATGCAGAGCAGGGAGATTTGCCTGGTGGTTCAGGCTGAGAACCCCCTCCACTCCTAGAGAGGAAAAAATAGTGCTGTGTAATGGGAAGGGTAAATGAAACAGGAAACAAGACTGAACCACTATCACCGATGAATGACTGGTACAGACAGAAATCCTGTTGGCTGAAGTTTGGACTTCAGTGTTAAATCCAAAAAGCTGTGACGTGCCCAGATGGAAAATGAGAGGCTCTTCCTCAAGTTTGCCATGAAGACAACAGAGAGAGTGGGTGAGGGACGGGGGATTAAAGTGACAGCAACAAGGTGTGGGAGGACCCCGTAGCACGTGGGCAGAACGTGCAAACTCCACACAGGAAGCACACGAGCTTGGGATCCAACCCAGGCCCCTGAATATTTGAGCCCCACTGTGGCAGGTGAGCATTGCGCAGTATCAGTTATAGCAGATTAGCCATTAAAGTTCAAAGTAAAATTCGTTATCAGACTACATGCACGTCACCACATACAACCCTGAGATTCTTTTTCTGCAGGCATACTTAGCAAATCTATAGAACAGTAACTACAAACATTGGGAACTGCTAACTGTGCAAATACAGATATAAATAAATAGCAATAAAAATGAGCATGAAGTAACAATGTAAGAGTCCTTAAGTGAGTAGCTATCCCCTTGTGCGAGTCCTGAGGATCCTGTACCTTCTGCATGATGGCAGCAGTGATAAAGAGCATGGCCTGGGTGGTGAGGATTTTTGATGGATGCTGATTTTCTATGCCAGCATTTCATGTAGATGTGCTCAGTTGCTGGGAGGACTTTACCCGTAATGTACTGCGACTTCCTACTCAAAGGCACTGGTGTTCCATACCAGGCTGCGGGCAGTCAATCAGCACACTTTCCACCACACGGCTGTAGAAGTTTGCCAAGGTGTTCAATATCATGCCAAACCTCCGCTGACTCCTGAGGAAGTAGAGGTGCTGCCGTGCTTTCTTCACAATTATATTTATAGGAAGACATTAGTTGAGGAAGAAGACCAAATCGTGTGCTGATACGATTATTTGCAAGAAGCTATGAGACTTTGTTAAAGTAATAGCAGCCGGTAACAACAATTTTTTTGTGTGTGTGTGTTTGTTTTGTCTTCCTCAGGACTGGGAGATAGTTGTCCTTGGGAAGCTGAAATGGGACCTGTCTGTGACAACTCCAAATGACTTCATTGAACACATCCTCGGGAAGCTGGCATTTCTAACGGACAACCTGGAACTTATCAAGAAACACACTCAAACGTTCATCGCCATGTGTGCCACAGGTATGGAGTGGTTGACCACCTGCCTTTGCAGGAAAAGAGGAAGCTAATTATGAATGCCAGTTCTTTTAGAGTCAAGCCCAATTATAACCAAGTGTGCTGAGAGCAAGTAACCTGGTGATGAAAACCTTGACTGCAGTGTTAATTATTTACTGAGATACAACACAGAATAGGCCCTTATTCGATACGGTGTGGAATAAGCCCTTCGAGCCATGCCACCCAGCAAACCCCCAATTTAATCCTAGCCTAATCACGGGCCAATTTACACTAACCAATTAACCGACCATCCGGTATGTCTTTGGACTGTGGGAGCACCCGGAGGAAACCCACACGTTCACGGTTATAATGTACAAATTCCTTAGAGGCAGCGGCAGGAATTGAACTGGGGTCGCTGGTACAGTAAGGCGCCGTGCTAACCATCGCGCTACAGTGCTGCCACGCGGGCAGGTAGATAGAGACAATGCGCAGGATAGAGTTGTACATAAAATTGTTGCAAGACAGTGAAGGAAAAAAGTGAAAGAGCGAACTAGAATCAGAGACACATCCATGGTACACAAGCAGAGGGCAAAAGGAAATCCTTACTTACTGCAACACCATAGGCACAGGTAAGTAGAATTCACAAGAAAGACAACGTAAGCATAAACCATACATAATCCTTGCAAGAAAATCAATTAGAAGAAGAAAGAAAAGTCAATTTTAGTGCATAGTGTTGCTAAAGTATAGTTTTAGGCTTGTGCTGGTGGGTTCAAGAACTGAATGGTTGAAGGGAAGTAGGTTTTCCTGAACCTTTTGGTCTGGTCCCTGAGGTGTTTTTTTTTACCTCTTGCCCGATCATAGTAATTAGAAGAGAGCACCTCCTGTGTGGTGAGGGTTCTTAGTAATTGATGCCAGTATTTCTTTGAAATTGTGTTTTTGATCACTTTTTTAAAAGGTTATTGAGTAGGTGAATCAACTGCTGATCGCTCTAAGATACATTACCATCATCAGCGTTATCAGGGGCTAAGCAGGCGCTACGCCTTGCCCAAGGGTGACCTGAGGCCTAGTGGAGGGAAGGAGTGCCTTGCACCTCCTCTGCTAGCAATGTATCTCCATCCTGCTCTGAGGCTCAGCTCACCTGAAGTTGGGACTGATACAGTCACAAAAAAATATGCTCCTGTGGACCTATTCACTCCACTGCCCAGCATCTACCACGGTTAACCAGGATTGGCTACTTCCAAGGTTCCCAACCTTTCGTATGCCATGGATCCTGTCATTAACTGGGAGCTTTAGGTGAGTTACTCACGTGCAGTCCTTAGGGCTGTTTCAACAAAGTCGGACAAAATGTAAGCACAAAAGATTCTGCTTGTCTTGGTCCGAAACATCCAAGAAACTTCCCTTCATGGACACTGCCTGACGTGTTGAGTTCCTCCAGTATTTTGTGCCTGTCAGTTAACACACACAGGCAATGGAGGAACTCCTACAGTTCAGAGGATGGAAGATGTGGAGATGCATCTCTACCAAAAGCGGTGTAAGGCACTCCTTCCCTCCGCTAGCCTGCAGGTCACCCTTGGGCAAGATGTGGCACCTGCTTAGCCCCCACCCCCCCCCAATCAGTATCACGTGAAACCATGGGAGCAGGTGGCGGGTGGTCGTATGAGCAGCCGGTGCAGATCACAAGTCCTGGTTATGCGACCACTGACGCCAGGCAGACAATCTCCGAAGTGTATTGATAATGGCTGGGGTCGCCTGTCTCATAAAGACTGCCCAGAAGGTAATAGCAAACAACTTATGTAGGCAGATTTGCCAAGAATAATCATGGTCATGGAAAGACCATGGTCGCCCACGACATGCAACACGGAACATAACGAACAAAGATCAGGTCGGGCAGCATCTGTGCAGGTGACAGGCAGTCGATGGTTCATCAGGGCTGGAAAAAGAGATGGGAGATAGCCAGTATAAAGAAATGGATGGAAGGGGTGGAGTGAGAACTGGTGGGTGATGTGTGGATCCAAGTTGAGGGGTGGAGTGGTGATAATCACAAACAGTTTAATATCACTGAGATGTGTGAAGTTTATAGCTCGACAGTAGCAGTACATATTTTTTTTAAAACCAC
Organism: Hemitrygon akajei; assembly: GCF_048418815.1. Taxonomy (NCBI): domain Eukaryota; kingdom Metazoa; phylum Chordata; class Chondrichthyes; order Myliobatiformes; family Dasyatidae; genus Hemitrygon; species Hemitrygon akajei. Next base: position 44,904,596 of record NC_133150.1, on the reverse strand, counting down.
AAGTTACAATGAGAAATATGTATTAAAATTTTAAATTAATTAAATGTGCGTTGTCCATTTAGAGATCTGATGGCAGAGCAAGAAAACACAGCAGTGTCTCCACTTCCCAAGGAGATTGAGGAAAGTGAGGGCCCCCCCCCCCCCCCCATCTTAACTGTATTTTCTAGGAGTACCATTGAGAGTGTCCTGACAAGTAACATCTCCATCTGATGTGGAAGTGGCTGAGCATCAGACCGGAAGTCCCTACAAAGGGCTGAGAGGATCATGGGGGTCTCCTTGCCATCGCGTACGCAGGGACCTTAGTATTATCGAGGATCCCACCCAACCATCCAGCATCCTCTTCGATGTTCTACCATCAGACAGGAGACTCGGATGCATAAAAACAAAGAAGCAGTTTCCAGACAGTATGAGTTTTTCTGTGATAAGCTGCTGGAACATCGGCTGCTGAGGGTGCAATTAGTTTATCCGGGGATTATTTCAGGCTTTGGGGTGCCAAAATAGTGCAACTGCATCACAGCGCTTACGACCCTCGATTGGGGTCCGATTCCCTCCGCTGTTCTGTAAGGGGAGAACGTACAAGCTCTTTAACTGTCTGACTTTCCTCTGGGTGCTCTGGTTTCCTCCCACATTCCAAAGACGTAGCGGTTAGTGCTGGGGTTTGCAACCTTTTTTATGCCACGGACCAATTCCATTATGCAAGGGTTCCGCAGATCCCAGGTTGGGAACCTCCAGGAGTTGAGGAGTTGTGAGCTGTCTCCGCACCCCTTCGCTGATTTGATTCGACAAAGACTACTCCTTTCGCTGTACGTTTTGATGTGCATGTAACGAATCAAGCTGATCACTATTGGAAAAACTCTTTACGGTTCTCGGGGGCGGGACGTACAGTGACCCTCTGTGTGGCCCTGTTTCAGATTTTAACTTTGCCATGTACCCGCCGTCAATGATCGCGACCGGGAGCATCGCTGCAGCTATCCGTGGCCTCGACATCACGTGCAGTAACCTCTCGGGTGAATCTGTGACGGAGCTGCTAGCCAAGATTACCTGCACAGAGCTGGTGAGTTAGCACGAAGGAGGCTGAGGGGCAACTTGAGAGGTGTGTGAGATGAGGGGCACGGATAGAGTGGACAAGCCGGCTCCTTTTTTTTCTCCCCCCGTGCTGCCAGTGGCTTAATACCAGAGGATAGTTGCTGACAACTTTTAAGCAGAGCGGAAGGAAGTGTAGAAGGGACGTCGGAGTTAAGTATTTTACACCACGAGTGCTAAATGCGAGGAAAACACTGCTGAGGGTGGTGGTAAGGGCAGACATATTCAGGACATTTACGAGACTCATGGAGGGCACGTGGATGAAAGAAAAACGGAGGGGTAGGAGGTGTATATGAGAAAAGGGCTAGATTGATTGATAGATAGATACTTTATTCATCCCCATGGAGAAATTCAACTTTTTTTCCAATGTCCCATACACTTGTTGTAGCAAAACTGATTACATACAATACTTAACTCAGTAAAAAAAATATGATATGCATCTAAATCACTATCTCAAAAAGCATTAATAATAGCTTTAAAAAGTTCTTTAGTCCTGGTGGTAGAATTGTAAAGCCTAATGGCATTGGGGAGTATTGACCTCTTCATCCTGTCTGAGGAGCATTGCATCGATAGTAACCTGTCGTGGAGTAGGTGATACATCATGGGCTGAAGGGTCTGCACTGTGTGGTTTTATGTTTTGCTAAATTCACCTCAAATTCACTCCCCTCCACCGTGGCTGCAGAGTTATCCACCTACCAGACTCGTTGCACTTAATAAACGGGGCACTTCCCAAATCTAGGGAGACGCAAGGGATTGCAGTTGCTGGAATCTGGAGCCTTCTGGGGGAGCTCGGTGGGTCGGGTGGCATTTATTTGTTTATTTCTTCCATCCAAGGGAGTAAAAATCTTTATGTTGCGTCTCCGTCGCAGTGTACATGGAATAAGGAATACAGGGAATGTGGGAGGTGTTTTGTATACATTTATGTACAGTCAGATCAATGTGTATTGGTAAATCTGATGGCCTGGTGGAAGGAGCTGTCCCGGAGCCTGTTGGTCCTGGCCTTAATGCTGCGGTACTGTTTGCCAGATGGAAGCAGCTGAAACAGTTTGTGGTTGGGGTGGCTGTAGTCCCTGATGATCCTCCGGGCCGTTTTTACACACCTGCTGCTGTAGACATCCTAAATAGAGGAAAGTTCACATCTACAGCTGTCCACACCACTCTCTGCAGTGCCCTGCGATCAAGGTTCCCGTACCGGGCAGTGATACAGCCGGTCAGGATGCTCTCGATGGTGCCCCTGTAGGAAGTCCTGAGGATCTGGGGACTCACACCAAACATCTTCAGCCATGTGAGGTGAAAGAGGCGCTGTTGTGTTTTTTCACCACAGTGCAGGTGTGATCCTTGGTGATGTGTATACCAAGGAACTTAAAACTACTCACCCTCCCAACTATAGTCCCATTGATGTTAATAGGGACTATCCTGTAATCCATGATCAACTCCTTTATGTGCGCGCTGGTCTAATTGAGTCGAGAGGAGATGATGTTTCCAAGTCAAACCTTGGCTTTGGGACTTGTCAAACCAAAACCAAGAGGATCAGGGGCTTCAGGTGAATGGGGCTGCCACTTCCAGTTCAGTGTTCCCTCTAAAGTGTGCGCGGGCACACATCTTTCGCTGCTAGCATGCACAGGAATTTAAACTGTGCGTAGAAGGTTGCCACCCTCTCCCCCGTTGGCATGACAAGTATATTTCAGTATGGCACACAATCGCATTTCCTTTTCCAGTTTGACAACGTGGAATTTGTGATAATGTGTCTGGTTTGTTTATACTGGTTTTATTGAAGAAATTATTCAGTGCGCACACATTGTCATCACTGGGCAGAGAAAAAAATTGCACGGCACAAGATTTTTGGGCGCCCGTTAGAGGGAGGAACATTGCTCCAGTTTTCCTCTCGAGTTGCAAACCACCCGGGCTCATTGCTGCTGCTTTGCCCTTGCTGGGTCCAAATCCTGGAGAGACTTCCCAGGCAGCACTGAGGGAGTCCCTTCACCGGCAGGCCGTTCGCCTCCGCCTCTGAAGGGCATTTTGCGGGGGGGGGGGGGCAATAAATGCTAAGCTTCTGGTCCCTCTCAAACCTGTAATCTCGCAGAGAGTGGGGTACCAATAAGGTGCTGCAAAACAGCATTGTCTGCTCTTTGGAAGGTCATAGGTCAGAGCAAATTAGGCCATTCGGCCCATCGAGCTTGTCCACCCTTCCATCATGGCTGATTTATTATTCCCCCTCAACCCTATAATCCTGACTTCTCTCCGTAACCTTTGACACCCTAACTAAGCAAGAATCTATCAACCTCTGCCTTAAATACATCTGGTAACTTGGCCTCCACAGCCGTCTCCGGCTAAAGAAGTTCCTCCTCGTGTATATGATTGAAACATATAAGATTATTAAGGGATTGGACACACTGGAGGCAGGAAGCATGTTCCCGCTGATGGGTGAGTCCAGAACTAGAGGCACAGTTTAAGAATAAGGGGTAGGCCACTTAGAACAGAGTTGCGGAAAAACTTTTTCACCCAGAGAGTGGTGGATATGTGGAATGCTCTGCCCCAGAAGGCAGTGGAGGCCAAGTCTCTGGATGCATTCAAGAGAGAGTTAGATAGAGCTCATAGATAGTGGGGTCAAGGCATACGGGGAGAGGGCAGGAACGGGGTACTGATTGTGTATGATCAGCCATGATCACAGTGAATGGCTGGTTAGAAGGGCTGAATGGCCTGCTCCTGCAGCTATTGTCTATTGTCGGTTCTAAAGAAACGTCCTTGTATTCTGAAGCTGTGCCCTTTGGGCCTAGACTTCCTTCGTTACAGGAAAATTCCTCACCACGTCCACTCTGTCCAGGTCTTCCAATATTAATAGATTTCAATGAGATCCCTCCTCATTCTTCTAAACTCCACAGGCCAAGAACCATCAAGCACACCTCATACATTAACCCTTTCATTCCCAGGATAATTTTCGTGAGCCTCCTCCAGACCCCCTCCAATGTCAACACATCCTTTTTTTTTTAAGATAAGGGGCCCAAACCTGCTCTCAATACTCCACAAGTGCAGTCTGACCAGTGCCTTATAGAGAACCGGTGATGCTGAAAGCAGGCTCTCAAACTCTCTGTGGCCGCCCCAGTAGAAATGCAAGCAGCTATCCGAGCTCACTCTGCAGTGAGGCGGTTGTACAGGTATTTTGGACCGGGTCGGTTAATGGGCTGAGTGCTGTTCTGACAGCAGTGCTGTAAACTGCACAGCACACAGTGATTATGACTCATATCAGGAGCTTCAGCCTGGCCGCGGTATCCCTGACACTAACCACTGAGCGGATCTTTGGATTGCTGTGTCAAAGAAGCTCGTGCCAGTCAGCACTCTCGAATGTACAACCGCTGCTGCTCCTGCTGACAGTAATTATTTTGCCGGTTGCTAAGCAGGATTGGGAAATGCCTAATGTTACAGTAATCGGAAGAGGTGTACAGCTTTTATCGTGCCTGTTACCGAGATCCAGGATTGATACATATAATGCCAGGGGAGCTCAGCAGGTCAGGCAGCATCTCTGGAAAAGAGTGAGCAGTCAACATTTCGGGCTGAGACCCTTCTTCGGGACTGAGAGGGAAGGGTGTGAGATGCCTGAGTTAAAAGTTGGGGGGTGGGAAAGAGGCGAGCTGGAAGGTGACAGGTGAAGCCAGGTGGGTGGGAAAGGTTAAAGGGCTGGACAGGAGAGGAGAGTGGACAACAGAAAGGGAGGTAGTAGGCAGGTGTGAAGAAGTAAAAGGTCAGGCTGGTGGGGGGGGGGGGGGGGGGTGATTTTTGTTCACCAGAAGCAGAAATCAATAGTCGTACCATCAGGTTGGAGGCTACCCAGAGGGAATATGAGGTGTTGATCCTTCGTCCTGAGGATGGCCTTGACACAAGGAGGCCATGGATCAACCTGCCGGAAAGGGAATGGGAAAGATTCAAGACTGGACATTCTTCAGTACACGAGTGTGAAGGAGAACAAAATGATTGTTACTCCAGATCCGATACGGCAAGCACGAAGAACACAATTTTAAAACACTCACGTGCATAGAAAAGCAATTCTATAAAACACGTACAATTAGCTGATGTATGTGGACTGATGGTACCGTATGAACGTGTGACACCAGGGAGTGTGCAGATGCTAGAGATAGAAGCATAGAAAACCTACAGCACAATACAGACCCTTCGGCCCACAGGGCTGTGCCGTACATCCAGAGTAACACATATCAGGGTCCTGATGAAAGGTCTCGGCCTGAAAAGTTGACTGTTATCATTTCTATAGATGCTGCCTGACCCTACTTCCTCCAGTAGTTTGTGTGTTTTACATAAAATGACTCTAGGTGGTGTGTATGTTGTGGTGGGTGGGATAATGGGTGGAGGTGTTGATCAGCCTGATGGCTTGCTGGAAAGTAACTGTTCTTGAGTCTAGTGGTCCTGTTGTGGATGGTACGAAGCCTCTTCCCCGATGGGAGTGGGACAAACGGTCTGAGTTGGGGCTGGGGTGTAGTCCTTCATGATAATTGCTGGCCTTTCTCCAGCACTTTTCTGTATATACGTCCTTGATGGCGGGGTGGGCTGATGCGGGTGATGTGTTCGGCTGTTTGTACATCGAAACGTGCAGTGAAATGTGTCGTTTGCATTCACAGCCAACAGGCCCGAGGACGTGCTGGGGGCAGCCTGCAAGTGTCACCACACGTTCCAACACTCGGCAGAACAACACAAGCCTGTTCCTCCCACACACGCACACCGTCCTCTGACCCCCAGACTAGGCTGTGTTCTTCAGCCTACGGCAGACTCTGTTTCGGACACGCAGACTTTGGGCCTTTGACTGCCAGGGAGGTCTGCAGACCTAGTGGTCTGGCCGAGGGGCCTCGACTGCCCACCTTCCAGTTCCATAGCACAAGAGCCGGCCTCCCCTCCATAGACGCTGAATACACTTACCACTGCCTCAGCAAAGCAGTCAATGTAGACTCCACCCACCCTGGTCATTCTCACTTCTCTCCCACCCCAGCCATAAGATAAGATAAACGCAATCAGAAATAAAAGCAAAGCTTATTTTAGTATATAGTTTTATCAAAGTTACCATCGTGTTGCTAAACCCCGGTGATTAAGGCTTCAACATTTGGTTCAAGAACTGAGCAGTTGGCAAGGAAGTAGCTGTTCTTGAACCTGATTCTGCAGGACTTCAAGCTGCAGTACCTCCACCCTGGTTTAATTGTTTACTTTGCGATACAGTACAGAATAGGCCCATCTGGCCCTTTGAGCCCATCCTCCCCAATGTAACTCTTAACCTAATCAGCAGACAATGTACAATGACTAATTAACCTACCAACCAGTGCATCTTTGGACTGTGGGAGGAAACCGTAGCACCCATAGGAAACCCACGCATTGCAAGAGAAGGGCATACAGACTCCTTACAGGGGACACTGGGATCGAACTGCGAGCTCCACCTCTAGCTGCTGCGGTACCGAGGCACCTGATTAAAGCTGTGAAAAGGTGTGTGGCCTGGATGGTGAGGATCGTTGGAACCCGGCACCTCCAGTGGGGGCGGAGAGATGTGCCCTGCCACGTTGGCGAATGATATACCAGACCACAATGTCAGTGCCATTGGCGATTGTCTTATTAGTGTTACATTCAGAGTGTTGTCAGACTGTCCTGGCTTGGTGGATAGGTGTGAAGCTGCCACCCGAACGAGAAATGGAGGGAGGCAGCAGTCCCCATGGTAACCATCCGGAAGGAGTTCAAAGCACTTGGGCCTAGCTTCTGTCTTAGTCACACAGCACAGGAATGAGTCCTTTAGCCTGACGTCCATACTGACCCAACTGGTCTACATGAGCCAGTCCAATTGGCCTGCATTTTGCCCCTATCCTTTTCTATCAAAGTACCTTCCAAATGTCTTAAAGTGATTGAACCTACCCATGGCAGCTCGTTCTATATAACCATCACCATCTTTCCTTAAACCTGTACACCCTCTATTTTAGACTTCCCCCATCCTGGGAAAATGATGGTGACCGTCCAGCTTACCTGCACCCTTGGTGAATTTGTACGGTCTTCATTTAAATGCTCTGCCCCTAACCCCACTGAGACTGAACCTGGCACCGTTATCCTTTCTGGGATCTTACTTAACTAGAGACACCTGCCAACTGGAAGTTTGAACGTCCCAGCACTAGTGGTCCCTTCCAGTGCCCAGGTTCGGTAGTGCCAGCCCTGTTCACCCCTGTTGCTGGACCAGGACACACCATGTCCAATTTCCTTACCCATTACCATAACAACTGCTCCCTACATTAAAGTCAGTTTGAATTTAAAGTCCGTGTGTGTACAAATGCTATGAGAAACTTAACTTGCAGCAGCATCGCAGGCAAAGAGCATCAGAAACAATATTCACAAGAAAATCATAAATTTGTCAGAATCAGGTTTAATATCACCAGCATATATCATGAAATTTGTTGTAATGCAGCAGCAGTACATTGCAAAACTGAGTAATAAAACTTAGTTGGCATGGCTGTTAGCGTAGCTATTAGTTTAACAGTATAACAGTGCCAGCAACCTGGGTTCAGTTCCCACCACTGCCTGTAAGTAGTTTGTATATTCTCTCCTTGACTGCGTGGGTTTCCTCCAGGTGCTCTGGTTTCCTCCCACAATCCAAAGCAGTACAGGTTAGTAGGTTAATTGGTCACACGGGTGTAATTGGCGCGGGCTCATTGGGCCGAAAGGACGTGTTACTGTGCTGTATCTCTTAAATAAAGAGAGAATTCAAAGCTGTTGATCCTCTCCACCACTGATTTCCCAACATAGACTGGTGCACTTCTGCCCTCCCTCCTCTTCCTGAAATCAGTAATCAGCTCTTCAGTTTTGCTTGTGTTGAGGTGGAATTTAAGTGAGGGCTCATGCGAGTTGGGGGCCAAGTGTGTGGGTGTCAGATGTCCTATCGGAGACTTGTTCCTGATTATGCTCAGTGCTGTGAGGGTTTACCATCAGTGCACATCCGCAATTATTTACGCTCAGCAGCCACTTGGTTAGGTACACCTGCCCATTAAGGCAAATATCTAATCAACCAATCATGTGGCAGCATCTCAACGCTTAAAAGCATGCTGACATGGTCAAGAGGTTCCAGATGTTGTTCAAACCAAGCAGAATGGGAAAGAAAGTGACTTTTGACCGTGGGGTGATTGTCGGCACCAGATGAGGTGATTTGAATATCTCAAACTGCTGATCTCCTGGGATGTTCACGCACAGGGGAGAATGGTACAAAAAGGAGAAAAAAAATATCCAGTGAGTGGCAGTTCTGTGGGTGAAGACGTCTTGTTAATGAGAGGTCAGAGAACGGCCTGACTGGCTCAAGCTGACTAACTCAAATAACCATGTGTCACAACAGCAGTGTGCAGAGGACCCTCTGTGAACGTACCACACATCGAACCTCACTGATGGGCTACATGAACGTACACTCATGAGGCACAGGAGATACCAAATAAAGTGATCACTGAGGGTATATTCTGTAAACCTCTGAAGATAGTTTAGTTGTTTATTTCTTCTGTCTCTATTCTTTATTTGAATTTTTAAAAAGCAGCAGTGGACATTGGGAGGGGGTGGAATTGGAAAGCAGGCTATTTGAGAGTATAGTTTCCTGCATCTCCTTTGATCGTGGTAATTGGAACCAATTATAATGCAACAACCCCCCGAAGGCTCTTGTTCTGCTATTCATCCTGAAGGAGAAAGATCGGGATGAGTTTACCTCGAGAGTATTGTTCTTGTTCTTTCATCTCTCTCTCCGTCAAGCACTCAATACCTCTCAAACCGTGCTGTTACCTGCGCTGCGGCGAGCTGGAAGTTTCTGTTTCTCCCCCCTCCCCTTCGGAAAGTTGTTCTCTTTTGGCTTCTCAGCTGCTTCCCTCCTGGACAGCTGTTGAAGATTAGGAGAAAAAGCCTTCTCTCTTTGAGGGATGTGCCCGGGCATTGTGAAGCCAAGAACCTGAAGCAAATGGTGCACAATAGATGGCAGTGGGTGAATGAAATCTGGCTGCGTCTAAAGTTACGGGACGCGGACAAAACCAGCCACTTAGATGTTTGTGAGCGCTGGCTTGTGGGGCAGTCTGCTTGAAAAGGGAACAGATGGAAGGTTGCGTTCTTAGTGATATCTGGCGGTAAAGATCAGCTTTTTTTTAAACTGTTTTCACATTCTTTCTCTCCCCCTTCAACACGAAAGTCACAGATTTTTCTAAAAACATGACTATTAGGATGTCAGTACCGAACACGGACCTTGAGGGTGTGAATATGTTCTCAGTTGAGAGTTACTTTCTTCACTCCCCCCGCCCCCCCAACACCATTTCAGTTATTAAGTTTTTTTTCACACTAAGGTAAGTTTCCTGTGGTGGATCTTAACTGCATTTTATAGGAGCATCACCGAGACTGTCCTGACAAGTTATGCAACTCCATCTGGAATGAAAGGAGTCGAGCATTGGACCGGTAGTCCCTATGCAGGACTGTGAGAGTGGCTGAGAGGATCATAGGGGTCTCAGGGACATTTATCAGGAGCACGGCATACGCAGGACCCTTGATATTATCAAGGATCCATCCATTCAGCATCGTCTGACCTTCCACCATCAGGCAGGAGACTCTGATGCTTAAAAGCAAGAACAGTCAGGATGGGGGGCAGTTGCTTCCCTCAGGCCATTAGGCTTCTGAACTCCCTCTCACTTTGTATTCAAAGTGTCACCGGTTAAGCTATTCCATATCTTATATTTATGCACTTTATCTGTAATCCATCTGTAGATTTCATCCTTACTTTCATAAGCTGTGTGTGTTTTGTGTGCTACAGTGCTTTATACTCTGGTTTGGAGAAACATCTTATTTGACAGTATACATGTATATAGTTAAATAACAATAGACTTGAACAGTGCTGACTGAAACGCTACCCTCTGTGTCACTGCCCCCATTGATAAATGGGGCAGGTTCAGTGAAGATATGAAGTGTGCTCTCGTAAAGTAGCGAGGGGCTTGGTGGAGCTGACCCATTAATGCCAGTAGCGAGTTTCAGTTTAGGTTTAGGGTTAGGTGTTGATTTGAAATAGTGAATTGGCTCGATTGTATAACATTTCAGCTGCCAATTGTATTTCCACCGTGCAGGAGGTGAGAATTCTTATTAATGATGTAGTGGAGGTTCTATTTTTAATTTACCACTTCCTTTACCGTGCAGTGTGAACCTCGAATTCCTGGTAAGAATAGATAGCCTGCTCTTTTAAGTTGTCATATCAATGAGGTAAAGTCTCTTGATTGTCGCATTATGTGATAGTGTAGTACTCCAGCCTAAAAATATACTGGCAATGTTCTTTAATTTTGCTTTCACTTCTTTCCCCTCGCATGCCATGGCCCTAATCTACCAAATAAGACCATAAGACATAGGAGCAGAATTAGGCCGTTTGGCCCATTGAGTCTGCTCTGCCATTTCATCACGGCTGATCCATTTTTCCTCTCAGCCCCAATCTCCTCCCAGAGCGGCTTTCCACGAAAGGCTTCAGCATCACAGTTGTATTGTGATACTACTGCATTGCAAAAAGGCTGGGGGTCCACAGTCGTGTTGTCTTCCTTAGATTTACTGTGCGCGTCCACAAGGAAGCAAGTCTCAGTGTTGTATAGGGTGACATATACGTACTTAAAAGGCGAGTAGTCCCAGGTTCGAAACATTCAAGAGAACGTTCGATAAGTACATAGGTGATAGGAGTACGGTAGGCTATGGTCCCTGTGCAGGTCAATGGGAGTAGGTAGTTTAAATGGTCTGGCACGGACTAGATGGGTGGAAGGGCCTGTTTCTGTGCTCTACTTTTCTATGACTATAGGTCAGGAAATTTGTGGTTTAGCAACTCACCCACTCGCCTTCCTTCCCCCTCACCTGATCTCACCTATCACCTGCCAAGCTTCCAGCACCCCCACCTCCACACACACACACACACACACACTCCCACCACCTTATTCTGGCTGCTTTTCTCTTCCTTTCCAGGCCTGAAAGGTCAACTCTTTATTCCTTTCAGTAGCCGCTGCCTGACCGGCTGAGCTCCTCCAGCATTCTGCGTGAGTGTGTTGTTCTGCATTTCCAGCATCAGCAGAACCTCTTGCTGTTGGATGTACCAGCAACTGCTGGCAGTGCGATTTGATTCCCATCCCAGGGTAGTACGATTTGTCCCATAAGACAAAGGAACAAAAGTCAGCCATTCGGCCCATCGAGTCTGCTCCGCCATTTCATCGTGAGCTGATCCAATCTCCCCTTTAGTCCCATTCCCCCACCTTCTCACCATAACCTTTGATGCCCTGACTACTCAGATACCTATCAATCTCTGCCTTAAATACACCCAATGACTTGGCCTCCACTGCTGCCCGTGGCAACAAATTCCACAGATTCACCACCCTCTGGCTAAAAAAATGTTTTCGCATCTCTGTTCTGAATGGGCGCCCTGCAATCCTCAAGTCATACCCTCTCGTACTAGACTCCCCCGTCATGGGAAACAACTTTGCCACATCCACTCTGTCCATGCCTTTCAACATTCGAAATGTTTCTATGAGGTCCCCCCTCATTCTTCTAAACTCCCAAGGAGTATAGTCCAAGAGCGGTCAAATGTTCCTCATATGTTAACCCTCTCATTCCCGGAATGAGAGGTCCCTGCCTCCACCACAGAGCTGGAGGCTGAGGCTTAGTCCGAGAACTTCTGGCAAACCAGTGGAAAGTTCAGATCAGTGGTATCATCAGGAAATGAACATTTCCAGATATGACCTCCTGTGCACAGTAAATCAGAATTAGGAGGTTGTTTGGCTGTGACAAAAGAATAATAATGATAATAACAATAAGAAGGTTGTTTCTGCCTTTTTCTAGCTTCTTCACCCTTCACTTTCAGTCCTGATAAAGTGTCTCGGCCTGAAAAGTAGGCTGTTTATTCCCCTCCCTAGATACAGCCTGGCCTGCTGAGTTCCTCCTGTAATTTGTGTATGCTACTTTGGACTTACAACATCTGCAGAACCTATTGTGTTTATAAAGCTGCTAAACTACATTTCCACCCCCCACCAGCCCCCAGCCCCCAAGACATGGATGTTGCTGGTCCCCAGATGAAGAGATCTTGATCCAATATGTCTGTCCATTTCTCACCACAGATGCTGCCTGACCCACTGGGTAGTTTGTTGCTCCAGGTTCAAGCGTCTCCTGTCTCTTGTATCTCCAACATTAATGGCTCTGAGCAACAGTGGGTATCAGGAGTTAACCCTAATGATGTTTCTTGCACTGCATATACAGTGACATGCAAACGTTTGGGCAGCCCTGGTCAAAATTTCTGTTGCTGTGAATAGCTAAGCGAGTAAAAGATGACCTAATTTCCAAAAGGCATAAAGTTAAAGATGACACATTTCTTTAATATTTTAAGCAAGATTACTTTTTTATTTCCATCTTTTACAGTTTCAAAATAACAAAAAAAGGAAAAGGGCCCAAAGGTGGGCCCCCTGCATGGTCGTACTTAGTAACACCCCCTTTGGCAAGTATCACAGCATGTAAACGCTTGCTGTAGCCAGCTAAGATTCTTTCAATTCTTGTTTGGGGGATTTTCGCCCATTCTTCCTTGCAAAAGGCTTCTAGTTCTGTGAGATTCTTGGGCCGTCTTGCATGCACTGCTCTTTTGAGGTCTATCCACAGATTTTTGATGATGTTTAGGTCGGGGGACTGTGAGGGCCATGGCAAAACCTTCAGTTTGCGCCTCTTGAGGTAGTCCATTGTGAATTCTGAGATGTGTTTAGGATCGTTATCCTGTTGTAGAAGCCATCCTCTTTTCATCTTCAGCTTTTTTTTTACAGACGGTGTGATGTTTGCTTCCAGAATTTGCTGGTACTTAATTGAATTCATTCTTCCCTCTACCAGTGAACTGTTCCCCGTGCCACTGGCTGCAACACAAGCCTAAAGCATGATCGATCCGCCCCCGTGCTTAACAGTTGGAGAGGTGTTCTTTTCATGAAATTCTGCACCCTTTTTTCTCCAAACATACCTTTGCTCATTGCAGCCAAAAAGTTCTATTTTAACTTCATCAGTCCACAGGACTTGTTTCCAAAATGCATCAGGCTTGTTTAGATGTTCCTTTGCAAGCTTCTGACGCTGAATTTTGTGGTGAGGACGCAAGAAAGGTTTTCTTCTGATGACTCTTCCATGAAGGTCATATTTGTGCAGGTCTCGCTGCACAGTAGAACAGTGCACCACCACTCCAGAGTCTGCTAAATCTTCCTGAAGGTCTATTGCAGTCAAATGGGGGCTTTGATTTGCTTTTCTAGCAATCCTACAAGCAGTTCTCTCGGAAAGTTTTCTAGGTCTTCCAGACCTCAACTTGACCTCCACTGTTCCTGTTAACTGCCATTTCTTAATTGCATTACGAACTGAGGAAACGGCTACCTGAAAACGCTTTGCTACCTTCTTATAGCCTTCTGCTTTGTGGGCATCATTTATTTTAATTTTCAGAGTATTAGGCAGCTGCTTACAGGAGCCCATGGCTGTTGATTGTTGGGACAAGGTTTGAGGAATCAGGGTATTTATAAAGCTTTGAAATTTGCATCACCTGGCCTTTCCTAGCGATGACTGTGAACAAGCCATAGCCCTAACAAGCTAATTAAGGTCTGAGACCTTGGTAAAAGTGATGTGAGAGCTCAAATCTCTTGGAGTGCCCAAACTTTTGCATGGTGCTCCTTTTTTTTTTCCACTCTAAAATTGTACAGAACAAAAATAATACACTAATCTTGCTTAAAATGTTGAAAAGAATGTTTCATCTTTAACTTTGACTTGTGGAGATCAGTTCATCTTCTGCTTAACTATTCACAGTAACAGAAATTTTGACCAGGGGTGCCAAAACTTTCACATGCCACTGTAGACCAGTCCAGACCAAATATAGCAGGCTTCCTTCACTGACGGTCATTCATTCACCAGTTCTGAGCAAGGGTCCCCGGCCTGAAACTTCAGCTGCTTTCTCTTTCCACAGCTGCTGCTTGTCTGGCTAAGTTCTTGAGTGTTTTCTGTTTCTGTATTTGTAAACTAGATGAATTTGTGCCTCATTTCAGTAGTTTCTGTATTATGGTTGCTGTCTTTTTTTAAATCCCATACTTATTTAATGGTTTGAATTTAAATTCCCCAGGATTTGAACTCGATTCTGGCCACCATGCTCTTACAGCGGCCTGGTCTAGTGTTCCTGTCACTGCACTTGAACAAAGTCACAGGAAATTCTCCAAGGGAGATTGAAGTTGTAGGAGCACTCAGTATGCCATTCAGAAGTTCCTTGTCAAGTCAAAGAACACTACAGCTCTGAAACAGGCCCTGCTCCCTCCATACCCTTCCCATCCATGTACCTAGCCCATCGAGTCCAGGCTGGCTGGCAGGGCAACCCATTTCCCAATAATTGTTCTACGCATCCCAGTCCTCTTCCCCCCCACATTCCCATCAGCTCGATACCCTGATGAGGTTGCCGGGGGCCTGTGTGGAGCTGTGCTCAACCTCTCCTATCCACGTAGCTGTCCAATTGCCTAATCGTACCTGCCCCTGCCCCTCCTGCTGACAGTTCGTTCCAGATACCCGCCAACCACTCCCCTACAGTTCCAAATTAAAGATCACTGGGTTAAGGTGCGAAGGGAAGGATTTAAGAGTCCTGAGGGGCAACTTCTTCCATACAGTGGTTGGCGGGTATCTGGAACGAGCTGTCAGCAGAAGGGGCAGGGGCAGGTACGATTAGGCAATTGGACAGCTACGTGGATAGGAGAGGTTGAGCACAGCTCCACACAGGCCCCCGGCAACCTCATCAGGGTATCGAGGACGGGCTTATAGCGTTGCAGGGGCATCTGAGACCGACTGATCAGCAGTCAGTCATACACTGGGACTCCAGAGCAGTGCACACCAAGTTTTGGAGGAGCTCAGCAGGTCAGCCAGCGTCAGGGGAGAAGAATAAACAGTTGATGTTTTGGGCCGAGACCCTTCATCAGGACTGGAAATGAGAGGGGAAGAAAGTGTGGGGGTACAATCTGGCAGGAGGTAGAGATACAGGGCTGAAGAATGAGGAATCTGATGGGAGAGGAAGGTGGACCTTGCGGAAAGGGAAGTGGGGGGGCAGGGTGGGTAACCAGAGGGAGCTGAGGAGAAGAGAATTGAGACCTGCGGTGAGAAGAGCTCAGGCTGTAGTGAAATTGTAGCTTAACTTTTCTGCAAGCTTTGATTGTCAGGATGTGAGAAAGCTGGTACATTTCAGTTCCATGAGGTGAATTGCATGTACAAAAAAGGTGAGTTAACTCGAAAGATTAACATGGTTCAGTGACCATTTCAGCCGCCCACTCACTTGTAGTGTTCTTTGCGGTGATGTACAAATGCAGTGATTCGAAGGGAGAGCTGTACACCGACACTGGGGAAATTCGGTTAGCTTAGTCATCTTTTCTGGGAATGTGTTCGTTGGTAAACGGTGAGAAATTTTTTTTTAAACATCAAGAGGTTTCCTTCAAGAGGCGTGCAGCTGACATGTATAACTGAGCACCTTCACTCTCTCGATAGGAAGGGAAAGGAGTTTTGGCTCTCAGTTGAGGACCATCTTCACGTGGGGTCATTGGGGTTGAGACTAACGCCACCTTTGTGCAATTAAAGAGAGACCTGCATTTGTGTAACACCCTTGCATCCCCTGTCACTGCAGAACTTGGATGTGTCCAAGACAAGGAAGTGGGCAAGAAAAATCTTCACAGACACCACCCACCCTGCAAACTGTCTCTTCCAAGAGCTCCCTTCTAGAAAACGCTATATATGGTTAATAAAACAAAAACCATGCCATCTTAAAAGTTTCTCCTTTTCTTCCTCCCCAAAATCCTGGGGCAGTTAATCTGATCAACCATTCTAGTTAGTTTCTCACCCCACCCCCATTACCCCTGTCACTACACTGTAAACACTTTATAGAAAAAAATGGTTTAAAGCATCACACACACACAATGCTGGAGGAACTCTGCAGGTCAGACAGCGTCTGTGGAAATGAATAAACAGTCAATGTTTCGGGCCGAGACCCTTCTTCAGTACACCAGTACACTGTATAATACAGTTTACATCGTAAATATGCGCTGGTATATATGCACATTTTATTCCAAATGGGTATTTTGACCTCCAACTTTTTTTTTGTATAGTTCTTCATTCTTTATAATTGCTAGATTTTTTTTGTTGCATATTACTCCGGGACCAACACACCACAGCAGATTCCTAAAACGTCAACATATATGGCAAATAAAATTAATCATTGATCCACGAGAGACAGCAGGGGTCGTAGAGCACCTCGGCACAGAAAATGGGCCTTTGGCCTGTCTAGTCCCTGCATATAAACTGTCTGAGTAGGAAGGAAAAGAAGCTTTCGCTTGTTCAGTGTCTCAGTGGAGCGCCGCTCCCATGTGGGGTTGTGCCAGGAGGGACTAGCAGTACCTTCGCAGTAAAAGAGGGATTGTGCATTTGTTTAGCGTCCTGTACATCCCCTGTCAAGGTATTACAACACAGCTCTCAGCTGATAAAACGTTTCCTCTTGCGAAGCGGGGACCGCAGCAGTTGATTGCTGCACATTGAGATAATGTAGTTGACTATCAAAGGGGGTCCTGCCCGCACTGCACTTCCCTTCCTCCTCTCGTCCACTCTTCTCTCCTGTCAGATTACTTCCTCTCTGGCCTTTTATCTTTCCCACCCACCTGTCCTCACCTGTCACCTTCCAGCTAACCTTCTTCCCACCATCCCCACATTTTTATTGTGACATCTTCCCCCTTCTTTTCCAGACCCAAAGAGGGGTCTCAGCCTGCAACATTGACTGTTTATTCCTCTCCATAGAAGCTGCCTCGCATAGAATAGTACAGCACGGTACAGGCCCTTCAGCCCACAATGTTGTGCCAACCCTTAAACGCTGCCTCCCATATAACCCCCCCCCCCCCCACCTTAAATTCCTCCATATACCTGTCTAGTAGTCTCTTAAACTTCACTAGTGTATCTGCCACCACCACTGACTCAGGCAGTGCATTCCACGCACCAACCACTCTCTGAGTAAAAAACCTTCCTTTAATACCCTCCTTGAACTTCCCTCCCCTTACCTTAAAGCCGTGTCCTCTTGTATTGAGCAGTGGTGCCCTGGGAAAGAGGCGCTGGCTGTCCACTCTGTCTATTCCTCTTAATATCTTGTATACCTCTATCATGTCTCCTCTCATCCTCCTCTCCAAAGAGTAAGGCCCTAGCTCACCTGCTGAGCTCCTCCAGCATTTTGAGTGCATGTGTTGCTCTGGATTTCCAGCATCTGCAGAACTTCTTGTGTCTTAAATTTAAAAAAAAAGAACTTTAATTGTCACACCTACTTTGGAACAGACAATGAAATGTGTGGTTTGTATTAATGACCAGCACAGTGCGAGGATTGTACTGGGGTAGCCCGCAAGTGTCGCAGTACTTCTGGCACCAACGTAGCGTGCCCACAGCTTACAGACCTGCACGTCTTTGGAACGTGGGATGAAACTGCAGCCCGTGTGGCCATGGGGAGAACATGCAAGCTCCTTACGGATGGCGGTGGGGACAGGTGCTGTGAAGCTTTGCGCTAACTGCTGCGCTACCATGCTGAGCTGCAGGGGAAGGAGGGAGGGAATCTGAAACAGGAACCGGAAAATGCAGGTATCCTGCAAGTAGGTCAGGCAGCGTCTGTGGAGAGAGTAAAACATTCAGTGTTTGTGGGGAGGTGGGGGGGGGGGGGGGGGGGTCCGTGACTCTGGTCAGTCCTAGGAGAGATAGAGGTACAAGTTAAAACCAGAGAGATGGAGAGGGATGTGTCAATATTAACCATCCAGTTCCCCTCTGAATGGGGGAGGAATGGATTGCGGGGAAATCTGGTAGGATTGCCAGCACAGATTCAATGGGTAGAAATGGCCATGCCACCAGCTCATTGTCAAATGCCTGGCAGCGCACTCAATGGGCCGAGTGGCCTCATTCTTTTCCTCTGTCTTTTGGCCTTCTGGTTATCACCACTCTGAAAATCCATCTCAGGTTTATTATCACTGACACATTGGAGTGAATATTGTTACTTTGCAGCAGTGATACAGTGCAAGGCATTAAAAATTAAGCTACAACATAAAATAAAGTAAAAGGAACAGCAAGATAGGGTTTATAGATTGTTCTGAAATCTGATGGCAAAGGAGACAAAGCTGTTCTTAAAATGTTGAGTGGGTGTCTTCAGGCTGCTGTATCTCCTCCCTGACAGTAGTAGAAGGGGGCATGCCTTGAATGGTGAAGGCTCTTAGTGATTGATGCCACCTTCTTGAGAAATCTCCTTCCACCTTCAGTCCGTGACCAGACCGTTGTAACGTTGGTCAGTCCTTGAGAATTTGACCAACATGCAAAACGCTAGAGCAGGGGTTCCCAATCTGTTTTGTGCCATTGACCAAACCATTAACCAATGGGTCCGTGAACTTCAGCTTGGGAACCTCTACGCTAGAGGGATTCAGGAGGCCATACAGCATCCACGTAGGGAAATAGACACTCAACGTTTAGGGTCGAGTCTCTTCATTGGGACAGAAAAGACAGAAGGGAGATAACTGGCATAAAATGGTGAAGGGAAAGGATGAAGTAAAAGCAGGCGGTTGATTGGTGTATCCATATGTGGAAATGATGTAATAAGCTTGCAGGAAGTGACAAAGGACTGAAGAAGATGGAATCTGATAGGAGAGGACAGTAGACCATGGAATACAGGAGGTGGGGAAGGGAACCAGATTTGTGGGTGCTGGGTAAATGGGGGTTCTTTCTCCATCAACCTTTTGTCACTTCCACCTATCACCTGTTAGCGTCTGACATAATTCCCACTTCTCTCCCCCCCCCCCCCCCCTTTACCTGGATCCACATCACCTGCTGTTCCCCCACCTTTTTCCAGTCCAAAATGGCAAGTGTTGATTTCCCTCTTGTTGATGCTGCCTGACAGGTTGAGTTATTTAAGCATTTTGTGTGAGTCTTACTTTTCTCTGTCACCTCCATTGCATTTATTTATAAGCAACCTTGTCCATTTCCATTGCTTTGAGTCCGTCGCACCTGTCCCCACGATGAGGTTTTCCTTTCCAGAACATCAGACGTGTCTTGCTTCTTCACAGAACAGGGTTTCCCTTCCTCCACCACTGGTGCTGCCCTCACCCTCATCTGCTCCATTTCCCGAACAGCCGCATGCACCCCATCTTCCCGCCACCCTAACAGAAGCAGAGTTCCTCTAGTCCTCGCCTACCACCCCACGAGCCTCCATCGTTCTCTGCAACATCCAACCGCCTGCAAAGGGGTCCTACCACCAATCATATCTATCTCTTCCCTTGCACCCTCCATGATTCCTTTATCCATCCGTCCCTCCCGGCACCTACCCCTGCAAACAGCCTAAGTGTGACACCTGCCCACTCACCTCCTCCCTAAACCGTCCTTCCAGGTGAGGTGGGGTTGTCTTTTGTGTCCGGCGCTCCCGATGAAGCCTCCTCTACGTCAGTGAGACCCGTCGTAAATCAGGAGACCACTTCATCGAGCACCTCCACTTCACCCGCCACAAGTGGAACCTTCCGGCGTTCAAGCGTTTGAATTCCCATTCCCATTCTGCCATGTCAGTCCATGGCCTCCTCTTGTGCAACGATGAGGCCACTCTAAGGGTGGAGGAGCATCACCTTTAGGTAGCCCCCATCCTGATGGCATGAAGATCGATTTCTCCTTCCCCTCTCCTATTCCCCCCCCCCCCCCCCCCCGGCCTCACTTGCCTATCACCTCTCCCTGGGTGCCTCCCTCCCCTTTCTCCTCCGGTTCACTCTCCTGTCCTGGCAGATTCCTTTCTCACCCTCGTGGCTTCACCTCTCACCTTCTAGCTGTCTTCCTTCCCCCTTCCCTCAACCTTTTTATTCTGGTGTCTTACCCCAAGTCCTGAAGAAGGGTCTCAAGCTAAAACGTTTGTTCATTTTCGTAGACGCTGTCTGACCTGCTGAGTTCCTCCAGCGTTTTGAGTGTGTTGGTCTGGATTTCCAGCATCTTCAGACTTCCTTGCGTTTATTACTTCTATTAATGTTGTTGTTGTTTCTACCAGGACTGCCTCAAGGCTTGTCAGGAACAGATTGAAGCTGCCCTCACGGAGAGCCTAAAACAGTCTCAACAGCAACAGGGCAGAACCATGTCAAAGACAGTGTACAAGCCAGATCTCACCAGCACTCCGACAGACGTAAGAGATGTCAACCTGTGAACACCTCGGGCAGCTTTGATTTCAATGAAGAAATGCGGCTTAGCTTTTATAGTACGTCAATATATCCAACCAAGATTCTCTCTTTCTTTGATTCAATTGGGGCGGAAACACCGATGAAGACTCAAGACTTGAAGGAAGATTGTGGAAAAAGAAATGTAGCATTGATAATCAATCATCTTACGAACACTTGCATCTTGTGACTGTGATGTTTATATAGAAGGGAACTGGAATGTGATTGGTAGCAAATCTAGTACTGAATCCAACCACCCACTTCGTGTGATGGGTGTGTTGGAATATCGTGTTTTCCCCCCCACCCCCCTCAACACCTTCCTAAGAGCGATGTGGCCGATTCATCTTCACTGTAACCTTCCTGTTAACTATGTGCACCATCTCGCTTTCAGCTAACGTCCAAGAGCTACTGAAAGATTATCTCCTCAAACCTTTGCAGAAGTTTGCTTTACAATTTAAAAAAAAATAAGGATGTAAGCCTTGCAAAAAAATATATATAAGTACAATTAATAGGGACGTTCATTTAACAAGCACATGACTGCCTTTGATCTGATCCCCTGCGTGCTTAAATCAGTATTCGTAGCTTGCTTAATGGAGGTGTTCTGGTAAGTGGGCGATTCTAATGTTAAGATGTCCCAGTTAGCAGACCTCAGCTGTTTTGCACAGTGGCATATGAGGATATAACTCTGTAATATATAGATTAGTTTTGCTACTTGGTTTGATGGAGGGATGGTAAGAAACCTCTTAAATGCAGCATGTTAAGTTGTGATGTACCAATTTGTAGACATCAATGTTGTTTTGCACAATGATATACAAGGTTCTAATTGTATATAATATTTAAGAAGGCAGTAACAAATAGTGGGAAACCAGAAAGAAAAGAATTGTAGGGGTAACCTGGAATATAAATTACTAGATTTTCAGACTGCTATGGCCCCAATTTTAAAAATATATTTACACAGGTGTAACGGAATACTGTTATTCCCCGATATTAGAATGTGTGCCTTGTGCTTTGTGCTCATGCGGTATATTTAATGGTTTTCCCCAAGTTCCTGTCTATAAGTAAGGAAGCCTTGTATTGGAGTGCATTGGAGAAAGTCCAGTGTAGTCTTTATAATATTTGACATTCTTCCTGTACTTGAACAGAAGCACAGTTATTGTAATGACTACAGTGGATTCTGTCTTGTTGGGGGTGGGGTGGCGTCCACACTGGTTTCGTTAGACTCGCGCCTGTCCTGGTTGCTTCCGGGCTGTTTCTGCGCGGAGGTGAGCGGCCGTCACTGCGCCAGGTCTGAGTGGAACGAGACGGAAGTGACCCGTTACTTTTGCACGGTGACGTTGCAGAGAATCCTTTGGTTGGGACAGGGCCTTGTATATCCAGTGGCTTCCTACTGGAAAGAGAGTGGGAAAGGATGAGCGTAAGGCATTGTAGGATGTAGCAGGGTGTGGGTGCACGTAGAGACTGGAACTCAAGCCAGGGTATTTTTCAAAGCAGAAGCCACAGCCACTTTAGAACAGAGGACAGCACCAGCTCACCACGTCTGTGCTGACCACAGTGCCAATCTGTTACAACCTGCCTGTACATAGTCCATGTCCCTCTATTTCTTGCCTGTCCATGTGGCTGGCTTAAAAGCCTCCAAATAAAAAAACATTCCTGATGTTTTTATTCCTACTGTATTCCCTGGCAGTGAGTTCCAGACACCCGCCACTCCCTGTTTAAATCAAACTTTCACCACTGACCTCCCTCTCGCCTTAAACCTGTGCCTTCTAGCATTGGACAACTACACCTAGGGGGTGGACAGTGATCCCGTCTATCATCTCATAAACTTCCGTTGGGTCCTCCCTCGGCCACTGGCACTCCCAACCTCTCCATGTGGATAATACTCACCAAACCAGTCGGTGGCTGTGAGGGAGCTTTTGAAGAGATTGAACCAGCTGCATTTAAACAGCATGGACATTAGGATGGGGGGCAGTGCAGTGCCCAAAGATTGTATAGCTGGAACAACTAACTAAGGTGCTTGTCATTTTTAGCTTTCTTGTGCTGAAAAGTATTGGTCAGGTCCTCCCCAAATAAGACTCACCCTCACCCCCACCCCCAACTTTTGAGTTTTGCATTGAGGGGATTCCTTCTCCAGGGATTTATCGCTTTTCATCATAATTGTTAATTTATAGGCTGGAGCTCCTGAGTATTAATTTCCAGCTTATCAGAAAAGCTTTGCTTTGTGTCTGCATCACAAAGCCTAATCTTGGCTACTTAGAAATAAGAGGTAATTTTTGTTTTCAAAGTTTTTGTTTCAGAAGTCGTAGAAAGAAAGAACCAGTGGTGAAATCACTGGCAGAGTAGAGATCAGGACTTCAGTTCTACGGCATGGATCGCTGACAGGAGAAAATCTGCAGATGCTGGAAATCCAGAGCAACACACACAAAATGCTGGAGGAACTCAGCAGGTCAGGCAGCAGTCCTCCTGTTTTCAAGAGCAAACAGTAAACATCGACTGTTTACTCTTTTCCATAGATGCTGCCTGGCCTGCTGGGTCCCTCCAGCATTTTATTTTGTGTGTGTGACGTGGACCCCTCTACCTAGTATTTAACAAAACGAAGATACCTCCTGTGTTCCTGCAAGGCCTGAGGATTGAACCTGTTTGTAGGTGCTGATCCAAGCATGGATGTTCCCCACAACCTGCTTCCCTTTGATTTTTAACAAAACCATTGACTCTTTCCACAACTGTCCTGAGAATTCCTTACAGCTTTGTTTTATGAAAGGTCTTTTCGTGATCTACTGTTTCTTCTCTACTGATGATTCAGAACAAGTAATTCCCATCTGCTAAGGGAACATAAGGGGAAAGGAACAGAACCATTAGGTTACAGGTTCCATTAAAACAAAAATCAAGACTCTAAACAACATTAGAGCAAAATCCCTGGTGAGTCTCTTCAGCACCTTTGTCATGGACAGGAGTCCATTTTCAAGCAAATCCATAATACCTGACCTCTGATCAGAACTTGGGTGCTGTTTTAGTTTTTAATCCTCTAGACCAGGGGGTCCCAATGTTCTGTACGCCATGAACCTCTACCAGTGACTAAGGGGTCTCTGGTCACCAGATTGGGAACCCCTGCTCTATTCAGTGATTGGTACTTTAAACTACTCTTGTTCTTAGCTGGATTTAGTTCAGAGTAACACACACACACACACACACAATGGTGGAGAGACTCAGCAGATCAGGCAGCATCTATGGAGAGGAATAAACAGTTCACATTTCAGGCTGAGGCCCTACTCAAACATTGACTGTTCGTTCCTCTCCAAAGATGCCGCCTGACCTGCTGAGTTCCTCCAGCATTTTGTGTGTGTTGCTCTGGATTTCCAGCATCCGCAGAATCTCCTGTGATTTGGATTTTAACTGAAGTCTTCTTGAGCATCTATTTTTATTTAAGATGCCTCTATTGATAAAGTTTGAGTGCTTCTTACTAGCTTCAGAAGAAGTTTATAGGTTGCACTGAACACTGGTGTGAATGTTGGCCCCAGGACTTGTTAACTTTCACTTGCAGTTCCATTGAATTTTGCATTGACTGATTTTTCCTTGTTCCATTCCCCACCCGTTTTCCAGAAATAGTTCCTGCACTGAGCATGGAACGTCAGGTTTCTTTGTCAGTGAATGAAAGCAATCAATAATGTGTGCATTACTTTTACTCTCCTAGTACTACTTTAATAATTATTACTCTTGCCTAGTAGCAGAGACTTGTTTGACTGTTCCAAAGTACTGCAGGAATTTCCGAACAAGGCATATGTAGGGATTAGTTTTCGAGGAGGAAGGGTGTTGAGATTTTGCAATGCAAGTTGCAGCTCATGAGTTTGTATGAAACTTGGTTTGTGACAAGAAATAATACTTAGCAATATAGACCAGATGGGGATTTACTGGTGCTAAACGTGACAGTAGACATTTTATTTCATTTTTTGTAAAAGAATTAATAATTCTAAACTTAATGTGATAAATCACCTTGTCACTCAGTGCACAGAGTGGTGTGACATGGTGTCCCTTCAGAGTTGTACCACAGTGCTTTGAGTAACTTGCTTTTTTTTTGCTCCCGCACTCTACGCGGGGAGTTAGTTTTTGCCCTTGAGTAGATTTTGACTTGCATTGTACTACGGCTGCCATTAAGAGATTAATTTTATTTTAAAGTGCAAAGTGTTTCTCCCGCTGGTGAAACCTTTGAAGGGACATTTGATTCTTCAGTAGAGCACAGTACTAGCAGGGATAACGAGCCTGTTCTTTCCAATGTGATGCATTGTAAGCAGTGCCGTAGATTCCCGTTACATGGCTGTACACGATTACTTTATACTTTAACCCACAGCGCTGAATTAGCAGACACTTCAGCTGAAAATACTTCATGGTTGGGAGCTGCATGTTGAAAATATTGCAGATTTAATTCTTGGTTCTGTTGAGGCACTCGGCTCTTTCCATTCATTGAGTGCTACAGCGTCAACACAGCAGCAGGCAGGGGATTCATCTCCTGAAGACGTCCTATTGAGTGTGGACCTTTGCGCCAGCTAGCGGGCTTGCCTCACTGACGGGGATTGACGTAGCAAGTCAGCCCGACGAACATTTCCGCATAGTAGCACAGAACTGTACCACAGACAGCAAGAAGTATGTTCTCCCTGTTACCAAAGTTCTCTTAAATGCTGAAATCTAATCCACAAGCACTACTTCCACTGGCAGCTCATTCCACACGCTCAGCATCGTCTTGGGTCAAGATGTTTCCCCTTAAGTATTTCACCTTTCACCCTTAACCTAACACCTCCAGGTCTAATCTCACCCAACCTTAGTGGAACAAGCCTGCTTGCATTTATCCTGTCTATATCCCTGCGTATTGTCCTGTGTGACGTGTACATATTAAGTTTTTAAATCCTTAAGAGAGAAGGTCAAGTAAATGATGGAAGACCTCCATATCTTCTCTGGTGAGGCTCTCTTAATCTCTAAGCCAAAGGTACAGAACCTTCAGAAGGAAGCAGTTAATATATTAGTTGCATCACATGGTGTAAATGAACAATTCTCTATATTTCATGGGGACAACCCAGTGGCTCCACAAGTCAAAGAATGAAAAACCCTTTCCATTTCTCCTTACCACAGTGCTTTTAGTAAATTTTATCTGCTAATGGTGCTCATAGCGATGTCATTTCTGATAAAAGGTTGTGCTGCCTTCAAGAAAAGTGGAGTCAAATTTTTTTAGAAAATGGTACATAAATTAGTCAGCCGGTGTGAACTGGTTGACGAGGTTGATGCCTGTATCGAACTTTGTTGCTATTACTGCGTATGGCAAAGAAAGGAATAGTTTTTTGTTGTGTTTTTTTTCTGCTGCTAAAAGGGGCCAATGTTTTACATTCTATTTTCCTTGAATTGTTTATTGGAAGTTGCTGCTATTTTTATTTTCATAGGTAGGTTTGCGCATGGAACGCATCTGTTAATAAGGGCAAGGCTTTCAACTTGACTTGGTCATGGTAGTGGGCAGTCTTTCATCTAACTCCACGAGTTCCCATCCTGGGCTTCGTGGACTCCTTGGTGACTGGTGGGGGTCCACGGCATAAAATAAAGTTTTGGGGACCCCTGGTCTAACCTGTTGAAAAACCCTCAGATATTTAATATTTCAGTGGACATCTACTGAGAGGGGAGGGTAAACAATTTTGGCCCGAAATAATCCTGGGTAAAAACTATTAAAAGCACTCATATTTACATTTGATAATGAGTACCGAGTACTGAACACAGCATGGACCCTCGCATCCAGACACCACTCTGGAACATGTTCAGTGAGTTTTGACTCAATATTAGTTTTGATAAGAAGAAATATAATGTTTTTGCTGCTTACGTTTGTTATAAATAAAATGGGCCTTAGAATTTATGATAACGTTGATGTACTCCAATTCCTATGTAAATTTAACTTTGCTCTGCTTTATTACTGAGTGTAGCTATTTCACATACAAGTCTCAGGTAATTACACACTTACACGCCATTTCTGCTTTGGGTTTTAAGATCACATTTAGTGCCTAGTTTGTAGTTCTTCTTGAGGTAAAGTTTGATGTGACTGCTGTTGATGGGCAATGAATCACCTGACTTTGCCCCAGGTGCCAGTTGATTGTCTTCAGTATCCGTCTGTTTTGCCGTTTGGTGTTTTACTAAGCATTAAACGTTTTGGAGTTCAGACTATGAGGTATCCTGAACCTTCACGCAGAATTTGTTCTCTATGCCTTTTCTTGAAACTTTACAAATCTTTGCAGACACACAGGTAACTGGAGTAACTCACTGGGTCGGGCAGCACCCTGGGAAGAAGGGGAGATCAGTTCTTGTCCAGTCCAGATTGAGGATCTTGGCCCAAAACGTTGATTGTTTGTTTCCCTCCACAGATGCTGCCCAACCCGTGAGTTCCTCCAGCGTCTTGCGTGTGTTGGTCCAGATTCCCAGCATCTGCAGTCTGTCTAATGTCAGAATTTCTGCAGAAATTTAATAGGTGTGACTCCAGGTTGTGTAAAAGTTAGGGCAGAGTATGATGAGTAGCTTAAAAGTGGGCCTGACGTGACACACTCCAGCAGTACACACCAATTACATGTTTAACATCATCCAGTCTTTTCACTGTTGTGTCCATAAGCCAAGAGATTTAGTTCATTGGTTGTGTGGTCAGACTTAATTTCCAAAGCCCATAACTTTGATTTTCAAGCTGAGCTTTTTTTTAAAAAAAAACTCCACTATGTAATGCTATGTGAAAAGTGTAGCATATGCTGATGACCTGGGTGTGCGTTACACAGATAAAGTTGTAGTTTGCACACCCTTGACAGAAACACGCCACCCATTTCAGAGCTTAGCCACGTAGACCTGGATCTTCAAAGACCCATGATCAGTTATTCAGAGGTGGGGGAAAGGGCTGGAAGAAATCTTGATAATATAGTGAGTGTCCCTGCCCAGTTGCTGCTCTCTCGTGTGTTATTTTATATGGTGAGATCTCTCCCAACGTTAAACACATGCTGCCGATACTCGTAGCCGAGCCTTAGTCGGGCAGATTGCAAATGATAGACTAAGGAATGGCTGGCAACAGAGAAACCAGTTCTCAGATTAGCTCCACCGAGACTAACTGAAGCAAAGTAGGATGTGTTGTAAGGTTGGTGTTACCAGTCTGTGCTAACTTACAAAAGCAATTAAAGTGATATATATTCTGGTTGTTTTATGAAGTACTAAGTTGAATTATTGTAATGAATTTTAAATAAACATCTACTTTATTTCATTTTCTTGAAGAGGGCTTCTTTACCTGCAATTTGTACCTGGTTTTATTGTGTATTTGATAATAACACTGTCAGTCAGCCCGGTGTGGAGACGTCTGACTACAAATAACTGCCCAGCCAAGGCAACTGTTAAACAAACTGCAGCATCTTCTCCCAGCAAAAGCAGGATTATTTCTTTTCAGAAAAGTGGGATATTTTATGCACAGGGTTATGAGGAAGTCTTTGGTTCATGGGAGTTTGGCCATCTGATAGACTGATAACCCTCTCTGTTGCATGCAAAAAACTAAGACCACGTTCTGATATCAACACACTTCTAAGCCGTCCATTAAGGGTGTAACAGGAAGTTTTGAGCCTTGACAATGATTCTGAATCTTTGTCAAAAGACTGCTGCCAGCTATAAGAAAGTAACTTTCATTTTCCACTTCAAGTAAAACATCATCTTTTTCATGAAATCACGTGTTCCTGTTGCAGCAGTAAAGAAACACGGGGTCTTAAGGTGCATTTGGAGGTAACTGCTTGCAGATTTTATGTTTTGTAAATCCGTAGGTAGAATTCCATTCTTTTATCCGTGCGTGGAGGTGGTTGCCTCACCTGTGCATCAGTTACACCCACGGAGTTCTCAGGCTGCGGAGTTCCCAAGAGGCATTGTGCGTCCTGCAGAGTATGGGGCCCAGGGTTGTATCAGTGCCCTCTCATCCACTGCTCTCAATCATCCCTCTGCCCACTGTTTCTGGTACTGAGTCATTGAAATGTCAACTTAACCAATTACTAGCTCTTGACTGGAGACTACCCATCAGCAGGAAAGGTGCCAAGAGTGTTTCCAGTTATATAGCAGAATTAACTAGAATAAATAACTTCATGCTGGAAATGCTCAGCAGGTCAGGCAGTGTGTGAAGAGAGAGAACTAATTTCAGATTTGTTAACATTGACATGAAATTTTAACTGACGTGACAATCTCCAGTTGTCTAATTTTTTTTAATTTGTATTTCCTCTATTCAGTTTTGCTTTTCAGCTAATAGAATCATCTTAGAATGAGGGAAAAAGTTGTTAGGATGTTAGCAGACCTTGCTGAAAATAAAGGAAAGAATTTTGGTACAGAGGAACTGTGTGGGGGGGGGAAAAATAACTTTGGAGGGCTCGTATTACTGCATTGCTTTTATTAAAGGCCATTTTAATCCAAGTACCAGTAAAATTGCCACAGCATCTCAAACGCTTGTTATGATGTGGAAGTCCTGGGGCACGATAGTGTTGTGGTTAGCTCAACGATTTACAGTACAAGCAACCCGGGCTTAATTCTCACCACTACCTGTAAGGAATTTGTATGCTCTCCCCGTGACTCTGTGGGTTTCCTCCGGGTGCTCTGGTTTCCTCCCACAGTCCACAGACATACCAGTTGGTTGGTTAATTGGTCATTGTACATTGTCCCGTGATTAGGCTAGGGTTAAATCGGGATTGCTGGGCGGCGAGGCTCAAAGGACTGGAAGGGCTTACTCTGCTCTACATCCCAATAAATAAAGTGTGAAGCTTAATTGAATTTGAATAAGTGGCCCTATTATAATCTAAGTTTGCAGTAGTGGCCACTGGGCGAGACTGGGGAAAGGGAGAATGTGTTGGGCAGTCGTATCTCGCCACACCAGCTCTGTCGAGCTTTGCTCAATGGGTTTTAATATCTTATCTGTCACTCCATTCAATCCCCTCTCAACCTGCCACAAAAGAATCCTGTTAGTTGATTATAAAGAGAGCAATTTTGGTGCTGATAAAGAATTTTAAGATGGACTACCGTGTTTGCCTTTTCGTCCGAGGAGCTAGTTCACGACAAGGGTTGCCACGGTTTGCACAATGCTGTTGCAGCTTGGGGCTTTCTGGAGTTCAATCCCAGCAACGTTGGTATGTTCCCGCCGTGTGACAGCGTGGGTTTCCTCCGGGTGCTCCGGTTCACGCCCCCCCCAACAGTCCAAGAATGTACCGTCAGTAGGTCATTGTAAATTGTCCTGCGAATAGGCTGGTGTTAAATCGGTGGATTGCAGGGCCCAGAAGGGCCTGTTCTGCACTGTATCTGTAGATAAATTACTAAATAAATAAACACATAAGGGTAAGCCAAGGGGCTTGACTGTTCCAGAGGTAATTAATTAGAGAATGTCCTGTGATTGTTAGTAGGGCGGAAGGGTTAACAATCCATTGACAGTCTTGACAAGATTGTGGACCTGAGGACCCAGGCTTCCTCCTACATAGAAATCTACAGCATGGTCAAGTCAAGTCACTTTTATTGTCATTTCAACCATAACTGCTGGTCCAGTACACAGTAAAAATGAGACAATGTTTTTCAGGACCATGGTGCTACATGAAACAGTTCAAAAACTACACTGAACTACATAAACCAACACAAAAAAAAACTACACTAGACTACAGACCTACCCAGGACTGCATAAAGTGCACAAAACAGTGTAGGTATTACAATAAACAGGACAAAAGGCACAGTAGAGGGCAGTAAGTTGTTGTCAGTCCAGGCTCTGGGTATTGAGGAGTCTGATAGCTTGGGCAAAGAAACTGTTACATAGTCTGGTCGTGAGAGCCCGAATGCTTCGGTGCCTTTTCCCAGATGGCAGGAGGGAGAAGAGTTTGTATGAGGGGTGTGTGGGGTCCTTCATAATGCTGTTTGCTTTGTGGATGCAGTGTGTAGTGTTACAGGCCCTTCAGCCTACAATGTTGTGCCAACTGTGTAACCTGCTGTGGAAACTGCCTAGAATTTCCCTACCGCATAGCCCTTTATTTGCTAAGCTCCATGAACCTGCCCAAGAGTCTCTTAAATGACCCTATTGTAGCCACCTCACCACCGTCGCTGGCAGTACATTCCACACACCCATCCTCTCTACCCTTAGCTAACGATGCCTCCGCTACTACAGACACACACTCCACACCCCTCATCACTCTGGACTCTAGGCCGCTGTGTACCTGTGATATTGGCACAAAAACTTAAAAGATTTACAAGTAGCAACCGCCCCAGAACGCGATCAGGATCTGTGTGCCTGAAGAGTGAAGCTGCTCCGTAATACACACAAAATGCTGGAGGAACCCAGCAGATCAGGCAGCATCTGTGGAGAGGAATGAAGAGTCGAAGTTTCCAGCGGTTCCATCAGGACCCCAGCCCTTGCCACAGATGCTGCCTGACCTACTGAGTTCCTCCAGCATTTTGTGTGAGCTACACTGGATTTCCAGTGTTTGCAGAATCTCCTGATTAAGCTGTTTAGAGAGAGAAGTACAGACTACAGACTCTGTATTACACAGGCAGCTGATGGTCGTTAAAACTGATGAGCCTCTAAGCAGTGAAAGGACACATTTCCCTGTACTATCAGCTCGTTTTCGGCATGAATAGGGAAATCCTCAATGCATTTGTTACCACCGACTCTGCAGTCGGATTCCTATTGGAACAGCTGGATCCGGATCCTCGTTAGATTTGTGATTTCTAAACCACCTACCTGTACAGTTAGTTGCTGTGCAAGTGTTATTACACATCACCTTTTGTCTTAAAGAACAGAAATTACATTAGTGTTTGTTTAATAAGTACTACTCTTCTAATGGAGATTTTAAACTTTATTCTGCGCTGCAGCTTTCCTTTGCAACTTTACTCTTTTTTTTTGCCCAAAAGCTGAAAAAGCTGGTGTCATCGAACAGGGACTTCAGGAGCTGATTTGTCTCCCTCCTTCCCTCCCTCTAACTAGTGGATATTACTGAAGTGCCAAGCACGAGGTGAGGTTCCTTCCCCACTTTCTCCCCGTCCCCTCTTGCCTCTCCAACGCTGCGTTAACCCAAAGCAGTAGGAAGTCGGGATACGGTGCTAGCCGTGCCGTTACATGCAGCGGAATAAAGAGAACGTTGGTGCAGAGGCTCGAGAGTTGAGGCTTGTCTCACCCAGGCAGGGAGATGTCATACACCACTTCAATGTTGTTCTTAAGCGTCTTAGTTTTGACGTGATTAATATTTGTAGTTTATCGCCAGTACCTATTGAAGAAGTGTATTTTTTTGTCCATTGTGCTTGGGATTAATCATAAGCATCAAATTCTAACTGGGTAAGGCAGGTAAAACAAGAGGAAAGTCAAGTTGTTAAATGGTTGTGTAAATTCAAGTTTAAGTTTATTGTCATCCAACTATAGGCACGTACAGCTAAAGAAACAATGTTTCTCCAGAGGCAAGGTACAGAACACAGCAGTTATAGTTATGATCACCATTTGTTGGACTTGGAAAGGATGCCATCTTACTGAAGCCTCTTTTATAAAAAATAAATAAGGCCTGATCGTTGGCTAACCTAGGCCAACTGCAAACACTTCAGGAGCTGATTCTGAATTTTGTGCGTGACTTTCCCCTGCACCTGGACAAGTCGTCCCCAGATGCTCTGGTCTTCCTGCCGCGCGCTGCAGGAATGCCGGTTGGGAGGTGACCGTGATTTGCCTCGGGTCTAGGAAAATCAAGGAGAGTTATCACAACGTCAAAAGTTTATCGTCGTTCAACTGTACACATGTATCCGGCCAAACAAGACCTCTGGGACCAAGGTGCAAATCGCAGTCTTGTTTCACATACAGTAAATAAAATAATATTAACATAAAATATTCTGTAGATGTACAAGTTGACATAAAGTGCATACATGACATATAGTTAAATATACAACAGTATAAGTGAATTGAATGATCTTCATTGTCATTATATATAGGCACAATGAAACTGTTTGGCTTCCTCTCAGGCAATTAAATAAAGCAGTAGATAAGTAGCAGAAAATAAGTTGCAGCAGCACCAGAGTATCACAGTGATGCACAAAGTGCCGTTAGTGCGAGTATTTGAGTCCTTGTGTGTGCTCACAGTTTCAGTCATTGTTCTGTGGGAGTGGTGTGATGGAGGCCACAGCTCTGGGGTAGAAGCTGTTCCTCAGTCTATTTGTTCTGGCTTTTAGCGTCCTGAACCTTTTGCTGGACGGCAGTGGGTCAAACAAGGAGTCCGTAAATAACATGTACAGGGTGGTAGCAGGGTGGTCAGAAATCTCACAGTACCCAGTCTTATAGGGGTATGAATCTCGTGGGGGGGGGGGGAGGATGACAAGCCTATAGACTTGATGGGACAAATTGTAAAGTATAAAAAGCTTTGCCCCTTACAGGTCATGGGTGCTGAAGTGCGCCGTTTCACAGGCTTGGTATTTTGGAAGACATGGCTTTCGCACACAAACTCTTAGTGTTATACCTTTGCTCAATGTTCTCCCAGCCAACAACCACACAAGCCTGAGAGCAACCGAGACTTTTCCTCAGCAGATAATAAAATCACTCTCCGCCGCTCCGCTCAAAGGGAATTGCAGTCAAACAGTATATGGTAACGTTGGTTTAAAGAGTTCACTGTTTTAGGATTAATCTGGTCGTCAGAAGCATTAGATGTACTTTGACAGATTTTCCCGTGGCTCTGAGCTCTAAGCCAGATTTAAGTTGAAGGGAGTGGTGGTAATATTTCTAGTAGGCCAGCTTGATCTCACAGTTCCAATTGAATGAGGTTTGTTCGATGTAATGATATTGCATTGAAATCCATGACCAATAAATGCAGCTTTTCAAAACTCTGTGATTGTATTTTATGTGTGCATACACACATGTGAATTTCAAAGATTACATTTGTGGGAGAAATCCAGTTTCCTCCCACTTTCTGAAGATGTACGGGTTGAAAGGCCTCGATAGAGTGTAGGTGGAGAGGATGTTTCCTATCGTGGCGGAGTCAAGGACCAAAGGACACAGCTTCAGAGTAGAGGGACGTCCATTTAGAACAGAGATGAGGAAAAACTTCTTTAGCCAAAGGGTGATGAATCTGTTGAATTTATTGTTACAGGAGGCCAGGTCACGGGGTATATTTAAGGCAGAGGCTGATAGATTCTTGATTGATCAGGGCGTGATGGGATATGGGAAGAAGGCAGGAGATTGGGGCTGAGAGGGAAATGGATTAGCCATGATGAAATGGCGGAGAAGACTCGATGGACCAAATGGCCTAATTCTTATGGTTTTATGGGTTTAGGATGATGAGCTGTGGACACGCTATGTTGGCACTGGAAATGTGGCAACACTTGTGGGCTGCCACCAACACACAGATGTGATTTGATGCAAACAACGTGTTTCAGTGTACATTTCGATGTGTATGCAATGACTAAAGCTAATCTTTAATCATTATTCATCACGTGTACTTTGAAACACAGTGAAATGCGTCAACAGCCAACACAGCCCGAAGATATGCTTGGAGGCAGCCTGTAAGCGTTGCCATACTTCATGCCCACAACTTACTTACTCTAACAAGCATCCCACAGGGAGGGTGTACAGAGACTCCTTACAGAACTGCACCAGAATTGATCTCTAAAACGCCCCAAGCTGTAATAGCATCACACTGACTGCTGTGCCATCATTGCTCTGAGCTTATTCTGGGATGAAGGGAGAAGAGAATGATGGAGGCCTTTTAGAATGGGATCGAAGGATCAAACAATTACTGCATCAGCAAAGGATATATAGCAGTTCCATTCAAATACAATCCAGGTAGTCCCACTTCCCTTTCAGATATTTACCCATCTCTCCTCTGAATGGTGCTAGAATATATAAGATGATAAGAGGCATTGATACAGCGGACAGCCAGTGACCTTTCCCCAGGGCAGAAATGGCTAATAAGAGGGCATCATTGTGGATAGATTGCCGGCAACTATACCATCAACTTGCGTGATATGTCGCTCAGCGTCTTGGACTATGTGTGTGTGTGTGCATTTTATTTGCGTGACTTGGGTTTTTTCTCGCTCGCTATTTTGAATGTGCTGTGTACGTTTTGCGCCTTGGCCCCAGAGGAACACTGTTTAGTTCGACTGTGTGGATGGCTGATCATTAAATTTGATTTGATTTCGTCTGAATTTTGAGGTGATTGGAAGAAAGCACAGAGCGGGTGTCAGAGATTTTTTTCTACATGGAGAGTGGTGGGTGCATGGAACCATAAATGGTGGTAGAGGCAGAAACATTAGGGACATTTAAGAAGCCCTTAGATAGGCATGCTATGTTGGCGCCGGGATGTGTGGCAACTCTTGCCAGCTGCCCCATCTCATTGTTAGCGTGTGATCCTCC
This sequence comes from Hemitrygon akajei, assembly GCF_048418815.1. Lineage (NCBI taxonomy): Eukaryota > Metazoa > Chordata > Chondrichthyes > Myliobatiformes > Dasyatidae > Hemitrygon > Hemitrygon akajei. Next base: position 44,869,916 of record NC_133150.1, on the reverse strand, counting down.
ACCAGAGCTCCATCTTCCTACAGTGTATCTATCTTAGATTCCCACCCACCTCTGAAAGTAATAACGTTGTGACATTAAAATAAAATATAGTAAGATGTTATTTAATAATCCACAGAACTGAAGTTGCTTCATTTCAATAAGGTGATGGAATCTCAATTTAAAGAAAACTAGCGGGGACCTTCATTGTTTATCTCGGCCTCAGAAGCTCCAAGCTCCTTCGTCAGCAGCCTGCAGATTAAAAGGACGAAAATCAATTAAACCCTACTGCAAGTAGTGAAAAGTAGCCTGGCAACCGTAGCCTGACCGTCAAGAGGACCACAACCTTGTCACTGGTATTGGAGGCTTGCGTGCCTCAATGACCCAGAGAGCTGTGTTGGCTGGAGTCCGGGCTTTAAGCTTTGGCTCCTGCTAGGGTCACCCATGCCAGACAGGTCAAAGGGTAGAGGCCAGACTAAGGGTGGTCCACTGCTCCTCCAGGTTCAGGGGTTCGGCTCAGGGCTAACAACCCTGTCTGGTCAAACTAAATTGTTACGGAGACAGCAATGAAGAATCTATATCTCCGTGCGATGGTATGGACAGAGATGGAAGACCTTCACTGCTGCCCTAAATGGCACTGAGTGAGCAAAATCCTCCTACGTTTGGGTGTGGCATTACTCCTGAGTCTCCACCTGGGACCTGCACGGCTGACAACAGTGAAATCCGAGGAAGCTACTGGCATGACAAAGGAAAACCTGAACACTGCCAGAGATGGAGGACCTTCACGGCTGCTGTAAGTGCCTGTGGCGTAATGGACAGCTAGTAACCATAATGTGAGTGACACGACGCACTGGTAATTATGGGCTTTCAGATCATCTGTTAAATGTTCACTGTAATCAAAATGAGCCTCTATTGAAGAGAGTAAAACTCGTTGGCACTGCATTCAGCCATAATGTTTGCTCCTCCACCTTGATACATGTCCCACAATGTTGGAGAGCTTCTGGTCCATTGCTAGCTCATAGAGCAATCCCATCAATACTACGCCCAAAACACTTACACCCAAAATACGAACTTTTTGTCTCTCAATTTATCCTTCCGAGAGTTCTGAGAGACACTATATCAACCACTATATCAGACACTACACCTCCTCTCTTACCACCATTCAGGGCCCCAAACAGTCCTTCCAGGTGAGGCAACACTTCACGTGAGTCTATTGGGGTCATCTATTGCATTCGTGCTCCCGGTGCGGCTTCCTCTACATCGGCAAGTCCCGATGCAGATTGGGGGACCGCTTCATCAAGCACCTCCGCTCCGTCCACCACAACAGACGGGATCTCCCGGTTGCCACCCACTTCAACTCTGCTTCACATTCCCATTCGGATATGTCCATACATGGCCTCCTCTACTGCCATGATGAGGCCAAACTCAGGTTGGAGGAGCAACACCTCATATACCATCTGGGTAGTCTCCAGCCCCTTGGCATGAACAATGAATTATCTAACTTCTAATAATTCCCTCCCTCTCCCTTCCCCCATCCCACCTTCACTCTGCCTCCTCTTCCAGCTGCCTATCACCTCTCTCATGATTCTGTCTTCTTCTACTACCCATAGTGCTTTCCCCTTACATTCCTTCTTCAACTCTCCGGCCTATCCCCTCCCTGCTTCCCCTCCCCCAACCCCTTAATCTTTCCTCTGATTGGTTTTTCACCTGGCACCTCCCACCCTCCCCCCACCTTCTTTATAGGGCCCCTGCCCCCTCCTTCTTTAGTCCTGACGAGGGGTCTCAGCCCGAAACGTTGACTGCTCATTTCAACGGATGCTGCCCGACCTGCTGAGTTCCTCCAGCTTGTTTGTACATGTTGATATATCAGCCATGACTGAACGGCGGAGCAGACTCAATGGGTCTAGTAGCCTGTTTCTGCCCCTCTGTCTTGTGTCTGTGGATGGGCTAAACAGTCGACGTTTTGGGACGAGACCCTTCCTCGGCCCAAAATGCCAACTGTTTATTCCCATGCATACTTGCTGCCTGACCTGCTGAGTTCCTCCAGCACATTGTGGGTATTGTCTTCAAGGTCTTATCACCTACTCAACTTTAAATTTTGAATTATAGTCAGGGAAATTTACAGAATGACATCTACAACAGTTGTACATCCCAACTATCAGAAACCATTTGTCTGTTGAATGCTGGTGTATGAATATTCACCAGAAATATATACCCCTTTTGTTGGTGAATACACAATGAAGCAGAACATCAACAGACAACACAGATCTGTCCTGAACTGTTCACTTAGTAGTCAGGATATACATTGAACAATGTGCTAATAGCATCTATTGTCTTCCTCTATGTAGTTTCAATGGGACAAAATCAGAATTGATTGGTTTCACTAACCACAAAGTATCAGTTGGAAATTAAATTGTTGTACAGGTTTTGTTTCCTGAAGACTGGTTCTCATTTTTGTTATCCATAACATCATAACTGCAGAATTGTTCCTAACAATCGAAAGCATTGACCACCCCTCGGTCTCCAGATGCTGCTCGACACGCTGTGTTCCTCCGGAACGCAAGAAGATCTGCAGATGCTGGAAATCCAAAGCAGTGCACACAAAATGCAGGAGGAACTCAGCGGTCCAGGCAGCACCTGTGGAAATGAGTAAACAGTCAATGTTTCGGGTCGGAAACCTTCATCAGGACTGCTGTTGACCCTTTGCTCATTGTCACTATCCAGAAAGAGATACAGAAGCCTGAAGAACGCACTCCACAATTCAGGAATAGCTTCTTTCCCTCCGGCATCAATTTCTGAATGGATACTAAACCCGTGAACACAGCCTCACTGCTTTCTCCCCTCTTTCTACTATTTAATTTAACTTTTTACACACATAATTCCCGTTTAGATTAAGGGTGCATCCCTCCCTTTTTTCCTTTTGCATTTAAATCCCTTACTTCCAGCTTCTTATCATTAAGATTTATGGGGGTTTTTTGATGTGTGTGTAAACATATTATAGATCAGGTAGTAGGCCATAGACCTTTTTATAAATACAGCTCTGTGGTGATAAAGTTCTGGTTAACTTTTTTATATATCGTAAGGTTGGTTTGGAGTTGGGTAGTGGGAGAGTGGGGTGGTAACTAACTTTATATGATTCTACTATGGGTGTTTTTCTTAATTGTTATGAATTGTACTTTTATATGTTTGTTTTGCGCTGTATAAACCTCTTTTTTACTGTTTTTTTTGTTTTGTCATAAAAAAAATTTTTTTAAATAAAATAATTATATATATAAAGTTCTTACTGTCATTTACAGTAGTTGTATTGCATTGTACTGCTGTCACGTAACAACAAGTGTCACGACAGATGCCAGTGATAATCTAATTCAGATGAGGGAGTGGTGATTAGGTCCACTTGCAGGAAAGCTGTAGATCAACCTGTGAAGATTAAAGATTAGATTTATTTGTCACATACGGTATACATTGAAACACACAGTGAAATGAAGCCTTGGTGTCAATGACCAACACAGTCTGATGCGCCGGGGGGCAGCCTCCAAGTGTCACTGTGCTTCCGATGCCAATATATCAATCTCGTGGTAACGTGGCACCGCTTTATAGTACAGGTGACCTGGGTTCATTTCCCACCGCTGTCTGTACGGAGTTTGTACGTTCTTCCCGTGACCACGTGCTCCGGTTTCCTCCCACAGTCCAAAGACGTACCGGTTGCTAGGTTAATTGGTCATTGTAAATTGCCCCGTGATTAGTCTAGCATTAAATCAGGGGTCTCTGACCAGAGTGGCTTCTTGAAGGGCCGGAAGGGCCTATTCTGCACTATATCTCAAAAAATTAATCAATAAAGAAACAAATAGATATGCCCACAGCTTATTAACCATAACCCGTACGTCTCTGAAATGTGGGAAGAAGCCAGAGCACCCAGAGGAAACCCGCAGGGTTGCACAGAAAACGTACAAGCTCCTTACAGGTGGCGGTAGAAATTGAACACCGATCACCAGCGATGTAGAAGGTCACGCTGACCACTACGGTACTGTGCCACCCTGTAACCTGTATAAGCGGAAGCCATTAACTTCAGATTCAATTTATTGTCATTTATAAACCACAAATACAATGCAGTTAAAAAATGAGACAACATTCTCCGGAATGATATCACGAAAAAGCACAAAACAGACCACACAAGAAAAACCACATAACGTTTGGTAATCCCCAATTCAGAGACTGGAGAGGCTGCTGTGTATCGATATCGCGCTACCGTCTTAGCACGTTCCCCAGAAAGGAACTACAAATCCATCAGACAAACCTAAAGCTACAAGACCTACACAAAACCACATAGTTACATATAGTTATAGTTAACATATAGTTTCAACAGTGCAGACAAAACCATAATTGATAAAAGACTAACTGACAAAGACCACATAATTATAACACATAGTTTCAACAGACTTGATCACCGAGGTGAGTTGTGTCTGGAGTAAGAATTTGGCCTAATTTCGGGATCAGAGGTGAAGAAGGTCGGTAACCTCAGATTCCTCAGCATTATCAGAGGATTGGTCCTGGATCTAACACGTAAAAGCCATTACAAGGAAGTCACAGCAGCACCTGTACCTTCTTAGTAATTTGGACAGATTGACTGTGTCATCTAAAATTTTGACAAACTTCTATAAGTGCACAGTAGAGATTATCCGGACTGCTGCATCACAGCCTGGTACGGAAACACCAATGCAAAAGCCTGCAAAAGGAAGTGGATGCAGCCCAGTCCATCACTGGAAAAACACTCCCCGCCGTTGAGCACATACACATGGAGCACTCCCACCAAAGGCAGCATCCATCATCAAATGCCCCCACCATTCAGTCCACGCTCTCTTCTCAGTGCTCCAGCGGGCAGGAGCCTTAGGTCCCACATCACTCGGTTCAGAAATAGTTATTACCCTTCAACCGTCAGGCTCCTGAACTAGCGTGGGTAACCTCACTCACATCAGCACCGAACACTGGATATGGACTCGCTATCAAGGATTCTGCACTCTTGTTCTCAGTATTATTTATTTGTTTATTTATTTATTATTAATGTATCTTTATTTTTCTCAGCTCAAGCTGGTAAAATCTGAGGTACGGACTTAGCCAAGCACATTCACTTCTCAATTGCGAGGAACTTTCGGACTATTCTAGTGGTGTTGAGTACTGTGGCTTTCTGGAGATTGACGTAGATATTGCTGTGTAGCCTGAATCATTTAATGCTATTGAGTAGTGACTTTGAGATGACACCAGTTGTAGATATTACTATTGGGACAATGTATACCCTGTTCATATTCCATAGTCTTTCAATTTCCTCTTTTCAAGTCAAGTCAAGTCGTCACTTTTATTGTCATTTCGACCATAACTGTTGGTACAGTACACAGTAAAAACGAGACAACGTTTTTCAGGACCATGGTGCTACATGAAACAGTTCAAAAACTACACTGAACTATGTAAAAAAACAACACAGAGAAAGCTACACTAGACTACATAAAGTGCACAAAAAAAGTGCAGGCATTTACTATAAATAATAAACAGGACAGTAGGGCAAGGTGTCAGTCCAGGCTTCGGGTATTGAGGAGTCTGATAGCTTGGGGGAAGAAACTGTTACATAGTCTGGTCATGAGAACCCGAATGCTTCGGAGCCTTTTCCCAGATGGCAGGAGGGAGAAGAGATTGTATGAGGGGTGCATAGGGTCCTTCATAATGCTGTTTCCTTTGTGGATGCAGCGTGTAGTGTAAATGTCCATGATGGCGGGAAGAGAGACCCTGATGATCTTCTCAGCTGACCTCACTATCTGCTGCAGGGTCTTGCAATCAGCATATTTGTGGTGTTTCCCACTTACTGAGTCTGTATGTTACGTGTGTTTGGAATGGCTACGTTCTTGTTTGTTTATCGTGTAATATTATATCTGGACAGTTATTATTACTAGTTTTTTGTTATTTGCATAGTTTGCCTCTTTTCACACTGGTTGCTTCTCAGTCTTTGTGAGTTTTTCATTGATTCTATGATTTTTAAAAATTCTACAGTGAATGCCTGCAAGAAAACGAATCTCAGGGTCGTATATGGTGACATATACATATGTACTTTGATGATAAATTTATTTTGAACTTTGGACTAATTACAGGAGAATTGAAGTTATCCTCAGCATTAAGAGTTAAAAGCCATGAATGACTGTTAGCTAACAGAGGCTCCGGTGGTGTATGGCACATTATTGTAGGTGATATCACTTCTTATCAAAGAATCCTACACCATATAATGCCTTTGTAATTTCTTGTATTATATTATTTTCAATTCTTTGCATTTTATCAGGAATATTATTTTGCCTTATTAAGCTCTGGGCTGTGTCTCTCTGTGAGCTTGCTGAGATAAACCCCACCCCGATGCATCCAGTGTTGGACATTGATAATCGTATCAGGGAGGCGAGTTATGCAGATGTCGGTGATCAGCAGCCAGAGAGCAGATAGCTCATAATGGCATAAGATGCTGATAATGGAAATTGGTCAGAGCATGAAGGGATACAGGGAGAAGGCAAGAGATAAGGGCTGAGAGGAAAATTGGATCAGCCATGATGAACTGGTGGAGCAGGACTCGACGGTCCAAATGGCCTATTCTGCTCCTAAATCTTAGGGTCTTATGGAAATCTGAAATAAATAAGTTAATGGACCATTCAGAAATCTGATGGCAGAGGGGAAGAAGCATAGAACATTACAGCACAGAAACAGGCCTTTTGGCCCTTCTTGGCTGGGCCGAACCATTTTTCTGCCTAGTCCCACTGACCTGCACCTGGACCATATACCTCCAAACCCCTCCCATCCATGTACCTGTCCAAGTTTTTCTTAAATGTTACAAGTGAGCCTGCATTCACCACTTCGACTGGCAGCTCATTCCACACTCCCACCACTCTCTGGGTGAAGAAGCACCCCCCCCATGTTCCCTTTAAACTTTTCCCCCTTCACCCTTAACCCATGCCCTCTGGATTTTTTTCTCCGCTAGCCTCAGTGGAAAAAGCCTGCCTGCATTCACTCTATCTATACCCATCATAATTTTATACACCTCTATCAAAGCAGTTCCTAGAATGTTGAGTGTGTGGCTCCTCCCTGGTAGTGAGAAGATGGCTCGTCCTGAAAGCTGAGTGCAGATGGTCATGGGTCGCCTTTTGAAGACGTCCTTGATGTTGGGTTCGTCGTACAGGTGATGAGGCTGGCTGAGCATACAACCCTGTGCGGGCTTTTCCGATCCCGTTCAATGGCGCCTCCCAAACCAGGCAGAGAAAGTCATTTCTTGCGGTCGTGGGGAAGGGCAGTCGCTTTACCAAATGTTGATGCATCTAGGTAGGACACTTTTTATCGAACACCTGTAAAAATTGGTGAGCGTCAGAGGAGGCATGCTGCCCAAGTGGCTAGACCCGTTAACTCTGACATCTCTGGATAAGTTTATCTCGAGTTTTCGGTTTGGATTTCCTGTCTTCTGAGTTTTGCACCTCATGCCCATTCGAGTGCACTGCTTATTACTAATCGAGAGATCAGCAGTGGAAAGGGTGAGCAGTTTCAAGTTCCTGGGTGTCAACATCTCTAAAGTTCTATCCTGGGCCCAACAGCTACAAAAAAGGCACAACTGTGGCTGAAGTTCATTAGGAGTTTGAGGAGACTTGGCATGTCACCAGAGACTCTCACAGATTTCTGCAGATGTACTGTGGAGAGCATTCTAACCGGTTGCATCACCGTCTGGTACGGGTGGGGGGGGGGGGGCACTGCACAAGATCGGAAGAATTTGCAGAAAGTTGCAAACTCAAGTCAGCTGAGTCACAGGCTCTAGCCTCCCCAGCAACGAGGGCATCTTCAAAAGGCGATGCCTCAAAAAGGCAGCATCTGTCATCCAGGGCCCCCACCACCCCGGACATGCCCTCTTCCCAATGCTACCGTCAGGGAGGAGATACAGAGCCTGGAGGCACACACTTACCTACTTACTTCCCCTCTGCCATCAGATTTCTGAATGGACACTAAATCCACGAAGACTACCTTTATTGAACTACTAAATTTGTAATTCATGGTTTAATATCATGTATTGCAGTGTACCGCTCCCGCAAAACATTTCACGGCATAAACCTAACTCTGATTGTTTTTACTGCAAATTAATTTTACTAACAGCTACAATATAAGCTTGCATCTGTGTTGGGGGTAGAGTTGAGGAGACGAGGAGCACCCACCATCCTTGCCCAGCACCCCAGCCGGAGTGGGGAGGGGGTCCGCCCGGCGACACTCGGGGGGGGGGGGGGGGGGGGGGGGGGGATGGTGCGCATGCGCCAGCCCGGCTGGGTCACCGTCAGGACACAAGTCTGCCCGGCAACAGCGGCCGCACCTGCGCAGTGGCGAGCGAAGCTGCAGAGCGAGTGTCAATCACACTCTGAGCAAAAGTTGCTCGGGTTTGCACAATTAGTGAACGAACGGTGCCTTAATACTATTTGTAAACCGGCCCCTTCCTTCCAACTTGCGGCCCACTCGCCAGAAACCATTGCGCTGCGGCGTTGTTTAAGATTATATTTAAGTAAACCTGGGGCTGGAAAATTCGTGTTCGCGGTGTTACAGCGAAGACTTCAGCTATGTGTCCAACTCCTCAGCCCCCTTATCTGGTGACACCCTTTTCTTGATGAAATAGAGATAACTATGTTCATTTTTATTAATTGTTGCAAGCTGGAAATGATATTTAGTTCAAAGTCACATCGCGAGCTATTGTACGCATTGAAGATTTTGTAAGAAAAGTTATTGAACTCCTTTGTTAACACAAATACGAGCTACCATCGACCCAAACTTTTCCATAATCGTACCTTCTAACTTAAGCAGTGTCTTACCCGGGAAGTTGACGTTATTAAAGCAGGGTAAAGATGCCATCTGCTGCTCTGCTTTATAACTACACATGAACGTCATTCACTCAGTGCTCAATGGAAAATAGTGAAGGGAAAGACTTAACTTGTCAACCAAGATAAATATAACTTATGTGGTGCTGAAGAAATGCAAAATATAAACGCGCTCAAGGGAATCTTAATTTAATATCTGTGCAAGTTCCATGACAAGAATTACACAGCATTTTGCAACCTCCAGATATTTGACATTTGGCTCTCACGAGTTTCTGCAGATGTACCCTGGAGAACATATGGTGGTGGGGTGGAGAAGAGACACTGCACAGGATTGAAGTAAGCTGCAGTAAGTTGTAAACTCAGTCAACTCCCATCATGGGCACCAGCCTTCACAGCATCTGGGACATCTTCAAGGAGTGATGCCTCAAAAAGGGGCATCCATGATTCAGGACCGCCCCCCCCCCCCCCCCCCAGTCATATGCTCTCTTCTCATTGCTATCATCATGAGGGAGGTACAGGAGCCCGAAGGCACACACTCAACAATTCAGCTTCTTCCCCTCTGCCATCAGATTTCTGAACAGACATTGAACCTGTGAACACTAGCTCACTCCCCCCCCCCCCCCCCTTTTCGTAATACTTACCTATTTTAACATAACTGTATATACTTAGTGTGGTTCTCGGGCACTGTACCGCTGCCGCAAAACAACACATCTACATGAAATGCTGTCAGCATTCATCCTCAGGGACACGCAGCTCTCAGTGCTGTACAGGGTCAGGAGCACCTCAACCAACAGGCTCTTCAGCAAGAGAGGATAACTTCACTTGCCCCATCGCTGAAATGCTCTCACAACTAATGGACTCACTCTTCATCTCATATTTTTGGTATTTATTGCTTGTTTATTTATTATTATTCTTTTCTTTTTGCATTTGCACAGTTTGTTGTCTTTTGCAATCTGGTTGAACGCCCAAGTTGGGCAGTCTTTCATTGATTCTGTTATGGTTATTATTCTGTACATTTATTGAATAAGCCCACAAGAAAACAAGACTCAGGGTTGCATATGGTGACATATATCTACTTGGATAATAAATTTACTTTGACCTTTAAAGTATTTTTAAGCTTGGTCTACCTCTGTAATGATGTGACACATTGTGACTGACTAAACGGGAGCCACACATAATCTGTAACTGGGGAAATACAAGTCATTGTTCACACAGCAAACCTCCAGGTGACTGTTAAACGGGTCTTTTTTTATATATACCTTAACTATTTTCATGAACCTTTGGCTAAATGGGGCGGCGCTTAATTGGGCTAAAATGTACAGATCCCAATGTGCCCCAAGTAAGCAGAATTCAATTAATATGTTAACGTATATGGTGAATAAAGTTGGTTCTTGAGTTTCACAAGGATTAAGTCAATATAAAAACTTGTTAATTAATAACAAGACAATCTCCACATTAAGTAGAAATCCAGGCTAGTTGGCTAGATTAAAATCACTTCCAATCCATATGTTTAATCACCCAAGAAAACAAAGCCAGCAGGAAGTGAAAGGAGATCAGTCCAAGGCCATTCCCACTTCCACATCCCTCGACTTGGAGTTGACCAGTTCACGCCTGATCTCCGCAGAGATGCTTGGATGATGGTGGATCCTCAGCAGCTCCACTAAGGAGTCCTTCTGCTCAGAGGACAAGTCCTCCTTGTAGCGCTGGGCAAAGGTGAGCAGACACTGGTGCCACAGCACGGGCAGGGTCCTCTTATCTGCCTGGAACCGCAGGAAGTGGAAAACCAGCGCGTCAATCACCCGGAAAGGAAGGGCGTACTTCTTGTCGATCATCAATCGCAGGAAGATGCTGTTCGCTCCGTTGTATTCCATCTCCGCGATCTTCAGCATCGCAGCGCTGGCAGGGCAAGAGAGATGATAAAGGTCAATAAACATCCGAACAGCAGTTCAGAAAATGTACATGCCCGCGTCACTAAGAACGCTCGGCCCACCTCTAGCGATGTCTAGTTTCCTGCCACCTCCTCTCTCTCCATGTCCAGGTCGCAGCAAGTGGCCCAGTCAGTGGAGATCATTGGCTGTCAGCTACTGAAGTTCATTGCCAGAGCTGGAAAAATTACTGCTGACTCCACCCTCCTGAGCAGTCACCTATTCACTAAATTACCATCAGGAAAACGCTACTGCTCCATCACCCACCAGGGCTACACGTCATCTCCGAAGCTTCTTTCCTGTAACTACCCAGCTTCTCAACAAAGCTCACAAAACTTGCCGAATAGGTTCCAACTAGTGTCAGTCACGTTCACTTGAGCTGCCGATAGACACTACACTGTGTGCTTCGTGCAGTTTTAAATAGTACCAGTTGCATGTGCTTCTGTTCAAAAAGCAGTGATTTTTGTCACTGAAAGTTGGTGAGAAATAAGCAGTAATACCGTCTCTGCACAACATCCGTTACATGGCCTTTCCTACCCTCCTTGTTCTGTTGACAATTATCGAGTCTGTTCATATGTTCACATATATTTAAGTTTGATTATTGACATTTGAGAATCTAACTGTTCTGCTAATTGTTGATTGCTCATGGCTGTTTGTACTATTGTCTTGTGAATTATTGGCTGCTGTTGTGCTATCTGTTAACAGTATTGCCTTCTGTTTAATGCTTGGCCCTGAACCACAATCAATTCTGGTATAGTTCACATACTGCCAATAAAGTGATTCTGAAGAGATCATATCAATTACTGAAATTAATACGATTGTCCACGAGACTAAACATTGTATTTTTAGTGTTACGCATACATTATGCATTTAATTATACATTTTTAGTATTATGCAAATATTGCCTTTTTAGCTTTATTTAGTTGTTTCTCTTGAATGATATTTTTAAAGACCCACAAGTGTACACGTAAAGACAAACACAGAACAGTACATTACAGCCCCTTCGACCCATGATCTTCTGCCAACCTCCTAATCCACCCCAAGATCAATCTAACGCCTCACTCATGGTTTTCGCCCATATCTCTGGGCTTTGCTGACAGTGGCAATTGGAGACACAAAAGATGCTACAGATGCTGGAAATTTTGAGCAACGCACACGCACAAAATGCTGGAGGGATCATGTTGCATCATGGTGAAGGGTCTTGGCCTAAATTGTCAACAGTTTATTCCCCCCCCCCCCCACCCTTTAGACACCACCAGACCTGCAGAGAGGAGATCCTCCAGCATGTTGTCCTCAGTGGCAATCTTACTCATTCACCTCAAGGTGGCAGCAATGAGCTCTTTTGGAACTGAACATTTATAACGTTCTCAGCTAGAGAACCCATCTGACCCCTGGCAAGGACTCAATCAAAATCATGGAGCACCACAGGCCTTTCAGCTCCTCAAGTCCACGCTGACCATGGTGCCCACCCAATTTCCTGTGATCAACCCATATCCCAATAAGCCCTGCCTCTCCTTGTACCCATCCAAGTGCCATCAGCGCCACCTGTCAGTCCCTTTCACTCGTGCCATCCCTGTAACCCGCAGGGTATGAGCCAGAAGGACAGGCTGGAGTCGCTTTGTTTCAACTTGAGATGTCTTCCCTTGAGGTAAGAGGCTGAGGGAAGACCTGATATAGATTTTTAAGATTATGAGAAGCAAATGCAATCGATACTAGTTAATAGGGCCATCGGTTAATCTTAAAGAACAAAAATTAATTGTGAAAATTGCCAGGATTCTCTCCGTTTAGTTTGGGACACTATGCCACTTCATTGGGGCAGATTGTTGCCAAATAGGTTCTAACTAGCGTCAGTCACGTTCACTTGAGCTGTCGTTAAGACACTACACTGCTTCATGCAAACAGTTTTAAATAGCATCAGTTGCATGTACTTCTGTTCAAAAAGCTGTGATTTTGTCACTGAAAGTTGATGAGAAATAAGCAGGAAGACAATTCCGAACTGCTTTTGCTCTCTACAGTTTCGAGCATTCGGGCTTGGAGATGCCAGAAACGGCCGGGAGTGAAAATGAAACCATTTCACTATTTCAATAAGTTAGGAACTACAAAGAAGTTGAAGGTATCAGCAATCATCTTGAATGAGACAATGAAAATGAAGATTCGGAGGATGCAACTGTTGATAACATTGTAGGAGGGCAGTCCATTATCCACACTAGGTGTCTACACTGATTTTGTTCATTGTGTACACAGGGTGAATTCCTCCGTCAATAACTATTAGGAACGAATACAGTGTTTATAGCCTGTAGTACTGTTGGTAGTGTTCCAACTTTCTGTATTTCAATTAAATACATAATTTGTTACCCATTTTGGCTTTTTATACCCTTTCAACTATAGCTAACGGGAAGCTGCTTAATTGGGCTAAAATTAACTGGATCCACTGTATCGGGTAGATGGTCAGAATCTTTCCAAAGAATGGAAATGTCACGCTTTTAAGGTATAGGGGTGGTGGGGGTGGTTTAAAGTGGAAGTGACAGGGATTTTTTTTTTTAAACTGGAGAGAGCAGTAGGTGCCTGGATTGAGTTACCTGGAGGCTGAGACTGTTAGACACATGAATATGAACGGAATGGACAGATACTGATGATACACCGAAGGACATTTAATATAAACAGGAATCAAGATCACTCCAACATTGTGGGTGAATGGCCTGTCCCAATTCCATGTTCTACATTCACTGTCAGAATGTAGAAATGTACTCACATTTGTAAAGCGCCCTAAACATAAAACAGCTATTATTGAAACCAAGATGATGACAAAGGAGAAGGCATTCAAAGGGTAGAACGAAAGTACACACAGTACGAGACAATTCTTGCTTATTTCTCATTCTCCTCAAGGTGATAGCAGCGAGCTCCTTTTCGAACAGGGTGCCATGACACAAGTACGACAGAATGCAGCGGGAGATATCAACTAACGTCCTTAGGGCAGGCAAACATCACCAAGGTCTCCCACCCTACAAGCAGGGGTTTCCAACATTTTTGTTATGCCATGGACCAATGCCATTAAGCAAGGGGTCTATGGACCCCAGTTTGGGAACTCCTGCCCTGGAGATATGCTCTCCTTCCGCTGCCTGCCCTGTACCCCAGAACGAATAGCCGTTACCTGGTATGAAGGACTGGGATAGAGCACTTGGTCAGAATACTTCCAATAATAATAGCTTCTCTTAATGTGCATGTACCAGATTCACACAGAGGAAGTAGAATACCTTTGGAGAGAAGGGAAAATTAATGTTAGTTGGCATTGAACGTTGCCTTTTCATTGCAAATCAAATTTTTACTTACACAATTAAATTCAGAAATTAAGGATGGAATTAACCATTGACCCACCCATGACGGACACAGGGAGTGCAACTCTGCTTCCTAGAATCATTTTATGAAAATTCAAAGTAAATTTATTATCAAAGTAACCATATGTCACCATATACAACCAAAATCCAGTTGCAAGTTCGTTATTGGTACAGTGAAAAACTTTGTTTTACATGCCATCCACACTGATCATTAGTGCATTGAAGTTGTACAAGGGCAGAAAGGAATATTGACCGTGGTGGGCAAGCGATATTGACATCAGAATGCATGGCAGCAGCAAATCTTTGGTGTGTGTTGGTTGGTAACACAAATTACACGTTTCACTGTATATTTTTGATATACATGTAATAATTAAATCTGGATCAGTGCAGAATAAAGTGCTACATTTACAAAGACGCTTCTCAATACACATGGGGAAGAACATTTTCAACGTCACATTCTTGTTTCGTGTACTGCCACGAAGCAGAGTTCGGATCTGCTTCTTGTCCCATTTAACCAGTCTGGTGACTGAACTGACAAAAAGTAGTGGATACGGCCCGGTCCATCATGGTAAAGTCCCTCCCAACCCCCCCACCCCACCATTGTGCGCATTGACATGAAACTCTGTCGCAGGAAAGCAGCATCCATCATCCCGGACCCCCACCTCGGAGGATGCACTCTCTTCTCGCTGCTGCCATCAGGAAGGAGGTACAGGAGCCTCAGGGCTTGCATCACCAGGTTCAGGAACAGTTATTACCCCTCAACCATCAGGCTCTTCACCTGAGGGGATAACTTCACTTGCCCCTTCACTGACTGATTCCACAACCAATGGACTCACATTCAATGACTCTTCATCTCACGTTCTCAATATTTATTGTTATTTATCATTTCTTTTTGTATTTGCAGTTTCCATCTTGCACGGTAGTAAAACGCCCTAGTACGATCTTTCTTTGATTCTATTATGGTTATTACTATATTATGGATTTATTACGTCCACAAGAAAATCAATCTCAGGGTTGTACGTGGCGATACATGCGTATTTTGAACTTTAGCTTGCAAATCCGCCATTGAAGAGGAGCGATTTCTGGGCACACAAGCAACTAGGGGCTCTGGGGAGAGTGTGGGAGTATTTAAAGATTAGCTTTAGTGTTGCACATAATATCAAAACACACAGTGAAATGCATCGCTTGTGTCTCTGACCAACACATTTCAAGGATGTGCTGGCGATGATCTAAAAGTGTCGCTACACTTCCAACGCCAACGTAGCTTGGCTCAATAACCCTAATCGTGCGTCTTTGGAATGCGGGAGGAAACCTAAGCATGCGGTGGAAACCCGCACAGTAACGGGGAGCACGTACAAACTTCTGACAGTGGTGGGGATTGAAACCCGATCGCTGGTGCTGACCACTACACTATTGAGCTGCCCGTTCTGGGATTGATATCGACAGAGATACTAATATACGAACGATATTGAAATGGATTGCTGCGATTCCAAGGAATGGCCAAGTTTACAGGGCCAAATGAGATCCTAACGGAGACAGCACGGCAGCGTAGTGGTTAGTACAACACTTCACAGTACAAACGACCCGGGTTTAAATCCTGCCACTATCCGTAAGGAGTTTGTATGTTCTCCCCGTGACCGCGTGTGTCTCCTCCAAACGTTTCCCTGATTGGTAGGGTTACCGTGACTTGTTTTTTGTAAATTCTTTTATCTATTGAGATACAGGACGTAGAAGGCCTTCGAGCCCTGCCAACCAACAAGCCCCGATTTAATCCCAGCCTACTCACGGGACAATTTACAATGATCAATTAACCTACCGACTGGTACATCTTTGCACTGTAGCAGGAAGCCGGAGCACCTGGAGAAAACTCACTGAACAATCAGATGATTAGAGTAGGGAGTGTTGGATTGGGCTATATAATTAATATTTTTCTTGTAGTTTTAACACTGTCATTTTGGGTGACAGGGTGGAGATACGTCTCTACCAAAGGAGGTGTGAGGCACTCCTTCCCTCCGCTAGCCTGCAGGCAAGGTGTAGCACCTGCTCAGCCCCCTGATGGGTCATGGGAGCAGGTGGTGGATGGTCGTATGAGCAGCTGGCGCATATCACCAGTCCTGGTTATGCGACCACTGGCGCCAGGCAGACAGCCTCTGAAGGATGCTGATAATGGCTAGAGTCACCTGTCTCGTAAGGACACTGCCCAGAAGGTGGCAATGGCTTCTGTAGAAGAATTTCCCAAGAACGATCACGGTCATGAGACCATGATCACCCATGTCATATGACACGGCACATAATGATGATGGTAATTGATTTTATTTTTATGTCATCACCTGTGATCATTCGGAGTGTCTTCCAGTAGTTTCAGTGGTCTGGTATAAGATCAGACCACCTTTGTTCTCTTATCTCTGTCCCCTTAGTTTCTCTTTCTCTGCTCCCCCACCCCCTTCATCTCTCACCACCCATCTCCCCTCGCTTCCTTTGTTCTTGTAACACTCAATAAAACAGTCATAAGCAACAAGTTCGATGCCTCATTCTTAACTTCCTCAGAACCTTTAGACTGCAAAAGCATCAGGATCCAACAAGGGCGTAGGTCGGAGGTGAGAGGGCAGGGACTGAATAGAAATCCGAGAGGCTACTTTTACCATGCCGAGGGCAGTTCGGACAGTACATGAAGCAGAGGAAATGCTTGAGGCAGGACATTGACACTTAGAAGGTATTGGGACTGGTACATGGATAGGAAAGGATTAGAGAAGAGGTTCCCAATCTTTCTTAATGCCATAGACCTATACCATTAAGCAAGTGGCCCGTGGCCAGGTTGGCAACCCCTAGATTAGGTGGATGTGGTCCAAACATGGGCAAGTGAGATAAATTTAGACAGGAATCTTGGTTAGCATGGAAAAGTTGGCCCAAAAGGCCCGTTTCCACGCTAATCCTCAAAGGGCCTCATTACATGCTGAGAATTTCTAGGATGGCGTGTAATAACTTGGCAAAGGTTTCAGAGCTCTTTTTTTTTATTACCAAAGGCCGGCTAACTCAGTTGGTAAAGCGTGGGAGTCTTAACGCCAGGCTCGTGGGTTTGAGCTCCACGACGGGAGCTGGCGTTCTGGAACATCACAGTAGCGTAGCGGTTAGTGTAGCAATATTACAACGCCAGCAGCCAGGGTTCAGTTCCCGCCGCTGTCTGTAAGGAGTTTGTATTTTTCCTCTGGGTGCTCTCGTTTCCTCCCCACGTTCTAAAGACATACAGGTCAGTAGGTTAATTGGTCATATGGGTGTAATTGGCTTGTTGGGCCTGAAGCTCCTGTTATCGTTCTGTATCTCTAAACAATGTTGCTTTGCCACTGTGTTCTGCCAAACATTGTGGGCATGCCACGTTGGCGCCCGAATGTGTAAAGACAGTTGTGGGCAGCCCCAGCACATCCTTGGGTGTGTTGGCTGCCAACACAATCGTCACATTTCACCGACGGTACATGTGATAAATAAATCCGAATCTAAATCTACGAATAAAGGACGATAGTCTCCCACATGCCTTCACCACAGAGGAAGCTTACCCTTAAACCAGGCTCCAGGTTTGAACAGCGCTTTCTTCAAGGACATGTAAAGGTGGAAGTTAAGGCGTTTGTATTCGACAATGTCGTCTCTCACACGAGGCAAAAGCACCAGGTTGTAGAACCTCTGGGCCATCTTGGCCTTCAGGTTGGCAGCAAAGATCCTGCAAGTTGTGAGAGACAGACGTGGGTCAGGGAGAGTAAACAGCAGAGTTACTATCAACAAAACAACAGATTTCACCACAAGTGAGTGATAATAAACCTGATTCTGATCCACTGGAGGGAGTGGGGGGAGGGGGGGGCTAGGAAAATAGCATGGGAATAATGGGCCAATTAGCCTCTTGCATTGTTTAATCCAGCAACAGCACAGGAGCCCAGGAAGAGCAGAAACACAGGGAAGGGCAGTCTGGCCCTCCGACGTTACAGGAACGCCGGCGGCCTCTCACCTGGTGGCCTGGTACATAGCTGCCGCCGTCCAGCTCTCTGGCTCCGTGATGTACAGAATCTGCTCCCAGTTCGACAACGCTGGCACAATCTTGAAGGCTTTTGGAAGTTTCCCACTTCGATACTTGCACAGTACCTTTCCAAAGGCAAAATGTAAACATTTACCATGTCTGATTACAGTTATCACCTTTGAATTTTTACGTGCTCTGAAGCATACGTCGTGATAAACAAACTCAATCTTCCTTTACGGTCAGTGAACGTAACCGACTGATGAGATGATCACAATCGTTTATCAGGAAGTTCTGTACGTACCCTGCTGAACGTCGCCGTGGTTCACCGGCGCCACCGGTGGGGGTTTCGAGGTATTTTACAGGAGCAGCACTTCTAACGAAAATTGCAGAGATCTGTGGCTCCGCAAGTCACCCAAAGAGAAATGCCTTCCTCTTCCAAATGCGTCCTGACAGGGGCTGCACAATTGTGCAGCGGTTAAGGTAGTGCTTCTACAGTGCCAGCTGCAAGATCTGGGTTCAATTCCTGCTGCCATCTGTGAGCAGTATATATGGTCTCCCCAAAACTGCATGGGTTTCCTCTGGGGGTTCTGGTAACCTCCCACATCCCAACAACACAAAGGTTACGGTCAATTGTAGGCAAGTTGTAGACACTCGCGAGCTGCCTTGGGCCGGCCATCGACACGAATGACTCATTACAAACGTGACAAATTAAGCTAATCCTTACCTCACGGACACCCTTGTACACCTCTAGGACTCTGGGGTCGAGCTGCGGCATCGGTCGGCCGGAGACCTCCGACATGACCGTCTCCACTTCCGTCTGCTTCTCCGTGATCTTCTCCATGATGATGTCGGCGAGAGTGCGCCTTCGGTGCAAACCCAGAGAGTTACATAAGCAGAGCTCCAACTGCCCCGCAAGACGAGAGTGCACACCGTCTTTACCCGGGTCTGGCCCAGTACACAACTCCACGCTACTCAACAGGGACGAGCTCTTAAACACCAGCCAGAGCCCTCAACTCGAAGGCGGTAAACACCGACTTCTCCACCACCACCAAATCCTTTAAAACAAACAAGCTAGACGACTTTGTGGCCGGCATGTTGTGCGCTGTGTTGCTGTGAACGTACAGGCCCTTCGGCCCACGATTTCATACTAAGCGATATAAACCTACTTCATGATCGAGCTAACCCTGGCCTCAGGCACAGCCCGTAACAACCACTTTCCTTTCAGCCATCTGCCTACGCTGTTGCGAGAAGCTTTGTACGTTCTCCCCGTGATTACTCGTGTTCCCCCCCTCCCCCAGTGCTGTGGTTTCCTCCCACATTCCACAGAGGTGTAAATAGGGTTAACATGCGCGTGCTACGTTCGCACAACACTTGCGGGCTGTCCCCAGCACAACCTTGGACTGTGCTGGTTGATACGCTTCAGCGTATATTTTGATGCACTTGTGAAAATAAAGCTGATCTCTCTTTAAAATACGCCACCACCCTGTGCTTGGGAAATCACTGCCCGCTCTTTTCAACAGGGGACTATCAAATGCCTCTTTATGGCAAAGCAGAAGTAAAGGCTTATTGAAAGCCTGTTTGCATCAACCCTCCTCAGGAACTACTTGACGCTACCTCAGCGGAGGGTTCTTGTTCATGAACGTATCTATCGCCTTTTCATCCTCCGGGTTCACGACTACTTCCTCGCCGTAGCCCTCCTTCGCAATAGCAGCCGCACTCTCCAGCGTCGGCCACTCATCGTCCGATTCAGAGTCCGAATCTTTACCCCTCGAACCTGAGCCTGTGCGAAGAAAAAAATAAACAAATACAGAGTTAGCAGCCTCTGAGTTCCAACCTGTTGTCCCAACACCTTTCATATGCTCTGCCCTCAGCTAAACACGTCCCACCTTTATCAGGATCAGCTTGTGACCTCCAGTGTAAATCTGAAAGAAACTACTGGAGCTGCTGGAGGATTCCTTCCTTCTGCAGTTACAGATGAATGAGAGGGGTATGCAGGGCTTTGGCCCAGGAGCAGGTAGTTTACAATAACATATTTATAGGACTATAAAATTATAGGAGCAGAATTAGGCCTTTTGGCCCATCAAGTCTGCTCCACCATTTCATCATGGCTGATCCATTTTTCCCTTCAGCCCCAATCTTATGCCCTCTCCTCCTACGAAAGGGTAAACAGCTTTAAGTTCCTCGGCATCCACATCACTGAGGACCTCACGTGGTCTGTACACTCTAGCTGTGTAGTGAAAAAGGCACAACAGCACCTCTTTCATCTCAGATGGTTGAGGAAGTTTGGTATGGGCCTCCAAACCCTAAGAACTTTCTATAGGGGCACAATTGAGAGCATCCTGACTGGCTGCATCACTGCCTGGTATGGGAACTGTACTTCCCTCAATCGCAGGACTCTGCAGAGAGTGGTGCGGACAGCCCAGTGCATCTATAGATGTGAACTTCCCACTATTCAGGACATTTACAGAGACAGGTGCGTAAAAAGGGCCCGAAGGATCACTGTGGACCCAAGTCATCCCAACCACAAACTGTTCCAGCTGCTACCATCCGGGACATGGTACCGCAGCATAAAAGCCAGGACCAACAGGCTCCAGGACAGCTTCTTCCACCAGGCCATCAGACTGGTGAACTCACGCTGATTTGAGTGTATTTCCATGTTACATTGACTGTTCTATTGATTATAATTATAAATTACTGTGATTACATATGGCATATTTAGATGGAGGCGTAACGTAAAGATTTTTACTCCTCACGTACGTGAAGGATGCAAGAAATAAAGTCAATTCAGTTCAAAATACAAGAACTTACAAAGCACTTTCATAAAGATGATGCTGCTCAAAGCACTTTACAATGCAAACATATAAAGATGATGCTGCTCAAAGCACTTTACAATGCAAACATGAAGATAAAAGACAAAATTAGGTTAGTTAAAAGCAAAGTTAAATAAATGGTTTTGAGCTAGCCTTTAAAATTGACAACCGAGTCGGCATTCCTTACAGGCTTTGAGTTCCACAGTTTAGGAGCGTAGTTCAAAAAAAAGCCGACCTGACAATTAGTTGGGACCTGGCGGCAAATATACAGGATTAGATGGGCTGAAGGGTCTTTTCTGGGCTCTATGACACTCTGTAATGGAGATGGGAACGCTGTCACAGACTAAGCTGCCAGCCTTGCCAAATGGAGCCTTCTTCCTGAGAGGGCCCCTCTGGGATCACGGATGAGTTTCCGCTGGTCGGGCTGACGAGCGGCCTGTGCGGACTTTGCCAGAGTTTGGGATCGAGTGCGAAGTTGGTGAGGCAGTCAGACCCCTTCCATTATTAGTGTTGGGCTTCCTAGCACTGCCAACCCTTGGACTCGAGCCCACAGTCAAGCTGGAATGTGCCAACTCGAATGCCCCTTGCAGTCAGTGTAGATACAGGCCCTTTGGCCCAACTCATCCAAGACAACCAAGAAGCCTGTCTAAAATGATCCTATTTGGCCCGTATAACTCTAAACCAAGGGTTCCCAAACCCTTATATGCCACAGACCAATACCATTAAGCAAGGTTGGGAAGTCTGCTCTAAATCTTCCTCACTGATATAGCTGTCTTAATGTACCTGCCTCAAACACTCTTCTTCAGGCAGCTCATTCAATATACCGTACGCCTCGCCCCATTTTCCTCAGGACCCTTTTCTCCCCAAATTTAAGCTTATCCCATCCAGATGTTGCAAACAAGAGAAAGTCTGTAGATGCTGGAAATCCGAGCAACACACACAAAATGCTGGAGGAACTCAGCAGGCCAGGCTGCATCCACAGCAAAAAGTGCAGTGACGTTTTCGGGCCAAGACCCTTTCGGGGGGTGGGGGGGAGGAGGGGTCCCTTTAACCCTGCCGAGTTCCTCCAGCATATTGTGTGTGTGTGTGTGTGTGTGTGTGTGTGTGTGTGTGTGTGTGTGTGTGTGTGTGTGTTCCGTCCAGATGTTAACTCCCAATCTTCTGAAAATATCCATTCCCTTCATCTACGCCCCTCACGAATTACAGATCTCTGAGGTCACCCCTCAGCCTCCCACACTCCAGCCAAACAGTCCCAGTCCCTCCTTATATCTCAATCTCTTCAGCCCTGATAACATCCTTATAAATCGGTTTTAACGCCCTCTTCGTTTTAATGACATCCTTCCTATAGTGACACAAGTCTGCAGATGCTGAAATCTTGAACACACACACACACAAGGTGCTGGAGGAACTCGGTAGGTCAGGCAGCATCTATAGAAGTGAATAAATGGTTGACGTTTCATCTAGCTGGTTTATTATCTCCATAGATGCTGGCTGACCTGCTGAGTTCCTCCAGCATTTTGTGTGTGCTACTCCTGTGCTTTCTCGCCCCCTCCCCAGACTCAGAACACTCACCCAGCACGGTAGTTTTTGTGGCACGGCCCGGGTCATCGCCTCTGCCGTGCTCGGCCCTCCAACTCCTCCTGTGCGCTCGGGCCTGCTCCAGGATCCTGCGGTCAGCCCGGGCGTCCACATACTCCTCCTCGTCCCGGTCCCGGGCCCGGGCCTCCTGCCTGCGTGCCGCTCCTTCTGGCGGCCGAGCGGCTTCACCGCGTCTCCCTGCAGAATCTGCTCGGCCAGGCCCAGGCTCCGGGGAGCCTGGCCGCCCCTGGCCAGCTTGGCTTTCGGCATCGCTGTGATCCAAGCCCGGGGACCCGATCAGCAGCCCACGTGGGACCGCCGCATTGCGCCTGCGCCGAATGTATCGGCTACGAGCCAATCACGTGGATCCGGGATCCGCGCATGCGCCAAATGTATCCGCTTCCAGTTGCAACACCTGATACAATCTCCCACTCTCAATGTATTCCTTGTCTCCGCGGATGCTATCCCATTGCTAAAGCCTTCACATCGCTTTCGCTTTCTGTTCTGTATCTTCACCGCACTGAGATGAAGAACAATCAGTGGATCGAAGTTCGAAATAAATTTATTATCACGTATATGTCACTACGTACTAGCCATTGTCTTACAGGCATTCGCAGTAGATATAAACAAACACAATACAATCAGTGGAAACTACACACCTCACAGCAAAGACAGTCGAATAAGACGAACTGTGCAAATAAAAAAAAGATAAGAAGAAATTCTTAAATAAGTAATAAACATTTTGAATATTATCTTGTAGAGTTGTAGAGTCCTTGAAAGTGAGTCCACAGGTGTGAAACAGTTCAGTGTTAGTTCAGGAGGCTGATGCTCGAGAGGTTAATATCTGATAGTGTGGGACCAAAGCCTCCTGCCCGATGGCAGCAACGAGAAGAGAGCACATCTTTAGGATTCCATTCCCACCACAAACGCTGTTCCTCCAGCAGTGTGCTTGTTGTTCCAGGTTCCAGCATCAGCTGTCTCTTGTGTCTCTAACTTGTTTTTCTTCTTTCGCAAAAGGTCCAGAACCCAAAATGTTAAAAGTTAACTTCCACAAATTCTGCCTAACCTGCTGAGTGCACATTCCATTTCAGTCCCTTCCCATCTACATCCATGCTCTCGATTTCTTCAATCACTTTCAGTTCCTGGTCACCTTATTTTCATATGGATGTTCCGTCCTGTACACTTGTACCCCCATCAGGAAGATCTTAAAATCTCACCACTTTTGAACCAGTTCCCTTCCACCACCACCATCCTCCATCTGGGTGGAACTCTTCCTCACCCATTTCTCTTTTAGATCCACCCATTTTCTCCAGCCTTATGGGCACTCACATAGGCCCTAGCTGTGCCTGCCGTTTCATTGGCTATGTGGAACAGCCTATGTTCTAAGCCTACATTGATAACACTTCCCAAATTTTCCTCTGCTATATTGGCAACTGCATTAATGCTGCTTCATGTAACATTTGTTATTTTCATCAACTTTGCCTCATCTTCCACTCTGCCCTCAAATTTACTTGGTCCTTCCCAGGCACTTCTCATCCTCATTCCGTGGTGAAAAAGGCACATCAACGCCTCTTTCACCTCAGACGGTTGAGGAAGTTTGGCGTGGGCCCCCCAAATCTAAGAACTTTCTACAGGGGCACAATTGAGAGCATCCTGACTGACTGCCTCACTGCCTGGTATGGGAACTGTACTTCCCTCCAATCACAGGACTCTGCAGAGAGTGGTGCGGACAGCCCAGTGCATCTGTAGATATGAACTTCCCGCTATTCAGGACATTTACAGAGACGGGTGTGTAAAAAAGGACCCGAAGGATCATTGGAGACCTGAGCCACCCCAACCACAAACTGTTCCAGCTGCTACCATCTGGGAAATGCTACTGCCACATAAAGGACAGGACCAACAGGCTCCGGGATAGCTTCTTCCACCAGGCCATCAGACTGATTAACTCATACAGACAGAACTGTATTTCTATGTTATATTGACTGTCCTATTGTACGTACAGTACTATTTATTACAAATTACCATAAATTGCACATTGCACATTCGTAACGTAAAGATTTTTACTCCTCATGTATATGAAAGATGTAAGTAATAAAATCAATTCAATTCGAGAAAGACCATCTCCTGAAATCTTTTATGAATCCACTGACTTTCTCAGCTATCTCGATGATCCCCTCTCCCTACCCAGCCACTCGTAAAAAATGCTATTCCCTTTTCTCATCCCCTTCATCTTTGCCACATCTGTTCACAGGATGAAGCTTCCCATTCCAAACATCTGACATGTCGTTTTTTTTCAAAGAATGGGGTTTTCCCTTCCTCTGCCATTGATGCTGCCCTCGTCCACATCTCCTCCATTTCCCAGACATCTGCCCTCAGCCCACTTTCCCGACGCTGTAACAAAGTTTGAAAGTAAATTTATTATCAAAGCACATATGTAATGGGGCAACAGACGACACATATTTTTCATAATAGAAAATGATTTATATATTTCACCAACATCATTATTGAGTTGTTGTGTTCACTTTAAGAGACGCCTGCCTGATGTAATGACATCAGTGATGTTTCGAATGAGGAGCAACTCTGATGGCCAGAAGGGTACAGAATCGCCAATGCCCCCCCCCCCTTTGGAGAATCGGCAAATCGCTACTATTCCGATGCTGTTATCAAGGGAGATGAGAGAGACAACGCAGGGATACACACAGGTGGAATGTCTCCTATTGACAAAGAGAGAGATTACTGCTATTGTCTCTTGAAGAAGGAATTGTGTATTGAGTACTGTTCAATTCATTGAAACCCATCAGGGGGCAACCAGAGCGGTCTGGTTGAGGGATTGCATCATCCCAACCTGATTGACATCTGAGACCCCATGAGTGGGGAAAAAAGTCGGGTCTGGGGAACACCCCTCAGACGCACCAGGAGAGATGCTACGAGACTGGTGGGGGCTTGTGTGTGTGTCCACCCTTGCCTGGGTGACGAGTCCTCCATGGAACGGTCTACCTAAAGGACGGAGACGGCTCAAGATCGTAAAAGGAAAGTCGGCAAGTTACTCTCTCTCTCTCTCTCTCTCCCTCTCTCTCTCCAACAATTGCAACACAGTGAACAACAACTACTGCAGCCTGTATGAACTGAACTGAACTTTATATTTCCATCGGACAATTTATTATCCCCTAGACAACGATAGAGCTTATTTCTTATTGATGATTATTATGCCCGCACTTTTAGTATTGATGACGTATATTATCTGTATATTTGCATTGATATTATTTTTGTGTATTTTTACTAATAAATACTGTTAAAAATCGTATCATCAGACTTCAACGGATACTCCTATCTTTGCTGGTAAGACACCCAGTTACGGGGTTCGTAACAAGTGTAAGACGACTGCTTTTGTCTTGTTTGTAATGGAAGAAGAGGGCTTTTGTGTAGGCTTTTGTTAGTTACATAAAATGGCCCTTGCATCTTTTATTCACAAAATCCTACACATACGAGACCATATACTACCCTGAGATTCATTTTCTTGCAGGCATTCACAGTAGAACTAAGAAATACAATAGAATGAAAAACTAGTCACAAAGGTTGACAAACAACCAACGTGCAAAACAAGACAAACTGTGCAAATATAAAAATAGGGTAATATTTGGGAGAACGTGAGTTGCAGAGTCCTTGAAAATGAGTCCATAGATTGTGGAATCAGTTCAGTGTTGAGGCAAGCAAAGTTATCCATGCCAGTTCGGGAATCAGGAGTCCGATGGTTGAAGGGTCCTGAAGCTGGTGGTGTGGGACCCACGGCTGCTGTACCTCCTGCCCAATGGTAGCAGCGAGAAGAGAGCATGACTTGGATGGCAGGATAGCTTCCCTTGTCATTGATGTTAAGGACTAACGTGAAAATGTTTAATGTTATAGTTCAAGCCAACAATTTATCCTTGTATCTCTATTTATGGGCAATTTTACCTCTATTTACCGGGCGACTAACTTGAATGAAGAAACGCGTGGTGCTCCGAGCCCGTAGGGGCAGTGCAGCTGGAGGCTGTGGCAGTTGGTTGGAGAAGCGGTTGGTCCTCCTGGCCTGTGGCGGCGCTGTGACCGACACAGAGTTTGGTCTAGCCTCACGGCGGTGGGTTTGGCTGGAGAAGCAGTTGGTCCTCCCATTTGCAGGGGGTGCTATGACCAATACAATACATACACGGCCAGGTCTGGCGGCGGCGGGTTTGGCTGGAGAAGCAGTTGGTCCTCCCATTTGCAGGGGGTGCTATGACCAATACAGTACATACATGGCCAGGTCTGGCGGCGGCGGGTTTGGCTGGAGAAGCAGTTGGTCCTCCCATTTGCAGGGGGTGCTATGACCAATACAGTACATACACGGCCAGGTCTGGCGGCGGTGGGTTTGGCTGGAGAAGCAGTTGGTCCTCCCATTTGCAGGGGGTGCTATGACCAATACAATACATACACGGCCAGGTCTGGCGGCGGCGGGTTTGGCTGGAGAAGCAGTTGGTCCTCCCAGTCGGAGGGGGCGCTGTGACCGAGAAGGACACAGCCTCACCTCACAGCGGCGGGTTTGGCGGCCTCGGACGGAAGGAGGGCGCCCGGTCCGGGTGTGAGGTGGTCCGGTTCTGAGCGGAGGTCGGCGGCGCAGGATGGGGGTCACCTGGTGAGGAGGCGCTCGATTGACAATAAGGGACAGTCACTGGCAGGACTCAGCCTGA
This sequence comes from Hemitrygon akajei, assembly GCF_048418815.1. Taxonomy (NCBI): domain Eukaryota; kingdom Metazoa; phylum Chordata; class Chondrichthyes; order Myliobatiformes; family Dasyatidae; genus Hemitrygon; species Hemitrygon akajei. The sequence continues at coordinate 44,842,722 of NC_133150.1, read as the reverse complement.
GTCGTGGGATGGGAGGAGAATGATTTCATTTAAATATACAGCATGGTAACAGGCCTGCGCCTCCCTACTAACCTGAACGTGGGAGGAAACCTGAGCCCATTCCCACATCGAGGCGGATAAATTGGGGACAATTAAGAGAACGATATTAGGCACATGATACAAAATGGAGGGCTATGTTGCAGGGAAGAGTTAGATTTGATTGATTTTAGCTGGATCCACCATCCAGACCACGCTGTCTTCTTGCTGCTGCCATCAGTAAGGAGGTGCCGGATACTCAGGTCCCACACCATCAGGCTCCTGGACCGGAGAGTATAACTTCATTCACCCAACACTGAACTGAACACGTCCTATGACCACTCATTTTGAAGGCTTCTACATCTCATGTACTCAGTATTATTTTTTATTATTCTTTTGTGTTTGCACGTTGGTTGCTTGTCAGTCTTTGTGAGTCCTTTTTCATTGATTCTATTGTATTACTTGTGCTGTGAATGCCTGCAAGAAAATTAATCTCAGCAAAGTATATGGTGGTATATATGTACTTTGGTAATAAATATACTTTGAACTAATTACAGCAGAATTGAAGTTATGCAAAAGTTTTAGGCACACACATATATAACTAGGGTGCCTAAGATTTGCACATTATGTATATTATGTCTTTAAAATGACCAAAGAACACTTAATATTATAGAGTAATACAAAGGTAATTCCTCTTATTTCTGATGAAGAGTCTTGGCCCGAGACGTCGACTGTGCTTCTCCCTATAGATGCTGCTTGGCCTGCTGCGTTCCAGCAGCATTTTGTGTGTGTTCCTCTTATTTCTGTTTCCCAACCACTGTCCTATTTTAACCAATATATAGTACTGTGCAAAAGACTTGGGTGCACTAGCTGTAGATCGGTGCTGAAGACCTTCACAAGTTACTGTAGTTAGAGTTAAGAGTTAACCATGAAGGATTGTTAGTTGCAAAGATGTAAAGTACTTTATTGTAGCTGATACCACTTGTTATCAAAGAATCCCACAATGAGGCAGATAAATTGAGACATTTAAGAAACTCTTAGATAGGTACATGAGTAATAGAAAATTGGAGGGCTGTGTGGGAGGATTGTGGTTAGATTGATCTTAGTTGGAGCTGCCTTCCAGGCCATGCTCCCTTTATGCTGCTGCCATCGGGCTGGAGCTACAGGAGCCTTTAAGGAACAGTTATTACCCTACAGTCATCAGGCAAATAACTTCTCTCAACTCAACTCTGAACACAACCAATGGACTCACTTTCAAGATCTCTACATCTCGTGTTCTTGGTATCATTTATTTATGTTTGTATTGGAAGTTTGTCTTTTGTACAATGGTCACTTCTCAGTCTGCTGTGTGTGTCTGTAAAATTCAAATATCTAACTTCTGAAGCTGTAAACCATGAGGTTAGAGTTTGTAATTGACGATGATAGATTAATGACTTTGGATACTGGATTCACATTTTGTATTGACATACAGTGTGGAACAGGCCCTTGTGGCCCTTTGAGCTGCACCGACCAGCAATCCCCCAATTTAATCCAAACCTAATCAAGGGGCAATTTACAGTGACCAATTATCTTACCAACCAGTACGTCTTTGGAATGTGGGAGGAAGTGGAAGCTGTCATGGGGAGAACTTACAAGCAGCGGTGGGAATTGAACCTGGGTCACTGGTACTGTAAACTGTTGTGCTAACTACTATGTTACCGTCCCACCCTTTAAGCTTATAAAGAATGAGGAGGTAAAATGTAAAGGTGAGTTTAGGTGAAGACATATGGTATGGTAAGGTAGACAAGAGGGGTTGAATGGTATTTATGATACAAGACCAGGTAATAATCAATGAACTAGCCCCTTTCAGAAGCCAGCGACGAATCACCCATATCAGTAATCTCAAATCACATATTGGCCTGAAACCCATGAAGAGACTCTTGGCTTATCTGAGAAGGATTGACTGGTTTGATGAGGGTGACTAGGACATCCAGGGGCTAATTGACCACAAACTCAAAACATTCCAACTTGTCTCAAGGAAGAGGAGGAATAACAGCCTTCTTTGTGAAGTCGAGGGTCTGGCAGAGAACCCATGAGCTGAAGAGGAGGTGGTGGGTAGAATGAGTACAACTTGCTGACTGTCACATTGTGCGAGGGTTCTTCAGCACTCACTGTCACCTACAAACATCCAAAGCCCATCCCACCCAGAACCAACATTGGCATCAGATTTATCATCACTGTCTTACAGGACCTGTAATTTGTTTATATACAGAAGCAACACAGTGCAAAGACATTAAATTACTGTAAATCACAAAAATAGATGCTGCATAACAAAGGAATAATGGGGTAGTGTTCATGGACTGTTTAGAAATCTGATGGCGGAAGGGAAGAAGCTGTTACTGAAACATTGAGTGTAGGTCTTCATTCTCCCATACCACCTCCCTGTTGGTAGGAATGATAAGAGGGCAGGTCCTGGGTGGTGAGGGCCCTTCATAATGGATGCCACCTTCCTGAGATGACATCTCTTAAAAGTGGCGTCAATGGCGGGGACGTTGTGCTCATGATGTGTCACCTCAACCTGTGTATAAGATGATGAGAGGCATCGATCGTGTGGATAGTCAGAGGCTTTTTCCCAGGACTGAAATGGCTAACATGAGAGGGCACAGTTTTAAGGTGCTTGGAAGTAGGTACAGAATTGATGTCTTGGGGTAAGTTTTTTACGTGGAGAGTGGTGAGTGCATGGAATGGGCTGCCAACGACGGTGGTGGAGGTGGGTAAATAGAGGGTAACCTTGGGTAATTTCTAAGTAAGTACATGTTCTGCACAGCATTGTGGGCAGAAGGACCTGTATTGTGCTGTAGGTTTTCTATGTGACCCTCTGCAGCTTCTTACATTGGAAGTGAACTTTCGAAGGGTCAGGGCAGTTCCCTTCAGGAGGTTGGCCTCCACATCGATGACTCTAGTTTTGCTAATTTGCTGATTCTCTTTCTCAGTGTTTCTCAGATCCCAGCAGTTGAGGGGAAGAGTGTCCAGCAAGCCGTGGAGATGCTCACGAAGAAGTTGGAAATGCTGGGTGCTGTGAAGCAGGGCACATTTTGTGTGGACTGTGAAACTTATCATGCAGCACCGACTGTGACCATTCCAGGTAACTATCGAGGAACAGCAGTGGGTAGAATAAAAAAAGATGCTCGAAGTTATCATTGAGACAGGCTGTATCTATGGAAAGAGCATTAGAGCTAGCGTTTCAAGTGAAAAGTAAATGACGATAAGATGTAGGAGTAGTATTAGGCCATTCGGCCCATTGAGTCTATTCTGTCATTTTGCTGAGGCTGAAATTGTTTCAACCCTATTTGTCTGGAGGAGAAGAGAATATCCAGGGTGAGTGTGGACTTTGATTGTATTGGCTGCTTTACCGAAGAAGCGAGGTGAAGATAGAGTCCACATGGGGGGGGGGGAGGTGGTGCTAGATTCTCTGATGTGCTGAGCTGTGCCCACAACTCTGGGCTGAGAAGTTGCTGTACCAAGCTGTGAGACTTCCAGACAGGATGCTTTCTATGCTGCATCGATAAAAGTTCATGAGGATCAAGGGAGTCATGCCAAGTTTCTTTAGTCTCCTGTTAATGTGCGATGTTTAGAGAGGTGAAGGATGAAACAAAAGAATAATTTTGACCTTGCCGCCCTGATCTCAAGCAAACTAGAGGTGACCAGGAGCTGGGCCAGGGTTTGGTTATGTTTTCTGTTCCACCCTATTCTGCAAATGATGTGGTAAATGGCAGCAGTTCAGCAATACCAAATTGGGAGTATTTATAAAGTCAGTAAAGTTTCAGTCACTTAGATTATAAAACATCCAACTCGCACACTAGCTCAATCAGCTGAGTGACCACGTAGCAGCAGTACGGCACAAGGCATACAGAATTACTGTCAGTTGCAACAACAAATAGTGCAAAAGAGGAATAGTGAGATAGTGTTCATGGGCTGTTCAGAAATCCGATGGCAGTGAGGAAGAAGCTGCTCCTTGAGTGTGGGCCCTCAGGCCTCTGTACCTCCTCCTACTGATGGTTGGAATCACTTTTGACTATGGACTCACTTTTCAGGACTGCAACTTGTGTTCTCGATATTTATTGCTTGCCTATTATTATTTCTTTCTTTTTATATTTGCATATTTTTTGCACACTGGTTGTTCGTCCATCTCTGTCATGTGTGGTTTTTCATTGATTCTGTTGTGTTTCTTTTTATTTACTGTGAATGCCCACAAGAAAGTGAATCTCAGGGGAGTATAAAATGACATTCAAGCACCTTGATAGTAAACTTACTCTGAAGTTTGAATATACCTTCTGATGTTAGTGATGAGAATCATGTTACAGATCCTGGAACTTTATTTGAGTTTATATATCAAGGTTCAAAGTAAATTATTAAAGTACAAATGTATCACCAAATGAGATTCATCTTCTTGCAAACATTTACAGGAAAATAAAGACAATTATATTGAAAACTGTACATAAAGGCTGACAAACATCCAATGTGCAAAAAGGACACATTGTGTAAATGAAAAATAAATAATACTGAGAACAGAAGTAGAGTCCTTGAAAGTGAGTCTGTAGGTTGTGAAATCAGTTCAGAGTTGAGGAGAGTGAAGTTTTTTCACACCAGTTCAGGAACTTGATTGTAGGGCAGGGGTTCACAACCTTTTTTATGCCATGGACCAATACGATTAATCAAGGAGTCCATGGACCCCAGATTGGGAACCCCTGTTGCAAGGTAATAACTGTTCCTGAACCTGGAGGTGTGAAACCTAAGGCCTCCTGCCTATTGGTAGTAACCAGAAGAGAGCATGGCCTGGATGTTGGGGGTCCTTGATGATGGATTCTGCTTTCTTGTGACAGTGCTCCATGTAAATGTGCTCAGGGGTGGAGAGCTTGTGATGGGCTGTATCCACAGTCTTTTCTATTCCTGGGCTTTGGTGTTTCAACCTGTGATGCAGACAGTTGGAATACTCAAAATTCATATTATTGTGTAACTTTAACACACTTTTGTACTGCGATTCTAATTGCTTGTTGCAATATTAAGAGTTATTTAAAAAACTAATGGACTGTTTATTTCAGGGGGTTAAATACAATATGATAACAGTTGTGTAACAGGATTACGAAGCTTTCATTAGCCTTTACATACAGCATTGAGAATGGTGTTCATTTGAGGGGTATTGTATCTTGGAATGGTTATTTTACTGTCAGAATGAGTGCATTACAGATTCTAACACTTTAAGGGTTAAATTATGAGCATGTTGCATAGACAGGCCTGAATTCTCTTTACCATATATAAGATTAAGAGATGACCTAATTTAAGTGCTTAAGATGATTAAAAGATCTAATAGGTGAGATAGAGAGGAGCTGTTCCCTCTGATAAGAGGATTGTCGAATGTGGTGCCCAAACAGTAAAATTAGAACCAGGCATTTATAGTTAGCTTAAAAATGCAAACATGAGGAAACCTGCAGATGCTGGAAATTCAAGCAAAACACACATGTAGATGCTGCCTAGCCTGCTGCATTTCACCAGCATTTTGTGTGTATTGCATTTATAGTTAGTTTCAGGAAGTAGTTCTTCATGCATAAAATCTGGTACTTTCTTTCTCAATAAGTGGAGACAAGAAGGTAGCGTAGTGGTTAGCACAGCACTTTATAGTACCAACAGCCTGGGTTCAATCCCCACCGCTGACTGTTAGGAGCTGGTACGTTCTCCCCATGACTGCTTGGGTTCCCCCCGTGTACTTTGGTTTCCTCCCACAGTCCAAAGATGTACCAGTTGGTAGGTTAATTGGTCATTGTAAATTGTCCCGTGATTGGGCTACGGTAAATCAGGGGATTGCTGGACAGCACAGCTCATAAGGCCAGAAGGGCCTGTTCTGTACTGTGTCAGAATAAAATAAAACTGTGATTTTTATGCATATCCAAGATGGGTAGATAATTATCATAAACAAATCAGCTGCAACCTCATTGCATCCAGCTGAATGGCGGAAAGGCTTGTGTAACTCCTGTTTCAGTGTTCCAAATAGAGTCACTGAAATTGCCGCAAATATCCCCATTCTGGAGAGAGAGAATATGCCTGTTCCTGTCCTGAAATAGTATACATGTGTGTGCCATATGTGAAGCTACACACTGCTCACTATTGCATGTCCTAGGAGGTGACTTGCTAAAGCAAGGCTTTGATCTTCCCTCTAGGTGGTAGAATTCTCTTCCTGTTTGGACATTTTGCTCTTTGTCCTTTGAAGTCTGATTCACCAATACTTAGTCACATCTTAAATATATGTTTACTGAAGTACTCTGTAGAAGAATTCCTGTTGTGTATTTTTGTCTTATATAAGTTTCCAGTTCACTGGATCCTCTCACCCTTCAATACAAGTGAAGTTCAGCCAGAAATTATAGTAGGGAGAAATGTCAGCATTTGGCCAGAGTTCCTGAGCAGAATGGGGGAATTATCCTGGTGTTTTTGACTTACTCAATGGAAAATGTGCAGTGGGGACAGTGCGTCACTTGGTGTGACATAAATGGAGAGCTGATAGAATGTTGAAATGCGCATATAAAGAATGACCATCTGGTCAAGGTAACAGGGGGTGATCATTTCTAATGGAACGTGAAGCCAGCTTGAACATATGCCTTCAAAGGAGACTAAGTGGGTCAATAAATATCTGATGACAGTGCCCCGCTATGTGAAGACTCAGATTCTGTGTGTGCAACGGTGGGCAATTTACTGCGTCTTTATTAGAAGCGGTGGCTGGATTGAATGTGACCTCTATGGGGTTGAAAGTACAAAGAGGGTTCAACCCTTCATGCATCCTGTGACCATTCCTTCTAATGAGATCCATCTTCAGCCCTTCAGCACCCTTATCACCCCGACACCCCAAGCACTGCCACTTTACATTTATAGTCCACATCTCATACCTACATTGACATAGTCACTAACCTACTATTTCTTCAATTCAATTCAAGTTTTAATTGTCATTCAGCTATACATGAATACTCATGTAGCCAAACGAGGCATCATTACTCTGGGGCCAAGATACAAACTAACAGTCACACACAGCACAAAGCACACATAGCAAGTACAAAATAGCAAGCATATTAAGGTAGACACAGCCACGTGATGGATAAGTCCATTGATGCCACAGAAATCTGCAGTTGATCACAACAGAGCTTTTCTTCTGCCAAACAAACGAACACTGGCGATGCAGCATCAATTCCACTCTGGATGTGGCGCTGCACTGCCCCGTTGGAGCACATTGGCTCTGCTGTCTCTCTCCTAGCAGCTTTATAAACCTAAAGCCTCACTTTACATACATACATTCAGTCTATATAAGCTAATCTATGTACATATGGCCACATTCAAACAGTTACTGTATGTTATGTTTTATAGGATTGCTTTTATATTTATATATTTTTTATTATTGTTTTTCTTTTTATGCTGTATCAGATCTGGAATAACAATCTCTGTTTCTCACCTGAAAGATTAAGGTGCATGGGATCAATGGTGAATTGGCTGTTTGGATTCAGAACTGGCTTGCCCATAGAAGACAGAGTGGTTGTCAAAGGGACTTGTTCTAGCTGGAGGTCTGTGAATAGTGGTGTTCTGTAGGGATCTGTACTGGGATTCCTTCCTGTTTATGGTATATGTAAATAACCTGGATGAAAATGTAGCTGGTGTGTTAGTAAGTTTGCAGATGATACAAAGATTGGCGGTGTGGATAGTGTAGAAGGCTGGCAAAGAATATAGCAGAGTATAGATCAGTTGCAGATATCAAGCAAATATGAAGTGTTGCACCTGGGTAGGTAAAATGTACACTGTTATGGGCAAGATGTTGGACGTTGGAGTCCAAATTCATAACTCGCTGAAAGTGGCTACAGAGGTTGATAGGGTGGTTAAGAGGGAAATAAGGCATGCTTGTCTTTATTAGTTGCGACACTGAGTTCGAAAGTCAAAGTTATGTTGCAGCTTTTTAAAGCTCTAGTTAGGTCACATCTGGAGTATTGTATAAGGTTCTGGTCGCCTATTATAGGAAGGATGTTGAGGCCGTGGAGAGGGTGCAGCAGTGGTTTACCAGGATGCTGCCTGGATTAGACGGCATGAGAAGTTGGACAGACTTGTGCTTGTTTCCCTTTGGATCGGCGGAGGCTGAAGGGAGATCTGATAGAGGCTTAAATGTCTAATACCAGAGGGCATGCATTTAAGGTGAAAGGGGGCAATTTTAAAGCAGATGTGAGGTTTTTTGCACAGGAAGTGGGGGTTGCCTGGGAAGGTGGTAGAGGCAGATACATTAGGGACTTTCAGGAGACAATTAAGTAGGCACATGAATGTGGGGGAAGTGGAGGTATATGGATATTGTGTAGTCATAAAAGATTTGTTTAGTTGGCCATCTTATTACTAATTTAATTGGCTTGGCAGGCCATCATTGATAAAAGAAAATAACTGTGTTCAGAGCGCGCGCGCGCGCGCGCGCGCACGCACACACACACACACACACACTTACAACTCAAACATACTTTTATTTTACCTGTGCACAAGGACAACAGCATGGCCCCTGTCACCACACTGTTGTGATGCCAGGATAGACGATTGCTATTTTTATACAGAATTGTCTTTATCAGTTATGGATATTGACCATTTGGTAAATTATGTATGTTTGAATTCCTTACTTGCAAGATCAATTGCCATTCACAATAAAGGTGTTAAAAGTCAATTAAAGCCTCAAGCTGACAACCAGTGATATTTTGAAGTTAGTAAAGCAATTGTACTTTAGTTGTTGGGTGTGTTTCACATCCTTATCTGTTGTCCTTATCTCATCTGCCTCTCACTGTGTAAAGGGAAGCCGTGTTCTTCTAGGTTCATTACACAATGCCACAGTCATTCCAGCTGTCTGTCTGCAATGAGCAAGGTTGGCTCTGGCAGTTTCACTTCAAAGGTCTTCCTTGTCTGGGTTTGACTACACACCGCTGCCGTCATTGTTGCCTGGATGTTTAACCCTTGCCTAACCGCAACTTCCACAGGCAAAACATGGGCTGAAGGGCCTGTTCCTCAGTTGCACTGTTGTATACACTCGTACTGAAGAACGACAGTAAACAATGTTGAATCTATTTTTCATCAGGGCAGCCTGCGAAGTTCATGTACGTTATGCACAACACTGAGTATCCTCTTAGCTGCTTTGCACTTTTTGAAAACGGGCCCTACCTGGTTGCTGACACAAACTTCGACACGCTCATGGTCAAGCTGAAGGGGTTTTTCCAGAATGCCAAGAGTAACAAGATTGAAAGCCGAGGGCCTCGCTATCAGTATGGTGACTTTCTGATAAAGGTTGGGACAGTTACCATGGGACCCAGTGTCCGTGGCATAACTGTTGAGGTAAATCCATTAAATCATCTCTATTTAGGTTACTGATGATTCGGCTGTATTCCTTTTTAGATATTTGTGACACTGCTTCTAATTAAAATCAGAATCAGGTTTAAACAAATCAGTATTTCTGTTTTTTGTACTTTTTAAAAATCTATTCAATATAGGTATATTTTAATTGATTTATTTATTATTATTTTTATTTCATTTATTGTTATTTTTTTCTATATCATGTATTGCATCGAACTGCTGCTTCTAAGTTAGCAAATTTCAGGTCACATGCCGATGATAATAAACCTGGATTCTGAAGTGGATAATACTATTTTATTGGCTGAAATTTCATGAACTGTTTGCATACATCTTAAACAATGGCAGTGGACAATGACAATGCCATTGACTGCTTAAGAGACAAATGCTGACCATATAAAACTACTTGCTTGCAGATATAATCAATACTACCTTTGTGTCTCACAATAATGTGAATGCGTCACATTTAGACTCAAACTGCCTGAGTTTGAAATAATTTGCTGGGAATGGGTCAAAAGCAGTTAATAAACTGAAATGTACAAATGTACAAACTTAATATTACCAGCCTATGTTAAAAAATTCTTTGTCTTTGCATTAGTTGTACTGTGCAATACATAATAGAGAAAAAAACTGTAAATTACAGTAATTATATATAAAATAGTTAAATAAGTAGTAAAAAAATAGAAATTTAAAAAATAGTGAAGTAGTGTTAATGGGTTCAATGCCCATTCAGAAATCGGATGCTAAAGGGGAGGAAGCTGTTCCTGACTAGTTGAGTTTGTGTCTTCAGCCTCCTGTACCTCCTTCCTGATAGGGGCAATGAGAACAGGGCATGTCCTGGGTGATGGGGGTCCTTAATGATGGATATCGCCTTTTTAAGGCATCGCTCCTTGAAGAAGTCCTGGATGCTGGGTAGGCTAGTGCCCGTGATGGAGCTGACTAAGTTTACAACTCACTGTAGTTAATTTTGATCCTGTGTAGTACCCCCCCCCCCCCCATACTAGACAGTGATGTCGTTAGTTAGAATGCTTTCTGTGGTATATCTATAGAAATCTATGAGTGTCTTTGGTGACATACCAAACCTCCTTAAACTCCCAATAAAATATAGTCTTACTTCAGTGGTTGGTAAGTTGATGGAGAAGATCCTGAGAGGCAGGGTTTATGAACATTTGGAGAGGCATAATATGATTAGGAATAGTCAGCATAGCTTTGTCAAAGGCAGGTCGTGCCTTACAAAGCTGATTGAATTTTTTGAGGTTGTGACTAAACACATTCATGAAGGTAGAGCAGTAGATGTAGTGTATATGGATTTCAGCAAGACATTTGATAAGGTGCCCCAAGTAAGGCTTACTGAGAAAGTAAGGAGGCATGGGATCCAAGGGGACATTGCTTTGTGGATCCAGAATTGGCTTGCCCACAGAAGGCAAAGAGTGGTTGTAGACGGGTCATATTCTGCATGGAGGTTGATGACAAGTGGCATCTGTTCTGGGACCCCTTCTCTTTGTGATTTTTATAAATGACCTGAATGAGGAAGTGGAGAGATGGGTTAGTAAATTTGCTGATGCCACAAAAGTTGGGGGTGTTGTGTCTTCCATGGACTAGAGGCTTTCATCCCACGATTTTGTACATCTTCTAGGTGAAGATCTTTCCTTTCCCAGGGATGAGATCTTTGGAGTTTTGTTGGTGTTTCTACAGCACCAAGTTTTTACAGGCGGTAGCTAGCCTCATATCCAACCCTCCTCCATTCACAGCCGATGTTGGGATCATCCATGGCAGAGTTGAGTCTGTCCAGTTATTTGCAAACCAGTGTACTAACACACTGTGCTAAAGAAATAGTTTCTCTTTTTCTACTCTCATTCTGTCAATTGTCTTGGGACTTTTAAATAATACACACTAAGTACAAACAGATTTTATTCTATTAAAAGTTGGAGAAAAACTGTACCAATGATGTGTAATTAATTTTAAAAACATGTGAAAGGAGGAAAGAATCGTAAAAAGATTAGGTCAAATGCTTGAATCAAGATTATAGAGCACAACAGCACAATACAGGCTCTCCAGCCTGCAATATTGTGCCAACCTTTTAACCTACTCTGAGATCAAACTAAAGAATGTGTAATTAATCTCTTCCCTTCTACATAGCCCTACATTTTTCTAACATCCATCTGTCTGTCTAAGAGTTCCTTAAATGCCCCAACGTATCTTCCTCTACCACCACCCTTGACAGAGTGTTCCACACACTCACCTCTCTGTGTATAAAAAAAAATGAACAAACCTACCTCTGACATCCCCCTATACTTTCCTCCAATAACCTTAAAATTATGCCCCCTTGTATTAGCCATTTCTTCCCTGGGGGAGAAAAGCCTCTGGCTATCTACACCTGTCCATACACGTACTTGTGTGTATGATTTTGACTTAGTGAAATTCTTTGAGATATCAAGAAGGATGCTGATAAATCTACCAGGTATCTTTTAGGAATGATCAAGAACCTGTACTGTAAGTATAATCTGCAGTTAAATACAGTTAAGTAAATTATTTTTTTTTTATCATTTCAGGTAGAGTACTGTCCCTGCATAGTGTCAAGTGACTGCTGGAATCTCATGATGGAATTCATGCAGAGTTTCATGGGAAACCATACCCCTGGAATCCCGTCTGTATTCTCGACAAAGCACGATGGCATTTATACGCCCACAGACACAGCCGTTCAGTACATGGAGCTGTTCAATAAAATTCGGAAACAGCAGCAGGCTCCTGTATCAGGAATGAGATAGGCTGCTTTGTACTGACAAATCTGGCAAGTTAATCCTTTCAGTGAAGAGCATTTGGTATCACTCAAGATACAACAATTTTGCAATGCGTTTTCTTCTTGCGAGAAGAATGGGGCAAAATAGTTTATTTCTTTCCCCCTCTGCTGGTAGGTAGCCTTGCACCTGGTTTCCAATGGCCAGAAGTTTTCTGCAATGTTGACCTTTATTTCTTCTTAATTCTCCTCTACTCACAGTGACTAGCCTGCCTGTGAAATAACTAGAGCAGCATTGCTGGATTAAAAATAGCCATGGCGTGACATGAAGAAGCCAGTGACCAGTGAGACGAGCTTACACCACTACTTTCTCCAATTCAGCTGTACCAGGAAGGCTGGATGGATTCACTTGCTCACAGGGTTACAGACAAGAAGTGGGCTTGATTCAATTTCCTAATTAATTAAATCCAGGGATCGTTTTTAGATTGGCTAATTCAGAGATCTTGTCTAGCTGTGGACAGTATGTGAAATGGTGATGCTAAATAGCAGAGAAGACTGAAAATAGTGGGGAAAGCCTCTTAACTGAATAATTCTGAGAATAAATATGTTGGAGATGCTGGAATAAAAGCAAAGTGTTGGAACTCCTGAGTGACAGGAGAGCATTTAGGTGGTTTGATGCATCATTGAAGAGAATTCTTTGAAACGTACTGAGCTTAAATGTTAACGCTCTATTGATGCTATCTCATCTGACAATTTTCTGTTTTTATAACAACATAAGTTTTTGCCTTCTGTGTAAATACGTAGTTATTTGTAGTAAATTATCTATGAAGCAGGATTGAATGGCCTTTACTAGGGAGTTTTTTTTTTATGTCAGTGCACTGATTGACTCTTACTGACTAGGAGGATTTACTTTTTAAGATTTTGCATGAAAGTACTACCTGGTTCAATAATGCAGCCACCCTATGTGTGCCAGGACTTGATATTTTAGAAAACACTCAAACATAGCCTGTGCTCCCATTGCTCATCTCAGTCAAGTGACTCCTGATTAGGTTACGGATATCAGTGGACAACAGAGTTAGTGGAATTTCTGTATCAGAGGTACAGTGACCCAGACTCAATCCCGACTACTGCTGTCTCTGTGGAGTTTCCATGTTTTCACTGTGGCTGGTTCCCTTCAAAGTCCCAAAGACATGCAGGTTAATTACGAAATTACCCTTCGTGTGTGAGTAGCCGAATCTGGGACATGGTGAGGCAGCCTGATAGGAATGTGGGGAGAACAAGTTACAGAGATAACTAGCAGGATGATGGGATTGCTCTGAGCTACTATGGACTCATCGGGCCAAATGGTTGCCTTCTACCTCATAAGGAAATATCTAACGTGTTGCCTCTTGTGACCAAACACCTTGCTGAGGCATGTTCAGCAGCATTGTATGGAAATGTCACCTGTATAAGATAGTAAGTGGAGCCAAAGCTGTGACTTTATTTTACATATATTTTGGAATTTTTTTTGTTGGATCTGGTCATTTAGATTTTTTTTAAATTAAAGAATTTGATGGTTTGGCATTTTACTAGAGTGGCTGAAAATTGAAAATTTTCTGACGGGAATACTGATGAAGTTGAATCTATGTGCTTTAAATTCAGTACAACTTTTTCTGTTACGTGATTTAAAGCCTGATGGACTTGTGTAGCATTAATAGTTGTGAGCTTTTGAAAAAGAGTAAAGATTTAAGATTAGTTTTATTTATTAATATACATCAAAACATACGGTGAAATGCGTCATTTGCATCAATGGCCAACTCAATATAAGGATGAGCTGGGGATAGACCACAAGTAGCGCTATGCTTCTAGCACCAACTTAGTATGTATGCCTCAACTCACTAACCCTAACGGTGTGCCTAGAATGTGGAAGGAAGCTGGAGCACCTAGAGGAAACCCATGCAGTCATGGGGAGAACATAGAAACTCCCTACGGGTAGCAGCAGGAATTGAGCCCTGATCTGTGATTGCTGGCTCTGTAAAGTGATGCCCTAACCACCACACTATTGTGCTGCCTGTAGAATATTGTGTCAGAGGGTAAGGTAATTATAATGTATAGAAAGAGCTTGTTGCCATTCTGACATCTCAAATTTAAATATCCTGTAAGACTTGAGCATAAAGTTTACTAACCCAGAGATTTCTTGCTAGTTTTGTGCTGAGGTAGAATTAGAACATAGAATGTAAAACACTGCAGCATAATATAGGCCCTTTGGTCCACAATGTTGTACCAACCTTTTAATCTACTCGAAGATCAAGCTAACCCTTCCCTCCCACATAGCCACCATTTTACAGTAGAAAATAGACAGTATAGTACAGGCCCTTCAGTCCATGATGCTGTGCTGACTTTGTAAACTATTCCAAGATCAATCTTACCTTTCCCTCCCCACTAACCCTCCATTTTTCTATCATCCATGTGCCTCCCTGAGAGCCTCTTCAGTGCTGCCAATGTACCTGTCTCATTGTGTGCTCCGATATCATCCCATATTCTAAAGGTGTATGGGTTAGTAGGTTAATTGGTTATATGGTAATTGGTAGGCACAGACTAAGTCTCTTAAATACCCCCAATACATCTGCCTCTATCATCACCCCTGACAATACATTCCACACACCTATCTCTGACATTCCTTCCTGTACCTTTCTCCGATCACCTTAAAATTGGGCTCCCTTGTATTAGCCATTTCCACCCTGGAAAAACAATTACTTACTGCCCTTTACACTGCTGGTGTTTAGGGCAGCAATGAAGATTCTCCATCTCTCTCTGTCCTTGGCCACCATCTCTGTTCTGGCTCAGGGTCTTTATTTCTACCTCTGTGGTACGACACTAAGTTGTCTTTGGTCTCCCACGTTTCCTCCACCCTTCAGACGGTCCAATGAGGTGCTGTCTTAATGGTGTCTTAATTCTCATCACATGTCCAGTCCATCTCCAGTGTTTCCTCATGATGATTGTGGCCATGTCCTCTTGATGACTCTGAAGGAGCCTGGGAAAACAGCGCAGGCTCTACACTTTTATCAAGGACTTTTAGCGTCTTGCTGTTAGATTTATTAATACTGGGTTTCATGTCATTTATTTGAGTTGTAATGGAGAGATTGATTTACCTAATCAAACGAATGGGTAACACAGCTGGCCTGCCAAACTCTCTCGGCATGCTGGAGATCTGAAATAAAGACCAAATGCTAAATCCTTCCAGTTACATGGAGAAAGCAGCTCTGCTGAAAGGTGCACATTTGAAACTTCAGTAACTTTATCTTCTTTTATTATCACTTTCACAATGATGTTCTTCAATCAAGGGACTTGGTGAAATGTGACTCAGTTACCAAAGTCGAAGTAAATTTACTGTCAAGAGTGCATACAACTGTATTTCACCATCTAAGAACTTGAGATTCATTTGCACTTATATACAGGTGACGCAGATTTAATCCCCACCATTGTCTGTAAGGAGTTTGTTTGGTCTCCTCGTGACTTAGTGGATCTTCTCTGGATACTCCTTTCACAGTCCAAAGACGTACTGGTGGGTAGGTTAATTGGCCATTGTAAATTGTCCTGTAATAAATCGTTGGGGATTTAATCCTAAATGTGTTGCCACAGGTGGCTGTGGAGGCCAAGTCATTGGGTATATTTAAGGCAGAGACTCTTGATTAGTCAGGTCATGAAGGGATATGGGGAGAAGGCAGGAGATTGGGGCTGAGAGGGAAAATGGATCAGCCATGATGAAATGGTGGAGTAGACTTGATGGGCCAAATGGCCTAATTTGGTTCCTTATGGTCTTAGAGATTACTTAGTGCAATTGCTCGAAGGGCCTATTCTGCGCTATACCTCGATAAATAAAATACAATAGAATTTATGAAAAACTATACATAAAGTCTTACAAAAACCAATGTGCAAAAGTCAAATTGTGCAAATAAGAAATAATAATCCTGTTGTAAAATGAGCTGTATTGATGTAGTAATAAGTTAAAATATCATGAATTGTAGAGTTCCTGAAAATGAGTCTGTAGGTTGTGGAATCATTTCAGAGTTGAGGCCAGTGAAGTTATCCACGCCAGGGTGATAACAGTTCATAGGAACTTAGAAATACAGAACACCTACAGCACAATACAGGCCCTTGGGCCCACAAAGTTGTGCCAAACATGTCCCTATCTTAGAAATTAAAGAGACTTCCCCTCTATTTTACTAAGCTCCATGTACCTATTTAAAAGTCTCTTAAAAGACCCTACCGTATCTGCCTCCACCACCATTGACGGCAGCCCATTCCATGCACTCACCACTCTCTGAGTAAAAAAACTTACCCCTGACATCTCTGTACCTACTCCCCAGCACCTTAAACCTGTGTCCTCTTGTGGCAACCATTTCAGCCCTGGGAAAAAGCCTCTGACTGTCCACACGATCAATGTCCCTCATCATCTTAGACACCTCTATCAGGTCACCTCTCATCCTCCATTGCTCCAAGGAGGAAAGGCTGAGTTCACTCAACTTGTTTTCATAAGGCATGCTCCTCAATCCAGGCAACATCCTTGTAAATCTCTGCACCCTTTGTATGGCTTCCACGTCCTTCCTGTAGTGAGGCGACCAGAACTGAGCACAGTTCATGGACCTAAGGCTTCTGTACTTCCTGCCCAATGGTAGAAGCAAGAAGAGAGCAGGATGGGTGACCGAAAGCTTTGATCGAAGATGAGCATTAAGAATGGCCTTGCAGCTGAAAGAACTCGGGATTCAATGAAGTAGTTAGCACTGAGAGCACAATTGCCAACAGTGTATTGGAGAAATGAGTGAGAGCAGAGGGCTTGTCCAGGAGCACGAAATAAATCTGTTCCTCCATCTGGTTCACTCCCCTCAACTGAATTAATTCCACAATCTACAGACTCATTTTCAAGCATTCTAAGATGTATCTCAGTATTTTTTTAAATTTGCACACTAGGCAGGAAGAGGGGAGGGAGCTGAAGCACATTCTGTAATGATAAGTAAACCAATTGTTTGGAATCAAATGACCTTGCCTCGTGTCTCAGGGATGGGTGAGTCTGCACCTGTGCCACTCCCCGCCCCTGGCATTCCTTCTTTGCCACCTGCCCTGCAGTGTTCCATCCTCACCAATCCCAACATCCTCCGCTCCACGTTGACCAACACAGTACTGTGCAAATGTCTCAGCCACCCAAACTAAAAAATATATGTGTGTTTTAGAGTTTTGCACAGTACTAATGTACTTGTTTTTGATACTGAAGGTTTACGAGTGTATTTTCGAGAGAATTGGGGCAATTTAAAAGGGACCTGTGACAAGTGGTAGGTATAAGGAATAAATTGCCGGAAAAAGTAGCCCAGGTAGGTGCAATAACGAATTCAAGGTTCACGTTTTCTAAAAATATATATCGTGTACATCGGAACATACAGTGAAATGCGTTGTTTCTGTTAACAAAGGCTGGGGGCAGCCTGTAAGCGTGCCCGTCGCGGTCAGTAAAACAAAACAATACAACGAGCAACGGAACAATAGCAAAACGAGCTCCATTCCTCCCTCCCACTCAGCAGTCTCCAGCGGAATCGAGCTTCAAGTCCCCAAGAGGACTGGTGGAGATTTGCAGACTCGGCTCCCACCAACGGGCTTCGGTTTCACGACTTCCGATTCAAACCCCTCCGCCGAACTCAATATTCGGCGTCGACATGGATGTATGGGAAAGGTTTAGAGCAGGAGTTCCCAAACTGGGTCCGTAGCATTAAAACATTTCTTTAAAGGGACATGGGCCCCATGATTGGCATGGACTTGATGGGCGGAAGGGCTGCGTGACTTTTAAAACAAGTTACGAACATGTTCTTTGTCTTTATCTTCAGAGTGACAAGAGTTAGGGCATAGGACAGTTCGGAAACGGCATACAGTTCATGCGCCATTGCCAGGAAGTACAGGTTGAATAATGCTTACTACAAGCGTAAAAGAGAACAGGATCAAAACTACCTCATTAATTGTTGGCAAGTGACTAACTGTTGTTTTCTGTATCACATGCTTTGTACAAGTGGCCAGGCTGCCTGTGATTTACAAACTGGGGAGCATTTAATCTTTTGCCAAGTCCTTGAGACACGCCTCGTTCAGCTCTCAGAAATGATGAACCGAGCAAATTAGTTTTCGCTCGTTCTTCACCGGCAATGTAATATATGCCAAGGTCAATAGATTCTCCTTAACTAGGTGTCATTTCTGACATGTGGTATATTTTAAAGGCACATTACTTAAACTTTTACCTGGTCTCATTTAATTATTACCAATTGTCGCATTAAAATGATCTGTCAACATCAGGGAGCTATTAAGAGCAAGGTTGAACATATGGAACTGTTTATTTTTACAAGTGACATATATCAAAGTGCATTGCGAGTTACAGATGAGGCTTGCATTATGCGTTTGTATTTGCCTTGTTGCACCTGGGTCAAGTTTATTGTGTAATTTCAGTTCTGAAGAAAAAAAGGTCTTAAAGCTCATGTAAGAGTACTGTAGTCTTTATAGAAAAGATTTACCTTATAATCCGTTTTTTTGCTTCAAAAAGATGTTCCTTGCACGAGAGTTTCTGCAGATGCTGGACATCCAGAGCAACACACACACACAATGCTGGAAGAACTCAGCAAGTTAGGCAGCGTCCATGGAGAGGATTAGAGAGTTGACGAGTCTACATCAGGACATTGCATTGGGTCAGCTGGTAAATGTGCTATCAATCGATTATTTATTTAGATTTGGAGATAAAAATGCCAGAACCAAAGTTTAACCCCTGTGTCCTGGACCAGGGGAAAGAATAGTATCGAGGGACATTTCTTGTTCTTAGCACCAAAAAAAAAGCGGCTGGAGGAGCTCGGTGGTGGTGAAGAGGGGGAGGGGTCCGGCAGCATCTGTGGGGGAGGAATGGATAGCCGAAGATTTGCATCATCGACGATTCATTTCCCTCCAGAGATGCTGCCTGATCCCCTGAGTTGCTCAAGTAGTTTGTCTTGCTCCAGATTCCAGCTACAGAATCAGGTTTATTATCACTGACTTATGTGTCGTGAAATGTAGTGCCACAGCACTACAAATGCAAAGACATAAAATTATTACGTTACCAAATAAACTGCAAAGAAAGAGAGCAACAAGGTAGTGTTTATGACACGTTCATAAATCTGATGGTGGCGGGGTGGAAGCTTTTATTGGATCGTTGCGTGTGGTACGGGAGGTAACATCCTTTTGATGGTGGTAACGTGAAGCGGGCAGCCTCGTTACAAGCATTAGGTAGGTGGTAACGCATATTTGTTTTATTTATTGCGGTACGACGCGGAATAGGCCCTTCCGGCCCTTTGAGCTGCGCCGCACAGTAACTCCAGCCTATTCACCTCTTAACCTTTCACCGGCCTTTGGACTGTGGGAGGGAACCGGGACACCCGGAGGAAACTCACGCAGTCACGGGGAGAACATCAGCGGCGGGAATTGAATCTGGGTCACTGGTACTGTAAAGCGTTGTGCTAACCACTATGCTACCGTGCTGCCCGAAGGTATCAACAATAAGAGGGCAGTCTGATTGTGAGCATCTGTAGTCTCGTGTTTGTTCTCCGTTTCTCTCGTTGCTATTCTGTTGGTAAATCTGAATGCAAGAGCAGGATCAGGTTTGGTTGTAGTGTATTTATGGTCAAGGAGTGAAGAATAGGAGAACCGACCCAATGAAATGTATCGTTTGTAATGTAGTACCTGAAAGTGAGATGAAAAGATCTTTCAAAAGGAATTATTTCTTCAGTTCTGGTCACCTCATTCTAGGAAGAAAGTAGACAGTTTAGAGAGAAGATTCACCAGGTTGCTGCCTGGATTAACGAGCATGTCTTACGGGGATAGGTAAGAGAGCTAGGGCTTTTCCCTTCAGAGCGAAAGAGGATGAGAGGTGATTTGATAGATTGAACATGATAAGAGGTGTAGGTTTTTTCCCCCCAGAGTGGAAATGGCTAACACAAGGGGGCATAATTTTAAGGTGATTGGAGGGAAGTATAGGAGAGGGGATGTCAGAAGTAAGTTTTCACAGAGAGTGGTGGGTGTGTGGAATGCACTGCCAGAGAAGGTGGTAGAGGCAGATATATTAGGGACATTTAAGAAACTCTTAGATAAGAGTTGGTAGAAAAATGGAGGGCTATGTGGAAGGGAGTTAGATTGATCTCAAAGTAGGTTAAAAGGTCAGCACAACATTGTGGGCTGGAAAACCTGTACTGCGTGTTATGTTCTGTGTAAATTGGGCAAGAAAATCTTTACAAGCCACAAGGAAAGAAGAGTGGAGTCAATTAGCACGCTCTTCCGGCACGGTGGCATAGCGGCTAGCGGAATTTTTACAGCTCCAGTGATCGACCATTCGATTCCTGCTGCTGTCTGTAAGACGTGTCTACATTCCCCCGTGACTGTGGCGAATTTCCTCCCACATTCCAAAGACGTATGAGTTAGGGTCAGTAAGACGTGGGCACGTTACGTTGGTGCCGGAGGCATGGCGGTACTCGCGGACTGCCCCCCAGCGCATCCTCGGACTGTGTTGGTCGATGGCACAGATGACACATTTCACCCCGTGTTCTGCTGCTAACCGAATGTAACACTTCAAGGGCCTGACTTAAGGATGGTGGCCACATTTCTGGAGTCTGCTGCTTGGACAATCTGTATTCAATGAATTATCCCGAAAGTCACTCAAGACACACGAGAACTGAACACTACCAGTGATAAGAGTTTTATATCAGCACCTTGGTGTGAGAGAACTTTAAAGAAAGTGGTGGTTGAGGGGAGAAATTGGGAAACATCAGGACCAGCACATTCTGGCCCAAATAAGCGGCTGTCCCAAGTAGCCGAAGTTCCATGGAAATAGTTAAAAAGGTATTAATAATACAACTGAGTAACAAATTGTGTATTTAAATGAAATATGGAACAAATTAGAACACTACCAATCCCACTGGTGGTTGTCCATCGTATCTGACGTTGATCCAACGGAAACTTGTGCAAGAGAGTGGAAAGGTCATTGCACTCGAAAGTTCGGTTCAGTGGGACGAGTAGACGTCACAACTGGTGTCTTCACGTACAAAAGCTGGATGAACTCAGCAGGTCGGCCAGCATCCGTTGAAATGAGCAGTCAACGTTTTGGGCCAAGACCCTTCGTCAGGACGTGTTTTCTACGTGTTGATTTGACCACAGCATCTGCAGTGTACTTTGTGTTTACAACTGGTGTCTTCCTTGGATGCGAGACTCCTCTGTCACGCCATGTCCTTGGCTCTCCACCGAGCGTTGCAGATCCTCCTTCCTGGCCGTTGGATCACACTGTTACTCTCATCCGCAGAGCTGACTTCGCATTCTGAGAGAAGCACGTCCCTATGTAACCGGGGTATGAGGCCGCCGGCTACCCTCACCTGGTTTAACAGCCTGTCGAAGCGGTGTGGCTGCCGTCCCATTGCAAACAGATAAATCCCGTTCCTGGCACTTCCAAGACTGAATGCTTGAAACCGCAGTGAACAAGAGTTCCGAATAGCTCTACTGCTCACTTCTTGCAAAAATCACTGCTTTTTGAACACAAACACACGCTTCTGATGCTATTTAAAAACTCTTCGCTCTAACCGATAGTGTCCCAATTAGAGGAAGCGAAGCCCAGCTATTTTATCAATTAGTTTTTGTTCTTTAAGAGTTAGCCCAAATAACCAGCTGTCCCGATTAACCGATGGCCCAGTTAACCGGAATCCACTGTAATTTTTGACTGATGTCTGGGAAGCCAGTTAAATCACTCAATTTGAAACACAAATGTCAAACACATTTAATGTCAATTAAAGAGTTTTGTTTAAAGGTGAACGGGACTTTAAGGTCCGATTAATTTTAAATCCTGTAACAATTACAAGGGTATAGATCGCTTAAAAATAGGAAATATTGGTCTTTAATGAAAAATCATGTTTTAATCTGTTCTTGTAATCTAGAATTTAAAAATTGTAAATAATGAGGAAATCTTGTCTCAGAAACTAACATGACTCAATGTGCCGATGTGGGCCGGTGACCCAAAGTATGTATTATACAATAGTTGTTAAAGGAACAGGTCTGGTTCACAAAATATTACCGTAGTAATGAATCTAGACCTTAAATACTTCTGACTCCAGTGAATGACAGGAGAACTGCTAAAGGGTTCAGTGGCATTCAGTTTAACCACTTTAGATAAGTAACAAATTCAGTCTTTTCACTTTCCATTCCCTGACTATATGCTCTTTTCCCTCTTATCTCTTTCTCCTTCCTTTCTCTCCCCCTCCCACTCTTCACCCACACTCCCCCCCACTCTCTCCCCCACCCCTCCCACACACTCCCCTCCCACTCTCTCCTCCTTTCTCCCTGCTCCCCCTCACCCCCTCTCACTCCCCTTCCCCCTCTCTCCCTGCCCTTTTTTTTAACCTACCCTTCTCTCTCTCCCCTGCCCCTCTGTTTCGAAACATAGAAAATAGGTGCAGGAGTAGGTCATTCGGCCCTTCGAGCCTGCACTGCCATTCAGTATGATCATGGCTGATCATCCAACTCAGAACCCTGTACCTGCTTTCTCTCCATACCCCCTGATCCCTTTAGCCACAAGGGCCATATCTAACTTCCTCTTAAATATAGCCAATGAACTGACCTCAACTGTTCCCTGTGGCAGAGAATTCCACAGATTCACTACTCTCTGTGTGAAGAAGTGTTTCCTCATCTTGGTCCTAAAAGGCTTCCCCTTTATCCTTAAACTGTGACCCTAAATGTTTCTCCCCTATCCTCTCTCCCATTCCCCCTCATTCTCCCCTTCCCCCTCCCACCCATCTCTCATACCCTCCACCTCTCTCTCCCCCAATCTCTTTCCCTTCCCCCTCTCTTTCCCTTCCCACTCTCTCTTTCCCTTCCTCCCCTCTCTCCCTTCCCTCTCCCTCCTCCCTCTCTCTCACACTCCCACCTCTCACCCACCCCATTTTGTAACCTCCCCCTCTTTTTCTCCCCTTGCTATCTCTCACACCCGTCACTCTCTCTCCCTCTCCCCCTCACCTTCTCTCCCCCCTCGCTCTCTCTCCCTCTCCCCCCCCTCACTTTCTCACCCTCTCCCCTTCCGTCTCTCTTCCTCTGCCCTCACTCTCTCTCCCTCTCCCCCCTCGCTTTCCCCTCCCTCCCACCACCACACTGTCTGTTGGCAGTGTTTGCTCTTGCTCCTGGTGTCTAATGCTTTTATTTCTGTTGCAGGTTTCTGTGTTGAGGCCCTATGTGACAGGCTCTGGCATGTTGTTGCATTAGTGCTGCCCTGAAGTGTCAGAGCCGTTCCTTCGGGATCAGGTATTACCCAACTGACAATCTGCTCACTGTTCTGGAGTGATGGATGTCATGGGATTGTGCAAAGAGTTTCAGTTGAGTCCTCCACAAAAAATTATATCTTAGTCAATATCGCTAATAGAGGAAGCATTCTGTATGGATGCATTATGGCTTGGAATGGCAACTGCTCTGCACATAACTGTGAGAAATTGCAGAGAGTTGTGGACGCAGCTCAGCGCATCACACAAGCTGGCCTCCCCTCCATGGACACTGTCTACACTTACCGTTACCTCGTGAAAACAGTCAGCGTGACACTGGACAACAACGATTTTGCTTCCTGAATTCTTTGGGGTGCCTCTTATCGATTTTGGGCTGCTGATCATGAAAATCACTAAGAAATGTTCCTATTGTGCACCATTTAAACAAAAACCTATATTTGTTGTTTCAATTAAACTCAAGTCAGAATAGCTGATGCCAAGATTAAGGAAAGCATTTCTGTTGATCCACAAATCAAACAGGACATCAATGATAGGCCACTTGTAGCGGGACTGGAGAAAATCACATGGAAGGCATGCAAGGATGTTGTTGGAAATTTTACAGAGCACTATACTATGCGCAGCTGATTGACAACATGTTTCATGTAACATATCACTAAAGATTCATTTTCTGCATTCCCATTTAGACTTCTCTGCAAATCTTGGTGCTGCTAGTGACAAGCATAGTGAAAGGTTTCACCAGGACATTGCAGTCATGGAGAAAAGATACCAGGGCAACTGGAATCCATCAATGCTGGCTGATTATCGTTGCACACTTAAGCGAGAGGCCTCAGACACTGAGTACAAGTGAAAATCATCAACAAAACATTTTTAGCTCAATTGAACTATTGCAAAGCATCGGCTCTGTTATGCAATTAAACACATTATATTCAATAAAACTTAGTTTCCTCTTTCTCCCACTTCCTGTAGGATACAAGTGGTCTGAAAATATATTTGTGTTCAGCTTCAAGTGGTCTATCAGAAACAAAATAAAAATTCCTAGGAAGCAACACTTTCAAAAGAATTTGTTGTTTAGTGTAATCAAAGATGCCACCCACCCGGGACATTCTCTCGTCTCCCTTCTCCTGCTGGGTGGAAGATGCAAAAACCTGAAAGATGTACCACTACACTCAACGACAGCTTCTACTCTGCTGTTATATAACCCTAGTATAATAGATCCCTAGTATAATAAATTGGACTCTTGACCTCACCATCTACCCCGTTATGATCTTGCACTTTATTGTCTGTCTGCACTGCACATTCTCTGTAGCTGTTACACTTCATTCAGAATCAAATCAGGTTTAATATCACCAGCATATGTCATAAAATTTGTTGTCTTTGCAGCAGCAGTACAATGCAATACATAATAACAGAAAAAATGTGAATTACTGTTTATATATATATATATATATATATATATATATATATATATAGAGAGAGAGAGTGTTCAATTAAGTAATTAAATAGTGCAATAATAGAAATAAAAAAGTAGTGAGGTAGTGTTCATAGTTTCAATGTCCATTCAGAAATTGGATGGCAGAGGGGAAGAAGCTGTTCCTGAATAATTGGATGTGTGCCTTCAGGCTTCTGTACCTCCTACCTGATGGTAACAGTGAGAAGAGGGCATGTCCTGGATGGTGGGGGTCCTTAATGATGGATGCAGCCTTTTTAAGACATTGCTTCTGGAAGATATCCTGGATACCATGGAGGCTAGTGCCCATGATGGAGCAGGCTAATTTTACAACTCTGTAGCTTACCTTGATCCTGTGCAGTAGCCAAGCCACACCCCCAACCCATACCAGACGGAGATTTTGTTTATTTCTTCAAGGTTATTGTTCTACATTGTTCTTGCTCAATGCACCGTGTGAAGATTTAGTTGTATGGACGGTATGCAAGACAAGCTACTGACTGTATCTCAGTACATGTGACAATAAACTAGTTTCAATCAGATGAACTGTTCACTTATCTCTTCAACTTTGTGAGGCTCTGCCAGTGATGGTGACTGGTACAGAGATGCTATTTCTTATTTTACTGCATCTCAACTTGTGTACCTCAAGTTAAAAATGTGTCAACCTGGAACTTTGAAGCAATAATCAAAATCAGGTTAATTATCACTGACATGCGCCATGAAATTTTTTGTTTTGCAGCAGCAGTACAGCGCTGTAGGACGGCACGGGAGTGTAGTGTTTGGCACAATGTCTTGCAGGACAGACAACATGGGTTCGATTCCAGCCGTTGCTTCAGTTTCCCTCCACAATCCAAAACCTACTCGATGGTAGTTTAATTGGTCACTGTAAATTGTTCCATGATTAGGTTAAATCGGGGGATTGCTGGGGGCGTGGTTCAAAGGGCTGGGAGTGCCTGTTCTGCTCCGTACCTCACTAAGCAAATACATAAATAAATAAAATGACTATATGTTGCAATAATACACACATATGTTTGTGTGTATGAGTATGTGCGTGTGTATGTATATATATATATAGGAAAAATAAATCTCCCACTTGAATAATTTGGCCTATGGAATATGAATCAAGTTTGTTATTGACAGACATCTTTTGAAAAAAAAATTATCGTTAGGGAACTACTTGGTGATGTGTCCAACCATTAAATCTGTTAAGATGGATGAAAACTTCTCAAGAGCTCTCTTTAGAATTTACTGTACCAGTCAGTGTTCCCTTCAAGATGTGTGGCCGTGCAGCAGCTGAAATGCTCCAGCGCACATAGCCTTTGTGACCACGCAGTTGGCATTTTCTTTTATATCATGCTTTATTAAAGTGCCGTGCAGTTTTCAGGCCGCGTGAAAATTTCCTGCTCAGAGCAACAGTGTGGCTGTAAAAGAAATAGGGGGGACGTTGTTTGCAGTGACCAGCGCAGTGTGTGCTGTTGCCTTGTGTAGCGTGTGTTCGTGTGCCGAGAGAACGTCCGCACCGCGAGTCAATGGTGTGGGTCCGATCCCCTGGTCACATGGTTGCCCGCTGAACCCTGACCGCTGACGTCACGGCAGCAATGGCGCCGCCCCGCCACTTCCTGCGGCGGCCCATTGTTCTGGGGGTGGATGGAGGCGGCGGGGCCCGGCCGGGCCTGGAGCGCCCGAGGCCGGTCAGTGGCGGCAGGGCGGTCCGCTGTGGCAGCGGCTGGCCGGTGGGTGAGTGACTGAGTGGGGCCGGGGCACCGCTCAGTGCTTCATTAAAGGAGGGAGGCAGGGACCTGTGCGACCCGGGGAAGGTACTTACCCCTTAAACCCAACCCTCAACCCCCTTCACTCTTCAGTCCCCAACACTCAGCACCCACTCATTCTGAAATCCTCACTCCTCCCATTCCACCCTGTCCACTTTCGCACCCTCTCCATCTCCTCTCTCCCTGGTCACCCTCCTCTACTGATTCCCTTCTCCCTGGTCCCTCTGATTCCTATCACTGATCCCTCCTGATTACACCCCTTCGCTCTGATTGCCCTTCAGATCCCTCCAGATTCCCCCACTCTGACACCCCCAGAACCCCAACTCTGACCCCCCAGATCACCCCACTCGGACCCACCAGTTTCCCCCACTGAAACCCCTAGTTTCCCATACTCTGAAACCCCCAGATCCCCCACTCTGACACCCCCAGAGCCCCCACTCTTGACACCCCCAGAACCCCCACTCTGACACCCCCAGATCTCCCCACTCTGACCCCCCAGATCTCCCCACTCTGACCCCCAGATCTCCCTACTCTGACCCCCCCAGATCTCCCCACTCTGACCCCCAGATCTCCCTACTCTGACCCCCAGATCTCCCTACTCTGACCCCCCAGATCTCCCCACTCTGACCCTCCCAGTTTCCCCCACTCTGAAACCCCCAGATTCCCCCACTGAAACTCCCAGATTACCCCACTCTGACCCTCCAGATTCCCCCACTGAAACCCTCAGATTCCCCCACTGAAACTCCCAGATTCCCCCACTCTGACCCCCCAGATTCCCCCACTCTGACCCCCCAGATTCCCCCACTCTGACCCCCCAGATTCCCCCACTCTGACCCCCCAGATTCCTCCACTCTGAAGCCCCCAGATTCCATCACTCTGAAGCCCCCAGATTCCTTCACTCTGATGCCCCCAGATCCCCCACTCTGATTCCCCCAGATCCCCACTCCGATTTCCCCCAGATTCCTCCACTCTGATCCCCCAGATTCCCCCCTCTGATTCCCCTCCGATTGCCCCCCCCCCGATTTCCCCCTCCCTGATTCCCCCACCCTGCTCCCTCTCTCTGATTTCCCCGCCCCTCTCTGACCCCCCCCCCCCCGCTCTGATTCCCCCCTCCCTCCCTCCCTCCGCCTGCCCCGGGGTGTGACATGGCGATTATGATGCCGCCGCCGTCCGTCAGTAATCCCGCTCCCATCAATGAGTATAGATTTATCTCTAATACTTCAACTTTTAGTCCGGTGAAAAATCCAGATTTGCGCCTCGACGAGCCCCCCTCCCCCTGGGCGAGGAACGTAAGGCAAAGCTCCCTTTCTTCCCTCTCCCTCCCTCCGTCCCTCCTCCCTCCCTCCGTCCCTCCTCCCTCCCTCGGGTGTCGTTGCGTCGATCCCATCTCGGCGGATTGGATGAAGTGTAGCCTGTCTGTCGTGTTGCTCTCATGATGGCTCCTGCGCCCGCGTCGCATGGTCTTTTTGTTGTTGTTGTTGCCGCTTTTCAAACGGTGAACGTGTTTAAATCGCAACGCGCGTGTAAATCGTAGCTGCTTTCACTCGTGTCAGATCCTCCGCGGGCAAAACCAGGATGGAGAGGTCAGAAGCGAATGTTTTTTTTTGTAAACTTTGTGTGTGTGTGGTAGTGAAGCATGGGATCTTAGTGGCTTCATCGCTACAAAAGGGTTCCCCATGTGTGTACAACGTGTGAACTGTCCCACGCTACCTTCTCGGCATTGTTTCTGGACGATGGAAGTTGTGATTTATGACGCCAGTGTATCATCCTTTGAATTTTCTGCCGTAATCGTTGACAGATGTAGATATTTTTCCCCCCTTTGCGTCCTGCTTTTCGTGGACTTGGCGGAATGGCTGCGCCCTCTGATCTGGTTTAAAAAAAGCAGGTGGCTGTAACTAGCCACCTTTGAGGGTGAAATGTGCCTTGGAGGGTACTTTATTTTTTTAGCATTCAGTGGTGTTATTTTGCAATTTGCCAGCATATTCCACATCGAGGTCTGTGGTTATACGAGAGGTGCAAGTTCTGAAAGTGCAGAATGGGCAGGGAGAAACTCTGCATACTGATCACCTTGCTGTGGAATTTTTGAATGCGCTGAGCTTTTTGTTTGCAAAATATTCAAGATTATTTAATGTCATTTCCAGTACACAAGTGTATAGGAGAACTAAATAATTGTTACAGCACAAAAAGAAACCCGATAATATAAAGAAAACAATGATTTAAATACATAAGATAGCTTATATGCATTGATTGTATGTCCATGAAGTGAAGCTATGCACATAAGTGGCTGTACATAAGGTGACTGACAGGAAATGATAAAGTAGAGGTGGTTGGGGATGTGGTGGGGTGGGTTTGTGGGTGGAGGTGCTTTCCTTACTGCTTGGGGAAAGAAACTGTTTTTTGAGTCCGGTGGTCCTGGCGTGGATGTTACGTAGTCTCCTCCCTGATGGGATTGGGACTGACAGTCTATGAGCAGCGTGGGTGGGAGCATTTAACTGGCTCTTTTCTGGCACCTCTCTGTATACATGTCCTTTGGTAACGGGTAGGAATAATGAGGGTGTGTTTTTCCAGTCTTGGGAAACAGACCTGAGAAACGTAACCACAAGTGAAAATGCTGTAGGAACTCAGCGTGTCAGGCAGCATCTGTGGAGAAAAATGGACGGTGGACAATTTGGGTAGACATAGAGATGATAAATATGGGGGAGAAAGGGTCAGGCTAGATAGATGGATCCAGATGGGGAGGGGGTAATGATAGGCAGATGGAGGAAGGGCCTGTCCATTTCCCTCCACAGATGGTGCCTCACTCACTGAGTGCTTCCAGTTTTTTTGTTTAGAAGCAGGTATTGGTTTTGCTGCATGGACGAGTGAAGAAGCTTGTCTTGTGTAATGTTTATACAAATCAGGTTGAGCATCTTCATCAGGACCCAGGTCTTGGCCTGAAACGTCGACTGTTTATTCCCCTCCATAGATGCTGCCTGACCTGCTGAGCTCCTCCAGAATCCTGTGTGTGTTGCTCTGGATTCCGAGCATCTGCAAAATCTTGCACCCTTTTCAGCTTGACAACGTCTCTCCTGTATCAAGGTGACCAAGTTACAATGAATCTGGCCACAAATGGAATTTAGAGTCCAGTTTTTGGTCCTTTGTCGCAAGAGAGGTGTAAAAACTTTGGAGGGGGCACTAAAGGACATGTGCAAGTGGGTTTAAGGAATGTAGATCTGCTGGAAATATTGGGTGGGTTGATTCCTTGGGATGGATGAGACTGTGATAAACTTTGATTAAAGTAGTTAAAATCATGGAGAGATGCACAAAGGTTGAAGGAAAACTGTTCCATTTGGCATGGGAGGTGGTGTGAAGAACATGCAGACCTTGAATGTGATTGGCAAAGAAACCAAATGCAAAAACCAAAGACAAACAGAGTTGATTGTCTGAAGGCAGATTTTAATTGTAACGAACATACTGTGGAATAGTAGAGCAGAGTACAGGCCCTTGGCCCTTCAGACCAAGATGTTGTGCCGATATTTTAATCCACCCCAAGATCAATCTAACGCTTCGCTCCCACATATCCCTCTGTTTTCTTTCAGTGAGATTCAGATTTATTTATTTATTACACATACAGTACATCGAAACACGCAGTGAAACGTGGAAAGTGTGGGGTTTCCCTGGGTGCTCTGGTTTCCTCCCACAGTCCAAAGACGTACTGGGTAGATTAATTGGTCATTGTAAGTTGTCCCATGGTCACATTAGGGTTAATTGGCGTTGTGGAGTTGCTGGGACAGCGTGACTCGACGTACTAGCAGGGCCAATTCTGCGCTGTATGGTTAAATAAATAAAGACACCAGTGGGTCAGGCAGTATCTGTGAGAAGAGAAATAGTTAAACCACATCAAAAACCCATCAGACTGCCACTTCCCACACTCAGTTTCCATAAGACAGTAAGATTTAGGAGCAGATTTAGGCCTTTTGACCCCTCTGTTCACACTGGCTCCTCTGAATCAATGCCTCCATATTACAATCCTTTCTACAGGACCTTCAGTTCTTGCCCTTGTGCTTCTTCACACCTACTCAATACCGTTCTGGCATTGCTGTCCTCCAACTTTGGTCACTGTAATCATCCTGAACGTACTGGTTCACTCTTAATAATAATAACTTATTGATAGATCACTTTTCATGCAGACATTGTCATTCAAATTGCTTTACAGCAGGCTAAAGTGCAAACATGAAGATAAAAGACAAGATATAAAATGAAAATAAAAGACAAAATATAAATAACCTGAAAATAAAAGGCAAAAAGCAAGGTTAAATAAATAGGTTTTAAGCTGGTGTTTAAAAGTGTCAACTGAATCTGCTTCCCTTATAGTTTTAGATATTGAAATTCCACAGTTTAGGAGTGTAGTTCAAAAAAAGCTGTCCTGACCAGTATCTTTTGAGGGAGATAGTTTAAATTTGAGATTGGCTGAAGAATACCCGAGAGCTCGAGTGGGATTGTGAAACAAAAGCAGTTCTGTGATGTACTCCGGTTCCTGAACATTCAGAGCTTTCAAATCAAGCAAGAAACTTTAAGATCGATTCTAAAAGGTACAGAATCTGTCTTCAGCTGATAAGGCCTCAGGGTCTGGTCTTTTGCATGCTCCTTAAGGCTTAACGAAGCCTTTGACAGTACAGTACAGGTTCACTCTTGGATTTTCCTGGGTTCTGTTCTGGTTAACTTCCTGTAACCTGAACTGTTCCCGTCAGAAATCAAGCCTGTCTGAGTTCCCACATGGTAGATTCATCCCACCGGTACGTGTGTGGGCTGTTTGTAAGTCAGAGTTATACAGCAACACAAACAGGCCTCTTGGTTCAACCAAACTATGTGGACCAATCCACACTTGTCCCATTTGCCCATGTTTGGCCCATAACCTTCAAAACTTTTCTTTCCGTGTACCTGCCTCAGTCTTTTAGAAGTTGTTATTGTACGCAACTCGACCACTTCCTCCGGCAGCTGATTCCACAGAGATACCACCCTTTGTATTAAAAAAAAAGTTACCCCTCAAGTTCCTATTTAATCTTTCCCCTCTGCTTTAAACCTGTGCTATCTAGTTGTTGATATCCCATCTGGATTAAAATATTATGTATTCACCCTGTCTGTGCTGCTCATAATGTTATACACCTCTATAAAGTCATCTCTCAGTCTCCTACTTGATAAGGAATAAAGTCCTCGCCCGTCTGACCCTCTCGGTAACTCAGTCCCTCATGTTCTGGCAACATCCTTGCAAATCATTTCTTCAGTTAGTAACGTCTTTCCTATTAGCAGAGAGACAAAACCGAGCACAATACCTCTCCAGTGTCTTGTACTCCAGGCTTTTCTACCTAATGTCTTGACTTAATGAAGGTGGGGAGGACCTGGACCCTCATTTCTCCTTTCTTGAATTGTGAAGCACATTGAGTGCTTCTGTCGCATTAAAGTTATTACACGAATGAACGAGCTTGTTACTGTCTAAATGCAAAAAGGTACAAAACTATTCTAATAAGCCTGTGATACACAGTGAATTTTGGTTCATTGGGACACATCGGGACCAGGACATTTTGGTCCGATTAAGCAGTTTCCTCAATTAGCCAACGTTTCCTGGAAATAGTTAAAAAGGTATAAAAAGATAAACTGCCATTTAACCGAGTAATAAATTATGTATTTAAATTAAATACAGAACAAATTAGAATACTATCAGTATCACTACAGTACTATAAAACTGTGTTTTAGTTCCTAATAGTTATCGATAGAGCAATTCATCCGGTGTATGCCACTGTGTTCTTATGATTGACTGGAAATGAACAAAATCAGGGACGATACCTAATACAGATAGTGGACTGCCTTCATACAATGCTGTCGGCAGTTTCATCCTCTAAATCTTCATTTTCATTGTAACTTTCAAGATGATTGTCAATAGCTTCAAATTCTGTGCAGTTTCTAACTCTTTGAAGTAGTGAAATCGTTTAATTTTCACTCCTGGCCATTTCTGGCATCTCCAAATCTGAATGCTTGAAACCGCAGTGAGCAAAATAGTCCTGAATTATCTTACTGCTTATCTCTGGACAAATACCAGTGACAAAAATCACTGCTTTTTGAAGACAAGCACATGCAGCTGACACTATTTGAAAACTGTTTGCTCGAAGCACAGTGTAGTGTCTAACGTGCACATGTGGACTCATCTGACACTAGTTAGAAACTGACAGCATTCTCCTACCCCAAATAAACAACATTATACTCCAAACAAATGAATGGAGTCCTGGCTATATTCTCGATTCGTTTTTGTTCTTTAAGAATTGTCCCATAATTGGCTGCCCTGATTAACCGGTGACCCAATTAACCGGATTCACTGTATTCTTAAACAGTCCCTTTCATTTCAAAATTCTTTCCCCACAATGCAATTACATAACATAGTTTCTTTTATTTGTTATAGTCCTTGCAGACGATACAAAAAAAATCGCCTGCACATTTCATTCAGTTGCTCTTCTTAAAGCAGCACCAACTTTGATGACTGACTATTTTACAAACACCCACACAACTGGCTTTTAAAAATTCTATTCAGTTGCAGATGAATTCCTTTTTTTTTTGTTTTTGCCATTTAGTGTCTGAGAACATCAGCTTGTACGCCAGCAGTGGCCATTTTATGTGATAAACCTGCTTGTTAATACACATATCTAATCAGCCAATCATGCAGCAGTCCCATGCATTAAAGCATGCAGAGATGGTCAAGAGGTTCATTTGTTATTCAGATCAATCATCAGAATGAGGAAGAGATGTGAGCTGAGTGACTGACTGTGGAATGGTTTTTGGTGCCAGATGGGGTGGTTTGAGTATCTCGGAAACCATTGATTTCCTGGGATTTTCATGTACAGCAGTCGCTATACAGTCTACAGAGAATTGCGCAAAGGGAAAAAATCAAGTGACTGGCATTTCTGTGGGCGAAAGCACCTTGGTAATTAGATTGGTCAGAGGGAAGTTGCCAGATTGGTTCAAGCTGACAGGAAGGTAACAGTAACTTAAATAATCATGCGTTACAACAGTGGTGTGCAGAAGAGCATCTCTGAATGCTCAACATGTTGAACCTTGAAGTGGATGGGCTACAGCAGCAAAAGACCACGAACGTACACTCAGTGGCCACTTCATTAGGTACAGGTGGAACTTAATAAAGTGCCCACCGAGTAGATGGTAGTAAGTTTTCACTGGGATTCTACGTTAACAGAGTAGAATCGGAGTTGTGGCTCAGCTCTGGCTTCCACTCAGAAGGTCAACAGTTTGGAATCTATCTTCAGAGACTTGGGACTTCAATGTATTAGAATTTGAGGGTGGCATGGTAGCCAGGCAGTTTGCGCAACACTAACTGATCAGGGTTCAATACCCGCCACTGTCTGTAAGGAGCTTGTACCTTTTTACCGTGACCGTGTAGGTTTCCTCTGGGTGCTCTGGTTTCCTCCCACATTCCAAAGGTGTACGGGTTAGTGTTAGTGAGTTGTGGGCATCCCG
Source organism: Hemitrygon akajei (assembly GCF_048418815.1). Classification (NCBI taxonomy): domain Eukaryota; kingdom Metazoa; phylum Chordata; class Chondrichthyes; order Myliobatiformes; family Dasyatidae; genus Hemitrygon; species Hemitrygon akajei. The sequence continues at coordinate 44,808,594 of NC_133150.1, read as the reverse complement.
TGTTGGCACCGGACATCCTGAGACTGTGTTAGTCATTGGTACAAGTGATGCACTTCACTGTATATTTTGATTGGAAATAAGGAGAGTCTGTAATCTTTTCACCAGATTATTGCTCAGATTGGAGAGTAATAGCTATAAGCTGATGTTGGGTGAAGTTAAGTTGTTTTCTCTACAGTGTCCATGGCTGAAGGAGGGAGCTGGTTGAAGTGTATAAAGATATGGGAGACTTGGTTAAGGTAGATGATCCTTTGCCCGGGGTGGCGATGTCAAATACTAGAAGGCATGTTTAAGGTGAGAGGGGAGAGTTTAAAGAAGATTTGAGGCAAGTTTTCTTTCCCCCACATGGTTCCTGGAACACACTACCTTATCAGATGAGGTGTTAAACTTACCTACTGTCTTGAATATAGACAGAAGAACCCAGGAATCTCTTTTGCAAATGATCAGGAATTATTCTAAAGATTAAATATTAGATTAATTTGTCATGTACAGGGAAATGTGACGTTTTTTGTCAGTGACCAATACAGTCTGAGGAAGTGCTGGGGATGGCCCACAAGTGTCACCATGCTTCCAGTGCCAACGTAGCTTGCCCACAATTTATTAATCCTAACCCCCTACGTATTTAGAATGTGGGAGGAAACTCCAGCACCCGGAGGAAACAAACACGGTCACGGGGAGAATGCACGAACTGTCCTTACTGATGGTGGTGGGAATTCTCAAATTCCTCACAGTTCCTCATTTTCACTCGGCAACACTGAGAAACAATTCTCAGACCACTGTGCCATTGTGTGTAAGACCTTGCTGCGTATGAAAATGCTGTCACATTCCTCAAAGAAGAGGCACCCCTGGAGATTCTGAAGGACTTTACACTGAATTTCATTGATTCTGTTATGATTATTATTCTAATATTGTATTTAGTATGCCCGAAGAACATGAATCTCAGGGTAGTATATCATGACATTTATGTACTCTGATAATAAATTTACTCTGACTCTGTCGCTAGCACATCTCCCTTTCTGTTAAATGCACGCAATATTTTAATTAGTCCTGAGTAATTTATTTATTTATTGAGCTACAGCGTGAAACAGGCCCTTCTGGCCCTTTAAGCCACACCAACCAGCAGTCCCGCGATTTAATTCAAGCCTCATTGTGAGACAATTTACAATGACCAATTAACCTACCAACCGGAACATCTTTGGACTGCGGGAGGAAACCGGAGCACCCGGAGGAAACCCATGCGTTCACGGGGAGAACTTTCGGGCAGCGGCGGGAATTGAACCCGGGTCACTGGTGCTGTAAAGCGTCGTGCTGACCACTAGGCTGTCATGCCATCCCCATTGTTCACAGTGACCCGGGAAAGTGCCAGGGTGGTGGGTTAGGAAAATTTAGTGGCCATTGCAGCAATAAGGCTCCTGGTTGCTTCTTTCTCCTTGGAGCAACTACTCCAACTACTTACACGTAGGTGTTAGGTGGGATTGGATTCAACTGGACTCCGATAGCCTTCCTTTTCACGTCACTTCCTTCACTCCACTTCCTTGAGTTCACTTTTTTCTAAAGATTTAGTGATCTTTTAAAGATTGGCTTTATTTGACACGTGTGTCAGGGCCATAGGTAACACCCAGTTTAGACCAGGTTACCGAGCATTGATAGGGTTGGGGGTAGAGGGTTTGAATCTGAGGCCCTTTGTATGATTTCATACCTTGTTAGCCCATGGATTGTTGTGGTGTATCTCAAGTTTCTAGTTTGAATGATGGTGCCTCTCATTTTCTGATCTTGAAATTGCATCAAGATGTTGGTTCTCAAATACATTTCTGTAACGTGTTAGGAGTGCTGGCCAGCTTTTCAGCAGCACGTTGTGCTTTTTGTTTTGATGTTAGAACTTCGCAGCCTCTGGCGAATTCTAGTGCGGCAGTGGGTGAATAGCTGGAGTGTTTTGATGGCTTAGAATTACCAATAAATTGCACCACTCTACAGTGAAAAACTGTGCAGTATTAAAAAGACAGTTCACTGGACGGCATCAAGTACTACACTGCGGAATAAAGACTGGAGGAGATTGAACGGGCATTTCAAGAAGGGTAACAGAGGATGCAGATGGACAGGGAAACTCTGGCCAGAGAGTTAAGTTTCACATTGGAGCACGAGATCAGAAAGGTAACATTGGAATACTAGAAGTTATTGAATCTGTTGGGAAGGGCAGAGAATAATAAGAGGTGCTGAATTTTGAACAAACTGTAGAGTGTAGTGCACTGCGTACTCTACAGTTTTAGCAATTTTGACTGATAGTCTATATCGATGGCTTTCATATTTTATAAAGTAATATTGGGTCTCCCCTCACTCTCCACCGTTCCAGAGAAAACAATCAGAGTTTGTCCAACAATTCTCCACTATAAGGGCATAGGATGCCATTTAAGGGTCGCCGACTGTACATTTTCCTCCTCAGATGCTGCCTGACCCACTGAGTTCCTCCGGAAGCTCGTTTTTGTCTCCAGATTCTAACATCTGCAGTGAGGAGAGAAAACACTAGGGATTTACCAGATGCTGGAGGAACTCAGCCAGTCAGGCAGCATCTGTGGAGAGAGGAATAAACAGTCGGCGTTTTGGGCTGAGACCCTTCTGCAGGACCGGATGAAGGTCTTGGCCCGAAATGTCTGCTGTTTACTCCCCTCCGTCGATGCTGCCTGAGTTTCTGTGTGATGAGAGAGAAGATATGGAATGAAATATGATGTGTTTGAATAACTATTTCAAGAGAAAATGAAGATCCTGCCTTTACATGGGGCCTTCATAAACCAGAATGATGTCCAGAAATGCTGCTGCTCGATGAGAGTGGGGTAGAATGTGAGTCATTTTCTCTCTCAGAGCGCTGGAGGTATTCTTTATTGTTCTAGGTTCCAGCACGTACAGTCTCTTGTGTCTCCTCAGTCATTTTCACACTGTGGCTTCTGCATTAAAGGTGGTTATTTAAGACTGTAAGATATAGGAACAGAATTAGGCCATTGGCCCGTTGAGTCTCCTCTGCCACTTCGTCATGGCTGATCCAATTTTCCTCTCCGCCCTTTAGTGTATGATATGAATTAGATGGTAATCTTAACCGCACCAGGAGCTGTATATCCATTTGAGCAGGAAGATAGTACATCAGTTCAACCCATTCTGTGTTGAATTGCTAATCTGTGTAAGAATTGAGCTAATGGCCTTCCATTTGGATGACGAGGGGCTAAAGATTGCCTCTGATTTCCAGGGAATGGAACTTTCTAAAGTCAATAGGGCTTATTTGGTAAACTTGGTTAAGCCACTGGATCGGTATCAGATTTAATATCACTGAAGGGGCAGAATTTTGAAAATGAAAGGGAAGTCTTTGTGATGACTTATTTTTCCGCAGGTAGTTTAAGCAGTCAGCAACAACTTAATTAATGTAGACATAGGAGATTCTGCCGATGCTGGAAATCCAGAGCATCTCACACAAAATGCTGGAGGAACTCAGCAGGCCTGGCGGCATCTGTGGAAATGAATAAACTGTTGACGTTTCGGGCCAAGACCCTTCTTCAGGACTGGAAAGGAAGAGGGAAGATGCCAGAATAAGAAGGTGGGGGAAGGGAGGAAGTACAAGCTAGGTGGGTGGGGGAGGGGGATGAAGTAAGAAGCTTGAAGGCGATAGGTAAAGGGATGGAGAAGGAATCTTTCCCGTTTCTTCTCTCTGGCATGAGTAGAGTGTTTACTTCTTGGTTGGCACACTTTGTAATAGAATTGCAAAGCGTTTTTTACTAGAGGGATTGTCACTGATTACAAATAGGAAACTCACTCACTTCAACACTGAACTGATTCTGTTTTCAAGGGCAGTACTACTCATTTCTCAGTAGTATTTCAGAATCAGGTTTAATATCACTGGGATATGTTGTGAAATTTGTTGTTTTGTGGCAGCAGTACATTGCAACAAACTGTAAATTACAGTAAGAAGTGTGTGTATATGTTAAATTATTAAATAGATCGTGCAAAAGCAGAAATAAAAAAGTTCTGAGGTAGTGTTCATGGGTTCAGTGTCCATTCGGAGATCTGATGGCAGAAGGGAAGAAGCTGCTCCTGAATCATTGAGTTTGCGACTTCAGGCTCCTGTAACTCTTTCCTGATGGTAATGAGAAGAGGGCATGTCCTGGGTGGTGGGGGTCCTTTATGATGGATGCAGCCTTTTTGAGGCTCTGCTCCTTGAAGGTGTCCTGGGTACTGGATAATTTATTGTTTAGTTTGTATTTGCACAATTTGTTGTCTTTTACACATTGGTTATTTGTCTATCTATGTCACGTGCGGTTTTTCATTGATTCTGTCTTGTTTCGTTGTATCTACTATGAATGCCTGCAAGAAAATGAATCTCAGGATTGTGTACAGTATATACTTTGTCAATAAATTTACTTTGATTTGATATGACTTCTCCAAGCAGGTTTGAAGGGATGGTGGGCTAGCACAAAGTATTTTTCCTTTGGTAAAAAGAAAGCAAACTGAAGCTATAAATGCACCCTGCTTGCCCCTCCAACAGAGTCGGCCTCCGCTATAGTTCTGAGACATGACTAAACTGCAAGACCTCACTCGATTAGCTTTGACTGTTCACGCCCCTCCTTCCACCCCTGCTGTTTCCTGCTTCAGTAAAGAAACAGGACAAAGTGGTTGAGAGATGAAGGGAAGAACTTGTGGAGATGTGGGGGGGGGGTGCTTTCTTTTTAAGGAAAATTCCTGCAGATAAACCTACTGAACATTTGTTTCTCCTTTAAAACAAAAAGCTAATCAGAGGAACCACACTGTTCTTTGACAATTGATTTTTTTAAAAAATGGAATGTTTTCTTTTGAGATGTAAGCTAAAGAAAGGGTCCCATCTGAAATTAATATTTATTCTGCCTGTCAGCATCTCTCCCCTCCATACCTCCCCCCCCCCCCCAGCCTTTTATGCTATTGATTTCCCCCTAGGCCTCTTTCTTTTAACCATTGCTGATGGTTGCTGAAGTTGACCACTCGCCTCTTATAGCGATGGGCTTTTCTTTTCGAAATAACAACAGCCTTCAACGCTGGCGCATTTCTTTCTATGTGTGGCCCTGTTCATCCCACAGTCAGCAGCCGCTTTTTTGAATTTTCCTGCGGTGCAGAGCACACAGACTGATCGACGCAGCAATAAAGCAGGAGCAGTAATGTTCGCTGAAAATGGCAGCAGCGCTCAAAAGCGTGCATGGATGGAAAGAAAATCAGGGAAGCGGTGATTTGCATCGGGAAGACGTGTATGCAGCTGCCTCTCCGCTCAGGGTGGAGAATCGAGCTTCAGTGGGATCAGTTTTTGTGCTGCCTTCGCTCCGAGGTTGGCTTAAGCAAGGATTTGTGCTGGAATCCTGAACGACTACAGCAGGACATCATCTCCGAAGTAAAATAAATAGCAGAAAAGGCTGGATTCACAGCAGGTTAGGCAGCATTCCTGGTGTAAATATGGGCTACTCTGCAGCCATCAACATCAACTCAATTATAACTTCAGAGGGAATTTAGGGTTTTTTTCGAGGTGTTCATTTGCTGTTTTAAATGTTGATGCCCATGTCTCCTTTTTATTAAAACAATGCACTAAAATATTCTTTTGAAGATAATGATCTTAGTTCTCTTGATTATGCCTCTGATGTGTGCATTTTCAATGTATCTGTGCTGGCGTTTTGTAAGGCGAAGAGTGGTGAATGCTGAGGTACGGCCCATCTGATCCCCACACGAGGGTTCCATATTTCTCTTCTCCCTTTTGTTTCCTTGAAGCCAGCATGTCCTTCTATTCTGAAATTTGTTTTCAAGTTTGCATATCTAACTCCACTTGTTCAGCGTCAAAATCAACGTGGCAGTGTATAAGAAATTGTTATTAATATTTTTCTAGCCTGTGTTAAGAGAAATTTGGGGCCTCTGTATTTGTAGCTGGGGTTGAAGTGTTGTGTATTCTGACAGTCTCCTTTGCTGCAGAATGAAATATTTCATTTTCTCAAAAACCAACTTTGGCAAACTTGAAACGTCACTTTGGTAGATTTTCCCCACTATTTAGCTAAAAGTTTGACAACCATTAGTGTTTTCTGATCACTCTCTTCACTTGAAAGAACTGATAAGGCTTTGTCATTGATCAAAAGTAAATAGTCATGAATAAAGTGATTGTACCACGCCTTTTTAAAGGTTTCTTCTCTCAGGCAGCTAATCTGATAACCGTTTTTAGTTAGTCCCCCTTTATCTGCAACCCGTCACTACTCTGCACTGTAAACACTTTAATTCACTTTTTATAATGTGTACACTGTCCTGCACATTGTCAGACACAACAGTCAGTCACCAACATTTGGTAGTATATATTACCAAGTGCTACCCTGAGGTTCAATTTTCTTGCAGGCATTCACAGTAAAACAAAGAAATAGAAACAGAACAGTTGGGCTCAACGGACGTTATTGCAGCTCAGGGCAGTTCAATTCCAATGGCATCTGTAAGGAGTCTGTATGTGCTCCCTGTGGAATGCTTAGATTTCCTCCAGGTGCTCTGGTTTCCTCCCACAGTCCACAGACTTACTGGTTAGTAGGTTAATTGGTGGTTGTAAATTGTCCCGTGTTTGGGCTAGGATTAAATCAGGGGCAGCACGAGGGCTGGAGAGGCCTATTCTGCACAATATCTCATATAGAATCAATGAAAAACTACACATAAAAAAGACTGACAAGCAACCAATGTGAAACTGTGCAGATACAAAAATCAATTAATAAATGAATAACTAAATAATACTGAGAATATGAGTTGTAGAATCCTTGATAGTTGCGTTCAGTGACCAGTTCAGAGTTGTGGTGAGGGAAGTTATCCCCTCTGGTTCAGGAGGAGCCTGATGGTTGTAAGGTAATAACTGTTCCTGAACTGGTGGTGTGGGACCCGAGGCTCTTGTACCTCTTTTCCAATGGCAGCAGTGAGAAGAGAGCATGGCGTGGATAGTGGGGGGTCCTTGATGGAGGATGCTGCTTTCCTGTGGCTGTACTTTAACTTCAGTGTTATGTTTTATTTAATTCTGTATTCTGAGGCTGTGGGCCTGCTCCAGCTGCTCTGGGCTTTGTGTCAATGGGCTCACTTCCGTTTTGAATACTGTTGCTTACTTTTATTGTTTGCGCAATTTGTGTTTTTTTTTCTCTCCTCATTGGGTGTTTGTTAATCTTTTTTAAATGGGTTCTTTCGGGTTTTGTGGCTGCCTGTAAGGAAATGAATCTCAAGGTTGTATAACTTATACTTTGTACTTTGAGCTTCTTTATAATTGTATATTGTTTCACCCTTACCAACATACCACAGCAAACTTCTGATCCATGTAAATATATATGGTGAGTAAAGTTGACCCTTCATCCTTGATCGACACTTGAAATGTCTGGATTTGAGGTCCTGGATGTAGAGTTGCCTTTTTGAACAGAATCAGATGTGGAGTGAGTGCTGTGATCAGCTTGATATCGTTCCAGAGATTGAAAAGAGCCAGCAGACACTTGCAGGATTAAGGGTGTGCTAAACCTACCTTTCGAAATAGTTTCAAATGGTGGGTTCCCCTAAGGGATTGTTGCAGTCAGACATTCAAAGAAGAAAGAGCTGCCTTAAATTGACTAGGGTGTAAAATCCAATGCACTAATTATTATTTTTGAACTGTTTGGGTAGCTGACAGATGACACATTAAGAAAATCCTGCAGCCATAACCATATGTGCTATTGAAATAAGATGGCACGTCAGCTTATTCTCACCTTTCATGAATGGACTATTAACACATTCTGAGGCCTTTGTTGTGTGACTATCCGTCGTTAAATGGCTGATTAATGGGGCAGTCCACCGGACAAAGGGTGCAAGGTCACTTCAGATCACTGGGGGGTATGTGCTGCAGCTGGGTAGCAGGGAGAAAAAACAACCGCACTTGTGTATAACCAGAACAGCTTTTTCTTATCAGGAGATTTAGTGCTTGAGGAATGAGTGAAGGCAAATCCTGCACATGAGCTGAACTCTCTGTGGTATTGGTCTTCCCAGGCTAGTAGATCGTGACGTGAAACATACTAGTTAGAACTAAACGCTTAAAAAAAAACTGGTGTGGCTTATTTTGCATTAGATCTGGTTCACATTTTTCCACCTATATGCAACTCGAAAAGAAGATTTAAATGAGATCCACGTTTTTTTGTGTGTGTGTTTCGTTGAGCGCACAATAGACTCATTATCTTTGCTGTCTGACCCAGAGACGAGATTTTGTGAGCCGTGAACCTGTGAATTGCGGAGAATGTAAAAGCAACTGTTAAAGTGACATTTGGCGCTCTTGGCAGCTATTTAATTCTGCGCGATGCTTGAAGGCTGACCAAGAAAACACGGTTAAACTTGTCGCATTGCATGCACAAGGCAGGTGACATTGACAAGTTATCCAGAACTGTTTCAACTCTCACTGGGGATTTTCAAGGCTGATGCTGGCTATGTTTATTTACCACACTTTTCTATGTTCGTTTTGTTGAAACTACCTTGCTATATTAATGGAATGGAGCCTGATGCTGAGTGTAAGTAGTTGCCTTATCGTTCAAAGATCAAAGTACCTTTAGGTCGCCAAATCCTACCCTGAGATTTGTTTTCTTGCAGGCATTCACAGTAGAACAAAAAAATACAGTAGAATCAATGAAACACGTCACACAGGGACTGACAAACAACCAATGTGCAAATTGAGCAATTACCAAAAAAAGATTAATAAAATAACACTGAGAACGTGAGTTGTGGAGTCCTTGAAATGAGTCCACAGGTAGTGTTAAGTGATCAGTAGCTCAGTGTTGTGGTGGGTGAAGTTGTCCCCTCTGGTTCAGGAGCCTGATGATTGAGGGGTAATAATTTTTCAGGTCAGGGTGTTGGGGCAGGAGGAGAGGGACAGGCCGGTGTGTTCCATCTTGCTGCTCTGCGAGGTTTACTCATCTCTGTGGTGAACTGAGGCTGTGGCCTGAAACTACCCGGCTCCTGAAAAGGCTGCAGTGATGACTGGCTTTGTGTCTGTGGGCTCACTTCCATCAACTTCCGTTCTGTATATTTGCTTACTTTTATTGGTTGCACGATTTGGCTTTTTTTCTGCACAGTGGATGTTTGATGTTTTTCTTCCTGTTGGATTTCTTTGTCCTGTGGCAGCCTGTAAGGAGACGAATCCCAAGGTTGCATATAGTATGCATATCTTTAACTTACAACTTTGAATTGTTTCTGAACCTGGTGCTGCGGGAGCTAAGACTCTTGTATCTCCTTCCTGAGGGCAGCAGCATGTAGCACTCATTGTAAATGTGCTCCATGGTGAGGAAAGCTTTGCCTCTGATGGACTGGGCTGTATCCACCATTGGAGGAGTCACTGAGAATGGAACATGAGGAAATGTCTTACCATGCATGGTTGAAATTCCTGCTCTTTTATACAGACTGCATTATTCAAAGCCTATGGACCAAGTAAATGAGATGAGTATAGTTGGGTTCTTAATGATCAACATGAACAGGATGGTCTGAAGGAGTCTTATTCTGTGTTGTGTTGACACAAAAGAAAAACATAAAGCCATTTCACCCATGGTCCACTGTCCTCTCCTGTCAGATTCCTCTTTCTTCAGTCCTTAAAAAAACAGAAGAGATTCTGCAGATGCTGGAAATGCAGAGCAGGGCACAAAAGGCTGGCCGAACTCAGAAGGTCAGGCAGCATCTACGCAGCCTCACTGAAACCCTTCATCAGACTTGGTCCTGAAAGGTCTTGGTCTGAAAGGTGGAATTCATTGTCACAGGTGGTTGTGGAGGCCAAGTCATTGGTTATGTTTAAGGCAGAGGTTGATAGATTCTTGATTAGCCAGGGCATGAAGGGACATGGGGAGAAAAGAAGGTGGGCAATTGGGGCTGAGAGGGAAATGGATCCACCATGGTGGAATGGTGGAGCAGATTTGATGGGCCAAATGGCCTAATTCTGCTCCTATATCTTATGGTCTCATCCTGAACGGTTGACTGTTTACTCACCTCCATAGATGCTGCTTAACCTGCTGAGTTTTTCAGTCCTCTAACTCTTCCACCTATCCCCTCCTAACTTATTTCATTCCCCCCTCTCTCCCTTACCAGTCCACCTCCTCCTTCACCTGGCTTCACACATTTCTAAGCTTGTACTTCTTTCTCTCTCCTTCTTATTCTGGCTTCTGCCCCCTTCCTTTCCAGTCCCAGTGAAGGGTTTAGCCCTTTTTATTCCCCTCCATAGATGCTGCCTGACCTGCCCAGTTCTTCTAGCACTTTGTGTGTGTTCAAGATTTCCAGCATCTGCAGAATCTCTCGTTTATGGGTTTGGTAGATGAAGGGTGGGGAGAAGGCAGGGTTAACAAATTAATTTTGGCAGAACTCCCGCTAGCCTCTTTGTCAACAGTTGTGTACAAATCATTTGCACATGGTTGCAAAGAAAACCACTCTGTTCAAAAATTATGTATTAGAATTCTTTTTGACAGTTTAACTGTTGCAGAATTTCTTGGCATTTAATTGTAAATTGCTTCTTGATGAGCTCTAGTACAAAGGTCACAATCCTAATGAGTCCGGGCCAGTTACGATAATACTGTGCCCACCACGGGGCACAGAACAAACACTGCTCTTAAAAGAAACAAATTTATACGTGTTCCTGAACTTCAACTGAAAGTTTCAGATTTGCCGTGCAAATGTTGTAAACATGGAGTTCAGATTCTTGTTCATTGGATTGCTGCCAACTTACTGCCAAATTTTCAAAGTTCAAAGTAAATTGATTATCAAAGTACATATATGTCATCATATACAATCCTGAGATTCATTTCCTTGTGGGCAATCACAGTAAATCTAAGAAACATAATGGAATCAATGAAAGACTGCGCCCAACAGGATGGACAAATAACCAGAGTGCAGAAGACAACATCCTGTGCAAATACAAAAGACAAGAAATAATTATAAATAAATAAGCAATAAATATCGAGAACATGAGATGAAGAATCCACAGATTAGTGATGAAGCAAGTGATGTTTAGTGACATTGTCCCCACTGGTTCAAGAGCCTGATGGTTGAGGGGTAGCAGCTGTTCCTGAACATGGTGGTGTGAGTCCGGAGGCTCCTGTACCTTCTTCCTGATGGTGATAGCAAGAAGAGATAGCATGTCTTGAATGGTGGTGGGGGCGGGGGGGGGGGGTCCTTGATGATGGTTGCTGCTTTCTTGCAACAGCGCTCCATGTAGATGTGCTCAATGGTATGGAGGCCTTTACCCATGATGGACTGGGCCGTATCTACTACTTTTTGTAGGATTTTCCATTTAAGGGCATAGGTGTTTCCATACTCCCTGATGCAATCAGTCAATCCATGTGCAAGAAAGAAATAAGGTTTTAAACTTTTGCAGTTTGCTTTCCCTTTTGGTCTCAAATCCCTGGATACATCACTATTTTTGCTGTCTTTTAGTGCTACATATTTGACTTAATTTTTAATAGATAATTATCATAATTTATCATTTTATTATTATTGCAGTGTACTGCTGCTGCAAAACAACAAATTTCATGACTGAAGCCAGCGATATTAAACTTGATTCTGATTCAATTTTGGAAGTGATTGCAATTTTAAAATCTAATCTTAGGGGCACACGTGACTTCACTTAATCTTTGGCCTTGAGAATTTGGATATCAAGTAAGTAAGTGCTGTAAATTCCTTGCAAAAAGATTTGTTCCCAAACAATAATTTAATTTATTCATTGGACGTGGGTGCACTTGACGAGCCGGGCATTTAGCATTTGAAAAGGCAAAGGAGAGCCACCCTCCTGACACTCTACAGTCTTTTTTTAAGAAAAAAATTATTTACATATCTTTCATTGAAAATATTTGTGTAATTCTCAAATTAGTACATGAGCAGCCTTGTCGCGGTTGTACTCCAGCCCCGACATGACCTTGCAGAGGAAATGCTCCCTCAATATCTACAGGTTAGTCCCAAAGAGTTCCCAGCCTTGTCTCCGACCACTTGCTAATACTTATCTTTACTTTTGTTTGGAAAAAGACAGTTTGCATCCAGGTGAAGGTTCTCGACCTGAAACACTGACTGCCTGTTTCCCTCCTCAGGTACTGCCTGACCCAGTGAATTCCTCCAGCATCTTGTGTGTTGCTCTGTTTTGTAACAGCCTTGCCACTGTATACGGTAGAAATATTCCTGCCTCAAGTTAATCCTCATCTGGGGAAGAGGAGAAAATAGACAGTATCTTTTTTTAATATTCTTGTTGTGAAGCTGTCATTAAAACCTTTTGAATGTTGAAAGGCCTAGTTAAAGTGGACGTGAAGAGGATGTTTCCTATAGTGGGAGAGTCCATGAATAAATGGCACAGAATTGTATAGAAGAATATAAGAATAGAGTGACGTCCATTTAGAATGGAGATGAAGAGCCAATGGGTGAAGAATCTGGAATTCATTACCACTGACAGTGTGGAGGCCAGGTCTTTGGGTATATTTAAAGCAGAGGTCCTTGATTAGTAAGGGTGTTAAAGGTTACAGGGAGAAGGCAAGAGAATGGGGTTAAGAGAAATAAAAAAAATCAGCCATGATCAAATGGCAGAGTAGACTTGATGGGCTGAATGGCCTGATTCTACTCCCATGTCTTATGGAAATGCATAAGGTTTGCCATTCCATCTTTCACTTATTGTATGTGATGCAAGGAATCTTCATTAGTTTGGAAAACTTCATACAGTAATTATAACAGTTGGTAGATTGGAGTGAATTTAGGACATATCTATTCAAAAGGGGAAGTCATACTAGTTGGGCCGAATGGATTAATTCTGCTGCAGTGTCTTGTGGTCTTACTATCACCTGCACAGTTGCAGCATAAGAGACACAAAGTTCACAAAGCATAAACAGAACTTTTAAAGCCAATTAGAACAAAACCGAGTCCATTTTAGTGCAAAGCAATCAACACCATAGTGTTGCTAGACTGTAGTTTCCGGGTTGCGCTAGATGGTTGAAGGGAATATATTTGCAAATGTTCAAAAAAGACATATTCCTGTTTGAAGTGCTCAGTAGTTGAGGTAGCATCTGGTTGGGGGGGGGGGGGGGGGGAAAGAGAAACAAAATTTCATGTCAATTACCTTTTACTAGAAACATTAGCCAATGTCCCTTTCCTAGGGGCTGCCTGTTCTTAATACAGTAGACTCTGGTCAATTAGGACACTACGGGGTCAGTATATTTTGGCCCAATTAAGCCACTGCCCCAATTAGCCAAAGTTTCATGAAAATAGTTTAAAAAGTATTTAAAAAGACAAACTACCATTTAACTGAGTAGCAAATTATGTATTTAAATGAAGTACAGAACAATACCACCTGACTACTATAACACTGTGTATTAGTTCCTAATGGTTATCAGCTGAGGAATTAATCCAGTGTATGCTGCCATATTCTTTTGACTGACTGTAAGTGAACAAAATTAGCGTGCCTAGTGCAGATCGTGGACTGCTTTCATACAATGCTTTCAACTGTTGCATCCTCCAAATCTTAATTTTCTTTGGAACATTCAAGATGAGCTTCAGATTCCTTGTAGTTCATAACTTGTTGAAGTAGTGAAATCGTTTTCATTTTCACTCCCGGCTGTTTCTTGCATCTCCAAGCCTGAACGCTTGAAACCGTATTGAGCAAAAACGGTTCTGAATTTTCTTACTGCTTATTTCTCGACAGCTATCAGCTGCTTTTTCAACACGGACACACGCGAGTGGTGCTATTTAAAAACTTCACTGTAAGAACAGTGTAGTGTCTAACAGCCACATGACGTAGCATACAACTGGCGCTAGTTAGAAACTGGCAATTGAGCAGCATAGTGTCCCAAATAAACAAAGGGAATCCCGGCCATTTCTCGGTTGGCTTTTGTTCTTTAAGAGTTGTCCCAGACAGTGGCTGCCCCAATAAACCAATGACCTAATTAACCAGAACCTACTGATTTTGCAAAATTTTCTGTTTCTATTGTATATCTCTTAGCATCTGCAGTTTTTGTTTTTATTCTTGACAACATCTTTCTGTTTGACAGCAATAAATTGTATTATGGGTTCAGGCAGAGTGTAAGAAAATTTGGCATTTAGCTAACTAAAGCTCAAAGCAGGAAGAATGTATTTCTGTTGTTATTTTAAAGGCACAAGTCATTTGCGGTATGCAATAGACAATAAACAATAGTAGGTGCAGGAGTGGGCCATTTGGCCCTTCTAGGCAGCACCGCCATTCACTGTGATCATGGCTGATCATACACAATCAGTACCCCGTTCCTACCCTCTCCCCATATCCCTTGACCCCGCTATCTATAAGAGTTCTATCTAACTCACTCGTGAAAGCATCCAGAGACTTGACCTCCACTGCCTTCTGGGGCAGAGCATTCCACATATCCACCACTCTCTGGGTGAAAAAGTTTTTTCGCATCTCAGTTCTAAATGGCCTACCCCTTATTCCTAAACTGTGGCCTCTAGTTCTGGACTCACCCATCAGCGGGAACATGCTTCCTGCCTCCAGCGTGTTCAATCCCTTAATAATCTTATATGTTTCAATCAGATCCCCTCTCATTCTTCTAAATTCCAGTGTATACAAGCCCAGTCGCTCCAATCTTTCAACATATGACAGTCCCGCCATTCTGGGAATTAACCTTGTGAACCTACGTTGCACTCCCTCAATAGCAAGAATGTCCTTCCTCAAATTTGGAGACCAAAGCTACACACAGTACTCCAGGTGGGGTCTCACCAGGGCCCTGTACAGCTGCAAAAGGACCTCTTTACTCCTATACTCAATTCCTCTTGTTATAAAGGCCAGCATGCCATTAGCTTTCTTTTCTGCCTGCTGTACCTGCATGCTTGCTTTCATTGACTGATGTTTCATGTATACTAACAATGCTCTGTATTCTTAAACAAGCACCTAATCCTCTTGTGTGTTCCAGTACTGATGGACTGGAGTTGATACGTAGGCAGCACATGCACTGTTCAAGCGTGACGCTTCTGGGAAATACCTCACTCCTATGAGGGCTGTAACTCAAAACTACTGTATTAAAGTCCTCCTAATCATCAGCCCCTGTGTAAAAGTGTTTTCCCTGGATGAAAGTAGTAGCGTGAGCTAGTTATGGAACGCGGTACATGGTAGCGTAATACAGTTATAGCACCGGCAACCTGAGTTCAGTTCCCGCTGCTGTTTATAAGAAGTTTGTATGTTTTCACTGGGAATGTATGGGTTTCCTCCAGGTGCTCCGGTTTCCTCCCATATTCCAAAGATGTGCTGGTTAGTGGGTTAATCAGTCACGTGGTTGTAATTGAGCGGCACATGCTTGTTGGATGAAAAGGACCTGTTAAGCTTTTGCATTTCTTGACCAGGGCGGCGTGGTAGCATCGTGGTTAGCACAACACTTTACAGTACCAGTGACTCGGATTCACCTCGCTGCTGCCTTTCAGAAGTTTGTACTTCCTCCCTGTTTCTGTGTGGGTTTCCTCCGGGTTCTTCGGTTTCTGCCCACGATCCAAAGGACGTAGGTAGGTTAACTGGTCATTGCACAGTAAGTTGCCCCATGATTTGGCTAGAATTAAATTGGGGGTGTGCTGGTTGGTGTTGCTCAAAGGGCCCAAAGGGCCTACCTATTCTGTGTTGCACCTCAATAATAAATAAATAATCTGAGAACAGTACAGTGTAACGAAGGCCATTCGGCCCATGATGTTGTGCTAACTTTTTAATCTGCTCCAAGTTCAATGTAGCCCTTCCCTCCCATGCAGCCCTCCATTTTTCTATCACCTGCATGCCTATCTATGAGATTCTTAAATGTTCCTAATGTATCCACCTCTACCATGACCCACTGGTACCGAAATTCAGTATTTCTGTCGTGTTTCTAAAATATTTCACCAAAGAGATTGTGCATTTGCCTGGACTTAACTCTCTATGAAATGTGTAGCCCAATATCATGTTTCCAAAAAAAGACTCAAAATGGTGGGTGCCACCGTGCTACTGGGCCTCTCTGTGTGATCTGGTTTCTCTCACCTCTATATTTTTAGTTGCTTGACCATTAGGAAGTTCATGACCTGCTTTTGACCCTACTCTGAGAGTATAGTAGATTACTATGAAGGAACAGACTGTGCAGTGTTTATCTGGTTTCGCGGTTTTATCTGTAATGGCGGATTGACAAAGGTTGCTCTGTTGTAAATCCTTGTTAACAGTAACTGGGAATTCATCTTTTGATCAGTGGTCTTTAGGTTGCATTGAGTTGTAATATACATGAACTCAACCTCAGCGAGAACTAGAACGTGTACGCAGTGGCCGCTTTATTAGTTACAAGAGTGGAAGCCGGTCTTCCGCTGAACCCATCCACTTCAAGGTTCGACATGTTGTTCATTCAGCGATGCTCTTCTGCATATCACGTGGCTATTTGAGTTACTGTCGCCTTCCTGTCAGGTTGAACCAGTCTGGCCATTCTCCTCTGACCTCTCATTAACACATCGTTTTCACCAACAGAACTGCTCTTTGCTGGATTATTTTTTGTTTTTCACACCATTCTCTGTAAACTCTAGAGCAGGGGTTCCCAAACTGGGGCACACGGACCCCTTGGTTGAGGGTAGGAGTCCATGGCATTAAAAAGGTTGGGAACCCCTGGTTTAGAGATTGTTTGTGTAAAAATCCCAGAAGCACACAGAAAATGCTGTGGAAACACAGCAGGCCAGACAGCAACTATGGAAAACAGTAAACAGTCGATGTTTTGGGCCGAAACATCAACAGTTTACTCTATTTTTCATAGATGCAGTCTGACCTGCTGAGTTTCTCCAGCGGTTTCCGTGTGTTGCTTTAGATTTCCAGCATCAGCAGATTTTCTTGTGTTTGTGATAAAATCATAGGAGAAAAACAGTTTCTGAGATACTCTAACCACCCCGTCTGGCACCAACGATCATTCTGTGCTCAAAGTCACTTAGATCACATTTCTTCCCCATTCTAATATTTTGTCTGAACAGCAACTGAACCTCTTCATCATGTCTGCATGCTTTTATGCACTGAGTTGCTGCCACATAATGGCTGATTGGATATTTGCATTAATATACAGGTGTATTGGTGTACCTAATAAAGTTGCCACAGTGTAATCGCGAGTTTCAGCCCTTTGTTCAGTGGTCCTTGGTTGTTGTTATCGCTGTTCCTTTTTGTGCCTTGTGGTGCGTTAGGTGGCAGTTTTGTGGTTTCCTTAGCACTTAAATTTTTTTTATGAGGCTGGGTTGCTAGCTCAATGCTCAACCCAGCATGGGTGGGAAGCATGCAAGGGGGCCGGCTGGTTTCGAACCCAGGACCACTTACCTCGAAGTCTGGTGCTAATGCCACTACATCACCAGCCGGCATAGGTTGTGATATTGAAGTGTTATATACCGAGCAGTATAAATATTTTAGAGTATGTACTCAACCCCAGCTACGAAAAGAATTAAAATCCATATTTATGTTTTTAACTAGCTGGCTATGCTTGCATTTCTGCTGTGATATTCCAACATGAGGTCGGTCTAGCCTGATAAAATACTGCCTCTTAATTTTGATTAGCGTAGAGATTTAGTAGATTATCCATCTGCCATGCAAGCTCTGCCGTTGATCAGTATTCAGATCTATCTCCCAGCTGCATTGTGTGCCGAATGTCATAAGTGGCTTTACACAGGAACTGTATTTTTTTTAGATTGGCTGTTAACTGCACCTGTAAGTGTTTGCTTTGAATCCTTTGATCAAAGTTCATCTACATGAAACAGTGCATTGAAGATTTTGGAGGCATAAAATTAAAAAAAATGCCACAATGCGATTTTTCAGCTCTATCTGTCTTTGACATTTCATTATTTATTTTCAAGGTGATGATTTATTTCAAGTGCACGTATCTCAGTGCTGTGATCTCGAGACTGCCGCGCCCTTGGGTTTGCCGAGTACATTAATTTGTGTATAGATAGCAAGTTCTAGAAAACGGTGCATGAGTAATACATTAAGTAGGAAGTCTGAGGATGATAACTTTGGCGCATAGTTTCAGTTCACTGAGGAACGCACATGATCTTAACTGAATGCTCTTCCCTTCCTTAGCAGCTGCACAGTCTAACCATTGATCCAAGCAGGAATGTTTTACACCGCCTGGAAACTGCGCGGCAGATCATTCTAGCTGGGCGGCAGCAAAGGCTATGTGTGCGGGGACGTTTCAGTTACTGTGTGGCTGCACAGCTCAGAGGGAACAGTGGTCCTTAGTGTTAAATTACTTGATTAGCCCATCTGCCAACTTCCTTGGTCCGCTTAAGCTGAAAGTCCGTTGATGGTTCCCATCTGCTTAGAGTAACTGTTGGGTACTGCAGTCTGTTTAAAATGGCACTTCAGATCACGTGTGAAACGTTTGATGGCTCTGGGCTGTACTCGCTGTAGTTTAGAAGAATGGGGGGGGGGGTGAAATCTCATTGAAACCCAGAGTATTGAAAGCCCTAGATAGATTGGTGGGAGAGTCTAGGACCAGAGGGCCCAGTCTTAGAATAGAAGGACATCCCTTTAGAACAGAGATGAGGAGGAATTTCTTAGCCAGAGGGTGGTGAATCTGTGGAATTCATTGCCACAGATGACTGTGGAGGCCAGGCCATTGGCTATATTTAAAGCAGCGGTTAATAGGTCTTTGATTAGTAAGCATCATCATCATATGACGTTTCATATGATGTGGGCAATCATTATCTTGACCATGATTGTTCTTGGCAAATTTTTCTTCAGAAGTGGTTTGCCATTGCCATCTTCTGGGCTATATCCTTACAAGACCCCATCCATTATCAATACCCTTTAGAGATTGCCTACCTGGTGTCAGTGGTCGCCTAACCAAGACTTGTGATATGCTCATATCACTTGCTGCCATGGCTTCATGTGACCCTGATCTGGGGAAGGGGAGTGCTAAGCAGGTGCAGGTAAGCAGGAAAGTTGAATTTCCCCATGGGGATGAATAAAGTATCTATCTATCTATCTACACCTTGCCCAAGGGTTAACTGCGGGCTAGCAGAGGGAAGGAGCACTTTATGCTTTCTTTGATAGAGACGTACTCCACCCTGCAACTCTAATTGATTAATAAGGGCATCAAGAGTTATAGGGAGAAGGCAAGGCAACGGAGTTGCGGGAAAATAAATCAGCCATGATAGGATGGGCCAAATGGCCTAATTCTGCTCCTATGTCTCATGGTCTTATGCTCATTTTTAATACTTTTTACAAATTCAGACTGTTAAATTGAGGGAATGTTTCTACCTGCACTTCAAGCAAGAACCACAAGCAAGATTGGTGAGAATTTATGACTGTAATATAAAGAGCATTTCTGGTATAAATGCTACTAGGTAAAAATTTACATTTCTCCTTGTAAAATCCCTCACAGAATTCCCTAGCATCCTTTACAATGTGTCTAAGTATTTCACAAAGAGTCTTTTGTTGCTCCTTCCCCAATGGTTCAGAAGGTGCTAAACTTTTAGTGCTGCTAGTTCAGATGGGAAGTTGTGTGCTTGTTCAGATTTAGAATTATTTATTTATCACGTGTACGCCACTCTGCAGATTTTGCTCTTTCTCTGCGATGGTCACTCCTCTCTCCTTGGCGCTCAGGCTAAGAAGACTGCCTCGCCTACTGCGCTCTATGCCACTAATATGATGAACTGGTAGTGAGGCTTTGGGCCTACTCCGGGGTTCAGATCTGAGGACTCAGTTTTGGTTCAGAATGCTGTTGTTTGCATGATTTGCATTTTTTTCCTCTTGTGCATCTAGGGTTGGTCTTTTATTCTCTTTTTTTTCTTTGATTGGCTTCTTTTGGGTTTCTTGCTTTGAGACTATCTGTAAGCAAGCAAATCTCTAGGTTGTATAATTTATACATTCTTTGATAATAAATGGATCTTAGGCACAAATCTATAGCTAGGGTGCACAGTACTGCAGTAATTTTAGGTATTGCACTTTACTGCTGCCGCAAAAAACAAATTTCATGACATTTAGGTGTGTGATGCTAAACCTGATTCTGATATGGGTCTCTTGTAGACTGAGAGGGGAATTATGGTTTGGAAAAGGGGAAGGGGGAGGAATGTGGGAAGCACCAGAGAGACATTCTGTAATGATCACTAAACCAATTGTTTGGAATCAAATTACCTTCCCTGGTGTCTCAGGGCTGGGTGTATCTGCACCTGTACCACTCCCATCCCCACCCTAGGCACTCCTCTCGGCCACTTGTCCCACACCCCTCCTCTGGCGCTCCACCCTTTCTATTCCCAACATCCTTTGTTCCTGCCAGGTTTACAAACTTGTTCTCTGCTCCAAGTTAACAAATACAGTTCTGTGCAAAAGTCTTAGACACATATACCTAAGACTTCTACACAGTAGTACTGGATATACACCAAAGCATACAGTGAATGTGTCATTTGCATGAACAACCAATGCACCCAAGGATGAGCTGGGGGCAGCCCACACATTCTGGCACCAACATAACATGTGAACGTTTTTCAGCTGAATAATGCAAGCAGCTACAACTGAACAAAACAAGACAATCACAGCCCCTTTTCCACGAGATTGTTGCAACTACCCTCCCTCTGAAGTGCCCAGAGCTAAGTATTGGGTAGTTCTGATGTGCTTAATAAAAAAGTTCCTTTACCCAGAGCGTGGTGAGAATGTCAAACCTGCCACCACAAGCAACAGTTGAGGAACACAGGATGAAGCGTGGTTTGTGGTGTGTTAACACCTGACTTACAGTCCCACTGCACAAACCTGAGCATATTATGTGTGCTGATGCTCTGCTTCAGCTGTTAAGAGATCCTTGTTGTTGGAGCTGTTCCCTCTTGGGGAGAAAATGAGCAAAGTTCCTGATCCCTCTGACTGCCTTACCTTAAAGTCTAAACTGGCCTTCCTTGTGGGTGACTCGGATCCACTTTGAGGGCGGACAGGATAAACAAGTGGGAAATAACAATATTGATGGAGGGGATGTCAGAGGTAAGTTTTTTTACACAGAACGTGGTGAGTGTGTTGACAGGGTGGTGATATGTTTCTAACAGTGGAGGTGTAAGGTGCTTCTTCCCTCCGCTAGCCTGCAGGTCATCCTTGGGCAAGGTGTAGCACCTACTTAGCCCCCCTGCCCCCAATCATGGTGATGGTGACGCCAGGCAGACAATCTCTGAAGAGTATTGATAATGGTTGTAGTCACCTGTCTTGTAAAGACACTGCCCAGAGGAAGGCAATAGCAAACCGCTTCTGTAGTAAAAAATTGCCAAGAACAATCATGGTCATGGATAAGATGATGATTGCCAACGTCAAACAGTTTGACACGGTACATGATAGTGATGATGATGAGTGGTGAGTGTATGGAACATGCTGACAGCGATAGTGGTCGAGACAGATACATCAGAAACATTTAAAGTAGTCTTGGATTTAAAAAAAAATGTAGGGGTGTGTGGGAGGGAATGGTTCGATGATCATTGAGTAGGTTAAAAAGGTCAGCACAACATTGGGGTCTAGAAGCCCTGTACGGTGCTGTACTGTTCTATGTTCTGTGACATAACAGTGCCTATAAAAAGTATTCACCCCCCTTTGAACTGTTCACATTTTATTGTTTTACTACATTGAATCACAGTGGGTTTAATTTGGATTTTTTTTGGCACTGTTCAAGATAAAAAGATCCGTTTGTATCAAAGTGATAGCAGATCCCTACCAAGCGATCTAAATTAATTACAAATATAAAACACAAAATAATTGATAGCACCAGTATTCACCCCCCTTCAAGTCAGTATTTAGTAGATGTACCTTTGGCAGCAATTATAGCCTTGAGTCTGTGTGGATAGGTCTCTATCAGATTTGCACATCTGAACACTGCAATTTTCCCTCATTCTTTGCAAAACTGCTCAAGCTCTGTCAGATTGTGTGGGGATTGTGAGTGAACAGCCCTTTTCAAGTCCTGCTACAAATTCTCAGTTGGATTGAGGTCTGGATTCTTACTTGGCCACTCCAGGACATTAAATTTGTTGTTTTTAAGCCATTCCCGTGAAGCTTTGGCTTTATGCTTAGGGTCATTGTCTTGCTGAAAACAAGTCTTCTCCGAAGTTGCAGTTCTCTTGCAGGCTGCATTGGGTTTTCCTCCAGGTTTTCCCTGTATTTTGCTGCATTCATTTTACCCTTTACTTTCACAAGCATTCCAGGGCCTGCTGCAGTGAAACATCCCCACAGCATGATACAGCCATCACCATGCTTCAAGGCAGGGGTGATGTTGTGTGGTGTTCGGCTTACACCAAACATAGCGTTTAGTCTGATGGCTAAGAAGCTTAATTTCAGTTTCATCAGACCATAGGACCTTCTTCCAGCTGATTTTAGTCTCCCACATACCTCTGGCAAACTCTAGCCAAGATTTCATGAGAGTTTTTTTTCAACAGCGGCTTTCTCTTTGCCATCCTCCCATAAAGCTGTGACTGGTGAAGCTCCCGGGCAACAGTTGTTGTATGTACGGTCTCTCCCATCTCAGCCACTGAAGCTTGTAACTCCTCCAGAGTTGTCATAGGTCTCTTAGTGGGCTCTGTAACTTGTCCCCTTCTTGCATGGTCACTCAGTTTTTGAGGAGGGCCTCCTCAAGGCAGATTTACAGCTGCACCATATTCTTTCCATTTCTTGATGATTGACTTAACTGTACTCCAAGAGATAGTGACTTGGAAATTTTTTTACATCCATCTCCTGACATGTGCTTTTCAATAACCTTTTTGCGGAGTTGTTTGGCGTGTTCTTTTGTCTTCATGGTGTAGTTTTTGCCAGGATACTGACTCACCAGCAATTGGACCTTGGAAGGAGAGTGAATGCTTATGCAATCAATTATTTTGTGTTTTATTTTTGTAATTAATTTAGATCTCTTCGGACAGATCTGTTTTCACTTTGACACTAAAAATTATTTTTCTGTTGATCACTTTCAAAAAAAGCCACTGTGATTCAATGTTGTAAAACAATAAAACATGAAAACTTCTAAGGGGGTTGAATATTTTTTCTTGGCATTGTAAGAGAGTAGGAGGAAGCTTGTAGAACAATAATATAGGCATGAATCTGTTGGGTCACATGGCCTGTTCTGTGCGATGTGTTTTATTGAAATATGTTGTGTACACTGTCCAACATTACTCTCCTGATCGAGATCAAGAAACCTAGAAAATGTCTTTCCCTCATACTCTGGTGGCAAAAAGGAAATTCTAATGTGCCATTTTATGAGGGGTATAGATAGAGTAAATGAAAGCTGTCTTTTTCCACTGAAGTTAGGTGAGACTAGAACTGGAGGCTGTGGTTTGAGAGTGAAAGTTGAAATGTTTAAGGGGAACATGAGGGGGAATTTCTTCACTCAGAGGGTGGTGAGAGTGTGGAATGAGCTGCCACCAGAAGTAGTGGATGCAGGTTCGATTTTGACATTTAAGAGAAATGTGGGTAAGTGCCTAGTTGGGAAGGGTATGGAGGGCTATGGTCCAGGTGCATGTTGGTGGGACTAGGCAGAATAATAGTTCAGCACAGATCAGATGGGCCAAAAGGTCTGTTTCTGTGCTGTGGTGTTCTATGACTCTGTGACTATTTTCTTGGTTCAGGTGAGTTAAATCAGCCTGGGGGAGATTTAATTGTTATTTTAGAAAGCAGAGTGCTTGCTAGATAGGTCAGGTTTATTCTAGGCCATTGATATCCCCCAGCTTCTGTGCGGCCCGCGATTTAAGAACCGGGGACATGAGAAACTGCAACAAGAAACCACAGACTATCTGCTGGAGGAACTCAGCGGGTCAGGCAGCAAAAATAGAGAAAAAAAAGCAGTGAGGTAGTGTCCCTGGGTTCAACGTCCATTCAGAAATCAGATGGCAGAGGGGAAGAAGCAGTTCCTGAATCATTGAGTGTGTACTGTCAGGCTGCTGTACCACCTCCTTGATGCTAGCAATGAGAAGAGGGCATGTCCTGGATGCTGGGGAGGCGAGTGCCCATAATGGAGCTGGCTGAGTTTGCAACTTTTTGCAGCTTATTTCGAAGCTGTGCAGATGACTTTACAGAAAGCAGAATGCTGCCTTCATCTGGCTGAGCATTATAAAAATATCCTCATTGAAGGTACAGACTTAAATGTGAGTGTTTATTTCTTTTCGAGCGAATGTACCAGCGCCAGAGTTTGCAAGCACTTGCTATTATTTCAACAGTGATCAGAATCAGGTTGATTATCACTGCCTTACAATGTGATATTTGTTGTTTTGTAGCAACAGTACTATACAAAGTCGAACAATTTCTATTATTTACAAAATCATGCAAAAACAGTGTCCAAGTGTACATGAACTGTTCAGGAATCCGTTGGTGGAGAGGAAGAAGCTGAACCATTAAGTGTGTGTTTGCAGGTTCCTGTATCTCCTCCCTGACAGTAGTAATGTCAGATTGCTTGCTGGGTGTAAAACTTCTTAAGATGTTATCACTCCAGCATTCTCTAGAGAGATTAATGTGTATGGAGCTTTTTTTTTGCTGAATAAGCACAGATTGTAGGAAACAGACTGCGGTATTAACTTTGTGAATGGGTGACGTCAGTGCTTTATTTTCCATTGAGAGGCAGTAAAAGCCAAATATTACAACATGGATGCTAAATGCGTCTCTCACCAGATGCTGAATAATGTGGAGAGCTCTGTTTGTACCATATTTCTGCTTGTATTCAAATAATTTCTGCTAGTGTTTTTCTGCGACACCATACAAGTGCATTCTGATTGGTTGCATCACCGTGTGGTATGAGGGTGGGCTGGGCCCTATTGCGTGGGATCGAAAGAAGCTTCAGAGAGTTGTAAAGTTAGGCAGTTCCATCAACGGCACAAGCTTCCATAGTATCCAAGACACTTCAAGGAACGGTGCCTCCGAAAGGCAGCATCCATCATTAATGACCTCCACCATTGTTACCATCAGGAAGGGTACAGAAGCCTGAAGACACACACTCAGCAATTCAGGAACAGCTTCTTCCTCTTCTGCCATCCAATTCCTAAATGGCCAATGAACCCTTGAATACTATCTCACTACCTTTTTTTAATTTCTGTTTTTTTTTTGCAGTATTTATTTTAATTTTGCTATTTAATATACATATATACTTACTGTTATTCATTTTTTCTATATTTATCATGTATTGCATTGTCCTGCTGCTGCAAAGTTAACAAATTTCACGACATATGCCATTGATATTAAACCTGATCATGATTCTGAGATTTTTATCTCAACACTGGCTGCTCTGCATATGGAAATCTTGAGCAACGCTCACAAAACGCTGCGCATCAATGGAGGGGAGTAAACATTCGATGTTTTGGGCTGAGTGCCTTCATCAGGACTGAAAAGGAAGGGGGGAAATGCCAGAATAAGAAGGTGGGGGAAGGGGAAGGAGGACAAGCTGGCAGGTGATAGGGGAAGATGGGTGGATGGGCAAAGGAGTGTGATGTAAGAAGCTGGAAAGGGATAGGTGGAAATGCTAAAGGGCTGAAGAAGGAGGAATGTGATAGGAGAGGACATTTGACCATGGGGGAAAGGGAAAGAGGGAGCACCAGATGGGGCTGATGGGCAGGTAAAGAGAAGGGATAAAAGTCAGAATGGGGAGTGGAAAAAGAGAGATGAAAGATGTGGAGAAATTATGAGAAGTTAGAGAGGTTGATGTTCGTGCCATCGGGTTGGAATCACTCTAGACAGAATATGTCCTGGTGAAGGGTCTCGGCCTAAATCGTTGACAGTTTATTTTCCAATGATGCGGCCTTATCGGCTGAGTTCCTCCAGCATTTTGTGCGTGTTTACCCATATTTCAAACTAGATTTTCTCACTGCCATTGATCACATGTTATCCTCAGTTAGAATGCCAGTATTTTTAAAGTTAAAAGGACATTAATTTTAGGGTAGTTGACCAGAATTTCCATTTGGGAGGTGGGTAGGTACAAGCAGAAACCTTAGTTTACAAGGCTGTTGATTAAGAAAAGAGTGGTGTATTTGATTAAATTACTAAGACCTGTTAAAGGCCAGTTTTCCCAAGTGTTGTTTAAAAGTGTACATAGAACCGTGTGTTCAGCAGTGATTCCATCATCGGACTTTTCTTGAAAACCTGAAACAGGATTAGCATTGAATTTTAAAGACAGCCATTTTGTATTGTGTGCTGGACGTGCTCTTAATGTCTCCCTCCTGGTTCTAATCCTCCCTTTCACCATTAGCGGCAACTGTAAACTTTAGTCTGCCATCAAAGAATAGCTAAAATTCTCTAGTCTTGCTCTGTTATTTCCCCTCCCTCCCCATCTTTTTATTCTGCCTTTCACTTCCAATGCTGATGAAGAGTCTCAGCCCAAAACGTCAACCCTTTACTCTCCTCCGTAGCTGCTGCCTGGCCTGCTGAGTTCCTCCAGCATTTTGTATCTGTTGCTCTGCGTTTCCAGCTTCTGCAGAATCTCTTGAATTTTAGTCTAAAATATGTATAGTATTGTAGAAAAACATTAGCAGGGCATGACTAGACAACTGAAGATTGAGTAAGTGTTTGGAACTCACTTGTCCCTTGCCTGTTCTCCACACAGCGTGGATCAGTGGATTCTGTGCTCCTGCTCTGTTTACACAGTAAGGGAAGGGCTAGGAGCCAGAACTGATGAATTATGGATTGAAAACGAACTCAGGTGTAAGCTTATCATTTGATTGTTGCTAGCATGTAGATTATCATTCACCCCTCTGCACCATGGACTTCCCTTCTCAATTTCCATCATAGTAGAAGTAAGATGCAGTATTGTTTTGTAAAACAGTCGAGGATGGTCTGAGATTGAAAGGCTCTGCATAAATGCAAGCCCTTTATTTTCAAATCCAATCTGCATGGTGTATTGGTCATTTACTAGGGAGGTACTTCCAAAATTTATTTGATTTAGAGATACAGCATTGTAACAGGCCCTTCTGGCCTAAAGAGTCTGCGCCACCCAGTCACACCCCTGTGACCAGTTAACCTACTGACCTGTAGAACTTTGGACTGTGGGAGGAAACAGGAGCACCCAGAGGAAACCCACACAGTCACAGGGAGATTGTACTTACACCTTACAGGGAACGACGGGAATTGAAATCTACACACACGGGATGCTGGGGGAGCCCAGCAGGCCAGGCAGCGTCTGTGGTAATGGGTAAACAGTTGACGTTTCGGGCCGAGACCCTTCATCGGAACTGGAGAGAAGGGGGGTCAGAGTAAGAAAGTGGGGGGACGGGAGGAAGAAGTACAAGATGACAGGTGATAGGTGAAACCAGGAGAGGGGGAGGGGTGAAGTAAAGAGCTGGACAGTTGATTGGTGAAGAAGGGGGGAGTCTGATAGGAGAGGATGGAATACCATGGAAGAAAGGGAAGGGGGAGGAGCACCGGAGGGAGGTGATGGGCAGGTAAGGAGATAAGGTCAGAGAGAGAAATGGGAATGGAGAAGGGAGGGGGGTGCATTTGCTGGAAGCTAAATCAATGTTAATGCCATCATGTTGGCATTGACCCAAAAGTGAACCCAGATTGTTGGTGCTGTAAAAGTGTTATCCGAAGAACTACATATTATCAGACAAATTTTGACCCTATTGGAGATGTTAGAGCAGATGACCAAAGGCCTGGTCAACAAAGTCATTTTAAGGAGCATCTTAGATGAGGAGGGGGAGGATGAGTGGTAGGCAGCTTTAAGGAAAGAGTTCCTGAGTATGGCTCTTAACAACAGAGCAATTTAACGTAGGCGCTTAATAGCCTGTCCTAATATAAGCACATAGGTGCCACGACCAAGAAAGTTCACTAGCAACTCTACTTTCTCAGGAGGCTAAAGAAATTTAGCATGATCATCGGCAATTTTTATCAATGCGCCATGCAAGGCATCTTCTCTGGGTGCATAATGGCTTGGTACGGCACATGCTCTGCATGAGACTGCAAGAATCTGCAGAGGGTTGTGGGCACAGTTCAGCACATCACAGAAACCGGCCTCCCCTCCATGGACCCTGTCTACTCTTTTCGTTGCTTCAGTAAAGCAGCCGGCGTAAAGTCCCGCCCAGCCTGGACATTGTCTCTTATTCCCCCATGCCCTCTGTCAGGCAGAAGATTTCAAAACTACCATTAGACCCAAGGGCAGCTTCTGTCCCGCTTCAAAAGACTATTGAATGGTTTCTTAATATGATGAGATAGACTCTCAATCTCACAGTCTACATTCTTATGATAAGAATGTAAGATACAGGAGCAAAATTAGGCCATTTGGCTCGCCGAGTCTGCTCTGCCATTTCATCATAGCTGATCTATTTCCCTGTCAGTGGCAATCTCCTGCCTTTCTCCCCTCATCCCTTCATGCCCAGACCAATCAAGGATCTTATCAACCTCTGCTTTAAATATACCCAAATGATTTGGCCTCCACAACTGCCAGTGGCAACAAATTTCACAGATTCACCACTCTCTGGCTAAAGGAATCCCTCCTCATGTCCGTTCTAAAGGGGTAGCACGGTAGTGCAGTGGTTAACAGTGCCAGCAATCCAGGCTCAATTCCTGCTGTCTGTAAGGAACAGTAGTTTGTATGTTCTCCCTGTGACCTCAAGGGTTTCCTTCATGTGCTCCGGTTTCCTCCTACAGTCTAAAGACGCACTGGTTAGTAGTTCTTTGTAAATTGTCCTGTGATAAGGCTAAGGTGAAATCAGGGGTTGCTGGGTGACACAGCTCAAAGAGCCAGAAGGGCCTGTTCCACACTGTACCTAAATAATAATAAGTGGGGTCCCTCTATTCTGAGGCTGTGTTCTCTGGTCCTGGACTCCACCACCATAGGAAACAACCTCTCCACATCTACTCTATTGAGGCCTTGAAATATTCGGCAGGTTTCAATGATATTCTCCCTTCATTCTTCGGAATTCCAGTGAGTACAGGCCTAGAGCCATCGAACGCTCTTCATATAATAAGCCTTTCAATTCTGCGATCATTTTTGTGAACTTTCTTTGAACCCTCTTCAATGTTAGCATATCCTTTCTAAGAGAAGAGGCCCAAAACTACTCAATTCTCCAAAGTAACGCCTCACCAGTGCCTTACAAAGCCTCAATAATCTTCTACCTATTGCCTACCTACACTGCACTTACCCTGTAGTTTTTACACTTTATTCTGCACTTTGTTCTGGTTTTACCTTGTTCTACCTCAACGCATTGTTGTGATGAACTGTTCAAGACAAGATTTTCATTGTATCTCGGTACATGTGACAATCATAAACCAATTTACACTGCTGGAGGAGACTGCTCAGTTAGAGGTGGGTGAGAACATGGAGGAATTTTAAACATGCATGAAGAATTAAATATTTTAAGTGTTGTGTGTAGGTGTCAGTCTGAAACCACAGAGTTATGTGTGAGCAGGACTCTAATTTAGGATGTGGGCTATTATGCTTGTATCACATCTCAGGATGAATTATTCGGTTCAATATTTCAGAATCAGGGTCTTTTAAGAGACTTTTGGATAGGTACATGGAGCTTAGAAAAATAGAGGGCTATGGGTAAGCCTAGTAATTTCTAAGATAGAGACATGTTTGGCACAACTTTGTGGGCTGAAGGGCCTGTACTGTGCTGTAGGTTTTCTATGTTCTATTAAAGACCTCTACCATCGAGGCCTTGCTCTATTCTCACTACACCCTTCGGGTAGGATGTACCTTGGGTCCAATACGAGCAGGTTTAGGAACAGTTATTTTTCAAGGACTCTTTACAACTCTCGTTTTCAGTATTATTTTTTATTTGCATAATTTGTCTTCTTTTGCAAATTAGTTGTTTGTCATTCTTTGTTTACGGATAGTTTTTTTGTAAATTCTATTATATTTCTTTATTTTCCTGTGAATGCCTGGAAGAAAATTATGATAGCGTATATGTACTTTGATAACAAATTTACTTTGTCTTTGACTTTGAATGAGGACATTCAGCCCATCAATGGTACCTCATCTATGGTAGCACAGCAGGGATACTGGGTTAGTGGCCAAGATTATGTAATAACCTGAGAACATGGGTAAAAGAAAGTGGGAGCTGCAAAATACAGAGCTGGTAGGTGTACCCAGCAGGTCAGGCTGGGAATGTCCTCCACTCTCAGAAGGGGATAAAGCAGCGAACAAGCTGAACTAATATTGCGGATGAATGACTGATAGATGGAAATCAAGTCACGTTAATTAATTAAATTGGAGATACAGCACAGTAACAGGCCCTTCCAGCCAACAAGCCTGCGCCACCCAATTACACCCATGTGACCAATTAATCAGCTAACCCATATATCTGTGGAATGTGGGAGGAAACTGGAGCACCCAAGGAAAGCCCATGTGGACATGGGGAGAATGTACAAACCCCTTACAGGGAGCATTGGAAATTAAACCCGAGTCACTGGCACTGACAACAACTATGCTATCGTGTCGCCATTGTAGAATCCAGTATGAAGTCCAGAAAGCTACAATGTGCCCAGACCAGAGATGAGGTGCTGTCCCTTAAGTCAGAGACTGGGCAAATGCAGTCACAAGACACATCTGCACATGCTGGAGATCCAAGCAATGCACACACCCAAAATGTTGGAGGAACTCAGCAAGCCAGTCGGCATCTATGAAAAAGGGTACAGTCAACATTTTCAGCCGAGACCCTTCATCAGGACTGGAGAGAAAAAAATGAGGGGTCAGAGTTAGAAGGTGGGGGGGAAGGGAGGGCGAAACACACAGTGATAGGTAAAACTGGGGGTGAAGGAAAGACCTGGGAAGATGATTGGTAAGGGGAAGTCTAATAGGAGAGGATAGAAGGCCATGGATGAAAGAAAAAGGGGGAGGAGCACCGGAGGGAGGCAATGGGTAGGCAAGGAGATGAGATGAGAGAGGGAAAAGGGGATGAGGAATAGAGAGGGAGGTTTGAGGAATCGAGGTTCATGCCATCAGGTTGGAGGCTGCCCAGACGGAGTGTAAGGTGCTCCTCCAGCCTGAGTGTGATCTCATCACGACAGTAAAGGAGGCCATAGATGGTCATGTAATGGGAATGGGAAGTGGAATTAAACTGGGGAATCCCAGTTTTAGTTTCACCTATCATCTTGTGACTCTTCCTCCCCTCCCCCACCTGACTCTGAATCCACATCTTTCTTTCTCTAGTCCTGCTGAACCGTCTCAGCCCGAAATGAAAACTGTACTCTTTTTCATAGATGCTGCCCTAGCCTGCTGAGTTCCTCCAGCATTTTGTGTGTGTTGCTTGGGTAAATGCAAGCAGGCTTTTTCCACTGAGGTTGATCAATCTCTGCCGTAAACATACATAAAGACTTGGCCTCCACGGCTGTCTGTGGGAAAGAATTTCACAGATTCACCACTCTCTGGCTAAAGAAATTCTTCCTCATCTCCGTTCTAAAAGGCCACCCCTCCATGCCGATGCTGTGTCCTCTGGTCTTAGACTCTCCCACCATATGAAACATCCACTCTCTCAAGGCCTTTCACCATTTTATAGGTTTTAATGAGGACCCCCTCATTCTTCAGAATTCCAGCAAATATAGCCCCTGAGCCATCAAACGCTTTTCATATGACAAGCCATTCAATCCTGGAATAATTTTTCGTGAACCTCCTTTGAACCTTCTCCAGCTTCAGTATATCCTTTCTAAGATATGGGGCCCAAAACTGCTCACAATACTCCAAGTGAGGCCTCACCAGTGCTTTATAAAGTCTCAACATTACATCCTTGCTTTTATATTCTAGTCCTCTTGAAATGAATGCTAACATCGAATTTGCCTTCCTCACCACAGACTCAACCTGCAAATTAACCTTTAGGGAATCCTGCACAAGGACTCCCAAGTCCATTTGCACCTCAATTTTTTGTATTTTCTGTCCATTTAGAAAATATTCAACCCTTTCATTTCTTTATCCAAAGTGCATATATAACACTTCCTGACTGTATTCCATCTGCCATTTCTTTGCCTATTTTCCTCATCTAAGTCCTTCTGTAGTCTCTCTACCTGCCCCTCCATCTACCTTCAATATCATCTGCAAGCTTTGCAACAAAGCCATCAATTCCATCATTCTAATCACTGATATTTAATGTAAAAAGAATCGTTCCCAAATCAGACCCCTGTGGAACACCAGCAACCAACCAGAAAAGGTTCCCTTTATTCCGTCTCTTTGCCTCCTGCCAATCAGCCACTACTTTATCCATGATAGAATCTTTCCTGTAATCCCAGGACTTGTTGCTTGTTAAACAGCCTCATGTGTGGTATCTTGTCAAAGGCTTTCTGAAAATCCAAGTACATGACATCAAGAGAAGTTTGGACGAGTACATAGATAGAAAGGGTGTGGAGGACTATGGTCGGGGTGTAGATCAGTGGAACAAAAGAGAATAATGTTTCGGCATGGGATAGAGGCTCAAGGGCCTGTTTTTGTGCTGTAGTGTTCTATTACTGTGACTCTTCAGACTGCAGTCCTTTACCACTGGCTGAGTGGAGGCACAATAACAACCACTTACTCAATGTAAGCGAGACCAAGGAGCTGATTATTGACTTAAGGCAGAGGAAACTGGAGGTCCTGAATTGGGGTATCAGAGGTGGAAACATTCAGCAATTTAAATGCCTCAGTGTTATCATTTCAGAGGATCTCTCTTGGGGCCAGCATGTTAGTGCAATTTTGAAGAAAGCACAGCAGTGCCATTATTTGCTTAGGAGCTTGCGAAGATTCAGCATGACACCCAAAACTTTGACAAACTTCTCTAGTTGTGTAGTGGAGACTGTATTGACTGGTTGCATCACAGCCTGGTACGGAAACACCAGTGCCCTTGAGTAGAAGAATCCTACAAAAAGTAGTGGATGAGGCCCAGTCTATCACGGGTAAAATCCTCCCCTCTATTGAACGTATGTACACAAAACATCGCCACAGGAAAGCAGCATCCATGATGAGGGACCCCCACCACCCAGGTTCTCGCTGCTGTCATCGGGAAGAAGGTACAGGAGCCTCAGGGCCCACATCACCTGGTTCAGGAACAGTTATTACCCCTCAACCATCAGGCTTTTGAATCAGAGGGGATAACTTTACTTGTCCCATCACTGAACAGTTCCCACGACCTATGGACTCACTTTCAAGGACTCTTCATTTCATGTTATCAATATTTATTGTTTGCTTGCTTTTTTGTTTGTTTCATTGGCTGTCTACCTGTCTATTT
This sequence comes from Hemitrygon akajei, assembly GCF_048418815.1. Classification (NCBI taxonomy): domain Eukaryota; kingdom Metazoa; phylum Chordata; class Chondrichthyes; order Myliobatiformes; family Dasyatidae; genus Hemitrygon; species Hemitrygon akajei. The sequence goes on along the minus strand of NC_133150.1, from coordinate 44,775,516 downwards.
TTTTTATTCTCTTTTTTTATTTGCACAGTTTGTTGCCTTTTGCACACCGATTGTCTGCATTGAAGGTGCAGCCTTTCATTGATTATATTATGGTTATTGGATTTAAGTATGCCCACAAGAAAATGAATCTCAGGGTTGGATATGGTCACACACGCATATACACACACACACACACACACACACACACACACACACACACTCTTTGAACTTTTAAACTTTAAAATTTCAGTGCTTCTGCAATAGGTCTATAAAAATAATAATTCTAATTGTTACAGGGATTAGCAATTATATTTTGAACTTTGAACTTTTAAGTCCAGCATTTATTACCCATCTTTAATACCTACTGAGAAGATGCTCGAAGCGCTGAAGTCTTGTTCAAAGGTGCATTTATTACAAAGAGCGAGCCATTCAGTACCTGAATGCGAGAGCCTTCAAATCGAAACACGACCTTCTCTTCAGCCAATACCTACGTGAACATTTCCAGTGAGTTGTAATCAGGCCAAGGCACTCAGATGGGATCTTCCATGGTGACTGATTGCTTAAAATCTTTCCTCATTCTCAGCAGCGTTCCAAGTGCTTTGATTACGACGATTTTTTTTTAAGGACCATTAAGCCTGAGTTGTAACAAGCGAGTAATTTTGTTGCTGAAATATATGTCCAACAGAATGTACATATCTGTGCAGAAGACTGGCTCATTTACTGCAGATACTGAATATGATCAGATCAGTTTGATCACGTTTATGCGACAAAGGCCCTGACACTCCACACTGAGCGATGCTTAGAATCTGTGCAAGACCTGAAGCTTTAGTTGTAGCATCTACCTCTAAACCGTTCCTATCCGTGTAGCCGTCCAAAAAAAAGGTTCAAAGGTTCATTTATTATCAAAGTATGTCTGCAGTATACAGCTCTGAGATTTGTCTTCTCCAGATAGCCAAGAAACAAACAAAAACCGTGGAAGTCGTTCAAAGAAGAGCATCAAACTCCCTCCCCCCGCACAGAAAAAATTAACAAATCCTAACAAATCATGCCAACTGGCAACAAGAAAGAAAGGCAACACCCCCCCCCACGTGAAAAAAAATTGCTCAACGGCAGCACGATCATCAAACAAGTCGTGCAAACTGCAAGAACATCAAACCCCAAACCCTGTGCAAAAAAAATCTTGCCAATCACATCAAATTAAATTGCTCAGACGGCTGCAAAATGAACAGGTGAATGCACAGGATGTAAAAGGTGCACAACCAAAGGGTCCAGTCCAATCCATCGAAGACAGAACTTCGATAACCTCCTCGGACAGCCTCGAGGGAAAGCATGCGGAGACAGAGTAGCAAGGAAGACAGACATCCTTCGCCTGCTCTGTGCCTATCTGTTCTACCACTCCGGATGTTGCTCCTTCTCCCCAATCTCTTCCAAGTATTTATTTTTTAACCTCTTTTGTATGTTGGTCTGTACCGGGGAATAGTATATTGGATTTTGGAAGCCTTGCTGCCCTTAAGTAATCGATTCTTTTGTGAGCATTATTGATCACGAGCATCTTGGTTGGCATGGACAGGTGGGATGAAGGGCCTGTTTCTGTAGTAACAGAGAAGGTGCTTGAAGAATTCAACAGGTTGAGCATATGTGGGGGGGGGGGGGGGGAGAGGGGACGGTGAGGAATTGTCGATATTTCGGGTCAAAACTCTGCGTCAGACCTGACACATGGTTTTGATCCAAAATATCGACAATGCCTTTCCCCTCCATAGATTCTGCTCGATCTGCTGCGTTCCTCCAGCACTTCGTTTGTTGCTTCAGATTCCAGCATCTGCAGTGTCTTGTGCCTCTGGGCCTGTTTGTGCTGCAGTAGTCTCTGACCAGGGCAGCTGAGCCCAGTTCTGCTGAGAATTGTCTACGTGTACTGATCCCTGCCTGAGCATTCTGCTCGACCCTCCCAATGTAATTGTTGAACCTGTACGTCCTCTCCATTGCTAAATGCACTTCGATGACACCTGCTCTGATACCAGACTGGGCTGGCTCCCGGGCACGCTTTTGTTGTGGGCTGAACTGTTCATAAAGCCTAGAAAGAAAGAAAGATTAGCTTTCTTTGTCACGATTTTGTCACATGTACATTGAAACGTCAGCGCATACCGTGAATTGCATTGTTTGGATCAATAACCAGCATGGTCCGAGGATGTGCTGGGAGCAGCTTGCAAGTGTCTTCCGGTGCTAACGTATCATCCCCACAATTTACTAACCCTAACCGCATGTCTTTGGAATGTGGGAGGAAACTGCAACACCTGTAGGAAGGCTACACACCACGGAGAGAACGTACAGACGGCAGCGGAATTGAACCTGGGTGGCTAGCGTTGTAATAGCGTTATGCTAACTGCTATTCTATAGTGCTGCCATTGTAGAATTCGGTATTAGTTTCACCAAGCTGTATCGTGCCCGTATGGAAGATGGGATGCTGTTCCTCGGGCTTGCCTTGTGCCTCACAGTAATTGTAGAGGAGACCACAGACCAATAGGTCAGAGGGGAGGGAGATGGAGAATTAAATTGGCAACAATGGGAATTTCAAGGTTGCCCCTATGGACTAAATTGAGTTAGTTGCCAGGAGCTTTCTGCTTGTGGTTAAGAATCATTTGCATTGCTGTGGGTTTGGAGTAGTTGTGTTATAAGTTTTTACAGCATTGTTATAGTTTGATAGTTCTCATAACCAACTCTTTCATTTCAGAGTTCTAAATGCTACTTGCTTACTTTTATTGTTTGGACTCTCTGCACATTGGGAGTCTGACGGTCTTTTTAGTTGGGTTATTTTGGGTTTCTTTGTTTCGTGGCTGCCTGTAACGAGACGAATCTGAAGGTTGTATAATGTATACATACTTTAATAATAAATGTACTTTGTATGTCTTTGGAATGCAGGGCACCCACCCAGAGGAAGCCCACACGGTCACGGGGGGAATGTACAAATTCCTTACGGACAGCAGTGGGAATTGAGCCCCAATCTTACAGCTGACACTGTGTCAACATTATGCTAACTGCCACGCTACTGCGCCGCTCTCTTAAGTGTTTAAAACATTTCCTTCAGCAAAGAAAAATAGTTTCTGTCCTAATGGTTTGGAGTTTACTTAATATCGTCAGGAATCTGCTCTACTTGGGAGAGTACGGTCACGCTTTGCAAGTCGTATTTAAATATAGATTCCAGGTATTTTACATCCAGGATCTGGATTCTGGTAACCAGGCTGTGTTATTCCTGCAATGAATTGTACCTCATGGGCTTTTGCTTAATTTGTGGTTTTGTGGGCATTGCTGGGATAAGGCAGCTGTATTTAATAAATGCCCCAAACTGTGTTACTGATGACACACACTCAGCACTTTCGGTGCAGCTTCTTCCCCTCCGTCATCAGATTTCTGGAAGACAATGAACACTACCTCACTATTTTTGTTCTCTTTCATTTTAAAATATATTTCTTACTATAGTTTATAGTATATTTTACTGTATTGTACTGCACCGCTGCCGCAAAACAACAAATTTCGCGACATATGCCAGTGGTATTAAGCCTAATTCTGATTCTGATGCAAGCCATTTGGAATCTGAAATAAAGCCCGACGGAGCAGCTGTGGAGAGCCACTGGTGTTGGCCCTCAGTTTGACATGCCGGCTGTCCAGGACTACATTGTGACAGCCTCTATAAGTCCCCAGCACATTGTAACAAGTAACAGTCATTTTGATCTCCTTTACAGTCGTCAGTAAACAATTTTGAACCTTGTATAGGCTGACTTGTTAGTGCACAACAGCAGGAGCGTTGTACAGTGACTAAAGGCCTGTCTACTCCCTGTTCAAAGAGAATCAAGGGAGCCCTTGTGGGCAACGTTTATCCATCAACTTAATGTCGCTGATTATGTATTTCATATCCGTGGATACCGATGAAGGGTCCCGGCCCAAAATGACGACTGTCTGTTTCTCTCCATAACTGCCGCCTGGTTCCTTCAGCATTTTGTGTGTGCTGCTCATGTTTGTTGGACTTGGCGGTGTGCGAATTGCGAACACTGCTTTCCTACATTAGAGTGGCGATGATCCCCTGGAGGTGAAGTCCTTTGGGACATCTGTGGTCCTGGAAAGCACAGAGAGGCTCTGAGTTCTTTCTTACAAAGCTCAGGACTGACAGATCTATTCTAAAATACGAGAAAGTCTGTAGACGCTGGAGACCCAAAGCAACACACACAAGCTGCTGTAGAAACTCAGCAGGCCAGGCAGCATCTATGGAAAAGCGTAAACAGTCGACGTTTCGGGCCAAGGCCCTTCACCGGAACTGTGATTTGTTCCAATTCTTGATGGTGGCACAGTATCGTAGTGATTAGCACAAAGCTTTACAGTGCCTGTGATCAGCGTTCAGGGTTCAATTCCTGCTGAAGAGTTTATGCATCCCCCTGTGACTGTGGGCTTCCTCCAGTTGATCTGGTTTCTTCCCACATCCCATAGATGTACGGGTTTGGGTTACTGAGTCATGTGCATGCTATATTAGTGCTGTAAGAAGGGTGATACTTGCAGGCTGCCCCCAGGCTGTGTTGGTCGTTGGCGCAAAATGATGCGTTTCACTGTCTGTTTTGATGTACGTGTGATAAATAAAGCTGATTTTTGATGTGCCCAAGACTGACTGAACCATAAAGAGCAACAAAATTCCAACTCTATCCCCATTCATAGTTGTGTTCTGAGGCAAAGTTCCCACACTGGCTTCAAAGCTCTTGAATTCAGCTAGTTAAACACAGCAAGCTGTTTTTGCTGAAGACTGCTGTATCTATTATGAATGTGTAGTTCCTGCCCATAGACACACGATTCAGCAGTTTCACCTGCTATCGTCAATAACCCAGTAATCCTTTCGGTAAGAACATGGGCACAAGGTTCTGGAGAATGCTTAGAGCTCACCTGGGAAGGAGATACTTTTGGAGAGAGGTGAACAAGAATGCTGTATGATCTGTAGAGAACATGGAACAGACACAGGGTTGTTTCTCCCTGAGCTGAACCCCCAAACCACTCAGTCCATTTGACCTGTTTGGTGTGGGTGACCCTATCAAGAGCCAAAGCACAAGGCCCTGACTCCAGCCAGAATAGTTCTCCGATTGACCTTGGAGTAGGTTAAAGAGTTGGCATAACACTGTGGGCCAAAGGGCCTATACTGTGTTGTACTGTTCTATGTCAAAGTAATCTGAGAATGGGCATGGGAGTATTGAATGTTATGCACATGATGTGTTACAGATTGGTGGCCTATTAGACGGTGCTCTAATTCAGGGTTGTCAGCTTTACTGAAGGACGTCGAGGGATCTCAGCATGGTGGTTAAGGAAATAGCATAGACTGGCTCACCACAGGGTAATGAAGTTTGCATACTAAGAGAAAAATGCATGTGAGCAAATGGGGAAAGGTGGAGCAGTTGAAAATCTGTGGAAATTTTGGTTTGGATCAGGGATGTTTTTAAAATTCCACTGACTTTGGCATTTGCATGTTGCAAGTTCAGTTCTGAATCCCTTTGAACCAGATCAGGCAGGGGACTGGTCATTTTAAAACATAGTTCTAGGTTTGTATCACTATAAAGATAGAATTGAACAGTAATATGTTTACACTTTAATGATAGAATACCACTCTCCTAAAGGTTTTAAAACACACGCATTGATCTCGTATGATACTCTCTTCCTCAAATGTTTTTTTAAATGTTAATAGCCATTAGCATTCAAGAAGAGGACTGCCTCTGAGAGCATCGATGAATATGAAGTGCAGTTTCTGAGAGCAATTATTCGAGGGAGTTAGCGTTAAGCTTTTCCATCGAGGGAGCTGTCATGATGCAAGTTTTTATTTTCCCCCTTCCAAGAGCAATCGTTTAATTCTATCCCTGCTTTTCCCGAATGGTTCCTGTGCTGATTCGAGGAGTTGATTTTAAATTTAAGAGACTTAGACGGGGTGCTTATCATTGTGGTTTAAAAGCTCTGGGGTGGGAGGGGGGGAGCCTGCAACAAATGACGTGACTATGATCCATGTTAATTCTGTTAAAAATCCCCCTCACACTTTCTCAATATGGCTCCTTTGTGTGTGTGTTGATCAAATCAGCCAATTGGAACCTCCATTCATCTCTCTCTTGTCAGTGATCAGCGGCAGAGGGCAAACTGTGAATGCTTGAATTGAACAGCATTCCATCCCGAGCCTCTGCAGTCTTTTGATGTATGTGGCATTGGGAAGGGGGTACAGGAACCTTAGGTCCCACACCTTCAGTGTCAGGAATGGCTGTTACTCTGCAGCTATCAGGATCCTGAACCGGAGTGGATAACTTCACTCACCTTAATTCTGAAGTGATTTCACAATCTATAGACTCACTTTCAAAACTCAACAATCATGTTCTCAATATTTATTATTGATATTTTGTTTTATTCCTTTTTTTGTATATACACAATTTATTGTCTTTTGCACATTGGTGTTCTGTCCGTATTTGTGCAGTTTTTCATTGATTCCATTATGTTTCTTTGTATTTACTGTGAATGCCCGCAAGAAGATAAATCTCGGGGTGGTATGGGGGATATATATGTACTTTGATAATAAATTTACTTTGACATTTGGTGAAGGTAGGGGGACATGGGTGGTGGTGGGGGTTGATGTTTTCAATAGGTACATTTGATGTCAGAGAAATGTATGCAATAAGCATCCTGAAATTCTTTTTCTCCGTTGTTTTGGGATTTTTCGCCTTCTCTGCACCTCAGCCTGGAAGATTCTCTGTATCTGCCCTCTTCTTGAAACTGCTCCTCACTCTTCTTCTTAACTCATTCCCTAGCTAAAATGCTGCGATTGCTCTCCCTTGTTCCTCAAAAAGCCTCCCCTGGCCACTGCATCAATGTACACTCAGTGGTTACTTCGTTAGGTACCCCCCGGTGTACCCTATTAAATGGCTATTGATTGCTATAGCCCATTCACTTCAAGGTTTGATGTTTTGTGCATTCAGGTTTGCTCTCCTGCACACCACTGTTGTAACGTGTGGTTATTTGAGTTACATGTGCCTTCCTGTCAGCTTGAACTGGTCTGGCCATTCTCTGACCTCTCTCATTAATAAGGTGTCTTCACCCACAGAGCTGCCACACACTAGGTATTTTGTCTGTACACTCTAGAGACTGTTGTGTATGAAAATCCCAAGAGATCAGCAGTTTCTGAGATACTCAGACCACCCAGTCTGGCACCAAAGATCATTTCATGGTCAAATCACTTGGGTCACATTTTTTCCCCATTCTGATATTTGTCTAAACAACAACTGAACAATATCTGCATGCTTTTATGCATTTTGAGTTGCTGCCACATGATTGGCTGATTAGATATTTGCATTAATGAGCAGGTGTACAGGTTTACCACATCAAGTGGCCACTGAGGGATATTTAGAAATGTTTCTCTCCTGCTCCCACCGGGGATGATAGCGGATGTCGGTGCTCTGTGGCCCTCCCTGAGATGTACGGTTTACTTTCGCTGCTCCCACGAGCCTCGTTTGGCTTGCGCATTACTCCGAGGGTTAACTTTGCACTTAACATGCTTGCAAGGCAGATGAGGCATTGTAGATGCAGTGTACATAACACAACGCGGAGTGAACAAATAAATGAGGTGCTAACCCATGCATTAACAGAACATCCTGTTCAGGTCCCTTTTAAATTCTGTAATGCACATGAAGCAACATCAAAACCTGTGCCCTATAATTCCCGGCTGTAATCACTCGTACTGTAAATCACTGCATGTCACTGGGTTTTAGTGAAATATGCAGGTTTTTGTAACAGCTGACCACTTAAGCAATTAAAGCATGGAGCTAGTATATAATTTTTTAAAAACTGAATGCCTTTTTTTCATTTAGCCATTTTGCAGTTGTGATGATGATTTGCATTCCAGAATTTTACACCAGAATTCACTCAAATGAATTTTGACAGCCATTTCGGAGGGCAGTGTTGGGGTATCTGCATATTGAATTGATCTTTTCCGGCTTGTACAGATGGTGACTCTCGGGATAAAAAGAAAAATACCAAATAGAATGCTGATGATGCCAATTTGATAGAAACAGCAATGTCTATATATCAATATTCCACTTTAGAATTCAAGAGTTTACTCCCATAAGTATTCCATCTACAGGCAGGTTCATTCACTGAAGAAAATACAGTGGATTTTGGTTAATTGGAACACGTCGGGACCAGTATATTTTAACCCAATTAAGTGGCTGTTCCAATTAGCTGAAATTTCTTGGAAACAGTTTAAAAAGTATTAAAAACAAAGACGAATTACCATCAAACTGAGTAAAAAGAATTCTGTGTGTAAGTGAAATGCAGTACAAATTAGAACACTGCTAATAGTACTACAGTACTATAACACTGTGTATTAGTTCCTAATAGTTATCGATGGAGGAACTCATCCAGTGTATGCTGCCGTGTTCTTTTGATTGACTGTAAATGAACAAAATCAGCACAGACATCCAGTGCAGATAATGGACGGCCTTCATTGCTTTCAATGATTGCATCCTCCAGATCTTCATTTTCATTGTAACATTCAAGATGATTGTTGATACCTCCAAATTCTTTGTAGTTGCTAACATGCTCAAATAGTGAAATCGTTGCATTTGCATGCCTGGCCATTTCTGGTATCTCCAAACCTGAGTGAGCAAAACTGTTCTTGAATCGTCTTACTGCTTATTTCTGGCCACCTATCAGTGACAAAAAAAATCGCTGCTTTTTGAACACAAATACACGCAAATGACGCTATTTTAAAAACTGTTTGCTCTAAGCATGTTGTAGTGTCAAACGGCCACATGACATGCACGCGACTGACGCTAGTTAGAATCTGTTCGGCAACCGTCTCCTGTCCCAATTCAGCAGTATAGTTTCCCAAATAAATGAAGGGAATTCCAGCTATTTTATTAATTGGTTTTTGTTCCAAATAAGTGGCTGTCCTGATGAACCAGTGGCCCATTAACTGTATTTTGGACTTGATAAATATGAATTCAATTTCCATAGTTCTTTGTACTAAAAGGTACCTTTTTTTCTTTCTCTTTCCAGAGTGTAAGATTGTCTGCCTATAACATGGTGTCCTGACGTGTTCTGAGCAACGTATTGTGGAGGTACAGTGCTATAACAATTGCTTGCTGAGATGGTATTTTCCCAGACATTTCCCAGACTGTTGTTGGAAAAAGACTTGAGAATGTCTAAGTAAGTATTGCTACTTTCTAGTTGACTTCTTTAGCCAGGAGCCTGAGCATTAAATCTTCCTTTATTCTGATTTACCGATGTTGTACAAAATAAGCCAAGATACCATTACTGGGATTATGAATGTTTTACAGTTAATAACTAATAATTGTTCTTAAAAATGGTTTTCTTAATTGCACTGTAGCTTCTGGGAAGATAGTTTTTCAGCCTTGACTTTACTATGTTTTACTTTGCATAATACATAAAAACATTAAAGTGTGGCATTCAGTCCCATATCCTGCTATTTGTAAGATTAAGGTTAAAGATTAGCTTTATTTGTCACATATACATCAAAGCATATAGTGAAATGTGTCATCGTTTTGCGATCTGCTCGGCCAGTCCACAAGACTCGCCACAGTTCCGGCTCCAACATAATGTGCCCTCAACTCAGTAACCCTAACCCCTTATGTCTTTGGATGGAAACTGGAGCACCTGGAGGAAACCCACACTGTCACAGGAGGAGCATGCAAACTCCTTGCAGGGTCAAACCCCCAACTGGTGATCGCTGGCGCTGTAAAGCGATTGCATTAACCGTTACGCTGCCCTGACACACTCAATAAGATCTTTTACGTCGGCATAACTTTTTGTACCCACCCCCTTATACCTTGACTCCCCTAATAACCAAAGATCTATCCATCCGAATTGTGAACCTAACCGGAGAATCCCCTTTGCCTTTTGGCTGGAGAATTCTGATGATGCAGTTTTTGATCTTTCTAGTTATAAAAATTGTAGATGTTGGAAATTCTTGGCAGGTCAGCCTGTTGCTGTCTGACCTCCAAGATGTTGCAACACTTTGTTTTCATTTCAAATTTTCAACAGCTGCAGGATTTTATTTTTTCTTCTCTTTGATTTAGGATCCTGAGCCTTGGTTTTAGACACTCAGTCAAGAGAAGCTTCATCCTCAGTTGTTGTCCCAAAGTGATTCTGAAGTGAGATCAACCCTCCTCACAGCTTTTGTGATCAAAGTAAATTTCTTATCAAAGTACCATTTACAACACTGAGATTATTCTTCTTGTGGGCATATTCAATAAGTCTATAGAATAATAACCATAACAAAATCAATGAAAGTCTGCCCCCCACACACACAATGCCTGAGGAACTCAGCAGGCCAGGCAGAATCGATGGAAATGCGTACAGTCGGTGTTTCGGGCCAAGACCCTTCGGCAGGACTGCCTGGCCCGCTGAGTTCCTCCAGCATTTTGTGTGTGTTGCTCGGATTTCCAGCATCTGCAGATTTTCTCTTGTTCGTTAAAGGTTGCCCAACTAGGGCATTCAGCCAGTGTGCAGAAGTCAACAAACTCTGCAAATACAGAAAGAGGAAATAATAATAATAATAAATAAGCAGTACATATTGAGAACATGAGATGAATCTTTGAAAGTGAGTCCATTGGGTGTGGGTCAGTCACCCAGTCTGTTTAACTTGACATCTTAAGATAATTGTCCCATCTGAGAAACCTTTGCTCCACGCCTCTGCAGAGAGAGTAGATCATTCCCGGTATAGTGGCAGTGGAGACTTCTAGAGTTATCAGAATCGTAATCAGATTTATTATCACTGATGTGAAGTTTGTTTTGCAGTGCCAGTAAAGATTTAAAAGATTAGCTTTATTTGTCACATCTGTGTTGATAAATACAGTAAAGTGCATCACTTGTGTCAGGAGTGTGCTGGGGAAACCCATAAGTTTCTGGCAACAGCACAGCTTTCTGGCCACTTACTAACGCTAACTCTATATCTTTGGAATGTTGGAGGAAACCAGAGCACGTGGGAGAAACCTATGTGGTCGTGGGGAGAATATACAAACTGCTCAGACAGGCGTTGGGAACTGAACCCTGGTCAACAATTGCTGTAAAACTATTGTGCTAACCACTATGCCGCCAGTCCAGTGCAAGACGTAAAAATTAATGCAAGCTTTCGGAAATATGACGGTACCGCGGAAAAGCTGTTCTTGAATCAATCGGAGTGGGTCTTGGGGCTCCTGTATCACCTCGTCGATGATGGTATGAAGAAGGGGGCATGCCATGATTGTGTGGCTCCTTAGCGATGGGCACTGTCTTCTTGAGGTGCCAGCTTTCAAAGACGGTGGGGAAGCTCGTCCCCGTGATGGAGCTGGCTGAGGCTTCCTCTTGCGAGCCTGTGCATTGGAGCCTCCGTACCAAGCAGTGATGTAACCAGTCAGAATGCTCTCCACTGTACAAACTTCTAAGAGTTATATTAAATTCTGATCTTTCTCATTACTTCTAAAGTGTATCAAATCATCAGGGGCACAGGGTGAATGCATGCAGTCTTTCCCAGGGCTGGGGAATCAAGGGTTAAGGCAAGAGAGGAGAGATGCAGTAGGAACCTGGGAGGCGACTGGAGCATAGGAGAATGAGGAGTGATCTTGTAGAGATGGCAGAGCAGACTTGATGGCCCGAATGGCCGGATCCTGCTCCTGTCTTAAGGTCTTCGCGTTACTACCATCAGGAAGGAAGAACAGAAGCCTGAAGTCCTTCATTCAACGATTCAGGAACAGCTTCTCCGACATAAGATTTCTGAAAGGACAGTGAACACTACCTCATTATTCTTTTTCTTTGCATGATTTATGATGTAATTTATAGTAATTTTTAAATGTTTTTGCACTCTGCTGCCTCCACGAAACAACAAATCCCACAGCTTATAAAACAATGGCAGTGCCTGCTCATTTCTACCATCAAGGAGGAGGTACAGGAGCCTGAAGACACACACTCAACATTTTAGCAACACCTTCTTCCCCTCCACCACCGGATTTCTGAATGGACGAGTCCCTGAACACTAACTCAATATTTTCCCTCTCTTTTTGCACTACTTATTTAAATTTAAATTTTTATATTTATATATATTTCTTATTGTAATATGTAGTTTTTTTAATCTATTGCATTGTCCTGCTTCCGCAAAATAACAAATTCCACAGTATGTCAGTGATATTAAACCTGGTATTAAGTTCTCATTTTCCCATGCTCCAGTTACCACTTGGATTTCTATTAAATTTCTCCCCCCTTGCCTTAACCTTGTTTCCTCCTGATTCTGATAATCAAACTGATTCTGTTCCTGAGCTTGGATTGGGGCATCTCAGTCAGCGTGAATCAGTGGGGCTGAATGGCCTGTTTCTGTTGTATGACCTTGGCTGAATTCTCTCTCTGCTCTCCCTCCTGCAGGTTAAAAAAGCGCAGCGTGTCGAGGTTGCTACAACCGGAATATTTCTGAGAGTTCTGAAAGCCATGGATAGATGTAAGCATGTGGGGCGGCTGAGACTGGCCCAGAATCACTCCATACTGAACCCCCAGAAGTGGCATTGTGTGGACTGCAACACCACCGAGTCTGTTTGGGCGTGTCTTAAATGCTCCAATGTGGCGTGTGGCCGCTACATCGAAGAGCATGCACTCAAACACTTTAAGGAAACTCGGCATCCTCTGGCCATGGAGGTCAATGAACTCTATGTCTTTTGTTATCTCTGTGACGACTACGTGTTGAATGACAATGCCACGGGGGACTTAAAACTGTTGAGAAGCACGTTGAGTGCAATAAAGAACCAAAAGTACAGTCCGACGGCACGCACTGGCAGGGCACTGCGATCGTTGGCTTGTGGGGAATCTCCTTGTACTTTGCAGAAGGGCAGGAAGGGGCAGACTCACAGTACGGAGCAGATGTTCACTGCCCTCTGGCACAGGAGGCAGTCTTTACTAACGAAGGCGATGCGCACTTGGTTTGAGCAGACCACCAGCGGGAAGCGTCGGCTCGAGGAGAAGCGGCTGCAGGAGGAAATGGAGAGGCGGAAGGAGGAAGCGAGGAAGCGCAGGCAGGAGCTGAAACGCAAGTTCATGGAAGAGCTCGCCAACACTCCTCCGAGGAAGAGCGCGCGGATCCTATTTCAGATTCAGAAGGAGGAACATATCTCAAGAAAATGCAAAAAACCAACTGTAAGAAAGGTGCTACTAACTGCCCCTACCTCAAAACGACAAAGGAACAAAATGAAGCGCTATTATGCTGCCAGGCGTAAGCCCGTGGTAACACCCGGTGTTACGGGTCTGAGGAACCTGGGTAACACCTGCTACATGAACTCCATCCTGCAAGTGCTGAGCCATTTGCAGAAGTTCAGAGAATGTTTCTTAACCCTTGATCTCTGTGAGACTGAAGAATTACTGGCCAGGACCACGAACGGGAAAACGAGGTTGTCTAACAAAGTCACTCTGGGGATTGGTCCTGCTCATTGCATAGCGGAAAGAAAGCATCATGTGGGAACTTCAGGGAGATACAGTATGCCATCTGGTTTGAACGGAGGTGCCTCCGTGGCCAGGAGCCTGGAACTGATTCAGCCCAAGGAGCCTAGCTCGAAGCACATCTCTCTTTGCCATGAACTTCACACCCTCTTCCGAGTGATGTGGTCTGGGAAATGGGCTTTGGTGTCTCCGTTTGCTATGTTACACTCTGTATGGAGCCTGATCCCAGCGTTCAGGGGCTACGGTCAGCAAGACGCTCAGGAATTTCTCTGTGAGTTATTGGACAAGGTGCAGCAGGAGCTGGAATCGGAAGGCACCAAGCACAGGATCCTCATTCCGTTCTCGCAGAGGAAGCTCACCAAGCAGGTTCTCAAGGTGGTGAACACCATCTTCCACGGGCAGCTGCTCAGTCAGGTAAATAAAAACAGAAGTACCTGTCGGCTTGTTTTAATTTAATTCTTCACTCGGGTTCTGATCTTGTCAGGGTGAAGGGTGCCAGTGCAGCAGAGTGGAATGCTTTTGGTAATCTGTGTAGTAACAGACCTCCTCCATCTTCAGCTGCAGTGCTGAGGTAAACGTAAAAATGAAAGCAGAATTAGGCCACGTCTCTTTGAAGATCCAACTATACAAGCACTTCCTAATTTCTTGAAACACGCAAATGCAATAAGTGGCAATGAGTGTCAGCGGGTGAATTAATTCGCCCCAGCTGATTTTGTGCATGGTCCTGATGCCGTGGACATCCTATAAGGTGGGTTAGATGCTGGGTGTGAGGAACAATTATATATTTGGCTCTGGGCAAGGTAGAACTGGTTTAATCATTTCCAACAGGAGGTCAGAACAGCAGCTCGATGACACAGGAAGCCAGTTAACATCCCTCAAACAGTAAACTTGGATCTCGTGATACTTTTTCATCTCCTAGGGTTGGTAACGTTGTCGGGCTCTGAGCTGCGGTCTCTTACCTGCCGTAATGAAGCTTACAAGGATACTGAGGGCACAAGGAGAGGTTGGACAAACTTGGCTTGTTTCTCTGGAGAACCAGAGGCTGAGGGGAGACCGGCATCTTTCTTCCAGGGTCAAAATGTCTAATACCAGAAGAACATGCACTTTATGTGAGAGGGGCTAAGCTCAGGGGAGATGTGTGGGGTGTTTTACATAGAGGGTGACGGTGAAGGGTGAAAAGATAGAGGCATTAAAGAGGCTCTTTATACATGAATGTGCAGAGAAGGGAGGCATGTGGAAGTTGTGTGGGCAGAAGTGATTACTTTGATGTTTAAGTATTAGTTTATCGCAGCGCAATGTTGTGGGCCAAAGGGCCTGTTCCTTTGCAGTACTGTTCTCTGTTCCATGTGATGCCGCAAGCTGAGGGCCAGTAGAAAGTTCCAAACGTAGGGAGCTGATGTAAATAATGTGATAATATGATTGGTATTGGAGCTCATTCATACTGGTCACATCTGTCAATGGTAGCGTAGCAGTTGGTGCAACGCTTTACAGCGCCAGCTGAAAGATCGAGGTTCAATTCAGGTCTCTATGTAATGAGTTTGTACGTTCTCTCTGTGGCCATGGGGGTGGGAGGGAGAGAGAGAGAGAGAGAGAGAGAGAGAGAGAGAGAGAGAGAGAGAGAGACACACACACACACACACTCCAAAGATGTACGGTTAGTGAGTTGTGGCCATGTTATGTTGGTGCCGGAAGTGTAGTGACACTTGTGGGCTGTCTAGCACATCTACAGACTGTGTTGGTCATGGACACAAACGATGCTCATTTATCACAGTATGCCTCGATATACACGTGACAATCCAGCTGATCTTAAATCAAACAAATTTTTAAACCAAGTTAATCTTTAAACGGTACAATGATTTTTTTGTTGTACATGTCATCCAGGCAGCTTACTCCATACGTAAGTACACCAGGGAAGGCAGTGCAGAATAGAGAGTTACAGTTATAGAGGAGCCACAGTGCAGGAAGAACTGAAGTGTAAAGGCCATCTAATAAAAAACACAAAATGCTGGCAGAACTCAGCAGGCCAGACAGCATCTATGGGAGGAGGTAATAATGACGTTTCGGGGCCGAAACTCTTCATCAGGAGTGAAGTAACATGGGATGGTTGAGGGGGGATAAGAAGTGGGGGGAGGGATGAAGTAGAGATCTGGGAAGTGATAGGCTGGAGGGAAATGGGCTGGGGGAAGGTGGAGAATTATGGGAAATAAAAGAGAAAGAAAGGTAGGGCTGGGGGAAAGATTATAGTGAGGGGGGAAAAAGAGAGATAAAGAGAACCAGACTAAAATAATAGATAGGGTTGGGGGTAAGGGGGGGGGCAGGGGTATCAACAGAGGTCAGTGAGTTGGATGTTCCTTACCATTAAACCTGCTGATAAGGGGGGTGCTGTTGTCGTCTGGCGCACCGACCTGTACATAGCGGAGGCACGACGACAACTCGCTGACACCTCCTCTTATCTATCCCTGGACATGAACATCCCCCATCCCTATCTATTATTTTAGTCTGGTTCTCTTTCTCTCTCTTTCCCCCCCCCCCCTCACTATAATCTCTCCCCCAGCCCTACCTTTCTTTCTCTTTTATTTCCCCTAATTCTCCACCTTCCCCCTAGCCCATTTCCCTCCAGCCTATCACTTCCCAGCTCTCTACATTATCCCTCCCCCCACTTCTTATCCCCCCTCGACCATCCCATGTTACTTCACTCCTGATGAAGGGTTTCGGCCCGAAACGTCGTTATTACCTCCTCCCATAGATGCTGTCTGGCCTGTTGAGTTCTGCCAGCATTTTGTGTTTTTTATTTATTTCCAGCATCTGCAGATTCACTCGTGTTGCCTGTAAAGGCCATCTGATGGATTGTGTGGTCAAGAATTCATCTAGTGTGAGAGAGAGTCATTATCAGCAGGATAGAAGCTGAACTTAAACTGGTGGTGTTTTGTATCTTCTGACAGACAGGGTTTGGTTGAAGTAATAATGACACTGGTTGGAGGGGTCCTTGACGATTTATTTATTTGTTTATTGAGATACGGTACAGAATAGGTCTTTCCAGACCTCCTAGCCACGCTGTCCAGCCATCGCCCGATTTTAGCCCTAGCCTAATCATAGGACACTTTACAATGACCAATTCACCTACCAACCAGCGGTACGTTTTTGGACTGTGGGAGGAAACCAGAGCACCCGGAGGAAACCCACGTGGTCACAGGGACAGCATACAAACTCCTTACAGGCAGCGACAGGAATTGAACCGGGGTTGCTGCTACTGTGTCTTCTGCTTTCCCACATTCAGTGATTTAGGAAAAACTTCTTTCCCTCCACCATCAGATTTTGGAATGGTCCATGAACACTATCTCGTTACTCGCCTTCTGCACTATAATTATTTTGTAACTTAGCATGATTTTATTCTGTACTGTTGTCACACAGCAACTAGTTTCACGACGTGTGTTGGTGATAATGAGCCTCATTTGGCTTTTTAATGGCAAACAAGAGAAAATATGCAGGTGCTTGAAATCCCAGTGGCCACCCATTTTAATTCCACTTCCCATTCCCATTCCGATATGTCCTCCATTGTCGGGATGAGGCCACACTCAGGTTGGAGGAACAACACCTTGTATTCTGTTTGAGTAGCCTCCAACCTGATGGCGTGAACATCGATTTCTCAAACTTCCAGTAGCGCCTCCACCCCCTCCTCCCTCGCCATTTTCCAACCCCTTGTCGCTCTCTCATGTTATCTCCTTGCCCACTCATCACCTCCCTCTGGTGCTCCTCCCCCCTTTTTCTTTCTTCCATGGCCTTCTTTCTCAATCACCAATCAACTTCCCAGCTCACACAAAGTACACTGCAGATGCTGTGGTCAAATCAAGAAGTCATCCAGCACCTTTGTACGTCTTAACTTCCCAGCTCTTTGCTTCATCCCTCCCCCTCCTCCAAGTTTCATCTATCACCTGGCATTTCTCTCTCCTCTCCCTCCTACCTTTCAAACCTACTCCTCAGCTTTTTTTCTCCAGTCCTGCTGAAGGGTTTCAGCATGAAATGCCGACTGTACTCTCTTCCATAAATGCTGCCTGGCCTCCTGCTTTCTAATGGGAAATGTGGGTGGAGTTAATGGAGGGGAGGCTGTTTTGTCTGCTGGACTTGGCTATTCTCACAGCTCTTTGCCATTTCCTCTGATCTTGGACAGGGCCCTTCCCACGCAAGTTGATAGTGCATTTGTCAAAGAGAGACTCTTCAAGGATGTGCTGAATTTCCATAGCCTTCTGATGAAGTAAAGGTCCTTGTGTGCTTGCTTGACCACTGTGGCTGGACCAAGACAAAATGTTGGTGATCTTTACACCTAGGAACTTTAATTTCTCAGCTATCTTCACCTTATATGGCATGGTATTTGTTGCTTTGCTGTAGCAGCGCAGTGCAAAACTATAAAATTACTATAAATTTTAAAAACAAATATAGTTCAAGAAAGAGGAATAATTAGAAAGTGTTTATGGATTCAAGGATAGTTCAGAAATCTGATGACGGAGGGGAAGAAGCTGTTGCTGAATCGTTGAGTGTGTGCCTTCAGGTTCCTGTACCTCCTACCTGATGGTAGGAATGAGAAGAAGGGATATTCTGGATGGTGAGGCTCCTTGGTGGTGGATTCAGCCTTGAAGATGTCTGAACAAGGAGCAGATGGAGATTGAGGAGCCTGGGTATTGGCCATGGCCTTTATGGTGAAGAGCAAGAGGCCAGAATTGGAAGAGTGCAAGTATCTCTGGGTTATATGGCAATAGCAGGGTCATAAAGAAAGCTTTTGGCATGTTGGCCTTCATAAATCAATGTAGTGCGTATAGGAGAAGGAATGTTATGTTGAAAGTGTATATGATGTTGGTGAGGTCTAATTTGGAGTATTGTGTGCAGTTTTGGTCATCTACCTATAGGAAAGATGTAGATAAGGTTGAAAGAGTACAGAGAAAATTTTCAAGGATGTGGCTGGGTCTGGAGGACCTGAGATTGAATAGGTTAGGACTAAGGAACAGATTAATTCCTTAGAAGGTAGAAAATTAAGGGGAGATTTGGTAGAGGTATACAAAATTATGAGGGGTCTAGATAGCGTAAATGCAAGGGCCTGTATCTACTGTGTTGCTCTGTGATTCTATGACTAACTTACTTACAATTGCATGAAAAAGTTTGTGAACCCTTTGCTATTACCTGGTTTTCTGCATTAATTATTCATAAAACGTGGTCTGATCTTCACCTAAGTCACAATCTGCCTGAACTAATAACATACAAACAATTGTACTTTTAATGTCTTTATTGAACACTTTGTTTAGTTGTTCACAGTCCAAGCTGAAAAAAGTACGCAAACCCTTGTATTTAATAACTGGTAGAACCTCCCTTAGTAGCAATAACCTCCTCTATAACCTCCTGTAACTGCTGATCAGACTTGCACAACGGTGAGGAGGAATTTTAGACTATTCCTCCGTACGGAACTGTTTCAGTTCACCAACATTTCTGGGCTACCTTGCATGAACGGCCCTCTTCAGGTCATGCCACAGCATCTAAATTTGGTTAAGTTCTGGACTCTGACTTGATCATTCCAAGACACAAACTTTCTTCTTTTTAAAGTTGCTAAAGAGACTTTAGCAAGTTCTAGAGATTTCTGCAGATCCTTTACTGTTAGCCTTGGGTTCTTTCTCACCTCCATCAGTTTTGCACGTTGTGCTCTTGTTGTGATCTTTGCAGGATGCCCACTCCTAGGGCAGCAACAGTACTGAATTTCCTCCACTAGTAGACAGTTTCTCTGACTGATGAAGACTCAGGTCTTTAGAAATGCTTTTGTAGCTTTTTCCAGCTTCATGCATCTCTACGGTTTTTCTTCAAAGCTCCTTTGAAAGTTGTTCTGATCGAGGCATGGTGCACATAAACAGATCTTTCTTGAGAAGAGCAGGCTCTGTCAGTAACCTGACTGTGTGTGTCTTTTTTATAGGGCAGGGCACCTCTACAACCCACATCTCCAATCTCATCTCATTGACGAAAACCCAAATAACATTTGTAAAAGGCATTATCTCAGAAGTTAACATACTATTTTGAGCCTAGACTGTGATTGTTTAAACAGTGGACTCAGTATTGACAGGAAGTACAATTGTTTGTGTGTTATTAGTTTAGGCAGATTGTGTTTGTCTGTTATTGTGACTTAGATGGAGATTAGGCGATATTTTATGAGTAATTTATGCCTAAAACCAGGTATTTGCAACGGGTTCATAAACTACTTCTTGCAGGTGTGTGTGTGTGTAAAATTGTAATTTATAGTACATTTTGTGTATCTGTACAGCCCCAAAACAAAAAAAACTCATGCATATGTCAGAGATACTAAACCTGATTATGATTATATACAGTGCTGTGTAAAAGTCATAGTCACAAAGATTTAGCCAGGGTGCCTAAGACTTTTGCACAGTACTATATTTGTCAATGTGGAACAGAAAGTGACTTTGTAAATCTGGCGGGAGCAAAGGATGTTGGGAATGGTGAGGTTGGAGCGCCATAGCAAGAGTATGGGACAGGTTGTGGGGGTGGGGGTTGTGGTGCTGGTACAAACCCACTCAGCTTTGAGACAGCAGGTGAAGTCATTTGATTACAAACAGTCGATTTATTGATCATTACAGAATGTCTCTTTGGTGCTTCCCACTCCCTCCCCTCTCCCTTCCCCTTTTCCCAACCATGATTCCCTCTTCCCTGCCCCCTTCCCACTCTCAGACCCCTGTAGAGACCCATATCAGAATCAGGTTTATCATCATCACGTATGACTTGAAATTTGCTTTTTGTGTGGCAGCAGTACAGTGCAATACATATAAAGCAGTACTGTATGCCTTAAGACTTTTGCCCAGTACTGTAAAAATACAAGCAAGCATAGGAAAATTAACCTACAAGGAAAATAACAATTCTAAATCCTTATCCAACAGCATGGACTAGATTTGAAAACGAGTGGGAATTTTACAACTGAATCCTTGCCCAGTGTAGGTCAGAAAGTATAAGGCTTGAAGAGAATCGAGACATTCAAATCAGAAATTTTGGATTAGCTCATGCTGAGACTAGAATGAGGGAGGTTGAACAGGATAGAGTTCGAACAGTCAATGAAAATGGTTCCTGTTCTTCCAGAATTCAGTGGTTTTTGTGAATTTATTTGCATTGATCCCTGCTCCCTCCTTAAGGAAATCACTTCAGCATTTCAGGAAATACTACTTCTTCAAATAACCAAATAACATCGGCCAACCATGTGTTCTTAAAGTCAGCAGATGTGGGTGAGATAGCATTGTTCAGTTGTCTGAATACACGATCTGATGACCTGGCATTTTAAAGCACCAACAGCTGTCACTGAGCATATTGCTATCAGCAACGCTTACCTGCCCTCTAGTGACCACATCGAGAACAGCAATTGAATAAAAGTATGCTGGAGGAACTCAGCAGGCCAGGCAGCTTCTATGGAAAAGAGTACAGTCGATGTTTGGGGCCAAGACTCTTCATCAGCACTGTTGAAGGGTCTCGGTCTGAATACGTGGACTGTACTCTTTTCCATAGAAGCTGCCTGGCCTGCTGAGTTCCTCCAGCATTTTGTGTGTGTCGCTCAGATTTCCAGCTTCTGCAGATTTTCTCTTGCTTGCAATTGATTAAAAGTCATCATTTTTCTGAGCAACAGTCAGAATCAGCTTCAGGTTTAATATCACTGGCATGTCGCGAAATTTGTTGTCTTTGCAGCCACAGGACAACACATAGTAATAGAAAAAACATCTGTAAGTTACACACATGTGCGCATGCGCACGCACACACACAGTAGTTAAATAAGTAGTGCAAAAATAGAAATAAAAAGGTATTGAGGTAGTGCTTATGCATTCAGTGGCCATAAGACCATAAGATATAGGAGCAGAAGTAGGCCATTTAGCCCATTGAGTCTGCTCCGCCATTCAATCATGGGCTCATCCAATTCTTCCGTTCATCCCCACTCCCCTGCCTTTACCCTGTACCCTTTGATGCCCTGGCTAATCAAGAACCTATCTATCTCTACCTTAAATGCACCCAATGTCTTAGCCTCCATAGTCGCTCGTGGCAACAAATTTCACAGATTTACCACCCTCTGACTAAAGTAATTTCTCCATATCTCTGTCCTTCAATCCTGAAGTCGTGCCCTCTTGTCCTAGAATCCCCTACCATGGGAAATAACTTTGCCATATCTAATACATTCAGGCCTTTTAACATCAGGAATGTTTCAATGAGATCCCCTCTCATTCTCCTGACCTTCAGGGAATACAGCCCAAGAGCTGCCAGACATACCTCATATGGTAACCCTTTCATTCCTGGGATCATTCCCGTGAATCTTCTCTGAACCCTCTCCAATGTCAGTATATCCTTTCTAAAATAAGGAGCCCTAAACTGCACACAATAGTGTGGTTTTATGAGTGTCTTATAGAGCTTCAACATCACGTCCCTGCTCTTATATTCTATACCTCTAGAAATGAATGCCAACATTGCATTCGCCTTCTTCACCACTGACTCAACCTGGAGGTTAACCTTTAGGGTATCCTGCACAAGAATTCCTAAGTCCTTTTGCACCTCTGCATTTTGAATTCTCTCCCCCTCTAAATAATAGTCTGCTCGTTTATTTCTTCCGCCAAAGTACATGACCATACACTTCCCAACATTGTATTTCATTTGCCACTTTTTTGCCCATTCCTCTAAACTATCTAAGTCTTTGCAGGCTCTGTTTCCTCAACACTACCCGCTCCTCCTCCTATCAGAAATGTCCATTCAGACACTGGATGCCCGAGGGTATGAAGCTGTTCCTGAATCATTGAATGTGTGCTTTCTTGTTTCTGTATCTCCAGTGAGGTAGCAATGAGAACAAAGCATGACCTGAGTGATGGGGGTCGTTAATGATGGGAACCGCCTTTCTGAGGCACTGCTCCTTGAAGATGTCCTGGATATACTATGGAGGCTAGTGCCCATGCTGGAGCTGACTAAGTTTACAACTGCACTTTTTCTCATGAAGGGCCTCAACCCGAAACATTGACTTTTTATTCCTCTCCATGGATGCTGCCTGACCTGCTGAGTTCCTCTAGTATTTTGTGTGTTACTCTGGATTTCCCCCACCTACAGAGACTCTCGTGTTTATAATAATTTTTCTCCTGCTTTTCTTCAGCATCCTGAAAATTCAGACTCCAAAGCTATTTAAATATGTGCAAATTATTTGACTTCTACAGTATTTGTTTTAATTCTTTGGTGTGATACTTAGTACAGAGTATCTGCTTAGGCCTTGAAGAAGAAAGGGCTTTGTATCCATCCATGGTGAAGGGGACTGTTTGTGGGTGGAAAGCTGTACCTGTCCAAATATCTTTTAAACATCGTAATTATACCTGTTTCAACAGCTTCTGGCACAGCTTGTTCCATATACTCATCAGAACGTGAAAAAGTTGCCCCTAAGATCCCTTTAAATCTTTGTCTTCTCACTTTAAATCTATATCGTCTGGCTTTAGTCTTCTCTACTCTGGGGGAAAAAGACTGTGACTGTCCACCACAGAGGTAGTTTTTTTACACAGAGAATGGCCGGTGCATGGAAACCAGTCAGGGCTGGTGGTTGAGACAGAGGCATTAGGAACATCCCTGAAGCTCATGGATTGGCATATGGATGAAAAAATATAGGGGTATGTAGGAGAAGAGGGTTAGATTGATCTTGGAGTAGGTTAAAAGGTTGGTGTGACATCATGGGCTGAAGAGTCTGTACTGTTTGATGCCCCTCAAGTTTTTAATATGCCTTCATAAAGTCACTCCTCGGCCTTCTTCGCTCCAGGGAGAAGCGTCCCAGCCTACCTTCTAGCTCGACCTCTCCGGTCCCGGTAATGTCTGTGCAGATAAATGTGGAGAAACACTGAACTTTGGAAGAGCAGGAACCATTGAGTGTTTGGACTCTACATTCCTCCTCATTCTAGTCTCTGCAAATGAGTTAATCCAAATTCTTCGATTTGAATGCCCTGAGTCTCTCTTGTACTTTGTGATCTCCACTGGGTCCCAATTAAGCACTGTCTCAGTTGTAAAATTGTTTTCAAATCCTTTCAAATCTTTCCTGCGCCCTTTCCAGTGTAATCACATCTCTCCTACAGGTGGGTGACCAGAACTGTGCACAATACCCTAACTGTGGTCTCAGCAGAGGCTTGTACAGTTCCAAAATGACATCCCAACTCCTGTGCTCTGTGCCCAGACCAACAAAGGCAAGTGTGCCAAATGCTTTCTTCTGTGTCACCTCTTTCAAGAAACAATATACCTCTGCTCCATAATGTTGGAAGTGAGTAGGTCGATATTCCATAGAGTCGGGTTTCATGGACTTAATCATACTTTGACTCATTCTTCATCATTCACTTGTGATCACGTCATCTACGCCCTGTAAGGACTCGGTTATCCAACTCGACACAACTGAGGGCAGTCAGAGCATGGGTTTAACGTTGCTCAGTGGTCAGGTGTTGTCAGTGAGCCAGATGGATGGTCGTTTCCCAGATTATCGTCTGGGATACCCTGCAAGAGATGGGCCGAGTGGCCAAATCCACAGACTTGTCCTGAGTCATTTGTGTTGCTGCCGTCAAGCGGACAACTTTGAGAACCAGAATCAGGTTTATTACCACTGACACATGTCGTGAAGTTTGTTTTGTGGCAGCAGTACAGTGCAATACATGAAAAACTGCAACAAGTTAAATAAAACATTTGAAAAAACTACCGTATTTAAAAAAGAGAGTAAAATAGGTCGTGTTCATGGGTTCATGCACCATGTGTGGCAGTGGTGCTGATGGTTTTAAACACGAGACTTTTAACACTAAGCACATTGTCTACGATTGTCAGAATGAAAATCCATTGCTCAATTATCCTTGCAAGTATTATGAATAGTTTATTTTGCTTAACTGAACATCTGAAAGGCAGCATCCGTCATTAAGGATTCCATCACTTAGGACATCACGTCCTCTCTTCTTATTGTTACCATCATGGAAGATGTACAGGAGCCTGAAGTCACACACTCAACGTTTTAGCAACAGCTTTTTCCCCTCCACTATCAGATTTCTGAATGGACAATGAAGCAATTCATGAACACTGCCTCACTATTTTTGGACTCTTTCTGCACTACTTATTTAATTTTACACATACAGTGTGCATATACAATTATGTATCATCATCATTATGTGCTGTTTTGTGTGATTTGGGCAACCATGTTCTTCCTCCTGTCTTTAATCTGCCTGTGGGGAAGACTTCTTCATGCCCTTGTTCTTACTCTTTTCTCTATTCATGACCAATGATTGTTCTTGGCAAATTTTCTACAGAAGTGGTTTGCCATTGCCTTCTTCGGGGCAGTGTCTTTACAAGACGGGTGACCCCAGCCATTATCAATACGATTCAGAGATTGTCTATTGTCAGTGCTCACATAACCAGGACTTACACCACCACCTGCTCCCATGGCTTCACGTGGCCCTGATTGGGGGCTAAGCAGGTGCTACACCTTGCCCAAGGGTGACCTGCAGGCTAGCGGAGGGAAGGAGCACCTTACACCTCCTTGGGTAGAGATGTATCTCCAACACAGGTGCACATGCACGCATAGACACACACACACACAAACACACTTAAAAATTAGAATAACAAATATATATATATATATATATATATAAATATATATACACACACACTAATTCAAAATATTTGTATGTATTTCACTGTACTGTGCCACTAAATGACAAATTTCACACACGTGTCCGTGATATTAAACCTGAATCTGAATAGCCTAGCCACCAGATGACTGAGTGCAGTTGATAGACTCTCACTGCCTGCCTTTGATGCAACATGGCTGTTGAGGAGTGAGCATTTTCCACTGCCTCATCATGGACTATTGTTGTTTTCAGATGCCACGTTGTGTAGCAGGGGTTCGGAGGAGGCCCCAATCTGAGGTGGATATTTAATGTCACTGCATTCCGTATCAAAGAAAAAGTGAAGAATAGCTTGAAGCGCAATCTCCAAATGTACACACAGGCAAGAATCTCTGTGTCTGAGGTTGTGCTGAGAATCTGTGGTTGACGTGACGGAAGTTGGACAGTAGAAGGTTGGAGAAATGGTGTAAGGCTTATTTGACCCTATCCTGCACTGTGAGTGTGTCTGCAGTTGATACACCGGTTAGAACCACGGGCAGCCAGTTGTCACATAGTGAGCGTGGAATGCAGGTGAATTTCTGAGGGTAGAGACCCCTTTGAGAAGGAGTCTCCACTTTCTGTCGTACTTGACGTGATCAAGGGCTTTTTTAGATCGTGATATGCCATGTTCAATCTCTACACATTTTTGTGCCCCTAAACCTAACTGTACATCTTTGGAACGTTGGGGAAGCCGAAATGCCCAGAGGAAACCGACGTGGTCACAGGGAAAATGTCCAAACTCCTTACAGACAGTGGTGGGAATTGAACCCTGACCAGCGATTGCTGAGGCTGTAAAGCATTGTGCTTACGACACATTAGTGTGCCGCGCTACCAGAAATGGTAGGTGCGCTTCTGCCGTCACGGCTCTTTTGGTTAACCGTGTGCGACAGTGGCAGCCCTAACCTGCGTTCAGGTGTCCATATCAATAAGTTTGCTGTATCCTTCCGGCTTTTGTTTTTAAAATATTAATTAATTAGAAGCAGAAAATGTTAGAAACATTAAGCAGGTCCTCCAGGGAGAAGAACAGACCTGTCAAAGTCAGAATCAGGTTTAATATCACTGGCATATGTCTTGAAATTTGTTGTCTTTGTGGCAGCAGCACAATGCAATGCATGACAAAAATAGTGAGGCCGTTTCCATTGGTCAGTGTCCAATCAGACATCAGAAGGCGGTGGGGGGGGGGGGGGGGATCAGGCTGTTCCGGAGTCGTTCGCTGTGTGCCTTCAGGTTTTTGTACATCTTTCCTGATGGTCGCATTAAGAAGAGAGCATGTCCTGCACGGTGGAGGGCCTTAATGATGGACGCCGCCTTTTTGAGGCATCGCTCCTTGAAGATTTCCTGGATGCTACGGAACCTAGTGCCCATGATGGAGCTGACTGAATTTCATATCAGTGGCCACTTACCAGAATGTTAACTGTTTCTCTCTCCACAGTTGCTGCCTTACCTGCAGACCCTTTCCAGTATTTTCTGATTTTATTTCGCACTTCCAGTGTGTTTTTTTTCCTAATTTCTCAAATGGATTTATCAATTTGGGCATTTAAATGTTGTAAGAATCCATTAAACACCACTGTTAGAAGTTGATTCGTCGTTTTGGACTTATGCCACAGAATAACAAGATGTGACCATGTAGAAGGTTAATTTGAGGGCAGCTTGCTGGAGGCTGCTTTTATACTTCCCCAAGAAGGACCTCCAACAAAGAATTTATATTAGTTTTGGTGGAAGTTCTCCAAGTGGTTGCCCAAACTCTGACCTCTCATAAATAAACAAAGTTTATTTTACTAATAATAGCATTAAAAAAACATTTATTGATGAATAAATTTCAATATTGCAATGAATTCATCACTACAATGAATGAAGAACAGCAAATTTCATTAAATATGTCAGTGATAATAGCCTGATTCTGATTCTAAATCAACACACTCAAAATGCTGGAGGAACTCAGCAGGTCAGGCAGCATCTATGGAGATGAATACGCAGTTGATGTTTCAGGCAGAGACATTCTTCAGGAGTGAAAAGGAAGGGGGAGGAACCCAGAGTAAACAGGTGGGGGGAGGGGGGAGGAGGCTAGCTAGAAGATGATATGTGAACCCAGGTGGGTGGGAAAGGTCAAGGGCTGGAGGAGACAATAGACAATAGGTGCAGGAGTAGGCCATTTGGCCCTTCTAGCCAGCACCGCCATTCACTGTGATCATGGCTATCAGTACCCCTTTCCTGCCCTCTTCCCATATCCCTTGACCCCGCTATCTGTAAGAGCTCTATCTAACTCTCTCTTGAATGCATCCAGAGACTTGGCCTCCACTGCCTTCTGGGGCAGAGCATTCCACATATCCACCACTCTCTGGGTGAAAAAGTTTTTCCGCATCTCTGTTCTAAATGGCCTACCCCTTATTCTTAAACTGTGGCCTCTAGTTCTGGACTCACCCATCAGCGGGAACATGCTTCCTGCCTCCAGCGTGTCCAATCTCTTAATAATCTTATATGTCTCAATCAGATCTCCTCCCATCCTTCTAAATTCCAGTGTATACAAGCCCAGTCGCTCCAATCTTTCAACATATGACAGTCCCGCCATTCCGGGAATTAACTTTGTGAACCTACGTTGCACTCCCTGAATAGCAAGAATGTCCTTCTTCAAATTTGGAGACCAAAACTGCACACAATACTCCAGGTGGGGTCTCACCAGGGCCCCGTACAGCTGCAGAAGGACCTCTTTACTCCTATACTCAATTCCTCTTGTTATAAAGGCCAGCATGCCATTAGCTTTCTTCACTGCCTGCTGTACCTGCATGCTTGCTTTCATTGACTGATGTACAAGAACACCTAGATCTCGTTGTGCTTCCCCTTTTCCTAACTTGACTCCATTTAGATAGTAATCTGCCTTCCTGTTCTTGCCACCAAAGTGGATAACCTCACATTTATCCACATTAAACTGCATCTGCCATACATTTGCTCACTCACCCAACCTGTCCAAGTCACCCTGCATTCTCATAACATCTTCCTGACATTTCAGACTGCCACCCAGCTTTGTGTCATCAGCAAATTTGCTAATGTTACTTTTAATCCCTTCATCTAAATCATTAATGTATATTGTAAACAGCTGCGGTCCCAGCACCGAACCTTGCGGTACCCCACTGGTCACAGCCTGCCATTCTGAAAGGGACCCGTTAATCGCTACTCTTTGTTTCCTGTCAGCCAGCCAATTTTCAATCCATGTCAGTACTCTGCCCCCAATACCATGTACCCTAATTTTGCCCACTAATCTCCTATGTGGGACTTTATCAAAAGCTTTCTGGAAGTCCAGGTATACTACATCCACTAGCTCTCCCTTGTCCATTTTCATAGTTACATCCTCAAAAAACTCCAGAAGATTAGTCAAGCATGATTTTCCCTTCATAAATCCATGCTGACTCAGACTGATCCTTCTACTGCTATCCAAATGTGTCGTAATTTCCTCTTTTATAATTGACTCCAGCATCTTTCCCACCACTGACGTCAGGCTAGCCGGTCTATAATTCCCTGTTTTCTCTCCCCCTTTTTTCTTGAAAAGTGGGACAACATTAGCCACCCTCCACTCAAAGGTCATTGGCAAGCCGCAAGGTAGAATTATTCAGCTGTACAACCGCCCTCAGGAAGAAACTTTCTTTCAGTCTTGCTGTTTTGGCTAAGATGTTTCTGTATCTCCTACCAGATGGCAGGAGATTGAACAGACGTCTGGGATGAGGTGGTCTTTAATGATGATTTTTAATCAGTGATTTTAGATTGGTACGGTGATGTGTTGGTGATGTTGTCAGTTGACATTGCAAATGTCTAGAACCTGGTTTATCATTGTTTTCTTCCTTGCCACAGGTTACATGCCTGACATGCAACTACAAATCCAACACAATTGAACCATTTTGGGATCTTTCACTGGAATTTCCAGAGCGATATCATTGTCTTCAGAAGGGTGCGAACCAGCATAAAGAATGCACCCTGACAGAAATGCTGGCAAAGTTTACAGAAACCGAGGCGCTGGAGGGGAGGATTTACGCCTGCGACCAGTGTAACAGTAAGTGATGCGAGTTTTCCGCTCACTTTCATGTACGTATGTCGCAAGCGCCATGCGATCTCCTGTGGTAATTATTTTTAACATACACATCAGTGGAGCCAAGTGACACTGTGTGTATTTGTTCAGTCCATTGTCGTTCGACTTCTTTGATGAAACACAATCTATAATGACTCTATCTTGCCACAGCTACTGAAAGAGTTAGTGCAAAGGCTCTAGCTACTGTATAGAACGGCCGGCTCCACATAATCCTTGCGAACCAGCATAAAGAATGCACCCTGACTGAAATGCTGGCAAAGTTTACAGAAACTGAGGCCCAAAAACCCACCTGTCAACATCTTAAGATTTCAAAGTAATGAAACACTCTGGTTTCCTCAGCTGTGTAAGTCTGGGGAAAACGGTCTCCGGCCCCACCAAACATGTGAGATTGAGATGTGAGCCCATCCCAAACCCCGGTTTGTGTGGATGCTGTGTAATTCGTTACCCTATTACAAATGGGTGCCATGAAATAACGGACAGTACACAGCATACAATTAAACGATTTAGCTTTATAATTCTTAATTTGATAAAGGGTTAGTAAGGAAAGAGCAAAAAAAAAAGGGCCCATTTTAATGAAACAGTCTAACGTGCACAAGTTGGAGCTCACGGTTTCCCCGACGTCAGTCCTCCATTGATCACCCAAGGCTTTGTCGAATCACGGCCCTGCTCCGAGTCGAACCCTACGACCTCTTCTCTCTGGCGTCTTCTCTCTTCATCCCTCTCTAACAAAAGCCCCAAGCACAACCTTAGTGTCCCTCACCAGAGAAACCTCCCCTCAATCCGACCATCCTAATTGAATGGCACACAATTCTCCTCTCTCTTATCTTCAACAGTAGCCCAAACATAAGCGGAAAAACAAGCAGCTCCCCCAGAACAGTGCAAATTATCTATCTTATCTACCCTAATCTGTTATTACAGCATCACCGGCGCCACCCTGCTCACCATCAGTGACATATATACAAAAACATGATGGAAAAGGTGCGACCATGAAGGATCACACCTCATGGACCATTTCTCCTACTCTCATGGCTACGTAGCATCCACACCAGGGCCACCAGACTCAAAAACAGCTAATCTCCTCAAGCAGTAAAACTGATCAACACCTCTACCAATTAACCGTTCCCTTCACCACAACTTTATCATTTCCTGTTAGAGTCTCCTTATGTACAGACTAACGTCATTTTATGGACATACTGTCTTTGTATGTAAGCTAATTTATGCATTTATATTTATTGTGTATCTTTTTATTATTTTGTTTTCTTTATCTTATTGTGGGTTTTTTGTTCTGCATTGAATGCGGAGTAACAATTATTTTGTTCTACTTTACTGACATTAAACAATCTTGAATCTTGATGTCACTGTATATTACCCTGAGATTCATTCACAGTAGCTGCAAAGAAACACAATAGAATCAATGAGAAACTACACACAAATAAAGACAAACAGCCAATGTGTAAGAGAAGACAAACTGCAAATACAAAAATAGAGATATTTGGATATTTGGCCGAATTTGGAGTATTGTGTACAGTTCTGGTCACCGAATTATAGGAAAGATGTCAACAAAATAGAGAGAGTACAGAGAAGATTTACTAGAATGTTACCTGAGTTTCAGCACCTAAGTTACAGGGAAAGGTTGAACAAGTTAGGTCTTTATTCTTTGGAGCGTAGAAGGTTGAGGGGGGACTTGATAGAGGCATTTAAAATTATGAGGAGGATAGAGTTGACGTGGATAGGCTTTTTCATTGAGAGTAGGGGAGATTCAAACAAGAGGACATGAGTTGAGAGTTAGGGGGCAAAAGTATAAGGGTAACACGAGGGGGAATTTCTTTACTCAGAGAGTGGTAGCTGTGTGGAACGAGCTTCCAGTAGAAGTGGTAGAGGCAGGTTCGGTATAGATAGATAGATACTTTATTCATCCCCATGGGGAAATTCAACATTTTTTCCAATGTTCCATACACTTATTGTAGCAAAACTAATTACATACAATACTTAACTCAGTAAAAATATGATATGCATCTAAAATCACCCTCTCAAAAAGCATTAATAATAGCTTTTAAAAAGTTCTTAAGTAGTTTACTTAAATACATTGAGTCCTAACCCCGGCACTTTAACCTATCTTACTCCTGGCGGTTGAATTGTAAAGCCGAATGGCATTGGGGAGTATTGATCTCTTCATCCTGTCTGAGGAGCATTGCATCGATAGCAATTGTATTGCTATTGTATTTTCATTTAAAGTATTGTCATTTAAAGTAAAATTGGATAGGTATATGAACAGGAAAGGAATGGAGGGTTATGGGCTGAGTGCGGGTCAGTGGGACTAGGTGAGAATAAGCGTTTGGCACGGACTAGAAGGGCCGAGATGGCCTGTTTCCATGCTGTAATTGTTATATGGTTATAGATACAGTGAGTTCCGGTTAAATGGGACATATTGTGACCAGTACATTTTGGTCCAATTAAAGCAGCTGCCCCAATTAGCCAAAGTTTCATGGAAGTAGTTTTAAAAAAGCATAAAAAAGACAAACTACCATTTAACAAATTATGTATTTAAATGAAATACAGAACAAATTAGAACACTATCAGTACTTGTACGGTACTATAAACCTGTGTTTTAGTTCCTAATAGTTATTGGTGGAGGAATTCATCCGGTGTGTGCCGCTTTG
Organism: Hemitrygon akajei; assembly: GCF_048418815.1. Taxonomy (NCBI): domain Eukaryota; kingdom Metazoa; phylum Chordata; class Chondrichthyes; order Myliobatiformes; family Dasyatidae; genus Hemitrygon; species Hemitrygon akajei. Next base: position 44,743,654 of record NC_133150.1, on the reverse strand, counting down.
TTCTTTTGATTGACTGTAAATGAACAAAATCAGCGGAGGCACCTAGTGTAGATGAAGGACTGCCTTCAAACAGCGTTTTCAATGATTCCATCCTCCAAATGTTACTTTTCATTGTAACATCCAAGATGCTTGTCAATACCATCATAATTCCTAATTTGTTAAAATAGTGAAATTGTTTCATTTTCATTGCCGGTCATTTCTGGCATCTCCAGACCTGACTGCTTGAAACCACAGTGAGCAAAACAGTTCTGAACTGTCTTACTGCTTATTTTGTGCCAACTAACAGTGACAAAAATCGCTGCTTTTTGAATATGAACATGCGCAACTGGTGCTATTTGAATACCGTTCGTTCTAAGCACGGTGTTGTATCTAACAACTACAGAGGTGCTTGTGTCTGACGCTATTTAGAAAACTGTTCGGTAACTGTCTCCAGCCCCAGTTAAGTGCATAGTTTCCTAAATAAACAAAGAGAATTACGATCAATATTATCAATAATATTGATAACGTGTTGTAGAGTCCTTGAAAGTGTGTCCATAGGTTGTGGAATCATTTCTGTGTTGAAATTGATGAAGTTATCCACACTGGTTCAGGAGCCTGATGGTTGAAGGTTAATAACTTGTCAAAGAATTTCATCCCCAATTTACTGTAAGAGACTTTACTTTGTTACCAAACAGAAATAAAGACACAGACTTTATACGGTTAACCCTTTAATATGTGATCATAGAGAAGTGTTTCAAGACTCTGCCAATGTCAGGTTACATCTTAAATGTATACAGTAAATTTTGGGCAATAGCCAATAGCTAAACATACTTGGTCAGCGATTTCAAGAAGCACTTGTTAAGTATCAGCCAGTCTACAAATGTTTCCGTGCGGTGCACTAAATTAGAACTGTACGTCCACATTCAGTTTCCCTATTAGCCAGACAGACTGGGAGAAAGGTTAGCAATACCTCATTATTGGCAAGACAGAGTCTGTGTCTTATCCTGTTACCTTCATGACCCAAATAGTGGGCAAAACTTAACTAGTCAATATTGACAACAAAATTTAATTTTCTTCCACAGTTCCCTCCTTTTTGATCATTCAATCAACCTTATCCCTCGTCCACCTTTTCAGGACACATCCCTATTTCCTCAGGATAGGGAATGTCATACCCAAGGGGTAAAGGCCTCATGTTTAAATAAGCTTCTTCCTCATATTCTGGATTGAAAGATCCCAGTTTAACTTGTGGGGATAATTTTACAGGAAGAGCTTGAGGCCGAACTATTCAGGAACGGGCACATCATGTGACCATGACCACTAGTATGATCATTACCATAATTAGCCTTTAATGGATCAGGGTTCCCCACCCTGTCATTCCTTTCTCTGCACCTGCTCCTTACCATTAACTAATCTGTCCTGTTTTTCTGGCACCAGAACTTTTCAGGTGTTTGAGTAGCTACATGCAATCTAGGCCCAATATGATTTGTTAAATTGTAGTTGGGCATTTACCATCCCTCAATTTCCCTTAAAGAATACCGATCCAATTGACATTCATGTAGCCTGTTCTTCTGTTGATTATCTGTTGCCTCCTGCATCCCATTCCTTCCTTTCATCTGGCCAGTAAAAGCTTTTAAAATTGCTGATTATTTCATCAAAACATTCTTGCTTCTTTTTATCGAAGGGATTTGGCTTTGAGCATAGGAATTCCAGTCAATCTCACTGTATCTTCTGGCCCCAAGCGTTTCGGAGAAGGGGTACTCAACCTGTATTTGCATTAATGAGCAGATATACAGGGGTACCTAAGAAAGTATATTTTCATATGTGAGATACTTTGCTCTTTAAGAACAGATATAATCCATATTTTTAACAAGTATTTGCAATTTCTTAAGCTCATTGCTTTCCATTCTCACTAGACTAAATTGTCCTACACTTGTTTGAACATAGCATATAGAAATCTACAGCGCATTACAAGCCCTTCGGCCCACAATGTTTTACCGACCGTGTATCCTACTCTAGAAACTGCCTAGAATTACCCTACCGCATAGCTCTCTATTCTCTAAGCTCTGTGGACCTATCTAAGAGGCTCTTAAAATATCCTATTATTTCTGCCTCCACCACCGTCACCAGCAGCCCATTCCACGCACTCACCACTCTCTGCGTGAAAAACTTACCCCTGACACCTCCTCTGTACCCACTTCCAGGTACCTTAAAACTACGCCCCCTCGTAATAGCCATTTCAGCCCTGGCTATCCACACGATCGATGCCTCTCATCATCTTGTACACCTCTATCAGGTCACCTCTTATCCTCCGTTGCTCCAAGGAGAAAAGGCCAAGTTCACTCAACTTATTCTCACAAGGCATGCTCTCCAATCCAGGCAACATCCTTGTAAATCTCCTCCGCACCCTTTCTATGGTTTCCACATCCTTCCTGTAGTAAGGTGACCAGAACTGAACACAGTACTCCAAGTGGGGTCTGACCAAGGTCTTGTATAGCTGTAACAGTACCTCACGGCTCTTGAACTCAGTTTGCAGTAGAATAAAAGTCTAGGAACTCAGCACAATGTGTCTGAGACTTCTAACTGCTAAGCAGACCGCCCTTCCTTGGGACAGAGCTAATTTCAAAAACACAGCTGAAGCCTGTACTGTTCAAAGGTCTGGAATAGCCCATGATCTGAAAAGGCATCAGTTCTTGATGCATTTAACTGAAAGTCTGAATTAACATTTTAATTAACCAGAGATGAAATGTACACAAATACTGGCATTTGGTATAACTCTGTGCTGTTTAAAAATAATATTGCTGTTACCTTTCAGGCAAACGGCGAAAATCCTCACCAAAGCCTCTTGTCCTGACAGAAGCTCAAAAACAGCTAATGATATATAGACTACCTCAGGTCCTCCGTTTGCACCTTAAACGATTCAGGTAGGATGAATTTGCTACAGCTTCGAAGGATTCTTCTGGTACCTATCAATTTGTGCAACTCTTGAACATTGATTTGGTACTGGCTCTGTTAGCAGTCCACAAAAATGAACGTCACTTTATCGCTGCACAGATTTTCAGTAAAAAATCCAGACTGTGTTCTGGTTCTGCTTTAGTTTATCCACATAATGCATGTGTATTTTTGTGAAGTCCTGAAATAACTTATGTCTCTCCCCTCCTGTACAACTTGGCAAGCCACTGGGGAAGACTCTTTGAAAGTAATACCTGTACTTAATGTTCTGCTGCATTAAATGTCAATTTCCAAGCCTCAAATTGTGGGTGTAAAAAACCTTGCTTTAGTCAGAGGCTGGCGAATCTGTGGAATTCTTTGCCATGGAGGCCAAATCATTGGGTATATTTAAAATGGAGGTTGATAGGTTCTTGAGTAGTTAGGGTATCAAAGGTATTATGGAGAATGGGCTTGAGAAAGCTACTAAATCAGCCATGGGGAGCAGACTTGATGGCCTGGTTCTGCTCCTATGGCTGATGGTGAGAAAAGGGAGGGTTTGTTTTAAGAACGCTGTTACTGAAGGAGCAGAGAGAAGCTGTTGAGTGGTAAACACAGCACAATCCAGTTTCTAAGTAAACTGGGCTGCATGAAGACTTTGATTTATTTCTACATCATTGTGTCATACAACATGGAAATGGACCTCCTGTTCCAACTAGTCCATGCCCACCAAGATATCCCCATCCAAGCTGGTCCCATTTGCCTGTTTGGCCCACAACCTTCTCGACATTCCCTACCCAAGTACCTGTCCAAATGTCTTTTAAAAATAGTCAGTGTTCCTGACTCAACCACTTCCTCTGGCAGCTCAATCCATGTAGATACCACCATCTGTGGTGAAGTTGCTCATCGGGTCTCTTTTGAAACCTCTGCCCTCTCATCTTAAGCCTATGCTCTCTAGTTCTTGATTTGCCCATCCTGGGGGAAAGAAATGCTGTATTCATCCTAACTCATGATTGTATACTCCTCTGTAAGTTCACCCTTCAGTCTCTTGCACTCCATAGAATAAAGTCCTCACCTCTCCATCCTTTCCCTATAACTCAGTCCCTCAGCCCTGGCAATATCCCTGGAAATCTCTTCTGCGCTGCTTCCAGCTTAATAACATCTTTCATGTAGCAGGGCAAGCAAAACTGAAGACAATTCCGTGCTGTATCTCAATAAAAATAATAAATGATCCTTAGCCAGGTTTCCACAAAGGCTATAATATCCCAATTCCACATAGCTATCCAAGCCCTCAGTTCATCAGACACTTTCACACTTTGAAATCAATGCAACTTACTCCAACAGAGTTTCTTTGGCTACTGGCCATTCTCCTGCCTGTCATGCCTACTAACCCTCACTGATTTCCCAATCAGTTTCCAGCCTCCTATTTACTTTACTTTGTCACCAAACAATTGATACTAGAGTGTACAATCATCACAGTGATATTTGTTTCTGCACTTCGCGCTCCCTGAAGTACAAATCAAAGTAAATATAATAAAAATTTAAATTATTAATCATAATTAGAAAATAGAAAAGGGAAAGTAAGGTAGTGCAAGTTAGGTCTGGATATTTGAAAGGTACGGCCCAGATCCGGGTCAGGATCTGTTCAGCAGTCTTATCACAGTTGGAAAGAAGCTGTTCCCAAATCTGGCTGTACAAGTCTTCAAGCTCCTGAACCTTCTTCCGGAGGGAAGAGGGACAAAAAGTGTGTTGGCTGGGTGGGTCTTGTCCTTGATTATCCTGGCAGCACTGCTCCGACAGCGTGCGGTGTAAAGTGAGTCCAAGGATGGAAGATTGGTTTGTGTGATGTGCTGGGCTATGTTCACGATCTTCTGCAGCTTCTTCCGGTCTTGGACAGAACAACTTCCATACCAGGTTGTGATGCACCCTAGAAGAATGCTTTCTACGGTGCACCTATAAAAGTTAGTGAGGGTTTTAGGGGACAGGCCAAATTTCTTCAGCTTTCTCAGGAAGTAAAGGTGCTGGTGGGCCTTCTTGGCAGTATTTGCCTCCCTGATGCTTAGAATCCCACCTTCCTTGCCAGTCTAGTTGAAACGACACCCTCGCCCCACCCCCAGTAGTATTATAAAATCTGCCTGGCAGGTTATTGGTCACCCTGAAGTTCAGGACCCTAGAATTTGTTAAGTCTTGTCAATACATCATGATTCGACCTTTCACCTTGCTGCTTTTCATGGTTAAGTTGATCGACTGTTTTATTTAAAGGAAATAGTAAAACGCTGACTTTATCTGGTTATCTTGTATAGAATGTGAGGTTGTTTTTACAGGGAATTGATGTACTGTACCCGTGTTCCTTATTTCCCTCTTGATGCAGCTACTGTGTTTTTAGGTGGTCTGGGCGCAACCATCGTGAAAAGATAGGGGTGCACGTCAGCTTCGACCAGGTGTTAAACATGGAGCCTTACTGCTGTGGGGATTCTTCCTCCGCTCTCGGCAAAGAAAGCTTCATCTATGACCTCTCGGCTGTGGTGATGCATCATGGGAAAGGATTTGGCTCAGGACATTACACTGCATACTGCTACAACACCGAGGGAGGTCAGTTTGCCACCAGGAAGTTGTAAATGCATCCATGCTAAAGGTGCTTCGGAGCTATTGTCACACGGTGGCCTCGAGTTACGCTTCAGAGCGCCAGCAGCCTGGGTCCTATTCCCACCGCTGTCTGTAAAGTTCTCCCTGTGACCAACATTCCCTCTAATTTGTAATGGCCAGTGGGCGCAAAATTCTTGCGCTGTGCAATTTTTTTGCCTGGTGCAACAACATGTGCGCATTGAATTTCTAAGTGGAAGTAAACCTGAAGCTATTCTAAGGATAATAAGCCATTCTGCTTTAAACAAACTAGTAGTTCTTTTATGCTTCATGGTCTTTGCTTAACAGTGTAAACAATCCAGTTCTAAAATCTGCAGACAAATCATCGCAAGCTCCACATTGTCCACCCCGTCCGCATCAGAAACCAGAAAAGTAAATGCAATTGTGTACAGTCATGAAATATACTTAACGTGCCTATGAGGGTGACAACTTTTTGTACACGGTTTAAATTTCTTTCTGCACTAGTAGCAAAGGATGTGAACGCGCACACCTAGAGGGAACGTTGCCTGTGACCGCGTGGGTTCCTCCAGGTGCTGTGGTTTCTGTCACACCCCAAAGACACGTAGGTAACAGTGAGTGACGTGGGCATGCTTTGTTGGTGTCGGAAGCACGGTGACATGAGCAAGCTGTCCCAGCACATCCTTGGACTGTGTTGTTCGTTGACGCAGGCCACACATTTCACTGTATGTTTTGATGTTTCAGTGCACATGTGAGAATCTTTATCTTCAGATTTCCTCTTTCCAGTGTGTCACCAAACTCAGGAGATCCAGCTTCCTTCTCAGTTTGTGCCAGTCTCCCCCCATCCCATCAGATTTCTGAACGGTCCATGAACTCTATTTCACTCCTTTCTTTCCAGTGATTTGTTATGCCTGCACAGTTCTGCTGATGTAAAGCAACACATTTCACAACATGGCAATTAACCTGATTCTGATTTAAAGGTTAGCTTTATTTGTCACACGTACTTCAAACCATACAATAAAATTTGTTGTTTGCATCAATGACCAACACAGTCCTAGGATGTGCTGGGAGCAGCCCGCAAGTGTCACTGTGCTTCTAATGCCGGCATAGCCTGCCCCACAGCTTACTAATTGTCGCGGAAAAGTACCACAGATCAGTCGGACTCGGAGAGCATCTGCTTCAGATTTCTTTATTGTCACATGGAGAGCACAGGCTCCTAAAAGCAGAGCTCCGTGGCTCTGCCCAGCAGAAGATTACACTCACATTTGTATCCCAAGCAGACGTGACAAAAGGCAGGAAGGAGGAACTCCTGAAGGAGGAACTCCAGCAATTCTAGCAAATAGCGAAGTAGCAAAAATATGTCCTTGAGCAGCTACACATTTTATTTCGGTGTTAGTTCTCAAAAAACATATCAAGCCAGCTTATGAAAATTCTCAGAACAAAGAAGTTCAGATACAGTTACTTCTATATCTCGGTTGCGAGGCACATTTCAGTCGCACAGAGTACGTGATAAATGATTGTAGACTTCAAATTCACATTTTAAAACAGATCATTAGCCCCTCAATGCCCATTACAATGTAAGGCCTTGATATTTTCTTCCGCACTAACCCTAACTTGTACGTCTTTGGAATGTGGGAGGAAGCCAGAGCCCTTGGATTCATCAGCCACGGAACTGAGTACAGGAGTTGGGATGGTGAAGTTGTATAAGACGTTGGTGAGGCCAAATTTAGAGTGTTGTGTGCATTTCTAGTCACCTATCTCAGGAAAGAAAGAAATAAGATTGAAAGAATACAGAGAAAATTTGCAAGGATGTTGTCAGGACTTGAGTTTTCAGGAAAGATTGAATAGGCAAGGATTTTTGTTCCCTGCAGTGTAGGAGAATGGGGGGAGATTGGATAGAGATATACAAAACTATGAGGGGTATAGATAGGGTACATGCAATCAGATGCTTTACACTGAGGCTGGGTGAGACTAGAACTAGAGATCATAGGATAAGGGTGAAAGGTGAAATATTTAAGGGAAGTTTTTTGCTGAAAGGATGGAAAGAGCTGCTAGCAGAAGTGGTGGATGTGGGTTTGATTCCAACATTTAAAAGAAATTTGAATGGATACATGGATGGTTGGGTTATGGTCGATGGGACTAGGGAGAATAACAGTTTGGCACGTTCTAAATTGGCCGAGGGGCCTGTTTCTGTGCTCTATGACCCGGAGGAAACCCATGTGGTCACGAGGAGATGTATTAACTCTGTACAGACAGCGGTGGGAATTGATGCTGTAAGACATTATGCTAGCGTACCGCCCTGGTTCTGATCCTGACTTAGCCCCTGTCACTGGGCTTGGAATCACAAACGTTCCACTGGAGGAACTCAGCGGGTTAATCAGGGTTATTATCACTGTTGTGAAATTTATTGTTTAGCGGCAGCAGTATAACACAAGATAAAAAAAAATTACTATAAGTTGCAAAAGTAAATAAGTGTGTGGAAGAGGAATTCTGAGGTTGTGTTCATATGTTCATGAACTATTCAGAAACCTAATGGCAGAGGGGAAGAAGCTGTTCCTAAAACACTGAGCTTGGGTCTTGTACTTCCTCCGTAATGGTAGTAATGGGAAGAGAACGTATCTTGAATAGTGAGGGTCCTTGGTGCTGGACACAGCTTCTTGAGTCACCTCCCCTCGAAGATGTCCTTGACGGTGGGGAGGGACGCGTCTGCGATGGAGCTGACTGAGTCTACAGCCTCCTTTCAGTCCTGAGCATTGGACCCCTCCTCCTCCCCATACCAGGTGGTCAGGAGGAGCGGTTGACATTTTGCTTCGAAACCCTGTGTCATGACGCTCGACCTGTTGAGATCCCCCCCACAGTGGGCTGTTTGCTGCTCCAGATTCCAGCATCTGCAGACGCTTGGGCCTGAGGGCAAACATCGACGGCCCCAGGGCAGGTATCTGGCTTTTCCGAGGCCAGATTCCACCTCGGAGGTTCTCTCGCCTTCCGACCACATTCCCTGTCAGAATCAGAATCAGGTTTATTATTCACATCAGTAAGATTGACCGTAAAGAGGATGTACCTCAGCTGGAATTTTAAACAGAAGTCGTAGAACACTACAGCACTGAAAGCAGGCCCTTTAGCTCATGCCAAATTATGACCCTGCCTCGTCCCATTGACCAGGACGCAGACCGTATGTTCTACCTAAAGTGTAAAACAGCCTCAAAGTCCATTTTACCTCACTCCAAATGATGCTACCATTCACTTTCACAAAATACATTACAGTGCAAAGATGGGATTCCTTTACTGGATCCATTGAGTGGTATTGGAACCAAGGCAAGCAGACAATCCGATGTTCTGAGCTCCCCTATTCCATTCTTATCCCTACCAGCGATAGCCTGCAGGCACTACCTGGGCATTCAGAGGCACAGGATGAAGCAGTGGCCCGGTAGTGTAGCGGTTAGCACAGTGCTTTACAGTGCCAACGATCAGCGATAACACTGCCTGTAAGGAGTTTGTACGTTCTCCCCATGACCGCCAGGAGTTCCGGTTTCCTCCCACAGGTTAGGGTTAGCAAGTTGTAGGCATGCTATGTTGGCACTGGAAGCGTGGCAACATTGCAGCCTGCCAAGCACAGTCCTCAATTTGACACAAACGATGCATTTCAGTGTACGTTTTGATGTTCATGCCCTAATCTTTTATGGGAGGCATTGATCATCCAGCATTAAAGCTGTCAGGTGAGGTTGGACAGGCAAGAACTTTATTCCCTAGAGCCAAACAGACTGAGAGGAAATTTTTATAAATTTGTATAAAATCATGAGGGCATAGATAGGGTGAACGCACTCTTTTTCTCAGGGTTTTAGAATCAAAAATGGAGAGCAAATGTCTCAGCGGAGACATTTTAAAAGAGGTCTGAGAGACAAGTTCTTCACACAGAGGACGGTATCTATGTGCGTTGAGCTGCCAGAGGAAGTGCTTGAGACGTGTACCATAGAGCAGAATTAATCCATTCAGCCCATTGAGTCTGCTTTGCTATTCAATTGTCCCTCTCAACTCCATTCTCCTTCCGTTCCCCATAACTTTGACATGCTTATTAATCAAGAACCTATAATCCTCAGCTTTAAATATACCCAGTGCCTTGGCTTCCACAGCTGTCCATGGCTCAGATTCACCATTCTCTAGCTAAAGAAATCCCCGTTCTAATGGAATATCTATTCTGAGGCTGTGCCCTCTGGTCCTAGACTACCCCACCATAGGAAACATCCACTCCACGTCCACTCTATCCAGGCCTTTCAGTATTCGATAGGTATCAGTGAGATCCCTCCTCATTCTTCTAAACCGCTATGAGTACAGGTCCAGAAACATCAAACTTTTCTCATATGTTAAACCTTTCATTCCTAGGATTATTCTTGTAAAGTAACAACTTATTTACAGTACAACTTAACCAGAATCAGAATCCAGTTCAATATCACCAGCATATGTTGTGAAATTTGTTGTTTTGCAGCACCACATTGAAATACATAATAAAAATATAAATTGCATTAAGTAGTACAGTGCAAAAATCTTACATGTATATAGCTAGGGTGCTTAAGGCCTGCACAGTACTGTAGTAATTGTATTTATTGCACTGCCCTGCTGCCACAAGAAAATAGATTCCATGACATATGTGAGTGATGGTAAACCTGATTCTGATATGGGTCTCTATTGTGGACTGAGTGTGGGAAGGGGGCAGGGAGATGGGAATCATGGTTGGGAAAAGGGGAAGGGAAAGGATAGGGAGCGGGAAGCACCAGAGAGACATTCTGTAATGATCAATAAACCAATTGTTTGGAATCAAATGACCTTGCTTGCCTGATGTCTTGATGTCTCGAGGCTGCACTCCTCCCTCCCCCCCCCCCCCCCCCCTGCCCCTGGCACTCTTTCTCTGCCACCTGTCCCACACCCCTCCCAAGGCGCTCCACCCTCGCCATTCCCAACATCCTTTGCTCCTGCTAGATTTATAAACTCGCTCTCTGCTCCACGTTGACAAATGCTGTACTGTGCAAAACTCTTAGGCACCCTAGCTATATATGTACCAAAGACTTTTGCACAGTACTGTATGTATAAAAATAAGTATAAAAAAAGAGAAGGGGAAATACTGATGTAATGTTCATGATATCTGAAGGCAGATGTGAAGAAGCTGTTCCTGAAACATTGACTGTGTGAATTGCTTAAGGTACAATAACAACTTTTAAAAGACAGTTGGACAGGTCCATGAATTGGAACGGTTTAGAAGATAATTGGACAGGCACGTGGTTTGGAAAGGTTTAGAAGATAGTTGGACAAGTTTAGAAGATAATTGGACAGGCACGTGGTTTGGAAAGGTTTAGAAGATAGTTGGACAAGTTTAGAAGATAATTGGACAGGCACATGGATTGGAAAGGTTTAGAAGATAGTTGGACAAGTTTAGAAGATAATTGGACAGGCACGTGGATTGGGAAGGTTTAGAAGACAGTTGGACAGAGATTTGGATTAGAAAGGTTTAGAAGACAATTGGACAGTATGTGGATTGGAAAGGTTTAGAAGATAATTGGACAGGTACGTGGTTTGGAAAGGTTTAGAAGACAGACTGATTTAGAAGGTTATGGACCCAAGTACTGGAAAATGGGACTAATTGGATGGAGCTTCTTGGTCAGCATATACTAGCTGTATAGCTCCATGACCTACTGGGCTGAAGGTTTCTGGAGAATGCACAGTATACAACAGATTATCCAGTTATTTCACTGACATTTAATGAACAACTATTATTACTGAAAACAGGGAAAGTGCTTTACAGCAAACACAGGATATATACCGGATTATGCAACTATTTGTGTCCTTTAATTATAAAGATAAGGTGGGTGCCTCAATAGTGTAGCGGTTAGCACGATGCTGTTACAGCTCAGAACATCAAAAGAGTTTGGAGTTCAATTCCGCTTCCTCTGTAAAACAAAAGGTTTGTACGTTTGCATGTGGGTTTCCTCTGAGTGGCCTGGTTTCCTCCCACATTGCAGTGACGTACCGGTGAGTAGGTTAATGGGTTATCGTAAATTGTCCTGTGATTAGGGTGGCGGAGCTTGTTGGGCCAGAAGAGTCTGTTCTGCATAGTATCTCTAAGCAAAATAAATAAACTAATGCTTTATTTTACAACCTGTAATACCCTTTTCTGTCTCCTCTTTAGAATTTTGGGTCCACTGTAATGACTCCAAGCTAAATGTGTGCAGTGTGGAGGAAGTTTGCAAGACCCAAGCCTATATTCTCTTTTACACTCAAAGAACCATGCAGAGCAATGTGGAGTTTGTCACAGAAATGCATTCTGAACCTCAGGTGCCAACTCGGAATACAGAAAAGAACAGGAGACTGACCTTCCCCTAGGACAGGGAATATAAACCGTGACTGGAACCCTCTGAAGCCACCCAGCATCGTCCAGCGGGATTCACGTTGGGGCTGATTAAACACTGTTGTGTTCTCATGTGGGCTACACAAAATGCCCTGGGGCTCGTTTACCGAAGCATATATAGCTTTCCTATGCATACAATGGTAGGGTTTAATTCTGTACTTGTCAATTAAAAACGTGGTCTTTTCGAAGTGTCCACCTGCCCCAAGCAGGGGATATGGCCGTCTGCTGTATCAACAGTCTTGCCGTCAGGTCTCTCTGGATATTATTTCCATTGTTGTTGGTTTTGTCTCGTAATTTGTGTTACTAGTTGGTCCTTCAATGCCACCATTTCGCACTCTCATCTTCATCCTTCATCTCCCAGAAGGTGCCTTTGTTTTCCACTTGGTCCATTCAGTGATGCAGGTACACAGGTTTCAGCATATTCCCAGTGTAAAAGATGTTCCCCGTGGTGCTATACCAGGCCGATCACTAACTGTGTTCACGCAATGACCCAGGGGCTGTCCAGCCTCTCACACTGAATGTTCACTACTTAGCACAGGCTCCAGCAGACCCACTACGACTGGCTGCCAAGGTCACAGAGCAGCAGGGAAGCCTTGTCGTTTTTGCTCCCGGCTGCGCGACTTCACACTTCCACCAGAAGGACTTACGTTGTGATGAGTAGCTGTCACAACACCGGTCCGCTTGCCAGCGATACCAGCAGCCCGTGAGAAAGTCACCGTCTATGGTAAAGTGAAACCCCGGCCAGATTCAAAACACTTGAGTGTTGGGAGCAAACATGGGTGAAGTGATTTCACACTGTTCTGCGCAAGTGGTTCCGTAATGAGGCTGCTGGGTTTTATACAAGAATAGGAATTGTTAGTATTATGGACAAAAGAACTCTGCCGCTAAGGCAGTGTATGTGTAGCTGATCATGCAGCTCTGTAAATGTATATTAAGACTTTTTGAAATAAATGTGGGAGATTAAATCATTTTTATTCAATGTGATCTTGTGTGTGAGTATTGTAGATTACTGGTTTTTGCTTCTGAAAATTGTGAGACCTCTGTGTTCACTATATTTTGGTTCACTGTAAGGATTTTGTAAAATGCAGGGGACATTGTTCAGAACAAAATAGAAAATGCAACATTCGACTGCCCAGTCACCTGTAAAGTAAAACGTTTGAATGTCCACTGAGCTTTCAGAGAAGTGTACCTCAAAGGCTGGTTGTTCCAGAAGGGTTGAACATAGACGGCTAGAGTTCCTGTATTACACACACAAAATGCTGGAGGAACTCAGCAGGTCAGGCAGCATCTATGGAGGGAATAATCTGTCGAGGTTTTGGGCAGAGAGAGTCTTGATGAAGGGTCTCGTCCCCCAATTTTTTTTTACTGCCCGTTATGCTGCTGGCATTTAAGGTAGCAATGATGGTCCTCTTTCATTGTGTCAGTAACTTCCTCTCTGTTTTCACTACGGTCAGTCATGCAAGTCCCAGTTGGAGACTCAGGAATACCGTCGCTCTCAGATGCAGGAGGATTCTTCGAATCTTCATTGCTGTTTCTGTAACAATTTTGTTTTACTAGTCTGGGTTGTTAGCCCTGAGCTGAACCCCTGAACCTGGAGGACCAGTGGACCACTCTTAGTCTGGCCTCTACCCTCTGACCTGTTTGGCATGGGTGACCCTACCAAGAGTCAAAGCATAAAGCCCAGACTCTGGTCAACATAGCTCTCTGGGTCATTGAGGCACGCAAGTCTCCAAACCACAACATGGTTGTGGTCCTCTTGGAGATTGTCCCAAAATGTCTGTTTATTTCCCCTCCATAGATCCATAGATGCTGCCTGACCTACTGAGTTCCTCCAGTATTTTGTGTGAGTTGCTCTGTTTATGAGCTCCTGTGCTTTGTTAATGGGTCAGTTAACTGGTGCGATGGTGGTAGTATCCCAGGATTGGATGGGTGCCAGTCTCTGTGGCTCTTGCATGAAGTTGAGTGCGTGCTATCAGTCAGATCCAGGTGATGTGGGATGCGCAGGAGATACGCTTGTTCAATGGGAGTGCAGTGTCAGAGAAGGGAAATAAGCGTGTATTAGTCACTGTGTCAGCAGGTCAGAACCAAGAGCTACTCTTGGGTTTTGGTACTGGGTTAGTGAAGGATTAATGAAATACCTTTTTTTTTGACTTTTTGTACTGTAAAGCAGCAAATTTAGGTATAGTTTAATCAGGGTTTACAAATTTACTGAACTTGTTGTTTGTTTTTGTGTGTGAGTGATTTCAAGATATTAAAAATCTATCTCTCCGTCTTTATTCTGTCCTGAAAGCACTCACTCAGACCAGACACTATGCCGAGTCTGTGAAATAGATCTCACCCAGCGTCCTTTTCTTATCCTCCGTCCGACAGCTTGAAGTGCAATCGTTAGACAACGCACTGAATGGCCACTTTATTAGGTACATGAGTGGAAACCAGGGTGACCTTCTATAGCTGAAGCCCATCCACTTCAAGGTTCGATGTGTTGTACATTCAGAGATGCTTTTCTGCCCACCACTGCTGTAACGTGTGCTTATTTGAGTTACTGTTGACTTCCTGTCAGCTTGAACCGGTCTGGCCATTCTCCCCTGACCTTTTCCATTACAAGGCGTTTTCACCCACAGAACTGCTACTCAGTGGATGTTTTTAGTTCGTCGCACCATACTTTGTGAACTCTGGAGTAGGGGTTCCCAACCTTTTATATCTCAGGGACCCCTACCATTAACCAAGGGGTCCATGGACCCCAGGTTAGGAACCCCTGCACTAGAGACTGTTGTGCATGAAAATCCCAGGAGATCAGCAGTTTCTGAGATACTCAGACCACCCCATCTGGCACCAATAATCAAACTCAAAGTCACTTAGATTACATTTCTTCCCCATTCTGAATTTTGATCTGAACAACAACTGAACCTTTTGACCATGTCTGCATGCTTTTATGCATAGAGTTGTACCATGTGACTGGCTGATTAGATATTTGCATTAACAAATATCTAACAAATACCTAATAAAGTGGCCAATGAGTGTAGAGAAGACAGTTCAGTGTTTGTGGAGACTAGACGTTTAATTTTACTTTCCAATTTAACTTCCCCCATGTTCATTATTGCTTTGCAGAGCATCTTAATCATCCCTTCCCCCTCACGCTTTCCACCATAAAACTCCTTGAGCTTTATTTATCCACTTTCACTTCATGCAGTCGGTTTGAACAGGTTTAATGCCTTTTGCTCTGCTTCTTGTAAGGTGATACAGACTGCGCAGGCTGCTTGTTATATGACTGACTACTTCAGCAGGAAAAGCACTGTATTCTTTATTCACCTTCTGTATGAGTCCCTTCTCTGCCTTGCTAGCACTCTTGCAGAACCCTCGACGAGCAATGCTGCCAATGCAGAGCATAGAACAGTCCAGGCCCTTTGGACTTGTTGTTGTGCCGACCGTCTATCCTTCTCCAGGATCAATCTAACCCTTCTCCGCCACAGTGCCCTTCATTTCTTTGTCATTGATGTGCTCATCTCAGATAATGTGTCTGTCTCTATCACCACCCTGGCAGTGTATTCCATGCCCCCCCCCCCCACTGCACTTTCCTCCCAATAGCTTAAAAGTTTTGCCCACTTGCATTAGCCATTTCCGCCCTTGGAAAAAGTCTTGGGCTGTCCAGACGTTCAGACTGAACATCAGAATGGGGAAGAGATGTGATTAAGTGACTTTGGCCAGACGGGATGGTTTGAAAATGCTGATCATATTATATACTTCAATCAAGTCACCTCTCATCCTCCTCCTTTCCAAAGAGCAAAGCCCGAGCTTGTTCAACGTGTCCTCATAGGGCATACTCTTTAATCTAGTTAGCATCCTAGTAAATCTCCTCTGCACTTTCTGTAAAGCCTCCAAGCCCTTCCTGTAATGAAGCACCCGGGAATGAACACAATACTCCAAATGTGGTCTGACCAGGATCTTATAGAGCTGCAACATTACCTTGAGGCTCTTGAAGTCAATTCCCCGGACCAATGAAGAACAATGCACCATAAGTCACCTTAACTGCTCTCAACTTGCACAGCAACTTTGAGGGATCTGTGGTCATGAACCCGAAGATGCCACTGTTCCTCCACACTGTTGACGAATCCTGCCATTAACCCTGTAAGCTGCCTTCACTTTGGCCCTTCCAAAGTGAATCACTCACACTTTTCTGGATTGAACTCCATCTGCTACTTCTCAGCCCAGCTCAGCATCTTGTTAATGCCCCATTGTAACCCATGCCAACCTTCACACTCCACAACACCGCCATCCTTCATATCACCTGCAAACTTGCTAACCCGCCCTTCCACTTCATTTATAAAAATCCCACGAAGAGCAGGGGGCGGCAGGGCAGATCCCCAGATGCAAACTTTTTGCATTCTATTGGCACTGTCAGAAAGGCACAGTTTGAACCATATCTCAGCAATAAACTGGATCAACAATGATATCTGTGACATGAACCCAGTGAATGTTTTAACTGTGATGCAGAAGTGTTGGTGTTGGATCCAGAGATGTTAGTGTTTTTTTCCTAATATGAGTCGAAATCCGCTCATCTGTGAGTCTGTGCTGAAAGCGAATCTGTACACAGAGAAGGGCTGGTCCCTGCGTCTGGGACCCACATGTTAGTTGTAGCTTTGTCCCCTGCCTCTATAATCCACTTAGATGCACAAGAGCTATATGGGTTTCTGTAAACGAGTCCTGATCACACCTAACAGGTACGGCTGTTGCTTGTTTTGAAGGTTTTTATCTCCTTTTACCCTTTCAGATTGTGCGACTGGTTTTGTGTTGGGTCCAATTTCCTTTGCAGTCCTGAGACAAGGTTGTAATCAGCGGCTTATTCACAAGCACTGGAACTGTACGTGTTCTCTTTTTTTTTCCAGCCCGACACTGGTTTTAGGTGGAGCTTCAGACTAATAAACTTTGTCTCAACACATTTTGGGCAAGATCTGTAATACAAACTCGGTGCTAAAGATTCAGTTAATCGAAAGCTCGCCATTGTCTAAGTCCACACAAGTATGTAAAGCTAACATTTTATTTTACACCCTCAAAATGTTCCTCAGTTGAAATCCAGTTTAGTAGTGAGCAGGGAGGGAATGTGACGTCAGGGGCACAAGAGATTGCAGTTGCTGGAATCTGGAGCAACTCAGCAGGTTGTGCACCATCTGGTGGGGTATTGGTAGAAGAAATTGTTGACCATTTATGACGAGGCCCTGAATCAGGATCAAATCCTGACCAGAAACATCAACAATTCTCTTCCCCTGTTGCCCCCACCACCACCCCAGGGATGGGATTTTGGTGCTTTTCCTCCAGCTAATTGCAGGAGGATTTATTAAAATGGTTCTAAATTTCTCCCACTCACTAAGTGTATTCTTTTAAATGTCCATTTTGGAGTTCTTCTCCACTATAGACCTCGCTGCAACCACCCTGCTCATGAAATCTCGCACTAGTGCAGCTCCCAAATAAGTATTTTCCCCTTGAGTCTTCCTCTGTTGTTCATTTTGTCTGTGGTTTCTACTGCAGTCGATAGTTGCTGTGAATGTCCCAAATGTCTGGGTGTCAAAATTACAGAGCTGGAACTTACCAATTAACTCCACGATCAAAACTGAAATCACCTTCCTTAGTCATTTCTACATTTTCTCTGAAGCCTTTGATATCTCTTCCACTGCTTCCCCTCCTCCTTTTAAAGCATGGTTAAAAACTAAACTACTGGAGGAAGTCAGCAGGTCAGGCAGGGGCTGCGCAGGAAAATATGCAGTCAGCCATTTCAGGTCGGGACCATTGATCTCCTTCAAGATGCAGATGTGCTGAATTCTTCCAGCAGTCTCTGTGTTGCTCCAGATCCCAGTATCCACCATCTGGTGCATCTCCGTTGCAGTACAAAGTTTGAATTCTCCATCCATCACAGCCTTTTGGAGCAATGTTCTGCCAACGTCTGCTTGTGAATTAACAGCTTCCTGATTTCACCCCCTAATGAAAACTCTTATTTTAAAATTAATTTGCGCCATATAAAATCCATGAAACAGCCTTTCCTAGCGTCTAGTGTCCGGCCTTCAAATTTACGTGATTTCTTTCAAGTGCCCAACAGCTGTAATCCTCTAATTCTGGCCTTCTGCTCTTTCGCTGTACACAGCTGCAACTCCGTCTGTCTCAAGACCTAAGCTCTGGAATTAATTCTTTAAACCTTTCCATCTCTGTTTTAGTTGTCTGAAATCTTGTGTTGACCAAGCCTTGGGTAAGCTCGTTAGTCTTAAATGTTGGCTGATAATATCACTGTGAAGTGGTTGGGGGAGATTTACCTTATTAATGTTACCCTAACAATCCTTGCCATAGGAAAGAACTCTGTACTCAGAGAATCCTTTAAACGACTTGAGCACTGTTTTTATCTTCACATTTTGCATAAATCAGGATTATTGAAAAGATTGTCTGTTTTTAATTAACTTGCTAACTCAAATTGAGATTACAATTTCCCCTCTATTTATGCCATTATAAATGTGTTTGAATTCAAATTATTGAACAATTTTGATTCTGAATGATCAGAAAGGGACTAGTTTTGCACATCTTCTAAGATTCATCTTTCAGAACTAAGCAACTTAGGGACAAATATTGGTTATATGTGTACTGGTGGGAGTCCATTGTGGCAGAGATGGACTGATTAATTTCATTTTGTGTGTTGTCTACATGTCAAAGCAATGGAAAGGGCTGTAGTTCTTTTTACCTTTTTATAGATGATTTGGCTCATCTTTTTGGGAAAGTATTGAGGCCTGTAATTTTTTTTTAAAGTCAAGCTTTAAAAACAAGAATATCCAAAATAGGGATTGTAATTTTAACGTTCTGCCACATGATGCCAGCAGTGAGCATTCTTAAGTTGTGTCTGATCTATGAAGCAATAGTTATATTGAACTACAATATTAAAAAAGATTCTTGATGTGAGGGGAGGGGTGGTGAAGATCGTCTTTAAGAATTTTTCCTTTATCTTTATTTAAAATATTTCCCCCCTGTTTTCATGACGTGCTCCTACCTCTAACAGAACACACAGCCCATGTGTTCCCCGGTGACAGATTATAATTCCCTGTTTGAGGAATTGTCTTGTAAGGAATGTAGAATTCTCCCATTTGTCCACCTGAATACAGTTCTCAATAGCTGCTTTAGCATTAAACCCATCTGTCAGCTGCATTGGAAAATTGCATTCGCTACCTTTTTGTCTATGTTGAATAGAAATTTACCAATAATGTGCTCCTCTTCTGTACCCCCATTTGCTGCATTAATATAAGGGGTTAATAGCTTTTGGTTAATCTGTGACATGTGCTGTAACCTGTTAGACGTTTCAACCTACTGCCTAAGCTAGACATCTCTCCCCAACAGCGACATCTCCTTGTAATAATTACACATTCTGTTTCACAGTATTCGCTTTAAATCCTTCTGTTCGTTTTGGTAAGTCTTGTTGCATACCTGACTAGTTTTCCTAGACTGTCATCCATGTTAGTTTTATTTTTAGGTTAGATTATAGCCTACTTGTAGACGGCTTGATATTTTTTGAAAATATATTAATTTAAATGTTTCCATTGTCGTGAACACTACAATAACTGGTACAAAGAGAATTGTATCTAAGACTTTGACAGGTATATTGTATGTTGTATTTTTTGTTTGTGAGGACTGTCTTCATTCCCTTCATGCACTTGCACTCTATACTGCGGCAGCTGAGACGAGCTGGAGGAGACACAGTCTTTATAGTGAATACCCACTGTCACCTTACAACTTGATGTCAAGGACTGTCACCTTCTGCATTCAAACAACACAAGACTGTGATGGTGCTGACTGCTCTTTGCATCTGTGAATACAAACTGTTCTTAACCAGCAGATTTTAAAAAGAACACATATATACTAGTGTACATTTTTGTGAACTTCATAATGTAATATATACATGAAGATTGTTTTTTTTAAAAAATTGTCTGGTTTCTTTTATGTCATTGTTTTTATAAAAACAAGGTTTTACTCAGGCCTTTTGTTACTAGGTCCGCAAGGAGGTGTGGTCCAAGTTCCCTCCTATCGTTTACTGCCCTGCATTTGGAAAGCCCCAGATACACAGGCGGGGGGGGTGGAGTGGGGAGGGGAGGGCTTCAATACCGTCCTGAGGATACCTCTTTTGTCATTGAATGGAAATTATAACAAGGCCAACTGGTTAGATTTCTGTTTGTCCTAGGGCAGCCAAGTAAAGGATTGTTTTTTTTGCATCTGTTATCCTCACAACTGCAATGGGAGGTGCCCAGAAATCAGATGCATGCGGTGGGTCCGGGAAGGGGTAAAAGCACCAGCTTGTACCCAGTCCAGTTGGCGCACAGAATAAATCCGGGAGCTTGTCAAGATTTGACCGTTTGAACTGATTGACAGCTGCAAAAGACGAGGTAAATAGAAACCAGCTTCACCATTGTGGACAAGTTACCTGTCATTATTTTCAATATAAACCTTCTCAGCTAATTCCAGACATGATCAGGCATACTGGTTTCCCCGGATGAGATTCGCCGCTGTGTTAATTTCACAATTCAAAAGTTTTTAATTTTTTTTAACTAGGAGTTGAGTAAGTCCAATGTTGTTAATGTGGCTGATGTTGTACAGCCGTGTAATAAGTTATGTGAATAGGAGTGCGTTTTTAAATGCTACTCGGCGATATTAACCAGCAGGAAGTTATTAAGTTCAACCCTTGAGTTTCAGAACAATCACTGTGTGAGAATAGTTAGGCTGACAGCACAAAATATTTTAGGAGGAACATTCCAAATTTCAATCCTCATTCCAGATTTGCAAATATTTATATAAATGCCTGTGTAAATGGGGCTGGAGAAATGTCCAGTTAAGAAGAGAAAAAGAAATTGTTTTAAGCACATGCATGAGTTTATTTTTTTGATTTGGGATTTTTTATAGATAGTGCCATGAGCCCTTTGAAGGCGCGTGGTGGCAAGGAGAGTGGCTGGAGCTGCGCGTGGATTGTATCGTTATGTTGGATGTTCAGTAGCGGGTTCTAAATGTTAGATTAGGGCACTTTGTGTGTTAGCAAATGTGGCTTGGTATTTACAGCACATTGAATCAGGGTGCAATCCTGTACTGTCTTGGTATGTCAACCAATCTGGATTTCATATCCTGTGATCTGATTTTTTTTTAAATAGAAATGATTTTTCTAAACTTTTGTCTTTCTACATCTATTGTTTTGTAAGTTAAAAGTTCCTAATGAAAAAAAATAAAGAGTACAACTTTAGAATTTAACAGTAATAAAATGCCTGTCTCGAAAGCATTTATTCTACTTCGATTGTCTCTCATCTCCATGGTAACAACTTACACTGCATGTCATTAGTTTTTCTAAATATTCTTCATGTTAGAACGTAGAACATTACAACACAGTAAAGGCTTTTGGCATGCAATGTTTGAATTGAATTGAATTTATTTCTTACATCCTTCACATACAAGAGGAGTAAAAATCTTTGTTACGTCTCCATCTGAATGTGTGATGTGTAAATTATAGTAATTTGTAATAAATAGTATGTACAGTAAGATGTACAACAGAACAGCCAATATAGCTTAGAAATACAATTGTGTCAGCGTGAATTAATCAGTCTGGTGGCCTAATGGAAGAAGCTGTCCCGGAGCCTGTTGGTCCTGGCTTTGATGCTGCGGTACCGCTTCCCGGATGATAGCAGCTGGAACAGTTTGTGTTTGGGGTCACTCGAGCACTTTTTACTTACTTGTCGCTGTAAATGTCCTGAATAGTGGGAAGTCCACATCTACAGATGCGCTGGGCTGTCCACACCACTCTCTGCAGAGTCCTGCGATTAAGGGAGGTACAGTTCCCATACTAGGCAGTGATGCAGCCAGTCAGGATGCTCTCAACTGTGCCCCTGTAGAAAGTCCTGAGGATGTGGACTTCATCAGCCGTCTTCAGGTGAAAGAGGCACTGTTGTGTTTTTCTCACCACACAGCTGGTATATACAGACCTCCTGTTTTAAACTACTTCAAGATCAATCTAACCTTTCCCTCTTACATAGTCCTCCATTTTTCTATCATCCATGTACTTATCTTAAATGTCCTTAATGTGTCTGCCTCTACCACCACTCTTGGCAGCACATTCCACGCATTTCACTCTGTGTGAAAAACTGACCAAGACCTGATGAAGAGTCTCAAGCGTGAAATGTCGACTCTTCATTCCTCTGCCTGGCCTGCTGAGTTCCTCCAGCATTCTGCAGCATTTTGTTTCTAGCTTTATATTCTACTTATTTTATTCAGGAGTCAGTTTTAGTGCTGTTTTTGGTGGTCTTGGAAAGAACAAGATCCCAAAGTACAGACCACTAGGTGTGAATATGTGTCGAATAATCAGTGTTCCTTCATTGGAAAGTTCCAGAAGTATAGGAAATTTGAAACCTGTTCACTGTCCCTAGGAGTTTTCCTCTGTTGTTCCGCTCCCTAACATCTGCACTATAAAATTGGATGAATACATTCTTTTAAGAACTGGGTCGTACACCTTTATGCAAGGAGAACTATTAAAAATCCAAGCCAATCCTGATGTCCGTGCATGTTAAATTCCCTAATTTCCTGAAAGTCCTTATTCCAGTCATTCCAACTGCATTGCTGACTCCTGAAAGTCAGTGAGCCTGGAAGTTGAGGCCTGATGTTGGAGTGCCTGGAAGTCCGAGGCCAGGGACAACAACTTCCAGGTCAGTGAGTCCTGGCATCAGAAGCCTGTGCAAGTCTTGAGGTCAAGGCCAAACCTTGATGGGTGAGTCCAGGGGTCGATGCTCAAGCCTGAAAGCCGAAGACCGAAGTTGGCAAGGCCTGAAAGTCAAGGCCCATTGATCAGGCCTGATATATCTCCATAAGACATGGGAGTAGAATTAGGCCGTTTTGGCCCATCAAGTCTCCTTTCCCATTCAACAATACTGATATTATCCGCTCAGCGGGTCAGTCAGCATCTGTGGAGGGGAGAGTATTGTGTGTAGTGTATATGGATTTTAGCAAGGCTTATTGAGAAAGTAAGGAGGCATGGGATCCAAGGGGTGCTTTGTGGATTCAGGACTGGCTTGCCCACAGAAGACAAAGAGTGGTTGTAGACGGGTCATATTCTGCATAGAGGTCAGTCACCAGTGGTGTGCCTCAGGGATCTGTTATGACCGGGATGAAGAAGTGGATGACACACACAAAATGCTGGTGGAACACAGCAGGCCAGGCAGCATCTATAGGGAGAAGCGCTGTCGACGTTTCGGGCCGAGAACCTTCGTCAGGTCTTGGCCCGAAACGTCGACAGCGCTTCTCCCTATTGATGCTGCCTGGCCTGCTGTGTTCCACCAGCATTTTGTGTATGTTGTTGTTTGAATTTCCAGCATCTGCAGATTTCCTCGTGAATAAGTGGATGGATGGGTTAGTAAATTTGCTGATTACACAAAGGTTGGGGGTGTTGTGTGGATAGTGTGGAGCGCTGTGGAGGTTACAGCGGGACATTGCAAAGATAGGCTGAGAAGTAGCAGATGGAGATCCACCCAGAAAAGTGTGAGGTGGTTCAGTTTGGTAGGGCAAATATGATGACAGAATATAGTATTAATGGTAAGACACTTGACAGTGTGGAAGATCAGAGGGGTCTTGGGGGTCCGAGTCCATAGGACACTCAAAGCTGCTGCGCAGGTTGACTCTGTGGTTAAGAAGGCATATTGTGCATTGGCCTTCATCTATACTGCAGCTATATAGGACCCTGGTCAAACCCCACTTGAAGTACTGTGCTCAGTTCTGGTCGCCTCACTATAGGAAGGATGTGGAAACCATAGAAAGGGTGCAGAGGAGATTTACCAGGATGTTGCCTGGATTGGGGAGCATGCCTTATCAGAATAGGTTGAGTGAACTCGGCCTTTTTTCCTTGGAGCGACGGAGGATGAGAGGTGACCTGTTAGAAGTGTATAAGATGATGAGAGGCATTGTTCGTGTGGATAGTCAAAGGCTTTTTCCCAGGGCTGAAATGGCTAGCACTAGAGGGCACAGTTTTTAAGGTGCTTGGAAGTAGGTAGAGATATCAGGGGTAAGTTTTTTATGCAGAGTGGTGAGTGTGTGGAATGGATTGCTGGTGACGGTGGTGGAGGCGGATACGATAAGGGCCTTTTAAGAGACTCCTGGACAGGTACATGGAGCTGCGAAAAATAGAGGGCTATGGGTAACCCAAGGTAAATTATCAGGTAAGGACATGTTTGGCACAGCTTTGTGGGCCGAAGGGCCTGTATTGTGCTGTAGGTTTTCTATGTTTCTATGCCTATCTCCCTCACTGCATCTGAGCTTCTAACAATAATGGCATCATCTGTGAATTTAAAGATGGTGTTTGAGCTGTGCCTCAATACAGTCATGTGGAGAGAGAGAGTAGAGCAGTGGGCTAAGCACACATCCTTGAGCTGCCAAGCTATTGGGATCTCCGAACAGATGGTGTATCAGTGGGAATTTACTGTAATTAAATAAACATGGAATTTACACTAATCTCGGGAGCCTCATCCACAAAGATTGCGGTGAAAATCCATCTGGTCCATTGTCCTCACCTTCTCTGTCCTTTATGCAACTTCGGTCCCACAGATGCGGTTAACTCTTTACTCCCCCCCCCCCCAGTGCAGGGGGAATTAAAGACGCTGGAATCGCCTGTGAAGCCACTTCCTGTGAATAGACTTGACTGGGAAAGCATGAGGTGCAGTCAGGATAACTTGCAAACTGCTCAGATGAGTGAGAAAAATGTGAGATTACAGGATGCTTTACCTGTGTCCCCCCACTCCTCTACTGCCAGCAACAGCCCCATGTCTAAAATACATAGCAGCACATAGTGTACCAGTTAGTGTAATGCTTTAGACCATAAGATATTGGAGCAAGTTAGTCCATTTGGCCCATCGAGCTTGCCCCATTTCCTCATGATCAGTGATCGGAGTTGAATTCCCGCCCCTGCTTTGCACCATTGGTTTCTAAGCCGAGCAGATTTCAGTTTCTCCGTCTGCGGTTCCTCTCATACCGAGCAGCATTAGTTCTGCAGCAGCACATCATCAGTAGGATAATAATAACCCTTGGTCCTCAGTCCAAAATAATTGTCCGATAGATAGGAATGTGGAGGCAGCACTGTGTTGTAGCATTGGATTAATGCTGTAAGACTGGGGTTCGATTCCTGCCACAGGGAGAATGTAAAAACTCCTTACACAGTCTGAAAGGCGTTTGTACATTCTCCCTGTGGGTTTTCTCCCACAGTCCAAAGATGCACGGGTTAGGGTCAGTGAGCTGTGGGCAGGCTATGCTGGCACCCGGCAGCACGACCACACCGCACCCCTGCACATCCAAGGAATGTTAGTCGTTGGTGCGAACAATACATTTTCTCGACGTATTGTTTCGATGTACGTGTGACATATAAAGTTAATCTTTAAATCAGTGAGGGGCACGGGTACGATGAGTGCTCACTGTTTTTCCTCAGGGAAAGGAAAATAAAAACTACCAGGCATAGACTGGTTTAAGGTGAGAGAGGAAGCTGCCTGTGGAAGTGGCTGAAGAAGCTATAATAACAGCATTTAAAATACATTCATTTACATTGCATAACTACATGGAGATACAGAAAGGTGCCAAAAAAAAAGGGCCAGTAACATCATGAAGGATCCCACCCACTCTGGCCATGGATTGTTTGTCCCACTCCCATCAGGGAGGAATTTACGTAGCATCCACACCAGGACCACCAGACTGATCAACACCTCTGCCCGGTAACCCATTCCTTCACACCCCAACCACCAATACTTTATCATTTCCTGTCAGTCACCTTATGTATGGACGCTCCTGTGCGTAGCGTCACTTCATGGACAATCAATCAATGTATACAATTTCTCTTAAGTATTTATATTTATTGGGTTTTTATTGTTATCATTTGTATTTTTTTGTGTTGAACGGATCGGGAGTCACAAATATTTTATTCTCCTTGACAAGTGTACAGGAAATGACATTTAACGAACTTAAAATGTTTTGAATAAATAGGAAAGGTTTAGAGCAGGGGCTCCCGAGACCCCCATGCTTAATGGTATTGGTCCATGACATAATAAAAGATTGGGAAACCCTGGTTTAGACGGATAAGATCCAAATGCGATCAAATTGGACTAGCTTGGTGGGGCACCTTGGTTAGGACAGACCAATGGGGCTGAAGTGCTCTATCACTATGACTCAATTTTCAAACTAAGTAAAAACAGACTACAATTCTCATGAGCCCCTGCGGTCAGCACCCAAAGCTCCCACAATGCATCAGAGGTCATTGCTTTTTAATAGTGCAAGCAGCTCTTTCTGTTGATCTGGATTATAATTATACTTACATAAAGTACTAACAAATCACAGATACATATATCACGTCCCACAAGCATCAACATTTTCTTATCAAGCACAAGTTACAAACGAGAGTCAGCTTCAGTTGATTTATTTGAATAGTTTCCCTATGAATTTAAGGAGCTAATAACATTGAGGATGCAGTCAGTGTTGTGATAACTTAAAGTATTGTCGATGGGGAAAAGAAGCAATTGTTGATTATCCCTTCCATTCATTTGGAACAGTAGTGTCTGTCTGTCCATTACACAAAGGCCCCAGAAATGCTGCTGCAGTAATTCTGCTCGTGGTCTCGATCATTGTAGCAGGCCCTTGGCGATAGTGGTCTTCCAGCTTTTGCCAAGCCCCCTAGTCTGGAAATGAAGCGCAGACATCATTACGTACAGCTGGTTACAGGGTAGATGGAAAAGAACATCTAATTGCAACAGGACAGAAACGGATGCAAAAGCTGTTTTAAAGATTAGCTTCGTTTATCACACATACACCGAAACATACAGGGAGACGTGTGCTTTGTGTCAATGACCGATGCAGTCCGAGGATGTGCTGTGGGCAGCTGCAATTATCGCCAATGCAAGCTAAAATCAAAGAAAAGTACGGAGAGTGAGGAGGTGTGGAAGGATAGGACACATTGTTATATATAGTAGTGGAAAGTTCAATCTGAGCTTGAGTTCAATTTCACAGATTGTCACGTTTCAGATCACCACGAAGGCAAAGTGGACTAATGTTCGTAAAATAAGTATTTCTGGTGTAGCATGGTTAGCGTAACACTCAGACAGCACCAGCGATTGGGGTTCAGTTCCTGCCACTGTTTGTTAGGAGTTGGAACATTCTCCTTGTGACTGCACGTGTTTTATCCAGGTGCTCCGGATTCCTCACATCCCAAAGGCGTACGAGTTAGGTTTAGTAGATTGTAGGTGTGTTATGTCAATAACAGAAACATGGCAACGCTTGCGGGCTGCCCCCAGCACGTCCTCAGTCTGAACTGGTCACTGATGCAACATTTCACTGCATGTTATCAAATACAGTACTGTGCAAAAGTCTTAGGCACAAATATATAGCTAGGGTGCCGAAGAATTTTGCACATACTGTAGTAATTTTATGTATTGCACTGTACTGCTGTCACAAACAAAAAACAAATTTAATGACTTATATTAGTTAAAGTCTGTCCTGAGCCTTATAGACTCATCAGGCTGGTGCTTATGCTGGTTTCCGTGGCGTGAAGCGACTGAGAGTATGAGATTCTCACCATTACTCAGCCCATCGCTAACACTGCAGAGAGATGGCAGAGCTGGCACAGAACTTACCGAGATCTCATCTACTGAATGGGCTGAGGAGCCATTAGATCGATGTCTGAAAGGTTTCGGGCGATATAAACTCCCACAGCAAAGAGCCCAATGTTTACAATTAGGTTCCTGTTGGGAAAGAGGAAATGAATAAGCTGGAATTGTTCCGCTGATGGAAAAATGGACGGTAGTGTAAGAGGGAAGATTTAGATTGACTGAGTCCTAGAAACATGCCCTTCAGTTCATCTAGTCTTTGCTGAACTATTGAACTGTTTAGTCCCATCGACCTGCACCCAGGTCATGGACGTCCATACCCCTCCCATCCGTGTAGCTATCCAAACTTCTCTTAAATGCTGAAATCTAAATTACATGCACCACTTGCACTGGCAGCTTGTTCCACACTCCCACCTCCCTTTGAGCAAAGAAGTTTCCCCTTAAACATTTCACCTTTCACCCTTAACCCATGGCTTCTTGTTGTAGTATCACTATATAACTCAGGTCTTCAGAACCGGCAACAACCTTGTAAAATTTCTCTGTACTCTTTCAACCTTATTTACATCTTTCTTGTTGGTAGGTGACCAAAACTGCACATGATACTCCACATTAGGCCTCACCAATATCTTATACAACTTCATCATAACATCCCACGTCCTGTACCCAATACTTTGATTTACAAAGACCAACGTGTTAAAAGCTTTCTTTACGTCCTTGCAGTAAGTTAGAAAGTTGGCACAATATTGTGGTGTTGAAAGGTTGTACCGTTCTAAGATCTAATTTAACTGCAAAGGGGCAACAATCTAAATTTGTTCAATGTCCACTGATTGCAGATGATAAAAATCAGTGCACAGGGGTGTTACAGAAGGAAAAAGCTTAAAGCATCCGGAGCAACACACACAAAATGCTGGAGGAACTCAGCAGGCCAGGCACGGAAGAGTAAAACAGTCGCCGTTTTGGACCAAGACCATTCACGGTTCATAGTAGACTCAATAGAGTGGAGATTGGGGGGAGCAGGTGAGAGAGGGGGTAGAAGGGCCAAGGATTTGGTGAAAGGGTGGAGTCTGAGGGAGAGACAGGGGAATGTGGAAGACAGAAATGAATGGGAGAGGAAGATGGATGGGTAGGGCGGGAAGGTGGATGGGCAAGATGAAAGAAGTGCGAGGAGATTGGACAAGGTGAGGATAATGGGGTGGGGAAGTTCGGACTAGATGAAGGGGGTTACAAGAAATGAGGAAGGGTGGGGAAGAGATGGAAGGATAGTAAGAATTGGGGGGTAGGTGAAGAGAGAAGGGGGGTTATGGAGATGGAAAAGGGATTGAGAGGGTGTGAGGATGGGGAGGAATAGGTATTATAGGGGGAGGGTATAGGAAGGACAAGGGTTACATGAGAGGGTGGGGATAGATGAAAAGGCAGTCCAGGGTGATCCGATTATGGTGTCCCTGCCGACTGGTTTCCCCCATCCCCTCCCACCTGCGGAAGTCATTCCTGTCGGCCATCACTGCCGCCGCCGTCCTCAGCACCGCCAACCATCCCCGGTCCGCAGCCTCGTCTTTCTTTCCCGGCGCCATCTCCTCGTGTGATGGCGGACCAACGAGCCCGTGCACCCAAGACGCAGCAGCGGCGTCACACTGGGATGCGAGCCGGCTAGAACACCAGAGCTCGAACGTAGGTTCCGGCTCGAATTGAAATTCCGTGCTGTTGTTGGCACTGGAGACGTCGCCTCCACAGATGCTGCCTGACCCACCAAGTTCCTCCAACCGTTTTTTTCCCCTGCTTTTGTTTGCTGCAAAGCTCACACTTCCATGAAAACAAAACCCTGCAGAAACACAAACACAAAATGTTGGAGGCAGAGTTGGTTTATTATTGTGACGTATGCTTGTCCTGCATACTGTTCATTCAGATTGCCTCATTACACACTCAGCAGATCAGGCAGCATCCTCCTTCCTAACCTCACACTTGGACAGTCCTCCAGCTTCAGGGCAGGCTTCCAAGTCCCCAGTCTCCAGGCTTCAGCCAGCGGGCGGTGACCTCCAGGCTTTCAGTCGACCCTGGGGCTTCGATCCTTGGTATCAGCTCCCAGACTAGCTGCTGACAGGACCCTGAACTCCAACTGCGCTGAACCACTGGCCTTCATTCCTCCTGCTAGCACGGACGTTGTGCCTGCTCCTCACCGTGAAGCTGGCCAGGTTGTAAGGGATTGGGTTACGTCTGAGTTCGGTGGTAGAAAAAAACGTCATGGTGCATGTTCGAACAAACACGAGGAAATCTGCAGATGCTGGAAATTCAAACAACAACACACACAAAATGCTGGTGGAACACAGCAGGCCAGACAGCATCTATAGGGAGAAGCGCTGTCGACGTTTTGGGCCGAGACCCTTCGTCAGGACTCAAAACAGGTTCAATACCGCTCCCTGCTGACTGGGAGTGTGAGGAGGATTCAGGAGAGGTTTCTACACCACATACAAAATGCTGGTGGAACACAGCAGGCCAGGCAGCATCTATAGGGAGAAGCGCTGTCGACATTTCGGGCCGAGACCCTTCGTCAGGACTCATGGTGCATGTTAAGTAGTTATTGCATTGTATTGAAGGGTTCAGAAGTGGTTGGAAACAGCGCCGTGTTGTGTGTGATTCATCGACTGAGGTGTTGTCATCTAATGTCTTTAATGAGTATCTTTCAACTAGTTAATCACTGTTCTGCCGAAAGTCAGAGTAAATGTATCATCAAAGCACATGCATATGTTACCATCTACCGCCTTGAGATTCACTTTTGTGCGGGCATTCACAAAGAAAACACATTAGAATCAATGGAAAATCACACAAAACAAATATAGACAAACAACCGAAGTGCAAAAGACAGCAAACTGTGCAAATACAACAAGATAAAAGAAGAAGATAATAAATAAAGAATAATTATCAACAACAGGAGTTGTAGAGTCCTTGAAGCGAATCCGTATGTTGTGGTTCAGCTCAGAGTTGGGTTTGAGTGAAGTTGAATGAAGGGATTGGTTTGGTTGCCAGAGGATTTATTTCTCTACTTTTTTTCTGTTATTTTGGGATCCTTTTATGGTATTTTTGGCTTTGATACTTTGTGACGTTGGGATCTCAAATGTCCCTTAAACCTGTGCCAGCCTTTCAGCTCCACACCCAGTATATGGATCAATCTTTCTAAATTGTATTTAATTTCTCCTACTGCCCACTCACCTCTGTCTTCTCCAGCCTTTGACCTTTCCCAGCCACCTGGCTTCACCTATTACTTTCCATCTAGCCTCCTTCCCCTTCCCCCACTTTTTCATTCTGGCATCTTCCCCCTTCCTTCTCAGTCCAAAGAAAGAAGGGTCTTGGCCCGAAACGTCAACTGTTTACTCTTTTCCATGGATACTGTCTGACCTGCTGGGTTCCTCCAGCATTTTGTGTGTGTTGCTTGGATTTCCAGCATCTGCAGAATTTATCTTTGTCATACGTCAATCATCCTGGGGGGGGGGAAACGGGTCTCCACCATCACGTGACACACTGGTGTTCTCTGCTGCCCCCTTTGGCCCCTTTTGGAACTCCAGCCCTAGTGAAGCTGAAGCTGAATTAATTTCACTCCATAGATGCTGCCCAACCTGCTGAGTTCCTCGCGCATTTTGTGTGTTGCTCTGGATTTCCAACATCTGTAGTCTTTCTTGGGTTAATGTATTTAAATTTTAATCAGTTAATTTAATTTGAGCTTTTTAATCCAATCTCTGAAAGAATTTTGAACTAAGGACTTTAAATTGAGAAGTAAAGCTTTAATTGTGGAGAATGACATGATTTTTTAGCCAACGAGTGTTTGATCATTGTGGGGAATTAGAGATAAAAAGTTGCCTTGAAGATGAAGTTGTCTAATTTTAAATCAATTAAGCTTTAAATAAAAGTTTTAGCTCAATGTACAGTTAAGAACTCAAACACGAGGAAACTATCTCTTCTTTAGTCCTGACGAAGGGTCTCGGCCCAAAACATCGACTGTACTTCTTTCTATAGATGCTGCCTGGCCTGCAGCATTCCACCAGCATTTTGTGTGTGTTGTTGTACAGATAAGAAATAGTCTTTGTTCCATGCACCTTAAATTTGCGTTGTTTGGCATTGATTCAAACATTCATTAAATATGGAGTATAGTTCACCAGAGTGTCTTCTGCAGATGTAGTTTATTCTGTTTGAAAGCCACTTCCATCCGTTTAAAGTTTGCAGTGCTCTTTTCCCATTGGCTGGCTTACGGGCGCAAAGAAGCCCATCTCCAGTTCTGGGCACCCTGGGAGTATAAAAGGTGGCATGTGCAGTGGTTCAAAGGGGGTGGGACAAGAAGGAAAGGAATTATATTGACTTGACTCAGAAATGGGGATACTATGCTTAATTTTATCTTGCTGGGTGTGTAGATTTTGTCATCATTATGAAACGGCTAAACACGTTCTTTTACAATGTGACACATACAAGGTTGAAAGAAAGCAAATGCAGGCTGCACTAGTTTTCATTTAAAAACTTTACTAAATTATGGAAGTGACTCTAATTCAGACTATTGTCTTTCATTATTTACAATCTGTAGGGCTTTTTGGGGTAAAATTTAGTTTTCATTTGATAAAGAGCTAGTAGGGGTTTTATTTCCCAACTCTCCACACCACACTCCAGACCAGCTGGTGGCAGTAATGCACCTTTAAGTTGGGCCACGAACCGCCATTAAAAGTCAGAGGAGGAAGTAGAAGAAGAAGGGTTTGTTGTCTTCCTCTCCCACCACCCATGGGTCCCGACTTCGGGCTGAATTTGCAACCAGCCCTGAAGGACCACTGAGATAGAGCATTTCCGACATAGATGGCACCCCGCCCCCCCCCCCCCCCCCCCACGGTTTTACAGCATGCTTGCTTCTTGGTTTTAATAATTCGGGGGTGTTTAGCAGAGTATCCGTTCATTTAAAGGGTAACTGAATGTACAGTGTAGTGATTTTGGGTCCCTTAGACAAACACTTGTTTAGCTAGATACCTGATTTAGTGTTTCACTGTTTGTTTGTTAAATACCTCACATAACTATTTTTAAATCTCTGTCCCCATTCCATTGATTGGATCCTCGAACCTGCCCTCCCACGTTACAGAGAGCAACAGTCCGGTTTAACCTCCACACACACAGTGGTTGTCAAGGAAAAAGGAGGCATAAACTCCATAGTGTAAGACCACAAGACGCAGGAGCAGAATTAGGCCATTCTGTCCATCGAGTCTGCTCCACCATTCCATCATGGCTGATTTATTATCCCACTCAACCCCATTCTCCTGCTTTCTCCCCGTAACCTTTGACAACCTTACTAATCAAGAATCTAT
This sequence comes from Hemitrygon akajei, assembly GCF_048418815.1. Classification (NCBI taxonomy): domain Eukaryota; kingdom Metazoa; phylum Chordata; class Chondrichthyes; order Myliobatiformes; family Dasyatidae; genus Hemitrygon; species Hemitrygon akajei. Next base: position 44,710,802 of record NC_133150.1, on the reverse strand, counting down.
CAACTTCCACTTTAAATATATCCAATGACTCGGTCTTCGCAGCTGTCTGTGACAGTGAATCCAAACAGCAGTGGTAACTGAATCCCGATGCTCCAACTGCCTTTTGAAGGTGTCCTTGATGTTCCTCCCAGAGGGGTGAATTCCCAAGCAGGGGTAATATTGGGGCATTCTGATAACAACAATGACCATCTATGTGTTCCTACCACCCGGAGGCTCTGGATCCTCGATATACAAGCCCAGGTCTCCTCCTTTGCTGTATGAGGTATTGTGTCTGATTTAAAGTCACAGAATCACAGACAACACAAAAACAGGCTATTCGGCCCGACTCATCCATACTAACCAAGCTGCCATTGGATTGGGTGTAGAATGGCTATTTTCCTTGTAGACTTATTTTCCTATCTTGCTTGTATTTTTATACAATCTCCTATATGAATGCAATTGTTCAGTGAAATCTCCAGTAATTACATCCACAGTTGCTTCTGTATTTTCCTAGAAACTAATTACTTTTCCGCAGCAGATGTCACACCACATGAATCTGTCTATTCCAGTGGTTAATTGTTATCACTGGCACATTGTTATCTCTACTCTGACCACAACTTATTTTTCCCCTCATGTTTTCCCTCTTTAATAAAACAATTGTAAGCAGTAAGTTTTATGCTTCACTCTTGATCTGTGAAGAACGTTTGGATCAGAAAAGCATCTGGACCCAAAAATGCCCATTCTGCCTCTTTCAGAGCCGGAGGACTTCAGCTTCCTAACTTTCCTTGGAGAACTTTAACTGGTGAGAATTACCCAGTCCAATCTGTCAGACAATTTTATCGTGAGACCATGAGACCATAAGACATAGGAGCAGAACTAGGCCATTTGTCCCATCAAGTCTGGTCCTCTGTCTGTAAGGAGTTTGTTTGCTTTCCTCCTGCATTTCAGTGATGTACGGGTCAGTAAGTTAATTGGTCACAGGGGTGTAATTTGGGTGGTGTGGACTCGTTGGGCTGGAAGGGGCCTGTTGGTGTATCTCCAACTATGAATAAAATAAATTCAGGGATTGAAACAAATACTGCAATGTTTCTGATATAATCTTTATGTTAGCATTTTTACTGCTATAGAAGATGTTATAAAAAGTTGTAAATGTGACTACATTATGTTTATAAAATCACGAGGGGCATAAAGAAAGTAGCTGGTAATAGATATTCATTTCTCCCCAGGGCAGGATGCCCCAAAACATGGGGGAAAGGGTTAATGTTGAGAGGGTAAAGTTTTAAAAGGGACTTGAGGGGCAATTTTTTTCACAGAGGACTGGGCTGCCAGAGGAGGTGGTTGAGGCTGGTGCAGTAACAACATTCAGAAGACATTTGGGTGGGTAGGTGGACAGGACAGGTTAGTGCAGGGGTGCCCAACCTTTTTCATAGCATGGACCCCTCCCGTTAATCGAGGGGTCTGTGGACCCCAGGTGTAGTGCTACATAGTATTGCGCACCAGCATAGCAGTTGGCACAACTGCTTCAGCGACCTCTAATCAGGGTGTGATTTCTGCTGCTGTCCGTGAGGAGTTTGTACGATCTCTGTGTGTTCCCTCCGGGTGCTCCGGTTTCCTCCCACATCACAGAGACGCACCGGTTAGGGTTACTGAGTTGAGGGCATGCTACATTGGCACCAGAAGCATGGCGACAGTGGCAAGCGGGACCCAGCATGTTGGTTAGGAACCACGTTGGGTTAGAAACGCAAAACAATATGTTTCACTGAACATGTGACAAGTGAAGCTAATCTCTTTAGAACAGGGGTTCCCAAACTTTTTTATACCATGGACCAATACCATTAACTGCTCTTAAGTCCACAGCTCTTAAGTGGGGGAAACTTGCTTTAGATGTATGAGGGGTGATTGATAAGTTCCTGGCCTAAGGTAGAAGGAGTCAACTTTAGAAAACCTAGCACATTTATTTTTCCTACATTTACACACTTAGTCCAACAGTTGTGGAGCATACGGATCCCTTCTTTGTAGGAGTCGGCGTCTTGGACCTCTAGAAGTGGTCCACAGCATGGGTGATTGATAAGTCCGTGGCCTAAGGCTGAAGGAGATGAGTTATTAACTTCAAACTTTCTGCATTTTCAGTCAGAGTTAACCTGCAGGTGCACGTAACGAGAGCTGTACAGCTCTTCTCCTTCTACCTTAGGCCACGAACATATCAATCACCCCTGCTGTGGACCACCTGGAGGTCCAAGACGCTCTCGTTACATGCACGTGCAGTTCAACTCTTTGAGTGATAATGCAGAAAGTTTGAAGTTAATAACTCATCTCCTCCTACCTTAGGCCACAAACTTATCAATCACCCCTGCTGTGGACCACTTCTAAAAAGAAGGGATCCGTATGTTCCACGACCGCTGGACTAAGTGTGTAAATGTAGGAGGGGACTATGTTGGAAAATAAATGTGCTCGGTTTTCTAAAATTGACTCCTTCTGCCTTAGGCCATGAACTTATCAATCACCCCTGATATATGTGCCAAACAACGGCTGCCTTGGTCAGCATGGATGAGGTGGGCCGAATGGCCTGTTTCCGTACTGTTTTACTCTATTTGACTCAGTACCAACATGGTATAATAATGATAATAATTATTATTACTTTATTGATCCTGATTGGGAAATTATTTCAGGTGAAGAAGCAATGGACAGTGAGTTATAAATGATGCTTGGAGCAGACAATGGGTTGAAGGAAGACAATGGCCAAAAGCAGCAGGTATGAACGGTCAAAGTACCAGGTCAGAAACAGAATCAGAATCAGGTTTATTATCACCGGCATGTGCCGTAAAATTTGTTAACTTAGCAGCAGCAGTTCAATGCAATACATACTATAGAAGAAGAAGAAAAATAATAATAAAATAATAGTAATAATAAATAAATAAGCCAATTACAGTATATTGAATAGATTAAACATTGTGCAAAAAAACCAGAAATTATATAAATTAGAAAAGTGAGGTAGTGTCCATGGGTTCAATGTCCGTTTAGGAATCAGATGGCAGAGGGGGAGAAGCTTTTCCTGAAAGAGTAATCTTTCAAAAGTTGTCAAGTGTTATCTTTGAGACAGACAGATAACTGGATAGAAACTGTTAATTAATTCTAGCAGGAATGCACCAGAGAGATACAGCTCACAAAAGGGGACATTAGTTAAATCAATAAGGAATGGACTCTCTGAGATGAGAAGTTGACTGTCCCTGAGTCTACCTGTTACAACACGAGCAGCAGAAAAGCTGAAACAGTGACAAGGGGATGGCATGGTACTGGAGTGGCATTGGCACCGGGAAGTGAGATTCTGTTGGGCAGAATTCTCCAGGGAGGATGTAGGCAGAATTGCTAAGGATTAGAAATGACAAATAGTTCAGGAGATCATCAGAGAAATTGTCTTACTGTCTTGCCTGCTGATGGGAAGATTAGTGTGTGAGGGTGAAAATTAGGGCCGAAGTGTTGAGGATTAATACCTCGGGAAACAGTTAGTGATGTGCAGTCCATGTACAGTGGCCACTAATTAGGTAGTGTACCTCATGTACCTAATAAAATGGCCACTGAGCATCTTTCTGTATGTCATTGGTCTTCTGCTGCTGTAGCCCACCCACTTCATGGTTCAGTGTGTTATCCGTTCGGAGAAGCTGTGCTGCACATCACTGTTGTAACTTGTGGTTATTTCAGTTACTGTCATCGTGAACCTGTTTACTCATTCTGGAGAAAAAAAAGGATCAGCCATGATTGAATGGCGGAGCAGACTCGATGGGCCAAATGGCCTAATTCTGCTCCTATGTCTTATGGTCTTATTCTCCTCTGACCTCTCTCATTAACATGGTGTTTTCGCCCACAGAACTGCCGCTCTCCGGATATTTTTTGTTTCTCGCACCATTCTCTGTAAACTCTGGAGAATATTGGTACATCCTCCCCACCATCGGTGGAATTTATAGGAGACACTGCCTCTGTGAGACGTCATCCATCTTCAAAGATCCCCACTTCACCTTCTTGCAATTAGCGTTGGGCAGGAGGTACAGAAGCCTGAAGTCCCATACCACCACCGGGTCAAGAACAGCCTTTAAACACTCAGTTCTTGAACCAACCAGCAAAACCTAATCACTACAGTTTAGCAACACTATGACCACTTTGCATTAAAAGTGACTTTTACTTTTGTTCTTGGTATTTCTTTCACAGGTAAAGCCCTCCCCACCACTGGGCACATCTACATGAAATGTATCAGTGCAGCATCCATCACCTGGGACACCAGCACGCAGAACATGCTCTCGCCTCACTGCTGCCATCAATAGGAAGGTACAGGAGCAACAAGACCCACAGCACCATATTCTGGAACATTACCTCTCAATCATCAGGCTCTTGAAACAAAGGGAATAACTTCACTTAACCTCACTTGCCCTGTATTTGAAGTGTTCCCACAATCTATAGACTCATTTTGAAGGTCTCTCATCTCATAGAAACATAGAAAACCTACAGCTCAATACAGGCCCTTCAGCCCACAAAGTTGTGCCGAACATGTCCCTACCTTAGAAAATACTAGGCTTACATATAGCCCTCTATTTTTTCTAAGCTCCATGTACCTATCCAAAAGTCTCTTAAAAGACCCTATCGTTTCCGCCTCCACCATCGCTGCCGGCAGCCCAGTCCGCACACACCAATTTCTGCGTAAAAAACGTATCCCTGACATCTCCTCTGTACCTACTCCCCAGCGCCTTAAACCTGTGTCCTCTTGTGGCAACCATTTCAGCCCTAGGAAAAAGCCTCTGACTATCCACACGATCAATGCCTCTCATCATCTTATACACCTTTATCAGGTCATGTTCTTGATATTTATTGCTATTTATTTCAGAATCAGAATCAGCTTTATTACCACCGGCATATTACTTTAGCAGCAGCAGCAGTTCAATGCAATACATAATCTAGCAGAGAAAAAAATAACAATAAATAAAAAATTTTAAAATAGAAATAAATAAATAAATAAATTCGTTATGTATATTGAATAGATTTTAAAGAGTGCAAAAACAGAAATACTGTATATTAAAAAAAAAGTGAGGCAGTGTCCAAAGATTCAATATCCATTTTGGAATCGGATGGCAGAGGGGAAGAAGCTGTTCCTGAATCGCTGATTGTGTGCCTTCAGGCTTCTGTACCTCCTACCTGATGGTAACAGTGAGAAAAGGGCATGCCCTGGGCACCGGAGGTCCTTAATAATGGATGCCGCCTTTTTGAGACACTGCTCCCTAAAGATGTCCTGGGTACTTTGTAGGCTAGTGTCCAAGATGGAGCTGACTAGATTTACAACCCTCTGCAGCTTCTTTCAGTCCTGTGCAGTAGCCCCTCCATACCAGACAGTGACGCAGCCTGTCAGAATGCTCTCCACGGTACAACTATAGAAGTTTTTGAGTGTATTTGTTGACATGAAAGCTCTTCAAACTCCTAACAAATTACAGTCACTGTCTTGCCTTCTTTATAACTGCATCGATATGTTGGGACCAGGTTATTATTATTATTGTTGTATTTCAGTTTGTTGTCTTCTGCACCCTGGTTGACCAGGGTGCAGTCTTTCCACTGTGGTCATTATTCTATCATCGATTTATTGAGTATGCCCACAAGTAAAGGAATCTCAGGGTTGTATATGGACTTTGATAATAAATTTACTTTGAATGTTAGCTTACTGTGAATGCCTCTTACACGATGCCTGTGGTGCTGCTGCAGGTAAGTTTTTCATTGGACCTGTGCAGACACGCACAATGAACCTGACTTTGACTTTCTCAATGTAAAATCAAAGAGACTCGTTGATCAAAGTCACTGGAGTGACTCTGAAGCTGACGAATATAGAAGTCTATGTTCTGCAAAACAAGCCGGCATCATATCTGGAGACACTCCTGGAAGGAGAGGCTCGTCAACCCACTGGACAATCACATTTTGGAAACCCTCGGATCAATGGCAACTCAATACGGTTTCAACAGTTACAATGGCATTGTTTACTTTGATACTTTGGGATGACAATGCTTCCAGTGAGTTACAGAGAGAGTTTTCAAAGTCCTGGATCTTCACACCAACAAGCCAGACACTCAAGTCTGAATGTTAATCATCACCGTCTCTGAGCTGTATTCACGCGTCTGCAGACATCTCAGGTCAATTGGGTGTTTCCTGGCTTGTAATCTGCCCCAGTCTGCAGCTCATTATTCTGAGCTGCATTTTAAATTCAAGCTGCAATCCACATTCTGATGGATTTGCTGTTGAAATTAATATTTGCTATGTTCTATAACTCCAGAAACCTATTGAATATGCCCTGACAAAACCAGCACCACAGGGGGAATCAGAGAGAAATCACACGCTGGTGCTTGTGACCTGGAGGAAAGAAACTGCGGCCAGTGAAGGAAAATAGACTGTGCCACAACTTGGAAGGACAGTTTATTGACTTTATTTAAGAATTACCTATTTTCGCAAGCTCCAAGACGACCACAAGCTTGTCATGATTTGGAGGTTTGCATGCCTCAGTGAGCAGAAGCGCTTTGCTGGCTGAAGTCAAGCTTCAAGCGTCGGCTCTTGGTAGGGTCACCCATGCAAACAGGTCAAAGGGTGAACAACCCTGGCTGGTCAAACAAAACTGTTATGGAAACGGCAATGAAGGAGCCCTCTACATCTGAGTGGCCAAGGACAGACAGAGATGGAGGACCTTCATTGCTGCCCTAAATGCCAGTGGTATAATGGGCATTAACTGGGTATTCTTACACATAATGGGATATAGTTCTTTTGGACTTGATTTGATGTAAGATAAAACTGAGCAACTCAATCATAAACTTCATAAGGGTGAAGTTTTTTTCTAAAAGCACATGGAGAACGGGGAAAAAGGAATCACATTCTCCACACGAGATATGCTGGAAATCTTGAACGACAGCCTCAAAATGCTGGAGGAACCCAGCAGGCCAGGCAGCACCTACGGAGGGGAATAAACGGTTGGTGTTTCAGGCCGGTACCCTTCATCAGGACTAGAAAGAAAGGGAGAAGAATCCAGAAGGAGGAGGTTGGGGGGGGGGCGGGGAAGATAGATAGAAGGTGGTAGATGAAGCCATGTGGCTGGGAAAGGTAAAGGGCTGGAGAGGAAAGAATCTTACTGGAGAGGAGAGTGGACCATAGGAGGAGGGGACCCAGGGGGAGCTGACAGAAGGGTGAGAAGAGGTAAGAAGAGGGAAAGGTGCTGGATTCTTTTCTTCCGGAAGAAGAAATCGATGTTCATGCCATCAGATTGGAGGTCACCCAGACAGGATATAAGGTGTTGTTCCTCCACCCTGAGGGTGGCCTCATCCTGGCACACACGTCAGAACCGGAATGGGAATGGAATTAATATGTTTATTCACTGGTAGCTTACTTGCAGGAGCACCAAAAGCATAGAGTGTCGGATAAACAGCGTTCACAAGAAAAACATGAATTAAGTATTGATTATACACAACTTTTTACAAGAAAGAGTACAATTAGAGCAAGAATAAACAAGCTCCACTGTCGTGCAAAGTGGTCATAGTGTATCCACACTGAAGTAACGATCAGGGTTGTGCAGGATGGTTAAAGAGCTGAATGGTCCAAGGGAAGCAGCTGGTGGTGTAGGACTTCAGCTGGTTCAACGTCAGATGCCAAGGAGGAGATGCACAGGTGTGAGGTAGATCTGCTGGGTGAGGGGGGGGGGGGGGTCGCAACATCAACCTCACACTCGGTGTCAGGATCTCCCAAGGAAACGATGGTGGGCTTGAGGAAGGGGAAGTCAAAGGAAGAGACACTGGTCCTGAGGGGTCAGAGGTGGAGAGAGGGAGCAGTTCCAGGTTCCTGGGTGTCAACCTCCTGGTGTCATCTGCAAATTCACAGAAGGTGTCTGGAGCTGTGAGGGAAGTGGGCATCCTTGGAGACCCTGAGCCAGTGTTAGTTGTCTAGGAGGAGGAGATGTTGTCCCCAATCAGCTTTGACGCTGATCCGCCAGTGAGGAAGCTGACCATCCTGTTGCAGAGGGAGGTACAGAAGCCCCTGGTTTAGGAGCTTGGTGATTAACACTGAGGGGATGATGGTATTAAATACCAAGATGTGATTTTTAAAAAAAAATCCTAAATAAACTTTATTCATAGTAAAAATATCATTTACAATAAACGGTGCAATGCCCTTTCATATTTACACTGACCGACATGCCCTGTGTCAAGTTCTATCACATTCAGGAACCAGAATCAGGTTCACTCTCACTGGCATGAGATGTGTTGTTTGCAATTCATAATGAAAACGATCAATTACAACAAGGAATATATTTTAAATTTAAATGAAACAGGTAGTGCAAAAAAAAGAATATTGGGGTGGTGTACTTCGGTTCGTTGTCCTTTCAGAGATCTGATGGCGGAGGGGAAGAAGCTGTTGCTGAAGCCTTAAAACCAGTAGGGCTGTGGCCCCTGGGGTGGTACACTACCACGGTAACTGAGGGGCTTCTTCACCCAAGGTAGCCCCTCCCCGTTCGGCAGCAGAGAACCCTACATTGCGGTCCTCCCCTACCGAACCTAAGTGCGCTGCCCCGGGATGTCCTCTGTCGGATGTGAGCCGGCGTTTCTGTGTTTCGGAAGTAGCGTGCCGGCGGCGAAACACGCGGGGCATCTCCGAGGCGTGCGCCAGTCTCTCTGCCCCCACTCCGTGCAAAACGGTGCGCTACTGGCGGTGTAGCTGTGTGACCCGTCGAAGAAGGTCACGCTGCCCCCTCCCCCCCGTGTTTGCCCCCTGCCGCCGGCACACTCAACGTCGCTGCCACACTGTCAGGGAGGGAGTGTGAGGAGTTTCGGGTGCGGTTTCAGCTGCGTTCAGACAGCGGAGCGCTGGGCAAGGTGAGCCGGGGGGGACGTGAGGGGTTGTGTATTTTGTTTGTGGTTTGTATTTTAAACCCCGACTTCTCTCTGTTAACTCCCCCCCCCCCCCCCCAAGTCATTCACTTATTCAGTAGAGTGGAGAATTCTCCCCGTTAAATGCTGTGTGTAGCTTTATTGCCGAGGTCATGTTGGTTTTCGAGTGAACGAGTCCTGATGAAGGGTCTCGGCGCGAAGCTGCGACTGTTTATTCGTTTCCATAGACCCCCCTCCAGCATTTTGTGAGTGTCGCCCGGCTTTGTGGTCTGTTTGCCCTTTGGTACGGTTCCCTTGTGCGGGACCCAGGGCTGGTGTCCCTCTCCCCGGAGAGCCGGGTTCGAGCCTGACCTCGGGCGCTGGAAGAGTTTGCACGCTCTCCTTGAACCGCGCCTTTCGGCCCGTCCCGTTTATACCAACCAAGGTGCCTGTCTAAACTAGTCCCATTTGCCTGCAATTTGGACCATGTTCTGCAGTGTGCACTCGCTGTTCTCAGGCAAATAAACATAATGCACTTGAAGCAACACACACAAAATGCTGGTGGAACGCAGCAGGCCAGGCAGCAACTATAGGGACAGGCAGCTGTCGACGTTTCGGGCCGAGACCCTTCGGCAGGACTAACGGAAAAAAGAGATAGTAAGAGATTTGAAAAGGGGAGGGGGAGACTCGAAATGATAGGAGAAGACAGGAGGAGAAGGGATGAAGCCTGGAGCTGGGAGATTGATTGGCAAAAGGGATACACAGCTGGAGAAGGGGGAGTATCATAGGACGGAAGGCCTTGGAAGAAGGAAAGAGGGAGGGGAGCACCAGAGGGAGATGGAGAGCAGGCAAGGAGTGATTGTGAGAGGGAAAGAGAAAAAAAGATGTGCTTGGTGGGATCTCGTTGGAGTTGGCAGAAGTTACAGAGAATTATATGTTGGACACAGAGGCTGGTGGGGGTGGTAGGTGAGGACAAGAGGAACCCTCTCTCTATTGGGGTGGCAGGAGGATGGGGTGATGGCAGATGTGCGTGAAATGGGAGAGATGCTTTTGAGGGCAGAGTTGATGGTGGACGAAGGGAAGCCCCTTTCTTTAAAAAGGGAAGACATCTCCTTCGTCCTGGAATGAAAGGCCTCATCCTGAGAGCAGATGCGGCGGAGACGGAGGAAATGAGAGAAGGGGATAGCATTTTTACAAGTAAAAGGGTGGGAAGACGAATCATGAGCTTATAGTAGACATCAGTAGATAAGCTGTCTCCAGAGATAGAGACAGAGAGATCAAGGAGGGGGAGGGAGGGAGCTGTCGGAAATGGACCAGGTAAATTTGAGGGCAGGTTGGAAGTTGGAGGCAAAGTTTACCAGCCTCCAGCCTCTGTGTCCAACATATAATTCTCCGTAACTTCCACCATCTCCAATGGGATCGCACCACCAAGCACATCTTTCCTTCCCCCCTTTTTCTGCTTTCCGCAGGGATTGCTCCCTACGCGACTCCCTTGTCCATTCGTCCCCCCCATCCCTTCCCACCAATCTCCCTCCTGGCACTTATCCTTGTAAGCAGAACAAGTGCCACACCTGCCCATACACTTCCTCCCTCACCATCATTCAGGGCCCCAGACAGTCCTTCCAGGTGAGGCGACACTTCACCTGTGAGTCGGCTGGTGTGGTATACTGCGTCCGGTGCTCCCGGTGCGGCCTTTTATATATCGGCGAGACCCGACACAGACTGGGAGACCGTTTCACTGAACACCTACGCTCGGTCCGCCAGAAAAACCAGGATCTCCCAGTGGCCACACATTTTAATTCCACGTCCCATTCCCATTCTGATGTGTCTATCCATAGCCGCCTCTGCTGTCAAGATGAAGCCACACTCAGGTTGGAGGAACAACATCTTATATTCTCTCTGGGTAGACTCCAACCTTGATGAACATCGCCCCTTCTTACCCCATCCCTAATTTTTAATTTTTATTTTTTTCCTCTCTTTCTCTCTCACAATAACTCCTTGCCTGCTCTCCATCTTTCTCTGGTGCTCCCCTCTCCCTTTCTTTCTTCCAAGACCTTCCGTCCTATGATACTCCCCTTTCTCTAGCCTTGTATCCCTTTTGCCAATCAACTTTCCAGCTCTAGGCTTCATCCCTCCCCCTCCTGTCTTCTCCTATCATTTCGGGTCTCCCCCTCCCCCTCCCACTTTCAAGTCTCTTACTATCTCTTTTTCCCGTTAGTCCTGACGAAGGGTCTCAACCCAAAACGTCGACTGTACTTCTCCCTATAGATGCTGCCTGGCCCGCTGCGTTCAGCATTTTGTGTGTGTGCGTTGTTTGAATTTCCAGCATCTGCAGATTTCCTCGTGTAACGCACTGGAATGCCGGTCATATTACTTGGCCCAGGGAGTTGGTTTACGGTGTTCATCACCGCTATCCCCACCCCGAGCGCGAACGCCGAGGACGCACTGTGGGAGCGCTTTATAGTAAAAGCAGCTCTCTGCAAAACGAGCAACCGGAGCATCTCTCGGCACGTGCAGGAGACCTCGCATGGTATTGATTGTTTTTATTGTGCCTCTTATCTGCTTATTTGTGTTTTTATGCCATATCGCGTCTAGAATAACAATCATTTTGTTCTTGTACTGAAGAATCGCAAACAATCCTGAATCTCTCCAAACCAACTTTTCCTTATCCACCTACTTACCCAAACATCTTTTAAGTGTTACTCTCCCTCTCAACCATATCCTCTAGCAGCTCACCCCAGCTTCCCAAACCCCTTTGTGTGCTAGTCACCTCTTGGGTCCTTTTAAAACTTGCCCCCCTCATCTTAAACCTATGCTCTGTAGCCTTGGACTCTTCAATCCTGGGGTTAAAAAAAAGACTGTGACCACTTTATGTAATCTGATAAACGTCTATAAACTTTGCTCTGGGGAAAACAGTCCCAGCTTAGCCAATCTCTTCTCAGTGGCAACCAGTCAGAATTCCATGTCCCTGTCTGCCCTGCTCATTCTGGTCCCTCGTAAACACAAGAGATTCTGCAGATGCTGGCAATCTTGAGCAACCCATAAATTGCTGGAGGAAATCTAACAGGTCAGGCGGCATCTATGGAGAGGAATAAACGGGCAGGATGTGCACAGGTGGTGAACGTGTGAAATTCATTGCCGCAGACGATGTTACGTGACCACAGTTTCGATTCCTGTGGGCGTCACGTGACATTAGTTTCGTTTACTAAGTGCGACTTATTCACGGTCTTGTTTTGCTGGAAGTTAGTAGTTTCGATTCTTGTGCACGTCACTTGATGACGTATACCGACGGTATGAAAAGAGAAACGCAGATTGCTGCAGGGCTTGTTCGTTAAGGAGTCGACGGAAAGAGAGAGAGAGAGAGAGAGACGGTGAAGATTGCAGACTTCAGGTTATTAGGGGACAGCTCATGATCGAGAGGGGTAAAGTCTAATGCTTACCCTGTAGCGATGTGCTACCTACAGAGCTAGAAACAACGACACGCAGTCGGTAAGTCGTTTCGAGACTAGTTTATTCAAACTTTGCGGCGCTGGCATTTAATCCCTAGCGCCCACCCTCTCCGGGCGGAAATGACGTTGGAGGTGCATTACCAAAGTCTCTCCCTGCACGTGGGCTATTTGTGAGCCGGTTCGCCTGCGCAGAAAGTGGGTCACCACATAACCCCCCCCCCCCCCCAGAACCGGCGATACAACCCCCAATATCCACAGTCTGGATCAGTCTCTGTTTGGGAGGTCTGCCTCTGCGCCGCGGTGCCTGAACCTCGACCGGCTGCGCCAAGTCCACATGGGCTGGTTTGAGTCGGTCCACTGTGAAAACTTCCTCTTTCTCCCCAATGTCCAGAATGTACGTGGACCCGTTGTTGTTGATCACCTTGAACGGCCCCTCGTACGGCCGCTGTAGCAGTGCCTGGTGTCCGCCCCTTCGTACAAACACAAACTTACAGTTCTGCAGATTTTTGGGTACATGGGTCGGGGTCCGTCCGTGCTGTGAAGTTGGTACGGGGGCCAGGTTGCCGAGCCTTTCGCATAGTCTGTCCAGGACTGCTGTGGGTTCTTCCTCTTGCCCCCTTGGGGCTGGTATGAACTCTCCTGGGATGGCCAGGGGCGCGCCGTACACCAACTCGGCCGACGAGGTGTGAAGATCCTCTTTGGGCGCTGTGCGAAGTCCAAGCAGGACCCAGAGAAGCTCATCCACCCAGTTAGGTCCTCTCAGGCGGGCCATGAGAGCCGACTTCAACTGACGGTGGAAGCGTTCCACTAGTCCGTTCAACTGTGGGTGGTAGGCAGTAGTGTGGTGTAGCTGCGTTCCCTACAGGCTTGCCACAGCCGACCACAGGCTGGAGGTGAACTGGGTGCCTCTGTCAGAGGTAATGTGGGCCGGTACCCTGAAACGTGCTACCCAGGTTGCAATCAACGCTCGGGAGCAGGAATCGGCAGATGTGTCGGTGAGCGGGACCGCCTCTGGCCACCTCGTGAACCGGTCTACCACTGTTAGGAGGTACCGCGCTCCTCGAGACACTGGTAGGGGGCCCATGATATCCACATGAATGTGGTCGAACCTCCGGTGGGTGGGTTCGAACTGCTGCGGCGGGGCTTTAGTGTGCCGCTGCACCTTGGCTGTTTGGCACTGCGCGCACGTTCTGGCCCATTCACTGACCTGCTTGCGAAGTCCGTGCCACGTGAACTTGCTGAAGACCAGCCGGACGGTTGTCCTGATAGATGGGTGTGCCAAACTGTGTATGGAGTTGAAAACTTGCCGCCTCCAGGTTGCCGGGACGATGGGGCGAGGTTGGCCGGTAACCACGTCGCACAAGAGGGTCCTCTCACCTGGGCCTACGAGAAAGTCTTGCAGCTGCAAACCCGAGACTGCGATCCTGTAGCTGGGCATCTTGTCGTCTGCCTGCTGCGCCTCTGCCAGTGCTGCATAGTCCACCCCCAGGGACAGGGCCTGGACAGCTGGTCTGGAGAGTGCGTCCGCCACGACGTTGTCCTTTCCCGAGACATGCTGGATGTCCATCATGTACTCGGAGATGTAGGACAGATGTCGCTGCTGGCGAGCCGACCAGGGATCGGACACCTTCGTGAACGCGAAGGTCAACGGTTTGTGGTCCGTGAACGCGGTGAACAGCCTGCCTTCTAAGAAGTACCTGAAATGCTGGATTGCCAGATACAGTGCCAACAGCTCCCGGTCGAAAGCACTGTACTTGAGTTCGGGTGGACGTAGGTGCTTGCTGAAGAATGCCAGGGGTTGCCAGCGCCCCTCGATGAGCTGCTCCAGCACCCCACCGACTGCTGTGTTGGATGCGTCCACCGTGAGGGCGGTCGGAACGTCCGTTCTGGGGTGCACAAGCATCGCGGCATCTGCCAAGGCTTCCTTGGCTTTAACGAAAGCGGCCGCGGCCTCCTCGTCCCAAGTAATGTCCTTGCCTTTACCCGACATCAGGGTGTACAAAGGGCGCATGATACAGGCTGCTGAGGGGAGGAAACGGTGGTAGAAGTTCACCATACCAACAAACTCCTGCAGGCCTTTGACCGTGTTGGGCCGGGCAAAGTGGCGGATCGCGTCTACCTGGCGGGCAGAGGTGTTGCCCCGTCTTTGGTAATCCTGTGGCCCAGGAAGTCGATGGTGTCGAGACCGAATTGGCATTTGGCCGGGTTGATCGTGAGGCCGAAATCACTCAGGCGGGAGTAGAGCTGGCAGAGGTGGGACAGATGCTCCTGCCGATTACTGCTGGCTATAAGGATGTCGTCCAAATAGATGAACGCAAAGTCCAGGTCGCGTCCCACCGCATCCATTAGCCGCTGGAATGTCTGTGCGGCATTCTTCAGGCCGAACGGCATTCAGAGGAACTCGAACAGGCTGAACGGGGTGATGAGTGCTGTTTTGGGGATGTCTTCAGGGTGTACTGGGATTTGATGATATCCCCGGACGAGGTCTACTTTGGAAAAGATTCTTGCCACGTGCAGGTTTGCTGCAAAGTCCTGTATGTGTGGCACGGGGTAGCAGTCTGGAGTTGTAGCCTCGTTCAGTCTGCGGTAGTCGCCGCATGGTCTCCAGCCCCCGGCTGCTTTGGGCACCATGTGCAGGGGGGAGGCCCATGGGCTGTCGGACCTCTGTACGATCCCCAATTCCTCCATCCTCTTGAACTCCTCCTTTGCCAGGCGGAGCTTTTCCGGGGGGAGCCTTTGTGTGCGGGCGTGGAGGGGTGGTCCCTGGGTCGGAATGTGGTGCTGTACCCCATGTCTGGGCATGGCTGCCGTGAACTGCTGTGCCAGAATCGATGGAAAGTCCGCCAGGATTCTGGTGAATTCGTTGTCCGACAGCGTGATGGAGACCAGGTGTGGGGCCGGCAACTTGGCTTCACCCAGGGAGAATGTCTGGAAAGTCTCGGCATGTACCAGTCTTTTCCCTTGCAAGTCGACCAGCAGGCTGTGAGCTCACAAGAAGTCCGCCCCCAGGAGTGGTTGGGCCACCGCGGTCAGTGTGAAGTCCCACGTGAACCGGCTGGCGCCGAACTGCAGCTGCACTGTGCGGGTGCCGTAGGTCCGTATCGTGCTGCCGTTTGCGGCCCTCAGGGTGGGTTCTGGCTCCCTGTTGCGGGTGTCGTACCCCGTCGGGGGCAAGACGCTGATTTCCGCTCCAGTGTCGACCAAGAAGCGGTGTCCCGACTGTTTGTCCCAGACGTACAAGATCCTGTCCTGGTGGCCAGCCGCCATAGTCATTAGCAGCAGCTGGCCCTGGCCCTTGCAGGGCGGGCGACAACGGCGGGCTTCTGTGCCCCACTGCTGGTGGTAGAAACACCACTGTTCACTGGCCTCCTCACTCCTGCCTCTGTGTTGTGTGCACCCCCCTGCTGGGCCTGGTCTGGTCTGCAGTTGGGCACGTGGCCTGGTAATCTGACCGACGGATGCCATGCTCTCCCTCTTGGCTTTCCACAGCACGTCTGCCCGGGCCGCCACCTTCCGGGGGTCACTGAAATCTGCGTCGGCCAGCAGCAAATGTATGTCCTCGGGCAGTTGCTCCAGGGACGCTTGCTCGAACATGAGGCAGGGCCTGCGTCCGTCAGCCAGAGCCAGCATCTCATTCATTAATCCTGATGGCGGCCTGTCTCCCAAACCGTCCAGGTGCAGCAGGCGGGCACCTCGCTCACGCCGTGAGAGGCCAAAGGTCCCAATGGGCAGTGCTTTGAACGCTTCATATTTGCCTTCTTCTGGGGGCGACTGTATGAAATCCGTAACCTGGACGGCCGTCTCCTGGTCAAGGGCGCTCACCACGTGGTAGTAGCGTGTGGAATCAGAGGATATCTGTCGAATCTGGAACTGGGCTTCTGCTTGGCTAAACCACACGCATGGTCGCAGCGTCCAGAAAGTCGGCAGTCTTAGTGAAACTGTGTGAACAGATGAAGAGTCGGCCATCTTTGGTCCAAATCCCATTCTGGACTGTCGGGGTCACCAATGTAGCGATGTACTACATACAGAGCTAGAGACAACGACACGCAGTCGGTAAGTCATTTCGAGATTAGTTTATTCCAACTTCGCAGCGCTGGCATTTAATCCCTAGTTCCTGCCCTCTCCGGGCGGAAATGACATCAGAGGTGCTTTACCAAAGTCTCTCCCTACGCGTGGGCGACTTGTGAGCTGGTTCGCCTGTGCAGAAAGTGGGTCGCCACAACCCATTAGCCCAAAGGATTGGGTTAATCAGCGGCACACTGTGCATTGTGGAGACGTGTCTGTCCTTCGTATGATCCATGTGTGTAGATCTCATGACAGTCACTTTGTGAAATCTCTCTTCGTGGACTTTGGAACAGTATTCCTCGGCTGGGATCTTCGGTAACCGTTTCTTCGTTTGCTAGCCGTGGAGTCTTTGGAATTTGTCGAGATCACCTCGTCGCTGCACTCTGAATCCACAAGTCTCTCCTCTCATAGAAACATAGAAAATAGGTGCAGGAGTAGGCCATTCGGTCCTTCGAGCCTGCACCGCCATTCAGTATGATCATGGCTGATCATTCCAACTCAGAACCCTGAACCTGCTTTCTCTCCATACCCCCGATCCCTTTAGCCACAAGGGCCATATCTAACTTCCTCTTAAATATAGCCAATGAACCGGCCTCAACTGTTTCCTGTGGCAGAGAATTCCACAGATTCACCACTCTCTGTGTGAAGAAGTTTTTCCTCATCTCGATCCTAAAAGACTTCCCCTTTATCCTTAAACTGTGACCCCTCGTTCTGGACTTCCTCAGCATCGGAAACAATCTTCCTGCATCTAGCCTGTCCAATTCCTTTAGAATTTTATACGTTTCAATAAGATCCCCCCTCAATCTTCTAAATTCCAGTGAGTATAAGCCTAGTCGATCCAGTCTTTCTTCATATGAAAGTCCTGCCATCCGAGGAATCAATCTGGTGAACCTTCTCTGTACTCCCTCTATGGCAAGAATGTCTTTCCTCAGATTAGGGGGCCAAAACTGCACACAATACTCTAGGTGCAGTCTCACTAAGGCCTTGTACAACTGCAGTAGAACCTCCCTGCTCCTGTACTCAAATCCTTTTGCTATGAATGCCTGTATCCAGAGATACCGGCCACGTGACAGATGCACTGCCACCTGGCTGGTCGGAGGACACACCACATGCCAATCAATATTTGGTCCCTCCCAACTAATCAATGCACACCTAAATTATTGGTCACCTTAATTGGATTATCTCGCCCAGCCCCATGCTTTAAAAGGTGAGACTTGGCCTTGGCTAGCCCTCTCTTACAGACCACCACATTGAAGGTAAGTGCATTGATTTATGTTTGGGAAGGTCTATCGTTTGTCCTGGTAAGGGAGCCGCAGCTATCCAAGGTCAAGGGGGATAGCTGTTGTAGTGCTTTTCCCTTGTTCTTTGTTTGTGTAACCATACCCTGTCCCCACACCGCTTCCTGTGTATTGTAGTTGCTTGTGTTGACCCGACTTCCCCTTGTAAATAAATTCCTTATTATTAAAACTGTGTGTGTCCAGGCCTGTACTGTTGAGACTCAAAGAACCAGTTATTTTCCATCACAACAATGCCAACATACCATTTGCCTTTTTCACCACCTGCTGTACCTGCATGCCCACCTTCAATGACTGGTGTACAATGACACCCAGGTCTCGTTGCACCTCCCCTTTTCCTAATCGACCACCATTCAGATAATAATCTGTTTTCCTGTTCTTGCAACCAAAGTGGATAACCTCACATTTATCCACATTAAATTGCATCTGCCATGAATTTGCCCACTCACCTAACCTATCCAAGTCACCCTGCATCCTCTTAGCATCCTCCTCTCAGCTAACACCGCCGCCCAGCTTTGTGTCATCTGCAAACTTGGAGATTCTGCATTTAATTCCCTCATCTAAATCATTAATATATATTGTAAACAACTGGGGTCCCAGCACTGAGCCTTGCGGTACCCCACTAGTTACTGCCTGCCATTCTGAAGAGGTCCCGTTTACTCCCACTCTTTGCTTCCTGTCTGCCAACCAATTCTCTATCCACATCAATACCATACCCCCAATACCGTGTGCTTTAAGTTTGCACACTAATCTCCTGTGTGGGACCTTGTCAAAAGCCTTTTGAAAATCTAAATATACCACATCCACTGACTCTCCCCTATCCACTCTACTAGTTACATCTTCAAAAAATTCTATAAGATTCGTCAGACATGATTTTCCTTTCACAAATCCATGCTGACTTTGTCCGATGATTTCACCTCTTTCCAAATGTGCTGTCATCACATCTTTGATAACCGACTCTAGCATTTTCCCCACCACCGATGTCAGACTAACCGGTCTATAATTCCCTGGTTTCTCTCTCCCTCCTTTTTTAAAAAGTGGGGTTACATTAGCCACCCTCCAATCCTCAGGAACTAATCCAGAATCTAAGGAGTTTTGAAAAATTATCACTAATGCATCCACTATTTCTTGGGCTACTTCCTTAAGCACTCTGGGATGCAGACCATCTGGCCCTGGGGATTTATCTGCCTTTAATCCCTTCAATTTACCTAACACCACTTCCCTACTAACATGTATTTCCCTCAGTTCCTCCATCTCACTAGACCCTCGGTCCCTTACTATTTCCGGAAGATTATTTATGTCCTCCTTAGTGAAGACAGAGCCAAAGTAGTTATTCAATTGGTCTGCCATGTCTTTGTTTCTTATGATCAATTCACCTGTTTCTGACTGTAAAGGACCTACATTTGTCTTGACCAATCTTTTTCTTTTCACGTATCTATAAAAGCTTTTATAGTCAGTTTTTATGTTCCCTGCCAGCTTTCTCTCATAATCTTTTTTCCCTTCCCTAATTAAGCCCTCTGTCCTCCTTTGCTGGTCTCTGAATTTCTCCCAGTCCTCAGGTGTGCCGCTTTTTTTTGCTAATTTATATGTTTCTTCTTTGGACTTGATAGTATCCCTAATTTCCCTTGTCAGCCACAGGTACACTACCTTCCCTGGTTTATCCTTTTGCCAAACTGGGATGAACAATTGTTGTAGTTCATCCATGCGATCTTTAAATGCTTGCCATTGCATATCCACCGTCAACCCTTTAAGTATCATTTGCCAGTCTATCTTAGCTAATTCACGTCATACCTTCAAAGTTACCCTTCTTTAAGTTCAGAACCTTTGTTTCTGATTTAACTATGTCACTCTCCATCTTAATGAATTCCACCGTATTATGGTCACTCTTACCCAAGGGGCCTCGCACGACAAGATTGCTAACTAACCCTTCCTCATTGCTCAATACCCAATCTAGAATGACCTGCTCTCTAGTTGGTTCCTCGACATGTTGGTTCAGAAAACCATCCTGCATACATTCCAAGAAATCCTCTTCCTCAGCACCCTTACCAATTTGAAATCCTCTTCCTCAGCACCCTTACCCCTATTTCGTGAATTACTGGGGCTCTCTGAATGCCACTTTACGACTGTGCTTGAGTAAGATTTGTTAAGAACGGGTTCTAATTGACTGGAAGGGAGCTATAGAAGCATAACACTGTTAACTTCCATTTAAGAAAGTAGTTTATTTAATTTTCTATGTTTTTGAATAGATGATAATAAATATAGTGGTTTTAATATTAAAACCCGGCTCAATTTGTCATCATCTCTTGCTGCTGGTATGTTACAAAATCGTAACAAGGCCAAGTATTGGGTGCATTTAAAACAGAGGTTGATTGGTTCTTGATTAGTAAGGGCGTCGAAGGTCACGGGGGAATGGGGCTGAGAGGGAAAATAAATCAGCTGTGACTGAATAGGCTGAATGGTCTAATTCTGCTCCTTTGCCAAGACCCCTCTGTGTGGGAGTCTGGGTGGGGGTGGAGTTGATGGAAGTGTGGGATCAGAGTGGATTAGTGTTTGATGGTAACTGGACGAGAAAGGATGGAGTCCTGTTTCTTTGCTGTATTTCTGTATGACACAGTGTAGGAGGTACTGTCTCCTGTGAGATGTAATTCTGACCTTGTAAGTGGATGTAATTGGCCTTCTAGTTTTTCTTGGCAATAGCTGTGTCTTGTTGCTCCCCTCAGTCACCGAGCTATCTAATCGTTATTGTGTGGTGTTTGTGTGACTTTGTAGATTATTGTTGGCGGTGTTTCTTACAGCGCAAGAAAGAATTGTGATGGCTTTTATAGGCATGTTTGTAACAGCATGGTGGAGAATGATGCAGCAGGGAAACAGGCCCTTCAGCCCATCAAGTCTGTGCCAGCCTTGAAGCACTCGTGCTGACCCTATTCCCACTTCAACCCCACCTTTTATTCTCTCCACATTCCTGTCAACTCCCCCTAGACTAGGGGTTCTCAACCTGGGGTACGTTGACAATAAGTTTACCTTTGAACTTTGAATTGGTGACCTGCAATCACTGATGAATCTACCAACCTGCCTATGTACTTTTTGGGAGTGGGAGCCAACCAGAGCACCCAGGGGAAACTCATGAGAGGGATAGTACATCAGCCACGATCAAGTGGCAGAGCAGACACGATGGGCTGAATGGCCTAATTTGCTCCTCTGTCCTATGGTCTCCTGTGGTCACTGGGCGAATGTGTGGACTCCACACTGACTGCACTGAAGATTGGAATTGAACCCGGGTTGCTGGAGTCGTGAACAGCAGATCACTGGGTGATGTGAGGTTGTAAAGAAACACATAATCTACTGGAGGAACTCCACATCATTAGGAACAAGAAGAATTTCTTTTTATTCATTTTGATTCAGAGATAGAGCACGGTAGCTTGCCGTTCTGGCTGAATGAGCCTGTGACACCCAATTGCACCCAGATGCAACTATTAAATAGATATGCACATGCTAATATGCATATGAAACCCCACTGGCTTCCTTGCCTGCGTAAATCTAGGGAATACACACTCTGGTGCCGCCAAACCCGTGAGATTGAGACGCCTCTCCCACTCCAAACCCTGGTTTGTGTGGATGCTGAGTAATTTGCTTCCCTGTTACAAGTCATTGTCAAGAAATAACAGACAGCACACTGCGTACGATTAAAGGGATTATAACTAAATTTTAACTGAACGGTTAGTAAACAAAAGAAAGAAAAGAGCAGAAAGGGCCCATTATAATTAAACAGTCAAATGTGCACAAGTTGGAGCTCATCTCTTCCAAAAGTAATATTCACCGATCCTCAGTCTACTGTGGCAACTTGCTCCATTGAATCACGGTCCCCCACCGGGTCGAATCCTACGACCGGTTCTCTTCCTCTTCCGCCGAACAGAGGACCCCAGCTCACACCGGCACCAGGCACACTACACCAAATACCCGCTCCCCTGATTGGATGGCTCACATTCCCAAGCCCCCGTTATCTCTTACCATAACCCAAACACTGCTTCTGCAGAAAGACCATTACTTTAGCAGTGAAACCATTCCCGTGTGTGTGTGTCTCTCCCCCTCTCCCCTGTATTCACAAACACAAGGAAGTCTGCAGATGTTGGAAATTCAAACAACACACACAAAATGCTGGTGGAACATAGCAGGCCAGGCAGCATCTATGGGAAGAAGTCCAGTCGACGTTTCAGGCCGAGACCCTTCGTCAGGACACGTACACTTTAATTCACGCTATTTTTTCACTGTTATGTATTGTCATGTACTGCTGCCACAAAGTCAACAAACTTTACAGCATATACCGGTGATACTAATTCTAATTCTGAAGTGGACCTTTGATTTATGAAAATCTGTAAGAGTCTTTAGAGACATTTGAAATCTCAAAGTCCTAACGAGGTAGACCCACTGGTGTGTGCTGCCTTCATGACTGTATCAGTGATTACATGATGAATGAGTGGGAAGGTCCCCTCACCTCTTCCCTGAGTCTGATGGGAGAGGACAGAAGGCATTGACTATGAATGTAAAAGAATCAAAAGGCTCCGCCAGAAAAAAGTGGGGTCTCCCGGTGGCCATCCATTTCAACTCTACTTCCCATTCCCATTCCGGCGCGTCAGTCCATGACCTCCTCTGCTGCCGTGACGAGGCCACACTCGGGTTGGAGGGGGCAACACTTTATGTTCTTTCAGGGGTAGCTTCCAACCCGATGGCATGAACTTTGATTTCTCATACTTCCAGTAATTTCCCTTCTCCCCTCCACCATTCCCTGTTCCTGCTTCCCTCTCTCACCTTTCTTCCATGGTTTTCTGTCCTCTCCCATCAGACTCCCCCTTCTCCCCTCCACCATTCCCTATTCCTGCTTCCCTCTCTCACCTTTCTTCCATGGTTTTCTGTCCTCTCCCATCAGACTCCCCCTTCTCCCCTCCACCATTCCCTATTCCTGCTTCCCTCTCTCACCTTTCTTCCATGGTTTTCTGTCCTCTCCCATCAGACTCCCCCTTCTCCAGCCCTTTATCTCTCATCAGTCAGCTTCCCAGCTCCTTACTTCACCCTCTCTCCCCCCCCCCAGTTTCACCGATCACCTACTACCGTGCACTTCTTCCTCCCCTACCCCCCCACCTTCTTAATCTGACTTCTGCCCTTCCTTTCCAGTCCTGACGAAGGGTCTCGGCTCGAAATGTCAGCTGTTTATTCACTTCCATAGACGCTGCCTGAACTGCTGAAATCCTCCAGCATTTTGTGTTTTGCATTGAATGGTCCAATTTTGTAAATCATGAATTAAGTTTACTTTGTTAAAAAGATGATTCGGAGCACAGGGGCACCAGGATAGTGGTTAATGTGACACTCGCAGGCTTCAGAATTCAACTCCAGTGCCTTCTGTAAGGAGATTACACCGCTGGCGTTTAGGACAGCAATGAAAGTCCTTCATCTCTGTGGAGAAGGATTCTTCGTTGCTGTTTCCATAACAATTTTCTTTTGGCCAGTCAGGGTTGTTAGCCCCTGGGCTGAACCCACTGGACTTGGGGGACTGGTGGACCTCAAGCCTCTGACCTGTTCGGCAAGGATGACCGTACCGAGAGCCAAAGCAGATGACCCTGACTCCGGTCAACATCACTCTCAGCGGAGGTCATTGAGGCTCACAAGCCTCCAAACCCTACGGCAAGCTTGTGTTCCTCTTAGTAGTTTAACTGGTGGTTGTAAATCATCCTGTGGTTAGGCTAGGAGTTAAGTCGGTGGGCTGCTGTGTGGCACGGCATACTGTGCTGTGCCTCTAAGTAAACTGAAGGTTATGATACACAGGCCTGCAGGTGGAAGCCACGGTTGCCTGGGCGACTGTTGCAAACATATTTACTGCCAGTTGAGGAGAGGGGCCTTGAAGATGGATAACGAAAACAAGATAAGGAACAACCACCAGATGTCTGCGAACCATAAAAACACTAAATGCTGGAGGAACTCAGCAGATCAGGCAGCTCCTATGGAGACGAGTGAAGAGCTGGTGTTTTGGGCCACGACCCTTCATCAGGGCTGGAAAGGAATGGGGGGGGGGGGAAGTACAGGGGACACATTTCTCTGAATGTTTTGATCTATATGTGACAAATGAAGGTAATCTTTAATCCATGTTCCAGTGCAAATGTTTTTTTTAAATATACACTGTGTACTGCTTCTGCAAGACAACAAAATTCACATCTTTGGGATATGGGATGAAACCCAGTCACGGGGACTCCTCGACCAACTGGAGATTAGGATCTCACACAGTCTTTACTGGCTGTAGCCCTGCAGGTCAGAGAGCATCTATCAGAATCAGAATCTCTTTATTGCCAGTGGGCGAAACATACCAGAAACGATTGTGGTCTGGTGCCAAACATAACACAGGACGATACCAATACAGACAACACAACGTGGCAACAGCAATTTACAAGACAATACAGCCAGGAGCAATCAACGATTAGCAGAACGGTCTCATGTGCAAACGTCGATAATCAGACGTAAATAAAGGTGAACGTACGAGAGCGAGGCCTCCGTCGGTCAGAGT
This sequence comes from Hemitrygon akajei, assembly GCF_048418815.1. NCBI lineage: Eukaryota > Metazoa > Chordata > Chondrichthyes > Myliobatiformes > Dasyatidae > Hemitrygon > Hemitrygon akajei. The sequence goes on along the minus strand of NC_133150.1, from coordinate 44,686,594 downwards.
TGACCATGGATGTTGTGTCCCGGCTGGTCCTGGCTGTCTAGGTACGTAAGCCAGGGCAGAACGATACAGAGAGCAGGCTGTTGCCCGTGTAGCCTGCTCCCCCTCTCCACGTATCTGATGAACCCAGAGGAACGGCAGAGACCGCAGCGTCGCAGGAGAATGCAGCTGAGAGGGTCAGTGGATTGAATGGCGGAGCAGACTGAGTGGCTGAATGGTCTAATTCTGCTCCTGTGCCTCGTGGCCTCTCAAGTTCCTTTGCTCCAGGTAGATCAGTTCTAACACTCAACCAGTGCATATGAGAAAATATTTGTAAATGGCCTTTGGCAAAGCAGATGGTTTATCAACAGGAACATGAGTTTGTGGAAAATCTGAACTGAAGGGCCACTTGCTTTGATGCTGGCTTTAGAGTGGATCTGGGATTAGTGAGCAGTGTGGGTGTGAAGAGGATGGTGGGAAGAAGTTCTTTGCGTAATGAAGCTTAGATGGTTGTCAGAGCAAAGGATTCAGAGTCAGATTTATCAGTACTGAGTTATGATGTGAAATTCAGTGCTTCAAACAGCTCTTCTGGTTGAGGCAACACTTCACCTGCGAACCTGCTGGGGCTGGCTGCTGTATCCCCTGCCCCGATGCGACCTCCTGTACACTGCTGAGACCCATCGTAAATTGGGGGCCGCTTCGTTGAGCACCTCTGCTCCATCCACCAAAAGCAGAGCTTCCTGATGGCCAATCATTTTAATTCTGATTCCCATTCCCATTCCAACATGTTGGGCCATGGCCTCCTCTTTTTCAAGTATATAAAGAGTAAAAGACAGGTGAGAGTAGATATAGGACCGATAGAAAATGATGCTGGAGAAATTGTAATGGGAGATATGGAGATGGCGGAGGAACTGAATGAGTATTTTGCATCAGTCTTCACTGAGGAAGACATCAGCAGTATAATGGACAATCAAGGGTGTCAGGGAAGAGAAGTGTGCGCAGTCATGATTACGACAGAGAAAATACTCAGGAAGCTGAATAGTCTAAGGGTAGATAAATCTCTCGGAATGCACCCTTGTGTTCTGAAGGAAGCAGCTGTGGAGATTGCGGAGGCATTAGCAATGATCTTTCAAAAGTCAATAGATTCTGGCATGGTTCGGGAGAACTGGAAGATTGCAAATGTCACTCTGTTATTTAAGAAGGGGGCAAGGAAGCAAAAAGGAAATTATAAACCTGTTAGCTTGTCATCGGTGGTTGGGAAGTTGTTGGAGTCGATTGTCAAGGATGAGGTTACGGAGTACTTGGAGGCATATGACAAGAATATATGGGTGGTGAATCTGTGGAATGTGTTGCCACGGGCGGCAGTGGAGACCAAGTCATTGGGTGTATTTAAGGCAGAGATAGATAGGTATCTGAGTAGCCAGGGCATCAAAGGTTATGGTGAGAAGGCGGGGGAGTGGGACTAAATGGGAGAATGGATCAGCTCATGATAAAATGGAGGAGCAGACTCGATGGGCTGAATGGCCGACTTCTGCTCCTTTGTCTTGCGTCTTATGGTCTCTTGTGCCAAGATGAGGCCGTCCTCAGGGTGGAGGAGCTACACTTTGTCTTAACGTCTGGGTAGCCACCAGCCTGATCCATGAATATTGATTTCTCCTTCCGGTTAAAAACATTTTCCCTCCCCCTCCCCCTTCTATTCCCCACTGCATTGATTGGTCTTATCGCAATCAATAACGACGTGGCCTACAGGGAAGGGATCATCTCTCTGACACAATTGGTGTCAAGAAAACAACCTCTCCCTCAATGTCGCGAAAACAAAGGAGCTGGTTGTGGACTACAGGAGGAATGGAGACAGACTAGCCCCTATTGACATCAATAGATCTGGGGTTGAGAGGGTAAACAGCTTCAAGTTCCTCGGCATCCACATCACCGAGGACCTCACATGGTCTGTACACACCAGATGTGTGGTGAAAAAGGCACAACAGCACCTCTTCAACCTCAGATGGTTGAGGAAGTTTGGTGTGGGCCATCAAATCCTAAGAACTTTCTAAGGGGCACAGTTGGGAGCATACTGTCTGGTATGGGAACTGTACCTCCCTCAATTGCAGGACTCTGCAGAGAGTGGTGCGGACAGCCCAGCACATCTGTAGATGTGAACTTCCCATGATTCAGGACAGGTGTGTTTAAAAAAAAAAGGCCCTTAGGATCATTGGGGGCCCAAGTCACCCCAACCACAATCTATTCCAGCTGCTATCATCCGGGAAGCAGTACCGCAGCATAAAAGCCAGGACCAACAGGCTCCGGGGACAGCTTCTTCCACCAGGTCATCAGACTGATGAACTCACACTGATTTGAGTGTACTCTATGTTACATTGACTGTTCTATTTATTATAAATTATTATAAATTACTATGATTGCAGATTGCACATTTAGATGGAGACATAGCATAAAGATTTTTACTCCATGTATGTAAAGGATGAAATAAAGTTAATTCAATTCAAAACTCTGGCCTCTTACCACTTCTCATCTGCCAACCGCCTCCTCCTTCCCTTTCCCCTGTGGTAAGCTCTCTCCAGCTCTTTACTTTTCCGACCCTCCTGGCTTCACCTGTCACCCTCTACCTTGTCCTCCTTCCCCCTCCTCCTACACCTTTTTATTCCGATGTCTTTCCCCCTTCCAGTCCTGAGGAAAGGTCCTGGCCCGAAACGTTCACTGTTTATTCATTTCCTTAGACGCTGCCTGACCTGCTGAGTTTTTCCTCCGGTTGTGTGTGTGTGAATGTGAAATTCGTCGTTTTACAGCAGCAGTACAGAGCAAAGGCATAAAAATACCACAAATCAAATGAATAAATAATACGAATAAGACATATAGTGACATTGTGTTCAAAGTTCGAAGTGAATTGACTATCACAGTACATATACGTAAGTCACTCTGCGATTCGTTTCCTTGTGGGGCATACTCAATAAATCCATAATGGAATAATAACCGGAATAGAATCAGTGGAAGACAGCAGCAATGTTTATGGGGTCGTGGACCATGCAAAAATCTGATGGCAGATGGATCGGAGGTATAGATTGATTGGACAGCCAGAGACTTGCTCTCAGGGTGGAAATGGCTAACACAAGGGGGCATCATTTTTAAGGTGATTAGAGGAACGTATGGGGGGGGTGGTGTCAGATGCAAGTTGTTTTTTTTAGACAGAATGGTGGGTGTGTGGAATGTGCTGCCAGGACTGGTGGCAAAGGGAGGTACATTGGGGAGTTTTAAGAAACGCTTCCTTCGGTAGGCAGGAGTTGGAGGGTGCCACAGAAGCGGTTAGTGTGACACTATTACAGCTCGGCATTCCGGATTTCAGAGTTCGATTCTGGCGCCGATCCGTAAGGAGTCTCTGTACCTCCTCCCTGTGGAGTGCTTTGGTTTCCCCCTGGTGCTCTGGTTTCCTCCCACAGTCCAAAGGCGCATTGGGTAGGTTAATTGGTCGGGGTAAATTGTCCTGAGATTAGGTAACGGTTAATCAGGTTTGTCGAGGCTTGCTGGGGTGGCTTGGCTCGAAGGGGCAGAAGGGCCGACTCTGTGCTGTGTAGCGAAATAAATGAAGTAAAAAATGAGGGCTTTGCGGGAGGGATAGGTTAGATTGATCTTCGAGTAGGTTATAAAGTCGGCACCACGTTGTGGGCTGAAGGGCCTGTAACTGTGCTGCCTGTTCTCTAAGCTGTTCCTGAATTGTGTGTTGGCCTTCAGGCTCCTGTACCTCCCTCCCGGAAGTAGTAATGGGAAGAGAACATGTCCAGGATGCTGAGGGCCCTCAGTGATAGACACTCTATATGTTGCTGCCTTGATGTCCTCTTCAGGATGTCCTAAATGCTGGGAAGGGTGGAGCATCCACCCCCACCCCATGAATCTCTGGCCCATGACTGCCGAAGGTGGAGAAGGAGCATTTGGAATGGTATTTAGAACTTTGGGTCCATGTGTCAGGAGCACAGAGGTGCAGGCTACCTTTCAAACCATCCCCACCCCACAACCCTCCTGTTCCATCCAGGGCAGAGCCTGCAGGTCCCACGACATTCTCATCGGCCTCCTGAGGATGGAATGGGCAGACACTGAATCCCCGGGACACTCTGACAAGTCGGCTCCCTCCCTTTTCCTGTCTCTTCTGCACTCTACTTCCTGCAGCCCCTCAACCTTTGCAAGGGTTTTCCCTCTGTGTTCCTTTTCGGGCCCAGGGTCGCAGCACAGGATGCCTGTGTCCCTCCACAGATGCCGCCTGACGCACTGAGTCCCTCCAGGCTCCCGTGTGTCAGTGGTCAAACTGCCGAGTGTGATAATTGTCGGTGTACGGTCAGTGCAGCTGAAAGTTAGAACTGGGTGAGCAACTGTAATGGAACAGGACTGGCCCTTTGGCCTGCAGACAGCTGAAAGAACGCGGAACACCACACGCCAGTACAGGCCCTTCGGCCCATCACCTTTTAACCTACATCAAGATCAATCTAACCCTCCTTTCCCGCGTAGCCTTCCGATTCCCTATCATCCATGTGCCTGTCTAAGGAGTCCCTTAAATGTCCCAAATGTACCTGCCTTTACTGCCTCTCCTGGCAGGGAGTTCAGCACACTCGCCACTCTCTGTGGAAATAATCTCCCTGACACTGCTAGAACTGGAGGTCATGGGTTAAGGGTGAAAGGTGAAATGTGTAAAGGGGAACACGAGGAGGAGCTTCTTGCCTGGGTGGTTGGTGGGAGTGTGGAACGAGCTGTCAGGACAAGTGGTGGATGCGGGGGTCGAATCCAACGTTTGAGAGAAATTTGGATAGGTGCATGGATGGTAGGGCTGTGGTTCGGGTGCAGGTCAATGGGAGTAGGCAGGTTTAATGGTTTGGGACAGACTAGATGGACTGAAGGGCCTGTATCCAAGCTGTAGTGGTCTATATATCTACCTCACCACCCCCCCCACCACTTCCTCCAATCACCTAAAAGAAATATCCCCTTGTATTTGTCATTGCTGCACTGGGGGAGAAAGACGTTGGCTCTCCACCCTATCGATGCCTCGAAGCACCTCTTTCCAGTCAACTCTCATCCTACTTCACTGCAAAGAGATGAGCCCTCATCAGTCCAATCTCCCGAGCATTGAAAGGCCTAGACAGAATGGATGTGGAGAGAATGTTTCCCATATTGGGGGAGTCTAGGAAACAAAGAGGGCACAGCCTCAGAATAGAAGGATGCCCACTTAGAACAGAGATTAGGAGGAATTTCTTTAGCCAGAGGATGGTGAATCAATGGCCACAAACAGCTGTGGAAGCCAAGTCACTGGGTATATTTAAAGCGGAGGTTGAAAAGTTCTTGATTAGTAAGGGCGTCAAAGGTTACGGGCAGAAAGCATTGGGGTTTGAGGTTCTTGACGGTGTAACTCTGCACAAATACTGCGACACGTGTAAAGTGGTCTGTTTGTGGTCTTGGGTGTAGGTCCGTTGGAAAGAGATGGACGTGGACCCCAGGAGATTCCTTCAGAGTAAGCCAGGAGGATGTGCCCTGCCTCTGAACATTCCCTTTGAGAATCAGAATCAGAGGGAAATGTTTGAGCTCAACCCTCGACGTAGAGCCAGGGCTGAAAACGGTAGCACGGAGCATGGGAGGGAAACGGAGCGGGATTCTGCTCGAACAGCACACTCCGCTGTGAGTGAGATGGTGAGTATTGTGAACCAGAGGAAGGTCTCTGGGGAAGGCTGAGGAACATCTGTCCTGAAGGGCCCCCATCATCAGGAAGGAGGTACAGGAGCCTGAAGGCACATACTCAATGATTCAGGAACAGCTTCTTCACCTCTGCCATCCAATTTCTGAATGGACAATGAACCCACGAACACCACCTCATTTAAAAAAAAATACTTTTCTCTTTTTGCACTACTTATTTAATTTAACAGACTATAATTCACAGTTTTTAGATTATTATGTATTGCTTTGTACTGCTGCTACGTAACAACAAATTTCACGACTTACGCTGGTGATTGTGACTCTTGATTCAGAATACAGGTCCTCATTGTAAATGATTGGGAAGTTGGAGGGTTTCAGTAGGCTGAGAGCTTCCTTTGTTCCCGTGTGTTTGCTGCGATTCAGCTTATTGTCAAGCTTAGGAGCTATCTGACAGGTTCCCTAGGATTTTAAAAAATGGCTATGTAATTTTAATTCCAAAATCAGATAGACTCACAGGGCACACTCTTCAGCACACGTAGTTTGTGTCGAACTGCAGTTCTCATCCAATTGCACCCTGACCGTAGTCTCCATACACCTCTCGTCCGCGTGCCAGTCCAAGCTCCTCTAGTGCAATTAAACTCTCATCTACTGGTACTGCTAGCAGCTCGTTCCATGCTCGCACCTCCTTTGGAATGAATGGCTTCCCCTTAAATATCTGACCTATCACCCTATAAACCTATGACCTCTGGTTCTAGTCTCACCCTGCTGAGCCGGAAAGGCCAGAATCAGACAGGGTGAGCCGGTAATCCGCGGCAGCAGTACAGTGCCACATGTAGAGAAATTACAATGAGAAATCTTCACAAAATAAATAAGTAGTGAAAAGAGAGAGAGTAAAATAATAAGAATATCCATGGGCTGTTGAGAAATCTGATGGTGGAGGGGAAGAAGCTGTTCCTAAAACGTGTGTTCTGGCTTCTATACTTCTTCCCTAATGACCAATGGGAAGAGGGCATGTCCTGGGTGATGGGGGTCCTTAATGATGGCTGATTTTGAGGCTTTGCCTTTAGAAGATGCCGTCGATGCTGGGGGAAGCTAGTGTCCATGACGGAACTGAACGAGTTTGCAACTCTCTGCAGCTCTTTCCAATCCTGTGCAGTTCCCCCCACCCACAACAGAGGGTGATGCAGCCAGTTAGAATGCTGTCCAGGGTACTCCTGTAGAGATTTCCTAGAGTCTTTGGTGACATACCAAATCTCCTCCAAGTTCCAATGAAATATAACCACTGGCGTGCTTTCTTTGTAGTTCAAAGTAAATTTATTATCAATGTACATATATGTCACCAAAATACAACCCTGAGATTCGTCTTGTGGGCATACTCTCAATAAATTCATAATAGAGCACCAACTTGGGTGTTCAACCAATGTGCAAAAGACAACACACCCTGCAAATACAAAACGAAATAATAATAATAATAAATAGGTAAATAAATAAGCTGTAAATAATGAGAACATGAGATGAAGAGTCCTTGAACAGTTGAGTTCATTGACAATAGACAATAGGTGCAGGGGTAGGCCATTTGGCCCCTCGAGCCAGCACCACCATTCAATGTGATCACGGCTGATCATCCACAGTCAGTACCCTGTTCCTGCCTTCTCCCCATATGCCTTGACTCTGCTATCTTTAAGAGCTCTATCTAACTCTCTCTTGATAGCATCCAGAGAATTGGCCTCCACTGCCTCCTGAGGCAGAGCATTTGTCGTGGTTTCTCGTGCCCCACAAATGACCAGGAGACGCAGAAGATTCTTCAAGAAGTATTAAACTTTAATTTGCAAATCAAAGCTGAGACAGTCATTGAGCTAGTCGCTGATTGCCCACCGATCCTTGTACATAGCATTTTTTATAGCAATCTCCTGGTTTAGTTGCATTAGCATATCCAATCAGTCTACAGTTGTGTATCACAAGTACATCCGCCACTATTGTTTCTACCCATTGACTTAATCATGTTCTAATCTACATCTCTTAGCCACCTCTCATTAACACACCATTATAATCTACAAACACGAGGAAATCTGCAGATGCTGGAAATTCAAACAACACACACACAAAATGCTGGTGGAACACAGCAGGCCAGGCAGCATCTATAGGGAGAAGCGCTGTCGATGTTTCGGGCCGAGACCCTTCGTCAGGACTAACCGAAAGGAAAGATAGTAAGAGATTTGAAAGTAGAGGGGGGAGGGGGAAATGCAAAATGATAGAAGACCGGAGGGGGTGGGATGAAGCTAAGAGCTGGAAAGGTGATTGGCGAAAGTGATACAGAGCTGGAGAAGGGAAAGGATCATGGGATGGGAGGCCTCAGGAGAAAGAAAGGGGGGGGGGGTGGAAGCACCAGAGGGAGATGGAGAACAGGCAAACAACTAAATATGTCAGGGATGGGGTAAGAAGGGGAGGAGGGGCATTAACGGAAGTTAGAGAAGTCAATGTTCATGCCATCAGGTTGGAGGCTACCCAGCCGGTATATAAGGTGTTGTTCCTCCAACCTGAGTTTGGATTCATTTTGACAATAGAGGAGGCCATGGATAGACATATCAGAATGGGAATGGGACGTGGAATTAAAATGTGTGGCCACTGGGAGATCCTGCTTTTTCTGGCAGACCGAGCGTAGGTGTTCAGTGAAACGGTCTCCCAGTCTGCGTCGGGTCTCGCCAATATATAAAAGGCCACACCAGGAGCACCGGACGCAGTATACCACACCAGCTGACTCACAGGTGAAGTGTCGCCTCACCTGGAAGAACAAGTGCTTCACCTGCCCCTACACTTCCTCCCTCACCACCATTCAGGGCCCCAGACAGACAGAGAGAGAAGAGCACCCCTGTGGCTGTTCCCATCAACAATAAGTATCCCGTTTTGGATACTGTTGGTGGGGATGACCTACCAGGAACAAGCTGCAGTGGTCCTGTCTCTGGCACTGAGGTTGGACCCTCGACTAGGAAGGGGAGGAGGGAAGAGAAGAGAGCAGTATTGATAGGGGATTCTATAGTCAGGGGGGCGGATTGGAGATGTTGTGGGGAAGATCGAGAGTCTCGGATGGTATGTTGCTTCCCTGGTGCCGGGGTCCGAGACATCTCAGATTGGGTGCAGGTTATTCTCGAGAGGGAGGGCAAGAATCCAGATGTTGTGGTCCATGTAGGGACCAATGACGTGGGTAGGATGAGTGAGGGGGTCCTGCGTAGGGAGTTCAGGGAGTTAGGTGCGAAGCTGAAGAGCAGGACCTCCAGGGTAACAATCTCAGGATTGCTACCTGTGCCACGTGCGAGTGAGGCAAGGAACAGAAGGATTATACAGATTAATACGTGGCTGAGAGGATGGTGCAGGAGGGAGGGCTTCAGGTTTGTAGATAATTGGGCTTTGTTCCAGGGAAGGTGGGATCTGTTCCAAAGGGACGGTTTACACCTGAACTTACTAACATTCTAGCAGGGAAGTTTGCTAGAGCTTCTTGGGGCGGTTTAAACTAAATTTGCAGCGGGCGGGGATCCAGAATGTGAGAGAGGATAGCGAGAGGAAGAACAAAGGACAGGTGGGGACTACACGGTTCTGGAATATTAAGTGTGTAGTAGAGAAAGGTGAGGCGGAACAAGTGATAAGGAGGACACATGTACAGAGGGATGGTCTGACGGAACATGGAGTTAAATGTGTTGAAAGAATAAGTAAATTTAGGAAGGACAACAAAATTCTAGGGGCGTATAGCCCGATGGGAGTTCGGGGAGCTGGGTTAAGCACAATAGGCAGCGATTCAAACAGAGAGAGGAGAAATGGGCTAAAAATTCTATATCTGAATGCACAAAGTGTCAGAAATAAGGCGGATGAGCTTGAAGCTCAGGTGCAAATGGGTAACTATGATGTTGTTGGGATAACGGAGACATGGCTGCAGGGAGATCAGACCTGGGAAATGAATGTACAAGGGTATACGTGCTATCGTAGGGACAGAAATGTGGGCAGAGGGGATGGGGTGGCCCTGTTGGTGAGGAATGAGATTCAGTCCTTTGCAAGGGGGGACATAGGGTCAGGAGAAGTAGAGTCTGTGTGGATAGAACTGAGGAACAGTAAGGGCAAAAGGACCCAAATGGGTGTTGTCTACGGGCCACCAAACAGTAGCATGGATATTGGGTGCAAGTTGAATAGGGAGTTAACATTGGCATGTGGCAAAGGTAATGTCGCAGTAGTTATGGGGGATTTCAACATGCAGGTGAACTGGGAGAATCAGGTTGGTGCTGGACCACAGGATAGGGAGTTTGTAGAGTGCCTACGGGATGCATTCTTGGAACAGCTTGTACGAGAGCCGACCAGGGACAAGACTATTCTGGATTTAGTGTTATGTAATGAACAGGATTTGATAAGCGATCTTGCAGTAAAGGAGCCATTAGGAGGTAGTGATCATAATATGATAAGTTTTTAATCTGCAATTTGAGAAGGATAAGGGCAACTCGGAGGTGTCAGTGTTGCAGTTGAACGGGAAACTATGGAGCCATGAGGGAGGAGCTAGCCAAAGTTGACTGGACGGATATCCTAGCAGGTTGGCGTCATTCAATGTCTGCAGTGAGATGCTGAAGATGTTCTATAGGTCAGTTGTTGAGAGCGCCCTCTTCTTTGTGGTGGCGTGTTGGGGAGGAAGCATTAAGAAGAAGGACGCCTCACGTCTTAATAAGCTGATAAGGAAGGCGGGCTCTGTCGTGGGCAAAGTACTGGAGAGTTTAACATCGGTAGCTGAGCGAAGGGCGCTGAGTAGGCTACGGTCAATTATGGAAAACCCTGAACATCCTCTACATAGCACCATCCAGAGACAGAGAAGCAGTTTCAGCGACAGGTTACTGTCGATGCAATGCTCCTCAGACAGGATGAAGAGGTCAATACTCCCCAATGCCATTAGGCTTTACAATTCAACTGCCAGGACTTAAGAACTTTTTTTTTTAAAGCTATTATTAATGCCTTTGAGTTAGTGATTTAGATGCATATCATATTATTACTGAGTTAAGTATTGTATGTAATGAGTTTTTGCTACAACAAGTGTATGGGACATTGGAAAAATGTTGAATTTCCCCATGGGGATGAATAAAGTATCTATCTATCTATCTATCTATCTATCTATCTATCTATCTATCTATCAATGGCAGGTATTCTTGGGAATAATGCACAAGGTGCAAAATCAGTTCATCCCCCAGAGAAGGAAGGATTCAAAGGGGGGAAAGGGGCCACAGTGGTTGACAAAGGAAGACAGAGATTGCATAGCATTAAAAAAAAGGAAGTATGACAGAGCTAAGGTGAGTGGGAGGACAGATGATTGGGAAGTTTTTAAGGAACAACAGAACTTAACTAAAAAGACAATACGGGGAGAAAAAATGAGGTACGAACACAAGCTAGCCGGGAATATAAAGGAAGATAGCAAAAGTTTTTTTTAGGTATGTGAAGAGAAAGAAGATAGTTAAGAACACTGTTGGGCCCTTGAAGAATGAATTGGGTGAAATTGTTATAGGAAACAGAGAAATGGCTGAAGAATTTAATGAGTACTTTAGATCTGTTTTCACTAAGGAAGACACAAGCAATCTCCCAGATGTATGGATGGGCCAAGGACATAGGGTAACAGAGGAAATGAAACAGATTGACATTAGGAAGGAAACGGTGATGAGTAGACTGATGGGACTGAAGGCTGACAAATCCCCAGGTCCAGATGGTCTGCATCCTAGGGTACTAACGGAGGTGGCCCTGGAAAATGCGGATGCATTGGTAATCATTTTCCAATGTTCCTTAGATTCAGGATCAGTTCCTGAGGATTGGAGAATGGCTAATGTTATCCCACTTTTTAAGAAAGGAGGGAGGGAGAAAACAGAGAACTATCATCCTGTCAGCCTAACATCAGTAGTGGGGAAGATGCTAGAGTCCATTATTAAAGATGAAATAGTGGCATATCTAGATAGCAGTGATAGGATTGGGCCGAGCCAGCATGGATTTACCAAGGGCAAATCATGCTTGACTAATCTATTGGAGTTTTTCGAGGATGTAACCAGGAAGTTAGATGGGGGAGATCCAGTGGATGTAGTGTACCTCGATTTTCAGAAGGCATTTGATAAGGTCCCACATAGGAGATTGGTGGGTAAAATCAAAGCTCAGGGCATCGAGGGGAAGACATTGACATGGATAGAAAACTGGTTGGCAGATAGAAAGCAAAGGGTAGCGGTGAATGGGTGTTTCTCGGAATGGCAGGTGGTGACTAGTGGGGTGCCACAGGGATTGGTATTGGGACCACAGCTGTTTACAATTTACGTCAACGATTTAGGTGAAGGCATTGAGAATAACATCAGCAAGTTTGCTGATGATACTAAGCTGGGTGGCAGTGTGACGTGATGAGGATGTTAGGAGAATTCAGGGTGACTTGGATAGGCTGGGTGAGTGGGCAGATACTTGGCAGATGACATTTAATGTGAATAAGTGTGAGGTTATCCACTTTGGGAGTAAGAACAGGAAGGCAGATTATTATCTGAACGGTGTAGAGTTAGGTAAGGGAGAAATACAAAGAGATCTCGGAGTCCTTGTTCATCAGTCACTGAAGGTGAATGAGCAAGTGCAGTAGGCAGTGAAGAAGGCTAATGGAATGTTGGCCTTTATTACAAAGGGAATTGAGTACAAGAGCAAGGAAATCCTCTTACATTTGTACAGAGCCCTGGTGAGACCACACCTGGAGTATTGTGTACAGTTTTGGTCTCCAGGGTTAAGGCAGGACATCCTGGCTGTAGAGGAAGTGCAGCGTAGATTCACGAGGTTAATTCTTGGGATGTCTGGACTGTCTTACGCAGAGAGACTGGGTTTGTACATGCTGGAATTAAGGAGTTTGAGAGGGGATCTGATTGAAACATATAAGATTATTAAGGGATTGGACAAGATAGAGGCAGGAAATATGTTCCAGATGCTGAGAGAGTCCAATACCAGAGGGCATGGTTTGAGAATAAGGGGTAGGTCATTTAAGACAGAGTTAAGGAAAAACTTCTTCTCCCAGAGAGTTGTGGGGGTCTGGAATGCACTGCCTCGGAAGGTAATGGAGGCCAATTCTCTGGGTGCTTTCAAGATGGAGCTAGATAGGTATCTTATGGATAGGGGAATCAAGGGATATGGGGACAAGGCAGGAACCGGGTATTGATAGTAGATGATCATGATCTCAAAATGGCGGTGCAGGCTCGAAGGGCCGAATGGTCTACTTCTGCACCTATTGTCTATTGTCTAAATTGGATACATGCATAGCAAATAGCAAACTTCAAGCTGACTACATTGTTTTGGTTACACAGCAAACAATGCAACTTTTATACTCCAATACATTCCATAGATCCACAACTTTCTGGGTGAAAAAGTTTTTCCTGAACTCCGTTCTAAATGGCCTACCCCTTATTCTTAAACTGTGGCCTCAGGTTCTGGACTCCCCCAACATCGGGAACATGTTTCCTGCCTCTAGCGTGTCCAATCCCTTAATAATCTTACATGTTTCAATCAGATCCCCTCTCATCCTTCTAAATTCTAGTGTATACAAGCCCAGTCGCTCCAATCTTTCAACATATGATAGTCCCGCCATTCCGGGAATCAACCTCGTGAACCTATGCTGTACTCCCTCAATAGCAAGAATGTCCTTCCTCAAATTTGGAGACCAAAACTGTACACAGTATTCCAGGTGGGGTCTCACCAGGGCCCTGTACAACTGCAGAAGGACCTCTGTGCTCCTATACTCAACTCCCCTTGGTTGTGGAACATACCAGTGATGGGGCAAGTGAAGTTGTCAATTTGCCAGATGCTCTGTTTCTCTGGCAGACAGAGTGTAGTTGCTCAGCAAAGTGGTTCCCCCAATCTACGTCGGGTCTCACCGATATACAGGAGGCCACACCAGGAGCACCAGACACAGTGTATGACTCCAACAGACTCTCAGGTGGAGTGTCGCCTCACCTGGAATGGTGCCTTGAAGGGTGGTGAGGGAGGAAGTGTAGGGGCAGGTGTAGCGCTGGTTCTGCTTGCAAGTGTAAGTGCGAGGAGGGAGATCAGTGGGGAGGGGGTCGAATCACTCTATTGGGGTTATCTACTGTATCTGGTCGACTGTACTCTTCTCTATAGGTGCTGCCTGGCCTGCTGAGATCCTCCAGCATTTTGTGTGTGTTGCTTGGAATTCCAGCATCGGCTGATTTTCCCTGGCAGGTAAATTTACAGATTTACATAATTACAATGGTACCACATCCCATTCAGCAGAAACTATTCTGAATATTCAATACTGGTGTCTATTCAAATGCTAGACACCCAAAACATACTCTTTTTGTTCCTGTGTGGAGTGATGGCACGCTGAATATGCAAGTAACCAGAATGATGAGACTCAGAACACAGCCGGCCTGCACTGTGCTCGAACGTCCCCGCTGTGGTTCCGATGGGACTGAGTCAGAATGCCTCACGCCCGATAATTGGTTTTACTAGCCTCAAAGTATCACAGTTGGAAGTTGAATTGTGTAGAGATACCATTTCCTGAAAACTGGTTCTCATTTCAGTTAATCCCGAATTACAGAGTCACAGAGCACTACAGCACACAAACAGGCCATTTGGCCCATCCAATCCATGCTGACTCATTAATCTGCCTGGTTCCATTGACCCACACCTGGGCCATTGACCTCCGCACCCCTCCCATCCATGTTGAAATTGAACCCTCATCTACCACTTGCACTGGCAGCTCATTCCACGTTCTCACCACCCTCTTGTGCTATACATAATGTTAGAACATTAGACACGGGGGCAGAATTGGGACGTTTGGCCCATCGGGTCTGCTCTGCCTTTCCATCATGGCTGATTTCTTATCCCTCTCAACCCCATTCTCCCGGTAAACTCTGACACACTTACTATCAAGAACCTGTCAACCTCTGCTTTAAATATACCCAATGACTTGGCCTCCACAGCCCTCTGTGGTAATGACGGCCACAGATTCACCACCCTCTGGGAAAAGAAGTTATCTCATTTCTGTTCTAAAGGGACATCCTTCTGTTCTGAGCTGTGCCCTCTGGTCTGAGACTGGCCCGCTGTATGCTCTCCACGCCCATTCTATCTTGACCTTTCAATATTTGGTACGTTTCAAAAGAGAACCCCCCTCCCCCCCCATTCTAATAAAGTGCAGCGAGTATAAGCCCAGAGCCATCATACGTTAAAACTTTTCATTCCTGGGATCGTTATCTTGCACATTCTCTGATCCTCTGTCCAAAGACCTGCTCCCAATACTCTAAGTGTGGTCTGACCAATACCTTGTGGTCCATCTCCCACCCCCCATCCTCATCACATTCTACAGGGGTTGTATTGAGAGCATCCTGAGCAGCTGCATCACTGCCTGGTTCGGAAATTGCCCCACCTCGGATCACAAGACCCTGCAGCGGATAGTGAGGTCAGCTGAGAAGATCATCGGGGTCTCTCTTCCCACCATTACAGACATTTACACTACACGTTGCATCCGCATAGGAAACAGCATTATGAAGGACCCCACGCACCCCCATACAATCTCTTCTCCCTTCTGCCGTCTGGGAAAAGGCACCGAAGCATTCGGGTTCTCACGACCAGACTATGTAACAGTTTCTTCCCCCAAGCTATCAGACTCCTCAATACCCAGAGCCTGGCCTGACACCTTACTGCCCTATTGTCCTGTTTATTATTTATTGTAATGCCTGCACTGTTTTGTGCACTTTACGCAGTCCTGGGTAGGTCTGTAATCTAGTGTAGTTTTTTTTCTGTGTGTGGTTTTTTTACCTAGTTTAGTCTAGTTTTTGTACTGTGTCATGTAACACCATGGTCCTGAAAAATGTCGTCTCATTTTTATATGCACTGTACCAGTAGTTATGGTTGAAATGACAATAAAAGTGACTTGACTTGACTTGAAAGCCTTTTGATCAAGTCAAATGATACTGAACAGTCTTTCCCAGATTACAAATACCCAACTTGTAGATACCTTGTACATATGATCGGCCATTGGTGGGATGGAGAGGGATGGACTTTCTGGCTGCAGGGACCTGCTGCCGGGTGAGAGCAGGACCTTTCTGCCTGTCTGCCCTTCTCCTGTCGATGCTGCGGCAAGGCAGGGGTTAAAGTGGAGCGCGGATGGGGCAGAGCAGACACTGTACAGTCTCAAAGCTGTGAAAGCCCAACTCCCCCTTGCGCAGTCTTTCTGTTCAAGCCTGGCAACCGAGGTCATTTGGCATACCCAGATAGGGAAGCAGACAAAGGAGGCGCGGGTGTCATCTAAAACTGTAAACACAAGAAATTCTGCAGATATGGGAAATCTGGAGCAAGAGGCACAAAATGCTGGAGGAACTCAGCAGGTCAGGCACCATCTATGGAGAGGAATAAACAGCTGGCATTTCAGCCTGAAATCCATCAGCAGGGTATTTAGTATTAGACAATTATTTTACTAAATCTGATGTATTATTGGCCTTTAAGATGTAGATTTAATAGGATGTTAATAACATTGAACAATAGTTCCTTCAGCCCACGATGTTGTGCTGACCTTTAACCTACTTTAAGATCAAGCCAAACCTTCCCTCCCACATAGCCCTCCATTTTTCTATCATCCTTGATATCTAAGAGTCCCTAAAGGATCTGCCTCTCCCATCACCCCAGCAGTGATTATGATTGGTGCTTAAATTTGCAAATGATGGGATTCAAGTGCGTGAATTTTTTGTTGGCTTACAATCAATATAAATCTAGTCCATTCTATATAAAAATTTCCTTTGTCCAGACCTCAGAAGAGTTTGGCGACCGGGCCAGGCTGTTCTCCTTGTGCACTTGTAAAGGAAGTTTGCTTGGGGAACGAGTGTGAGATTTCAGAGTGCAGTTGCTCGGCGACGACGCGGGGCGCGGGTTGGGGTTCCGCGTCCTGTAGGTAGAGTGGTTGGAGGTTCCCTTACCGAGGCTGGACACTGAGCCCCCGTTACGTGACACCGACCGGCTCCTGGGAGGGCAGGAGTACTGGCGATGACTCCAAGCTGCAACAGTCTCGGGCTGGGTGGAGCCCCGTGGAGCTGGGAGCGGTTAGAACATCAGGAGGAGGCACAGGAGATGATGTGACTTGTTGAGCTTACTTCGCCATTCCGTATGATCATGGCTGATCTGGCCACGGACTCAGCTCTGCCTACCTACCTTTCCCTCACAACCCTTTTTGCCCCTGCTGTGCAAAAAAGTCTGTCTAACTGCGTCTTAGCTGCTGAGGCTTTATAAGGCGTTGGTCAGACCACATTTAGCACTCTGTGAGCAGTTTGGGGCCCATATTTAAGAAATATTTAAGAGGGTCCAGAGGAAGTTGACGAGAATGATTCCAGGAATGAAACAGTTAATATTTGGGGGGCGTTTCTCAAGGGGAGAAAATTCGGAAATGAAAGGTGCAGAAGAATTTGAGGGCCCTCATGCAGGTTTCCATAACTTGCAGGCTGAGTCGATGGTGGGGATGCAATGTTAGCATTCATTTCGAGATGACTAGAATATTAAATCAAGGATGTAGTGCTTGAGGCTGAGAGCGCTGTGAACAGTTTTGGGCCCCTTATCTACGAAAGGATGTGCTGGTGTTGGAAAGGGTCCATTCACCAGAATGAACTTGGGAATGAAAGGGTTAATGTATGAGGACCGATTAGTCCTGTACTCGCTGGAGTTCAGAAGAGTGAGTGGCGACCTCACTGAAAGGTATTGAATGTTGAAAGAGCGGATGCGCAGAAGATGTTTCCAATGGTAGGGCACAGCCTCGGAATAGGAGGACACCTGTCTAGAACAGAGATGGTCATTGGGTATATTTAAAGCAGAGATTAATATGTACTTAGTAAGGGTCAAAGGTTACGGGGGAAGGGGCTTTGAGAGGGAAACACTTCAGCCATGATCGAATGGTAAGTATACTCAAATGCACGCTTGGCCTCTTTCTGTCTCATGGTCTAACGGTATAAATATATTTAACGAGATCATCTCTGCTGCTTCTTGGGGCAGAAATTCCACGATTCACCACTCTCTGGGGAAATCCGCTCCTCCTTATCTCCGTCCTAATCTATTCCCCCCCCCGAATCGTGAGCAGTGTCTCCTAGTTCTAATCTCGCACACCCCAGTGGAAACAAGTTAACACTGCCTCCATCTCATCTATCCCTTTCATAGTTTTGTGTATCCCTATACGATCCCCTCTCATTCTTCTAATCTCAATGCGTGGATAAAACCCACATCACAGACACTCCCCCACCTAGCAATATCACCCGAGCTGGGGAAGTGTTATTTTAAAGTGCGATCACTTTAGACACTCCTGTGGCTACGTAAGTGCCCCCGGAATGGATCCAAAACCTGAAGCTTCAGAAAGTCAAAGTAAGATTTAGTATCAAAATACGTTTATGTCACCATATTCTACCTTGAGATTTATTTCCTAGCAAGCATTTACAGGAAAATAAAGAAATACAGTAGAATTTACAAAAATCTATATATGAACATGGACTGACAACAAATTGGCAAAAGAAGACAAATTGTGCAAATAATTAAGTAATATTGAGAACATGAGCTGTAGAGTCCTTGACAGTGAGCCTGTAGGTTGTGGAATCAGTTCAGTGTTGAGGTGAGTGAAGTTATCCTCGCTGGTTCAGAAACCTGATGGTTGATGGGTAATAACTGTTCCTGAACCTGGTGGTGTGGGACCCGAGGCCTCTGTACCTCCTGCCCACTGGCAGCAACGAGAAGAGACCACAGCCTGGATGGTGAGCAAAGATCTTGAGTGTTGTACTGGTCTCGCTTTAAGGACTCTTTCTCTTGTTTTTTCATGCTCTTGTTATTTATTGCTATTTATTTATGTTTACATTTGCACAGTTGTTCACTGCTGCTGTCTGCTGTTCTATAGATTTGATGAGTGCGCTCGCAGGAAAGAGAGTCTCAGGGTTGTATGTGGTGGCAAGTATGTACTGTGATCAATTTTACTTTGAACTTTGGTTAAACAGCTGCACATCATGACAGGTCTTGGTTAATTTTAGATCTGAATCGGAAATCGGTTAATCAGTACAGATTTGTACTGCAGATTCAAAATGTCCCGGACTACGGAGGTTCGCTGGACCTCAGAATGTCAGTGGAGAGAGCTTCAGTTTGTCCTGTTAACTAGCCACCTCCTCGACCAACACTTAGCAAGGTCAAATCCGTGGCTTTATGTCTGCTCATCCGTGTATCAGCCGACAGCTAAACGTCCGCTCTCAGGGGTTGAAAATTCCCCACGATTGCTTATGTTGAATGTGGAGGCAACAAGGTTGTCTCCGGAATGGTCTTTCTTGTCTAACAATGCACGCAGAATGCTGGAGAGACTCCTCATCAGGTTGTCTTTGTCTGTGGCACTGGAGACTGAGTGACTGCCCGGAGTTCAGAGGGCAGCCCAGTTACCTGAGCTCTCTTCTCCAATAAATGTAACTGATGCTGTTTATTTTCTTATACTAACAGAAGGACTGCACACCCAAAGATCCAGCGAAGACCAGAGGAAATGATGGTCATCGGAGGTTTGTAATGTTTACATGGGGAAGCTTATCATCTTAGGAGTCATAGAACACTACAGCACAGAAACAGGCTCTTTGGCCCATCTATTTGATACTGAACTATTATTCTGCCAAATCTAGCCGACCCACACTTGGACCATAGTCCTCCATACCCCTCCTGTCTTTTCCAGTCGTTTATCCTTGAAGGTTGTCTGATTCTGTGTCTGCTGTTGTGTTAGGAAACGCCCTCTAAATCCAGCCACTCGTGTTCCCCCAGAAAAAGTTACCTCTGTTTCTGTTGGTGATCTCCTTAAACCTGGGCATCTTGTTCTTGCCCCTCATCCATAAAGCCGCCATTATCTTAGGCGCTGCTTCTGAGATCCCAGGGATGTTCCACTGACCGGCTTTCTCCTCGTTGTTTTAGTCAGGGTAAAGTGCACCCAGCCTGCTGTGGCAAGAAGGGCTCTTCTCCCAGAAAGAAATCCAAACGACCTCCACACTACGTCCAAGAGAGTGCTGGTAAGGAAGGACTGAGCTTTCTGTTATAAACTGCGACACAGTGATGTTACTGTTTTGACATCTTTCTGACACAGACGACTGAATGTTAAGTTCAAGTTTAAAGTTTAGTTTTCGTTCAGCCATATGATTATCCATGAACACAGCCTAACGGAACAGCGTTTCTGGGGCCAAGGTGAAAAACATTGTACCAGCGGTCGTACATAGCACAAGGCACATATAGCACATATAAGATAGGAAGAACATTTATCAGTAAAATACAGTCACACAAAAATATACAGTCCAAGTCCATGAATATTGTAGCAGTCTGCAGTCGAATACAACATGGCTTGACTTCCTGCCGGGCAAACACTGGGGGCAGCACCAATTCCAGCTTGGTGATGCCCCACTCCGCCCCGGCTCTGCAGTGGAGCGCACTAACTCCAGTGCTTCTCTCCTGCGAACAGCCGATACCGCGGCTTCGGGCGTTGTCCTCGCTACAACCGAGGCCGCACAGCTCCCCCTGCTGTCCGCCGGTAAATCTGCGAATTGGACTTGCATCATTTCACATTAGCGGTGTCCAAACAGGGTCTCGTGATCACAGGTAAAGCAACTAAGACGATCGCTCACTGTTGGACTGCACACCGCCTTTGTGCGCTGACTCCTCCGACGCCTCTCTTTAATGGTGGCAGATATAGTTCAGGTAGCAAGATTGTAGATCTGAGCAGAGTGTGCACTGATTCTGAATGAGGCTGCGATAGAACACGGACACCAAATGACACAGTACAGGCTGTTCATCCCGCGATGTTGTGTCGACCTTCTAACCTCCTTCAGGATCAATCTAACCCTTCCCCTCCCAACATCCCTCCATTTTTATGTCATCCCTTTGCCTATCTAAGAGTCTGTTAAATGTCCCAAATGTATCTGCCTCTACACCACCCTGGCAGGGTGTTCCAAAAATAAATATCCTGACACCCCGCCCACCCCATACTTTCCTCCAATCACTTTAAATTCCCCCCCCCCCACTATTTCTGCCCTAGGAGAAGGACATTTGCCAGATAAATGCCTCTTTTCGTCTCATACACGATGAAGAACAATTTTTTCTTTTGAAAGACTATAAACAATAGGGGCAGAATTAGGTCATTTGGCCCATCATGGCTGATATATCATCTCCCTCAACCCCATTCTCCTGCCTTCTCCCTGTAACCTTTGACACACTTATTAATCAAGAACCTTCCAACCTTCATTTTAAATATACCTAGCGACTTGACCTGTACAGCATCTGTGGCAATGAATTCCACAGATTTTTCCCATGGTCTGACTAAAGACATCCTCATCATTGTTCTAAGAGGGTGTCCTTGTATTCTGAAGCTGTGGCCTTTGACCCAAGACTCCTCCACTCTAGGAACCATCCTCTCCATTGGCACTCCATCTAGGCCTATCAAAGTCATAGAGATCAGAAACAAGCTTTTCACTCTGTCTCACTGCATGTTATAATAATAAACCAATTCTAATTGTAACCCTTACACTTTCGTTCTGCTGTCCTCTGCCTCCTTTTCCTCAGCCTCATCTCTTTTCTTCTTCTCCGACTCCTCGTCCTGTCTCTCCTCTATTAGCAGTGGAGCCCCTCTGCCTTTGAGTTGAATTGCAGATCCTTGATGCAGGTTTCTCTGGCTCACAACCTCCCCTGAAAACTTTCCCGTCAGCACCCATCCTCCCTCTCTCCTCCCTTCCTGCCCGTCAGTCCTCTTGCTCACCACTGCAGGCTGTTCAAGCTATGTGCGTGCTCCCTTCTCGGTCGATTATTCCTATTTTGACGAAGCCCTGAATGCTGGGGAAGCCTGCACAATATTTCAACCAGTAGAACGTGTGACTGATATGGACCATTGCTTCCAGGTGCTGATTTGGATCCAGATGTGACGGCTAAAGATTCGATGTCAATTTCGTCATTTCCACAGCTGGTAAGCAAACCTGTTCAGACTCGAGTTCAGATTTATTTATCACAGGGTCCTGACGAAGGGTCTCGGGTGAAATGTCGACTGTACTACTTCCTATAGATGCTGCCTGGCCTGCTGCGCTCCACCAGCATCTTGTGTGTGGGGCTTTATTTATCACATTTGTGTTGACAACCAACAAGCTCGAGGATGTGCTGGGGGCAGCCCACAAGTGTTGCCATGCGTGCCAGCACCAACGCGGACACAGTGCTCAGTAGAATGACGACAGCAAATCAAGCCCCTTTCCACATACATATACATATATATATACACACACGCACACACCCTCACCCCTCCCTCCCTCCTTCCCTCCCTGGATTCTCAAACTTGCAGACACTAGGCCTCCAACCTACCTGTCTGTGCCTCCATACCCGCCAACTTTGGTCAGATCCTTCGGGTTTCTAGCTCTGAGCTCTGAACTTTGACCGCTGGACTTTGCTGACTTCTTGTTATCAACTCCACTACCAGCCAATATGTAGGCAGTTGGAATACAGTGCAGGGAAGTGTATGGTTATGCACTTTGGTAGGAAGAGTTGAGGCATAGAGCATCCTCTACGTGGCGTGGGTATTCAGAAATTAGGTGCAAAGGGACTTGGGAATCCTGGTTCAGAATTTCCTTAAGGTTACCGTGCAGGTTCAGCTGGTAGGAAGGAAGGCAAGTGTGATGTTAGCAGTTGTTTTGAGAGGACTAGAACATAAAAGCAAGGACGTAACGCTGAGGTTTTACAAAGCTCCGGAATACTGTGAACAGCATTGGGCCTAAGGAAGGCTGTGCCCACCCGGAGAGGGTCCAGCCGAGGTTCACAGGGATGCTCGCGGGAGTTAAAATCTTAATGCATGAGGAGCATCTGATGCCCCTGGGCCTGAGCTGTGGTGTTTGTTGCCGCTGGACAGAGAGCTGCGGAGACCAAGCCATTTAAGACAGAGATTGATAGATTCTTAATTGGCAAGGGGATTAAGGGTTACATGGGAGAATGGGGTTGAGATGCATTCAGCCGTAACTGAATGTTGGGGCAGACCTGATGGACCATGTGACCTGATTCTGCTCCTGTATCTTATCTGAGAACTCCTGCGAAACTCACGTCTTCATCGTTTGTGAACATTCCTTGCATGAGAGCGAAACTGGGTCCTTACCAAAGCCTCTTATGTTGTTAAGACATTGGTGAGGTTAAATTTGCAGTATGGTCACCTACCTACAAGGAAAGATATAAATAAGATTGAAAGAGTTCAGAGAAAATTTACAAGGATGTTGCCAGGACTCGAGGATCTAAGTTACAGGGAGAGGTTGAATAGGTTAGGACTTTGTTCCCTGGAGTTGGAGGGCAATGTGGGGAGATTTGAATGAGGGGAGAATCAAGCATGGTGACAAATCAGCATAAAGGAGGGAGGTTGAAAATCTGGCTGAGTGGTGTCACAGTAACCTTTCAATCAATGTCAGACAGACCAAGGAGCTGGTTATTGACTTCAGGAGGAGGGAACCAGAATTCCATGAGCCAGTCCTCATTTGGGGATCAGAGGCGGAGAGGATGAGCAGCTTCAAATTCCCCGGTGTTATAATTTCAGTGGATCGGACCCTGGGCCCAGCACGTAAGTGCCATTACGAAGAAAGCACAGCAGCGCCTCTACTTTCTTAGAAGTTTGCGAAGATTCGGCATGACAAGTAAAACTTTGACAAACTTCTGTGATGTGTGATGGAGTGTATACTGACTGGCTGCACCACTGTCTGGTCTGGAAAAGCTTACTAAAAGTAGTGGAAAAAGCCCAGTCTATCATGGGTAAAGCCCTCCCTCCGTTGAGCACATCTACGCGGAGTCCTGTTGCAGGAAAGCAGCATCCATCATCAGGGACCCCCACCACCTGGGACGTGCTCCCTTCTCACTGCTGCCATCAGGAAGGAGGTACAGGAGCCTCAAGACTCACACCACCAGGTACAGGAACAGTCATTACCCCTCAACATTAGGCTTCTGAACCAGAGGGGATAACTTCACTCACCCCATCACTGAACTGTTCCCACAACCTATGGACTCACATTCAATGATTCTTCATCTCATGTTCTTGATATTTATAGTTATTATTTCTCATTCTGTGTTTGCACAGTTTGATCTTTGTTTGCATATTTTCTGTTGTCCATCTTTTTGGTTGTAGAACTTCACTGATTCTGTTGTGTTTCTTTGTACTTACTGTGAATGCCTGCAAGGAAATGAATCTCAGGGTTGTATATGGTGACATATATTGATAATAAATCTCCTTTGAACTTGAACCTTTGATGGAGGTATACAAAGTTATCAGGGATATATGCAGGTAGGGTGAATGCACACTGTCTGAGGTTGGGTGAAGGGCTCGAACTAGAGGTGAAAGGTTAAGGGTGAAAGGTGAAATATTTAAGGAGGACATTAGAGGGAACTACTTCACTCAGAGGGTGGTGACAGTGTGGAGCGAGCTGCCGGCGCAAGTGGCGGAAGCAGGTTCGATTTCAACATTGAAGAGAAGTCTGGACACGTACATAGATGGAAGGGGTACAGAGGGCTTTGGTCTGGGCGTGGGCCGATGGGACCGGCAGGATAACAGTTTAGCATGGACTAGATAGGCTGAAGGGCCAATTTCTGTGCCATCTTCTCTGGCAATAATGAACTAATTAACCCGCAGTGTTAACCTGCCTTTGTGGTTTGCCCGTGTCACTTGAGTCACAATGTTTGTCTGGTTTTATCTCCTCTGTTCCAGGAAAGGACAGAAGCCAGTGGGAGGACGTGGTCGCAGATGGTGGGAGTGATCCCTGGTGAGGGGAGCAATGCTGCACCCATCCCCGTCCGCATCACCCCGAGGGTAAGGCCGACACTCCACCGCTCGCGGATGCCATCTGAGCTAGTCCTGTTGGCCTGTATTCGGCCCATAACGTTTCCTTTCCCCGCTCTGGTATTGGTTTATTACTGTCACATGTGCCAAGATGCTGTAGAAAATATCTTGTCTACTGGTTTTGCAGGTCAAATCAGTACACCATAAGACATTCGGCCCAATTGACTCGGCTCCTTATCCCATCATGACTAATTTTATTTCCCTCTTGACCCCCGTTCTCCTGACCTCTCCCTGTAACCTGACTATTCAACAAGCTGTCAACCTCCACTTTAAATATACCCAATGACCTGGCCTTGTCGTGGTTTCTCGTGCCCCACAAATGACCAGGAGACGCAGAAGATTCTTCAAGAAGGGTTAAACTTTAATTTGCAAATCAAAGCTGAGACAGTCATTGAGCTAGTCGCTGATTGCCCACCGATCCTTGTACATAGCATTTTTTATAGCAATCTCCTGGTTTAGTTGCATTAGCATATCCAATCGGTCTACAGTTGCGTATCACCAGTACATCAGCTCCTGACTTCCCACTGTTGTTTCTACCCATTAACTTAATCATGTTCTAATCTACTTTTTGGGCCACGTGTTACCTCATCCCTGGCCACAGTTATCTCTTAGCTAGCCTCTCATTAACACACCGTTATCTTCTTATTTGGGTACATTCTTAAGTTACTGATGTGTTCAATAGTACAGAGACAATACAGAGATTTCATTCTCCTACTAAATTGGATACATACATAGCAAATAGCAAACACAAAGCTGACTACATAGTTTTGGTTACACAGCAAACAATGCAACTTTATACTCCAATAGCCTCCACAGCTGCCTGTGGCAATGAATTCCACAGATTCACCAGCCTCTGCCTAAAACAGGGTTGCCAACTTTTTTTTAATGCCATGGACCAATAGGTTAATGGACTCCAAGTTGGGAACCTCTGGTTTAAAGAAATTCCCCCTCATCTCTGTTCTGAAGGGACGTCCTCGTATTCTGAGGCTGTGCATCCAGATTATAGATTCTCTGACAACCGTTCCCACGTCCACTCTATCTAGGCCTTTCAATATTCAATTGGTTTCAGTGAGATCCCCCTAATTCATACACAATTGAGCTAAAAACGGTACAATAACAATGCTTAATAAAGTGTAAAAGCTACTGAAACAGTGCAGTGCGGGTAAACGATACTGTGGAAGACCATAACGGGGTAGATTGTGAGGCAAAGTGTCCATCTTGTACAAGAGGTCCGTTCAGGATGGTGGGATGGAAGCTTCCTTCAGCCTGGCGTTACAGGGGACTGCTGGGCAGCGAGGCTCAAAGAGCTGTATCTCAATAATTAATTATATATAAAAAAAAATAAAATCCGAAGTTGAAGTATGGGTATGGAATAAAATGCGCATAAATACATAAATAAATCCGCCGTGGATGGTCCCAGTCCCGCCTGTGAAAGGAGGAGGGTTGGGCGTGAGGCTAGCAACTCCATCCCGTAAAAACCGAGAGCCACAGGGATGCCAAGAGAAGATCCAAAGACTATCCCTGGGAGAGGAAGGACCTTTGCCTAGAAGATGCAAGATGGACCAACCCCTGGCCCCGAACAACTTGCCCCGGATGGAGGACTCTGCCAAGCTGCTGTTGGCAGCCTATGTGCCCCAGTAGGGGTGACGGGTTCAAGAAGAACTACGTAAATACCAGTGTATAAACTGTGAACAGTATTATAAACAGTGGGTTTAAAGCATATTTCACCAAGCATAATAAAAACTTGAAGCAAAAAAACCAAAAAAAAAAATCTTGGAAGTTAATTCCAGGAATAAGTTGGTAAAATAATTGGTTTACTATTGTCACATGTACTGAGGTACAGTGAAAAAAAATGGAATGTTTGCCATCCGTACAGAGAACTTCTTCACACAGTACGGGGGAAATCAAAACCAGAATGTAGATCGAAGTGTCACTGTTACAGAGAGAAAGTGCCCTACTGGGAGACAAAAAGATACAGGGCCATGATGAGGTAGATTGTGAGGTCAAGAGTCCATTTTACTTGGGGTCTGTTCAATGGTCTTACAACAGTAGTGTAGAGGACAATTTCTCCAGACCAGTCAAATCCAAGGTATGGCACAGTATAGTTGTACTCTCATCTTCAAAACCAAACAGAGGAGCTAATTTATGCCTACATATGTCAATTCCATAACCCAATTCTGCTCTGTCAGTAAATAAGATGATAATCACCTTTGACATAACGGCACCTTCTTGTTCTAACTCCAATCTGCTTTGAATGCAAAAATTGATTTTGGTGCCTTGTATGTTTTCAAGGATTGAGCATCCAAGGCCCAGGGATAAATGATTCCATAGATTAACAATTGTCTGTGTGACGACATCTTCCCACTTTTCTATAATGTCCCAAGACTTAAATCCCAGCAATCCTGAGCATGACCACTGGGGGGCAGTAAAAGCACTTGTAACTTGAACTGTGTAGATAGTGCTGTCTCATTTGGTGTTGGCCCAGGAATAACTTTTGTATGTCTATGTATTAAATTTCTTGGAGTAAATTTAAAAAATGGCTGGAGGAACTTAGTGGGTCAGGCAGTATCTATAGAGAATGTAAAAGCAAGATAATACAGAGGCTTTATAAGGCAATGGTAGAGCTTCACTTGGAGTATTGTGAGCAGCTTTAACTAAGAAATTGGTGAGGGTTCAGAGGAGCTTCATGGGGATGATTCCAGGAATGAAAGGGTTATTGTATGAGAACCCATTGTCTGGAATTCAGAAGAATGAGAGGGTGGTGGGGAGGAATCTAATTGAAACTTGTCAATAGAGTGGATGTGGAGAGGATGTTTCCTATGGTGGGGGAGTCTCGGGCCAGAGGACACAGCCTCAGAATAGAGGGACGCCTGTTTAGAATGGAGATGAGGGATTTCTTTAGTTGCACATGAATTCTGTTTCTCAATAGATGCTGCCTGGCCTGCTGAGTGTTTCTAGATTTGAGTTTTTCACTCCTCGTGCAGTTGTGTTTGTTACTCGTGATTGGCAGCAGAGGCACCGCCTCCCCTTGCTTCCCCCATAGGCTCACGAAATATGGCAAACGTTGGGGAGCTTTATCATACCGCAGATGGATGCTGTGCTGCCCAGCAAGAGGATCCCACCGATTGAGTCGAGCGACCCAGAACCCCGGGAAAAGAGGAAGAAAATGGCGACAGCAAGTAATCAGCTCTCAGACATTTGGGTAAGGACCGGCGAAGGACGGGGCGGCTTTATCCAGGATTCAAGTTCAAGTTTAATTGCCATTCAGCCGTAAACAGCCAAACAAAACATTGTTCCTCCGGGCCCAATATACGTCACATACAGCACGTATAGTCACAATCAAGCACACAGACCCAAAGTAAAATTAGCACAAGTCACTTGCACGTTACCTGTACTGAGGTAAAGTGAAAGGTTTTGCAAGCCTTCCACAGGGCACACTGGAGGGACTCAGCAGGTCGGGCAGCATCTACAGTGGGTAGTATACAGTCAACGCTTTGGGCCGAGCACCTTCATCACCTTCACCTTCACAGCTTCTTTCGATCCTGTGCAGTAGCACCCCCCCCCCCCCACCCCAATACCAGACGGTGGTGCAGCCAGTTAGAATGCTCTCTGTGGTGCATCAGTAGAAGTTTTTGAGTGTTTTAGGTGACAAACCAAACTGTCTCAGACTCCTAGTGAAATATAGCCATTGTCTTGCCTTCTCTGTAGCTGCATCGATACGTTGGGACCAGGTTAGGTCCTTAGGAACTTGAAACTGCTCACTCTCTCCACTTCTGATCCCTCCATGAGGATTTGTATATGTTCCTTCATCTTACCCTTTCATCCCCATCATGATCATCATGGGGGTGGGGGGGGGGGGGGGAAGTACAAGCTGGAAGGTGATAGGTGAGACTAAGTAAAGGGGAAGGTGGGTGGATCAACGTTATTCACGATGTACAGTACTTTGCAAAAGTCTGAGGCGCATGTACAGTCAGGACTTTTGCACAGTACTGTGTTTGTCAAGACGGAGCGGAGAGCGAGTTTGTAAATCTGACAGGAGCAAAGTTTGTTGGGAGTGTCAAGGGTGGAGTGGAAGAGGCGTGGGGACAGGTGGTAGAGGAGGAGTGCCTGGGGCGGTGGGGGTGGCACAGGTGCAGACACACCCAGCCCTGAGAAACCAGGCAAGGTCATTTGATTCCAAACAATTGGTTTATTGATCATTACAGAATGTCTCTCTGGTGCTTCACACTCCCTCCCTCCCCAGTGTTGATCAGGGTGCAACATAAGCGACATCCAGCCGTTGTAAGGTATAAAGATTGTATGAGAAGTTAAAGTGCAGATATGGAATAAAATGTGCATCACTAGATAAATACCAACATGTAAATAGCGTTATAAAGTGGTTAGCACAACGCTATTACAGTGTGGGACGTCAGACGTTTAGTGTTCAGTTCTGGCATCCTCTGTAAGGAGTCTCTGTACGTCCTTCCCATGGAATGCATGTGTTTTCTCTGGGTGGCCTGGTTTCCTCCCACAGTCCAAAGATGTACCAGGTAGGTTAATTGATCATTGTGAATTGTCCCCATGATTAAGTACAGGTTAAATTGTTGGGGGTGGCTGGGCAGTGTGGGCTCAAAGGGCCTATTCTGCTTCGTATTTCTACATAAACTAACAAGTGTTTTCAGTGCAGTGACAAGGTAATAGACAGAGGGGGTTGGGGAGGGCTAACCAGAATGGTTGATCAGATTCGCGGCCTGTGGGAAGAAGCTTTTTAGGTGGCTCTCACAGTCTCTGGTGTCTCGGTAGTTTTATTGAAGTTTTCAGCTCTTACAAGTGAACTTGTGCAGGTAGAAAGTGTTCCTGTCAGATGCATTATGGGGTTAGGAAACAATCCCGCGGGATTGAAGCTCAGAGCGCTTCGCCAGACAGGAAGAATTTGGAATTCTTTTGGAAACAAACAGTTGAATGTTAGAGGCACAAGGGATTCTACAGATAAAGGAAATCTGAGCATATAGATAACATGCTGGAGGAACTCAGCAGGTCAGGCAGCATCTAGGGAGAAGAATAAAGAGTTGAGGTTTTAGGCTGAGACCCTTTGTCAGGAGATGGTTTATTCCTCTCCGTAGATGCTTCCTGACCTACTGAGTTCTTCCAGCATTTTGCTTGCGTGCATTCCTCTGGATTTCCAGCATCTGCAGGATCTCTTGTGTTTATTGGTGGTTCCAGTGCTTACAAAGGAGTAGCCTGGAGAGGGGACAATACAACCATTCAATCCTGATCTACCAGTCAGTGCGATTCCTTCTGATTCTGTGAGCATAACCCTCGAAAGCTAAATCAAAAATCTTCAATTCAAATTTAACATTCAAACATAAACCCAATGAAGGGTGTTGGCCCGAAATGTTGACTGCCTATTCCCGCCCATAGATGCTGCCTGACCTGCTGAGTTCCTCCAGCGTATTGTGTGTGTTAGAACAACTTAAAGTTTGCCAAGCACTCCTCGGGACAGAAAGCAATTTATTAGAATGATAGCATCATCTAAAAATAAATCTAATGCAGCCAATGACACGATCCACAGTTGCTAATCACGGTACATACAGCACCTCCAGCACATTGAAGCTAATGGTGACTCATTACTAACCAACCCAATTACCAGAAGTCGCCATGTTAGCGCGGATCTCTGGATTAGTAAGGACCCGGTGAATTTGGTGATGCTCTGTTGGAAGGGCTTAGTTGATTTTGAATCATTTAGTGTGAAGTGGAACATAAACGTAGAACACTACAGCTCAGTTCAGGCCCTTCGGCCCATGATGTTATGCTGACCCTTTAACCTGCTCTAAGAGCAATCTAACCTTTCCTTCCCACTCAGCCCTCCATGTGCCTATCTAAAAACTAACCTAATGTACCTGCCTCTGCCACTACCCCTAGCAGGGAGCTCCTGCAATCCTATACATTCCCCCAATCACTTTCCTTGTTTACTTACTTAGTAATCTCTCTGTTTCTCTCTGTCTCCGAGCCACGCTGCCCAACAACCCCCGATTTAACCCTAGCCTAATCACGGGACAATTCACGATGACCAATTAACCTACCAACCGGAACGTCTTTGGACTCTGGGAGGAAACCGGAGCACCTGGAGGAAACCCAAGTGGTCACGGGGAGAACGTACAAACTCCTTACAGGCAGCGACACCCCTAACACACTCCTGATGGGGTGTTCCACCCACTCACCACTCTGCATAAATAAAAACTTGCCTCTGATATCCCCCCAATATTTCCCTCTGGTCGCCTTAAAATTATGCTCCTGGTGAAGGGTCTTGGCCTGAAATGTCGACTGTTTACTCTTTTCAATCGATGCTGCCTGGCCGACTGAGTTCCTCCAGTATTTTGTGTGTTCTGGCATCTGCAGATCTTCTCTGTTAAAATTATGCCCCTGTGTTTTAGCCATTTCTGCCCTGGGATAAGTCTCTGGCTGTCCACTCTTTCTATGCTTCATACCATCTTGTAAACCTCTATCAAATCACCTCGCATCCTCCTCTCCGAAGAGAAAAGCCCCAGCTCGCTTAATCTATCCTGATAAGACAGGCTCTCTAATCTGCACCCTCTCTAATCCAGGCAGCGTCCTGGTGAATCTCCTCTGCTCCCTCTCTAATCCAGGCAGCTTCCTGGTAAATCTCCTCTGCACCCTCTCTAATCCAGGCAGCATCCTGGTCAATCTCCTCTGCACCCTCTCTAATCCAGGCAGCATCCTGGTAAATCTCTGCACCCTCTCTAATCCAGGCAGCATCCTGGTAAATCTCTGCACCCTCTCTAATCCAGGCAGCATCCTGGTAAATCTCTGCACCCTCTCTAATCCAGACAGCGTCCTGGTGAATCTCCTCTGCACCCTCTCTAATCCAGGCAGCGTCCTGGTGAATCTCCTCTGCACCCTCTCTAATCCAGGCAGCGTCCTGGTGAATCTCCTCTGCAGCCTCTCTAATCCAGGCAGCATCCTGGAGAATCTCCTCTGCACCCTCTCTAATCCAGGCAGCATCCTGGTAAATCTCCTCAGCACCCTCTCTAATCCAGGCAGCTTCCTGGTAAATCTCCTCAGCACCCTCTCTAATCCAGGCAGCTTCCTGATAAATCTCCTCTGCACCCTCTCTAATCCAGGCAGCTTCCTGATAAATCTCCTCTGCACCCTCTCTAATCCAGGCAGCATCCTGGTAAATCTCCTCTGCACCCTCTCTAATCCAGGCAGCTTCCTGGTAAATCTCCTCTGCACCCTCTCTAATCCAGGCAGCATCCTGGTCAATCTCCTCAGCACCCTCTCTGATCCAGGCAGCATCCTGGTGAATCTCCTCTGCACCCTCTCTAATCCAGGCAGCTTCCTGGTGAATCTCCTCTGCACCCTCTCTAATCCAGGCAGCATCCTGGTGAATCTCCCCTGCACCCTCTCTAATCCAGGCAGCATCCTGGTAAATCTCCTCTGCACCCTCTCTAATCCAGGCAGCATCCTGGTGAATCTCCTCTGCACCCTCTCTAATCCAGGCAGCATCCTGGTGAATCTCCTCTGCACCCTCTCTAATCCAGGCAGCATCCTGGTGAATCTCCTCTGCACCCTCTCTAATCCAGGCAGCATCCTGGTCAATCTCCTCTGCACCCTCTCTAATCCAGGCAGCATCCTGGTGAATCTCCTCTGCACCCTCTCTAATCCAGGCAGCATCCTGGTGAATCTCCTCTGCACCCTCTCTAATCCAGGCAGCATCCTGGTGAATCTCCTCTGCACCCTCTCTAATCCAGGCAGCTTCCTGGTGAATCTCCTCTGCACCCTCTCTAATCCAGGCAGCATCCTGGTGAATCTCCTCTGCACCCTCTCTAATCCAGGCAGCATCCTGGTCAATCTCCTCTGCACCCGCTCTATTCCAGGCAGCATCCTGGTAAATCTCCTCTGCACTCTCTCTAAAGCTGCCACAACCTTCCTATAATGAGGAAGCCAGATCTGAACACACTATTCCAAGTGCTCCTAACCCTTTTTCCTTCTCGGCTGAAAGCTTTGAGGATGACATCCTTGGAGTTTGAGATGTCTGTCAGCCTCTTTGACTCTGGGGGCCATGTCAAGCAGCTGAGCGGCATTCTGTCTTCATCTTGCTCAACCCCGAGAGGCTTCTGTTGCAGGGCCAAAGAGCCAGCAAAACTTCTCCTTGTAGAAGAGGAGATCAAAGGGCGTTTGGACCCTCAGATCTGTTTGGTGGGAACACACACAAGTCTTGTGGATGGAGTGCACTGGCTCACAACTGATCCATCCGTCCCATTGGAGTGAGTCTGCAGATCGCACATTGGCCTCACGATCCTCCTCAGAATCCCCCCGGCTACCTCTTCTGGAGTGTTGAGCGTGCCCAATGCTTTCTCTCAAAAGCTGGTAGATGAGACTAGACTCCTGCTTTGAGCAGGTTGAAGACTCAAAACACAAGAGATTCTGCAGATGCTGGAAACCTTGAGCCACACACACAAAATGCTGGACGAACTCAGCAGGTCAGGCAGCGTCCATGGAGAGGAATAAACAGTCGAAGTTTCGTGCTGAGACGCTTCTTCAGTCACCTGTTTATCCCCCTCAATAGGTGCTGCCTGATAGGCCAAGTTCCTCTAGCGGGTTGAAAATCCAACTTTGCTGTGTTCTGTCACCGTGGGGAAAATTATTGCCCTTCTCCATGCCTTGTGGCTCATTGGGTGGCAACCTTGTTGTTTCTGTAGTGTTTCTCTGTTTTTTTTTTACGAGGCCGAGTTGCTAGTTCGACGCTCAATCCAACACGGATGGGAAGTGTTCTGGACCCAGTTGAATTTGAACCCGAGACCTTGAAGTCCGGTGCAGATGCCACCTCACCACCTCACCAGCTGCTCTGGGGTAGAAGAGACCCTTCTAACCTGCAGAGTTAAACTGATTCTCACGCATATGTGGCTGGCTCTTCACAAGGCCCATTTGACAATTCCTGTCTTCAATTTGCATTAGATTATTTCTGAAATTGTCGCGTTCTCTGGCTCCGAGCCTTTAGCTTTTATGAAGTAGATCGGGAGCTCATTATAGCTCTCTTCCCAGGGAGCCCGGAATATTCTCAGTCCGTTGCGTCCATGGCTACCTTCTGCATGCTTCTTGCTCTGGTCCTCCTGTCAGGACAATTTCACGGCTGGTTGCTAACGTATTTCTGCCATCTCTCAGATATAATGTTGCTCCTTAAGGACCCTCACCATCTGGGACATGCCCTCTTCTCATTACTACCATCAAGGAGGAAGTGCAGGAGCCACACTCAATGATTTAGGAATAGTTTCTTCCCCTCTGCCATTCGATTCCTGAACTCGTGATACCTTTTTTTTTTGCACTATTTATTTATTTTGGTCTTTATAATAACTTCCTGTCTTTACACAGTAGTGCTGCCACAAAAGAACAGGGTATTACACAGTGACTAGCCTGATTCTGAGATTGATTGATTGAAGCAGTCATGCCTGTCTTTAACCAGGAGGAGCACTGCGCCTACGTTAGCTTGCCCTACGTGATGTGGTGTTTAACTGTGTGCACATCCTGGCTGCTTCTCCTGTTCCGCCCTCGTCCAGACTCTGCTCCCCATGTCCCACCACGGACCATGTTCTGCCCAATAACCCACTCAGTTTTACAAAGCAAAAAGCCTCCAGGGCCTGCGTTGTGGAGAGGGGCCGCAAAAACGTACAGCACAGAAATAGGCCCCTCGGGCCATCCAGTTCAAACTGTTCCCAGCATCCTCCCTGCTGGTGTTAACGTTCAAACAGCAAACACAAGAATTCCTTTTGTCTTAACAACTTTACTTTCTCTATCCATGTTTAGTACACAATTCCGCCATTTTCTTACCCACAGTTCCCCCTGTCACCTTCGTGCACGTGCCCATAAATGGGAAATTGCGCATTCCAGCTAAACGCTTATATTGCCCAAATGAACGGAGCTCAACAGCTAGTCCCACTTTCCCATCATATCTTCCATTATCCAAATGACCTCTTAAATGTTACAACTGTACCTGTCTCGACCACTTCCTCTGGCAGCTCACTCCAAGTACCCTCTACCCCGTGTGTATAGATACCTCTCGGTTCGGCTAGCGGCTAACTATAGGGGATGATAGCCCCCGGCCCGACCAAACGCAAGAAATCTCGTTTGGGTGGATGCCGTGCGATGTGTCCCCTGTTACAAACAGTACAGAATATGCGATTAAACGATTGAGCTTTGTATTTCTTAATTAGACTGTTTGGTTAGTAAAGAAACTAAAAAAGGGCCCATTCTCATGAAACACTCTAATGCGCAAATGTTGGAGCTCACCGATAAGGCCGTTCATCCACCATTGACCTCCTCCGATCGTCACTGACCTTTGGACCCTCGCTCCAAGTCCACTCCATCTGGTGGTCTACCAACTCTCTCCATTCGCATCTTCTCTCCTCATCTCTCCCTGGCAAAAAACCGCAAAATCGCTGCTCGCAGGCACGCAAGAAAGAACAACATAACGCTCATTGGCTAACATGCCCCTTTATCTCCAGCCATAACCCAAACATTGCTGCTATGGAGAAACCATTACCTTGGCAGTGGAACATTACAGGGAAGCCATGACATTAGCAATGAAACCTTACAGCCTGTGACATAGAGATGTCACCTCTCGTGGGGGTGGCATGGTAGTGTAGTGGTTAGCACTCCACTTTATAGTACAGGCGACCCGGGTTCAATTCCCGCCCGCTGCCTGCAATGAGTTTGTCCGTCCTCCCCGTCACCGTGTGGGTTTACTCTGGGTGTTCTGGTTTCCTCAAAGTTCAAAGTACATTTATTATCAAAGTATTTATACATTATACGACCTTGAGATTTGTCTCCTTGTGGGCAGCCCTGAAACAAAGAAAACCCAAAATAACCCATGTACTTTAAAAAAAAGAGAGACCGTTGAATACCCAATGTGCAGAGAGAAAAAGAAACACATTATGCAAGCAAATAGCATTCTGAACTAAAGCTGGCAAAGAGAGTCTCATTGTTCAGTGATCATGGAGCAGTGATCTGAACTGGCTTGTCTCTTACCTTGGGGCCCTGATACCCTGACCTTTTCATTCTGGCCCAACACCTAAATCATCGACCTGACATCGGGTTCAATCGTCTCGGTGGGCTGTGGGACCTGGATGCCACTGCCTCGATTCAGCCTGTAACCGACCTCTCCGACTTGGCACGGCGCTCGAGTGTCCGACCAAACATCAAGGTCAGTCGAACTGGTACAGGCTGGAGCCTGGACATTGTCACCTCGATTTGGCCTTTGGCACGGCGCTTAAAACGATCGAACCTTCGGTCGTCTTCGCTGTCAGTGACAAGTCCGCTGCCTCGCCTCGGTTCTGCCACGTTGCCTCCTAGTCCACAGGGAAGTTACAGATAATCACTTGCGATGGTCGTTTGCAGGAAAAGTGTGGTTGGCAAAGTATTCGGTTGTTTTCCTTGTTTCGTTAGCCACCAGCCAGCAGTCGCTGAGATTAACCAGCACCAAATTAAACCAGAGTGGTGACAGTCCAAAGACGTACTGGGTGGTAGGTTAATTAGTCATTGTAAATTGTCCCGTGATAGGGCCAGGGTTAAACTGGGGGATTGCTGGAATGTGTGGCTTGAAGGGCCAGAAGACCCTATTCAGTGCTCTATCTTAATAAATAAAAAATAGATAACCGTTAATCTTATCAGGTACCAGGGTAGATACTAATCTGGACCTTGGATAGATCAGACAGGACCTTATGGAGAGGCAGGGCAGGTTCGAGGGGCTGATTCAATACGTCCATTGAGAATCAGCCTAAAATGTGGACTGTCTATTCCCCTCCATAGCTGCTGCCAGTACAGCACAGGAACAGGCCCTTCAGCCCACAGTGTTGTGCAGAACCAGCTAAAAAGTAATTCAACCCACCCCCCCCCCAAGACTAATCCCTCCTATGTACACAATGTCCATCTGCCTCCATCTTCCTCACATTCTCGTGCTTATCCAAACGTCTTTTAAAAGCCTTTAACGTATTGCCTCTACCAGTCCATTCCAGGCATCCACCACACTCTGGGTAAAAAAAACTTACCCCTCACATCCCCACTGAAACTACCCCCTCTCACCTTCAACTCATGCCCTCTGGTATTAGACATTTCAACCCTGGGAAACAGATACTCCCTGTCTACTCCATCTGTGTAATCTTACAAACCTCTATCAGGCTCCCCTCAGCCTCCGTCGCTCCTGAGAAAACAACTCAAGTTTATCCAGCGTCTCGTGATAGCACACGCCCTCTAAACCAGGCAGCGTCCTGGTGAACCCCTCCAGTACATTCACCAAAGCCACAACATCCTCCCTATAGTGGGACAACCAGATGTGGCCTAGCCAGAGTTTTATAAAGTTGTGACATAACCTCTGGCATTTTGAACTCCGTGCCTTGACCAATAAAAACAAGCATCTATAAACTTTCTCAATCACCCTATTGACCTGTGGAGCCACGCTCACCAACATTTTGTGCGTGTTGTTCTGGATTTCCGTCATCTGCAGAATCTCTCGTGTTTATGATTGAGGGGCCGAATGGTCAATTTCTGCTGCCTGGTTTTCGTGTGAGGATTTCAGAAGAGGAGAAAACTGACCGAAGTATGAACCGTAACAGAGCCCAGCTGGGTAATAAGGTTCCTGCAGCTCAGTTCTCACTTTGGAATTGTCGCTGTCCCTCTGTGCAGATTTCTGTTGAAGCCTGGGTCTGAGATCTGTGTTCACCTTCTGCAAACTTCAGAATGGGGGATCGGTCACTCCGGCGGCAGTAACGACCCACGTCACCCCGAGGAAGGCTTGCTCCTGCTCTGTCGCACGAGCTGACTCCACCCTGTTTGTGATCTTTAGGGGGCAGACTCCATGCTGGGCAAGAAGATTCGAGGGGACGTAGGAGTGAACTGGAAAAAGCACGTGCCTGGAGGCAAGAGGCCGGAGAATCGCTTTCCCACCAAAGGCAAGGAGATCAGTAAGGTGAGTTTGTTTCAGTGATGTTCTGTTTTCTGTTTGGTGCTGTATAGACACATTGCTAGACCAGCGTGTTTCCTATTTTCCAAAAGCTCCCTTTTGGAAAACCCTATTGGGGTATTAAAGGAAAAACCCCATTCCATCTTGAAGTATTTTCTCCCGAGCAGTTAATCTGATCAACTATTCTTTTACACCCCCACCACACCCCACCCCATCTATTACCCCCATTACTGCACTGTAAACACTTCTAACCACTTTTTATTATGCAGTTTACATCTCTGTGTGGCCACTTTATTAGGTACACCTGCTCATTAATGCAGAGTCTTAATCACCCAATCATGTGGCAGCAACTCAATGCATAAAAGCATGCAGATGTAGTCAAGAGGTTCAAACATCCAAACATCAGAATGTGGAAGAAGTGTGATCCAAGTGACTTTGACCATGGACTGATTGTTGGTGCCAGACGGGGTGGTTCGAGTATTCTGGGATTTCCATGTAAAACAGGGAATGGTGCGAGACACAAATAAACAACATCCAGTGAGCGGTAGTCCTGTGGGTGAAAATGCCGTGTTAATGAGAGAGGGGAGAGGAGAACAGCCAGACTGGATCAAGCTGACAGGAAGGTGACAGTAAGTCAAATAACCATGGTGTGCAAATGAACCTCTCTGATTGCACAACATGTCGAACCTTGAAGTGGACGGGCCACAGCAGCAGAAGACCATGAACATAGACTCAGTAGGGACTGGACATACCTGGTAAACTGGTCACTGAGGGTATATACTAGCATTTGTGCACATTTTATTGCATATCCGTCCTTTAACCCCTAACTTTATATTTTATATAATTCTTTATAGTTTGAACCCTAACCAAAAGGCGATTAAAGTTGACCTTTGATTGTCCTTGAAGGTTCTCATGTGAGCCGATGTGCAGTGGGAAGCTCTAGTCTGCACGCCTGTTCCACGCACCATGCAGAAGTTCAGCGGCGTGATCTAGTTTGCTGACCGTTCAATGTTAATGTGAGTTTTCTCCCTTTTAAAAAAAAGACTTGCCAGGATCTAGTCTGTGTCCAGTCCAGCTTCTGCAGTGGAACGTTCCGGAATGCTGCTTGTGTGGTGGCTTTGCATAAGGACGACCGTGAGCTTTGACCCCAGTCTGACCTCTGACCCAGGGTACCTGTACACTTCCAGGAACGGCAAATACCAACCAGGCCAGTTTCAGCCCTGAGGGGTCAAACTGAGGTATCAAGGTCAAACTCAATGTATTAT
This sequence comes from Hemitrygon akajei, assembly GCF_048418815.1. Lineage (NCBI taxonomy): Eukaryota > Metazoa > Chordata > Chondrichthyes > Myliobatiformes > Dasyatidae > Hemitrygon > Hemitrygon akajei. The sequence goes on along the minus strand of NC_133150.1, from coordinate 44,647,854 downwards.
GAAAGTGTGTAAATGTCACCGTATACTGTACTACCCTGAGATTCATTTTCTTGCAGGCATTTACAGGAAACTAAAGAAATAGAATTAAATTTATGAAAATCTATACATGACATCAGGGTTGACCATGGATGCTGTGTCCAAGCTGTCTAGATATACAAGCTGGTGCAGTATGATATGGAGAACAAGCTGTTGCCCATGTAGCAGGCTCCCTCTCACCATGCATCTGTTGAATCCAAAGGAACAGCGGAGACCGATACAGTTTGGTACCAGCAGCTTCACAAGAGTTGCCAGTCTGCGTTGAACTCAACGTAGGGCTGCATTATGGACACCAGCTCTGGATTTTTCTCTTCTGTTTTACTCCTGAAGCCTTCCCCATGAGTGGGTCCAGCCACAAGGCAGCAGAGGTTTGAGATCAGAGTTTTCCTTCTCCTTAATGAGCTGCCAACTATGGCCGACGAGCCCCATCTGCCCGAAGCAACTGGTTTTAAGGCACCAGAAACCCGCCTTTGCCCCTTGTGCCAGTAGAAACGGTTCCACTAGGCTTATATCTAAGCCACAGGTGAAATCCAGGAGCAGGACGTGACTGTCAGAGGTGCACGCCATTGGGAGCGTTTAATAGGTAGTGGGAACTAATCCCTTTACCACTCCAGCAATAACAATCTTAAGGAACCAAACTCTATAGAGAAACAAAAACAACTAATGTGCAAAGTAAATCAAACTGCAAATAAAAAGTAAATAATACTGAGAACTTAAGTTGTGGAATCACTGAAAGTGAGTGTGTAGGTTGTGGAATCAGTTCCGTGTTGAGGTGAGTGAAGGTATCCATATTGGTTCAGGAGCCTGATGGTCGCAGGCTAATAACTGTTCCTGAACCTGGTGGTGTGGGACCTAAGGTTCTTTGTCTTCCAAGCCACTGGTAGCGGCAAGAAGGGAGCACGGCCTGTGTTTATGATTGAGGGGCCGAATGGTCAATTTCTGCTGCCTGGTTTTCGTGTGAGGATTTCAGAAGAGGTGAAAACTGACTGAAGTATGAACCGTAACAGAGCCCAGCTGGGTAATAAGGTTCCTGCAGCTCAGTTCTGACTTTGGAATTGTCGCTGTCCCTCTGTGCAGACTTCTATTGAAGCCTGGGTCTGAGATCTGTGTTTACCTTCTGCAAACTTCAGAATGGGGGAATCGGTCACTCCGGCGGCAGTAACGACCCACGTCACCCCGAGGAAGGCTTGCTCCTGCTCTGTCACACGAGCTGACTCCACCCTGTTTGTGATCTTTAGGTGGCAGACTCTGTGCTGGAGAAGGAGAAGATTCGAGGGGACGCAGGAGTGAACTGGAAAAAGCACGTGCCAGGAGGCAAGAGGCCGGAGAATCGCTTTCCCACCAAAGGCGAGGAGATCAGTAAGGTGAGATTGTTTTAGTGATGATCTGTTTTCTGTTTGGTGCTGTATAGACACATTGCTAGACCAGTGTGTGAGCAACTATTCTATTAGAACCCCCTCACCTCACCCCTCTATCTATTACCCTGATAACTGCAGTGTAAACACTTCTTACCACTTTTTATTATGCAGTTTACATCTCTGTGGCCACATTATTAGGTATACTTGCTCATTAATGCAAAGTGTTAATCAGCCAATCATGTGGCAGCAACTCAATGCATAAAAGCATGCAGATGTGGTCAAGAGGTTCAAACATCCAAACATCAGAATGAGGAAGAAGTGTGATCCAAGTGACTTTGACCATGGACTGATTGTTGGTGCCAGATGGGGTGGTTCGAGTATCCTGGGATTTCCATGTAAAACAGGGAATGGTGCGAGACACAAAATAAACAACATCCAGTGAGCGGTAGTGCTGTGGGTGAAAATGCCGTGTTAATGAGAGAGGGGAGAGGAGAACAGCCAGACTGGATCAAGCTGACAGGAAGGCGACAGTAAGTCAAATAACCATGGTGTGCAAATGTATCTCTCTGATTGCACAACATGTCGAACCTTGAAGTGGACGGGCCACAGCAGCAGAAGACCACGAACATAGACTCAGTAGGGACTGGACATACCTGGTAAACTGATCACTGAGGGTATATACTAGCATTTGTGCACATTTTATTCCATATCCGTCCTTTAACCCCTAACTTTATATTTTATATAATTCTTTATAGTTTGAACCCTAACCAACGCACCACAGCAAGTTGTGTAAATGTAAAAGGTGATTAAAGTTGACCTTTGATTGTCCTTGAAGGTTCTCATGTGAACCGAGGTGCAGTGGGAAGCTCTAGTCTGCACGCCCGTTCCACGCACCATGCAGAAGTTCAGCGGCGTGATCTAGTTTGCTGACCTTTCTATGTTAATGTGAGTTTTCTCCATTTTTTAAAAAAAAAGACTTGCCAGGATCTAGTCTGTGTCCAGTCCAGCTTCTGCAGTGGAACGTTCCGGAATGCTGCTTGTGTGGTGGCTTTGCATAAGGACGACCCTGAGCTTCGGCCCCAGTCTGACCTCTGACCCAGGGTACCTGTGCACTTCCAGGAACGGCAAATACCAACCAGGCCAGTTTCAGCCCTGAGGGGTCAAACTGAGGTATCAAGGTCAAACTCAATGTATTATGAAAGTATGTAAATGTCACCATATACTGTACTACCCTGAGATTCATTTTCTTGTAGGCATTTACAGGAAAATAAAGAAATAGAATTGAATTTATGAAAACCTATACATGACATCAGGGTTGACCATGGATGCTGTGTCCAAGCTGTCTAGATATACAAGCTGGTGCAGTATGATATGGAGAGCAAGCTGTTGCCCATGTAGCAGGCTCCCTCTCACCATGCATCTGTTGAATCCAAAGGAACAGCGGAGACCGATACAGTTTGGTACCAGCAGCTTCACAAGAGTTGCCAGTCTGAGTTGAACTCAACGTAGGACTGCATTATGGACACCAGCTCTGGATTTTTCCCTTCTGTTTTACTCCTGAAGCCTTCCCCATGAGTGGGTCCAGCCGCAAGGCAGCAGAGGTTTGAGATCAGAGTTTTCCTTCTCCTTAATGAGCTGCCAACTATGGCCGACGAGCCCCATCTGCCCAAAGCAACTGGTTTCTAAGGCACCAGAAACTCGCCTTTGCCCCTTGTGCCAGTAGAAACGGTTCCACCGGGCTTATATCTAAGCCACAGGTGAAATCCAGAAGCAGGACGTGACTGTCAGAGGCGCACGCCATTGGGAGCGTTTAATAGGTAGTGGGAACTTATCCCATTACCACCCCGGCAATAACAACCTTAAGGAACCAAACTCTATAGAGAAACAAAAACAACTAATGTGCAAAGTAAATCAAACTGCAAATAAAAAGTAAATAATACTGAGAACTTAAGCTGTGGAGTCACTGAAAGCAGCGTGTGAGCAACTATTCTATTAGAACCCCCCCCTCCACCTCACCCCTCTATCTATTACCCCCATCACTGCGCAGTAAACACTTCTTACCACTTTTTATAATGCAGCTTACATCTCTGTGGCTACTTTATTAGGTACACCTGCTCATTAATGCAACGTGTTAATCAGCCAATCATGAGGCAGCAACTCAATGCATTAAAGAATGCAGAAATGGTCATGAGGTTCAGTTGTTGTTCAGACCAAACATCAGAATGGGGAAGAAGTGTGATCTAAGTGACTTTGACCGTGGACTGATTGTTGGTGCCAGACGGGGTGGTTCGAGTATCCTGGGATTTCCATGTAAAACAGGGAATGGTGCGAGACACAAAATAAACAACATCCAGTGAGCGGTAGTCCTGTGGGTGAAAATGCCGTGTTAATGGGAGAGGGGAGAGGAGAACGTCCAGACTGGATCAAGCTGACAGGATGGCGACAGTAAGTCAAATAACCATTGTGTGCAAAAGAACCTCTCTGATTGCACAACATGTCGAACCTTGAAGTGGACGGGCCACAGCAGCAGAAGACCACGAACATAGACTTAGTGGCCACTTTGTTAGGGACCGGACATACCTGGTAAACTGGTCACTGAGGGTATATATTGGCATTTGTGTATTCTTGCACATCTTATTCCATATCTGTCCTTTAGCCTCAAATGTTATATTTTATATAATTCTTTATTCTTTATAATTTGAGAAAAAATGTTTTGTTGTACATTGAGCCCTAACAAGATTCAAGATTCAAAAGATTCTAAAACTTTATTGTCATTCGAACCGTACATCAGCTCTGCAGGGCTGAATGAGACAGCATTTCCCAGGAGCAGTGCAATCATAACATAACAAACGCAACACTAAATAATAAACATAACAATAAATAGTAAAACATGTCAGTTAAAAACAAGTTATAAGTGTCCAGTGCAAGTTAAAAGTGTCCAAAGCAGAGTCAGGTAGAGCAGCTATTTAGCAGTCTGTCTGCCTGTGGGAGGAAGCAGTTTAGTAGCCTTGTGGTTTTTGTTTTGATGCTCCTGTAACGTTTGCCTGATGGCAGAAGAACAAACAGTTCATGGAGAGGGTGTGAGGGGTCTTTAATAATGTACCGTGTCTTCTGGAGGCATCAACTCTGAAAGAGGTCTTGAACAGAAGGTAGGGAGACCCCAATAACCTTCTCTGCTCCCCTAACCACCCTCTGCAAGGCTTTTTTGTCGGCAGCACTGCAGCTGGAGTAGCAGGTTGTGATGGAAAAGGTCAGCACACTCTCAACCACGCCTCTGTAGAATGTAGTTAAGATGTTAGTGGGGAGTGATGCTTGTTTAAGCTTCCTCAGAAAGTGCAATCTCTGCTGGGCCTGTTTCGCAATCCCATTGGTTTTCCTGGACCAGGAGAGATTGTCCGAGATCTGCACCCCAAGGAACTTGATGTTTTCCATTCTCTCCACTGTGGAGCTGCTGATGCTGAGGGGTGTGTGCTCAGGCTGAGACCATCTGAAATCGACGATCATCTCCTTGGTTTTGGTGACATTAAGCATCAAGTTGTTGTCACTGCACCAGCTCTCTAGGTGTTTGACCTCCTCCCTGTACATTGTTTCATCATTTTTGCTGATGAGCCCCACCACTGTGGTATCATCAGCAAATTTAATGATCAGGTTCCCCTTGAATCTGGCTGCACAGTCATGTGTTAGCAGTGTAAACAGCAATGGGCTGAGCACACAGCCGTGTGGGGATCCAGTGCTCAGTGTGATGGAGTCAGAGATGTTCCTGCCAACACGGACTGACTGTGGTCTCTCTGTCACGAAATCCAGAATCCAGCGACACATGGCAGTGTTAAGGCCAAGCAGCGACAGTTTCTCCACTAGTCTCCGCGGGATGATGGTATTGAACGCTGAACTGAAATCAATGTACAGGATTCTGGTATAAGTGTTGTAACAACGCACCACAGCAAGTTGTGTAAATGTAAAAGGCGGTTAAAGTTGACCTTTGATTGTCCTTGAAGGTTCTCATGTGAACCGAGGTGCAGTGGGAATCTCTAGTCTGCACGCCCGTTCCACGCACCATGCAGAAGTTCAGCGGCGTGATCTAGTTTGCTGACCGCTCTATGTTAATGTGAGTTTTCTCTGTTTTAAAAAATGACTTGCCAGGATCTAGTCTGTGTGCAGTCCAGCTTCTGCAGTGGAACGTTCCGGAATGCTGCTTGTGTGGTGGCTTTGCATAAGGACGACCCTGAGCTTCGGCCCCAGCCTGACCTCTGACCCAGGGTACCTGTACACTTCCAGGAATGGCAAATACCAACCAGGCCAGTTTCAGCCCTGAGGGGTCAAACTGAGGTATCAAGGTCAAACTCAATGTATTATGAAAGTATGTAAATGTCACCGTATACTGTACTACCCTGTGATTCATTTTCTTGTAGGCATTTACAGGAAAATAAAGAAATAGAATTAAATTTATGAAAATCTATACATGACATCAGGGTTGACCATGGATGCTGTGTCCAAGCTGTCTAGATATACAAGCTGGTGCAGTATGATATGGAGAACAAGCTGTTGCCCATGTAGCAAGCTCCCTCTCACCATGCATCTGTTGAATCCAAAGGAACAGCGGAGACCGATACAGTTTGGTACCAGCAGCTTCACAAGAGTTGCCAGTCTGAGTTGAACTCAACGTAGGACTGCATTATGGACACCAGCTCTGGATTTTTCCCTTCTGTTTTACTCCCGAAGCCTTCCCCATGAGTGGGTCCAGCCACAAGGCAGCAGAGGTTTGAGATCAGAGTTTTCCTTCTCCTTAATGAGCTGCCATCTATGGCCGACGAGCCCCATCTGCCCAAAGCAACTGGTTTTAAGGCACCAGTAACCCGCCTTTGCCCCTTGTGCCAGTAGAAACGGTTCCACCGAGCTTATATCTAAGCCACAGGTGAAATCCAGGAGCAGGACGTGACTGTCAGAGGCGCACGCCATTGGGAGCGTTTAATAGGTAGTGGGAACTTATCCCATTACCACCCCGGCAATAACAATCTTAAGGAACCAAACTCTATAGAGAAACAAAAACAACTAATGTGCAAAGTAAATCAAACTCTGCAAATAAACAGTAAATAATACTGAGAACTTGTGGAATCACTGAAAGTGAGTGTGTAGGTTGTGGAATCAGTTCCATGTTGAGGTGAGTGAAGGTATCCATATTGGTTCAGGAGCCTGATGGTCGCAGGCTAATAACTGTTCCTGAACCTGGTGGTGTGGGACCTAAGGTTTTTTGTCTTCCAAGCCACTGGTAGCGGCAAGAAGGGAGCACGGCCTGTGTTTATGATTGAGGGGCCGAATGGTCAATTTCTGCTGCGTGGTTTTCGTGTGAGGATTTCAGAAGAGGAGAAAACTGACCAAAGTATGAACCGTAACAGAGCCCAGCTGGGTAATAAGGTTCCTGCAGCTCAGTTCTGACTTTGGAATTGTCGCTGTCCCTCTGTGCAGACTTCTATTGAAGCCTGGGTCTGAGATCTGTGTTCACCTTCTGCAAACTTCAGAATGGGGGGATCGGTCACTCCGGCGGCAGTAACGACCCACGTCACCCCGAGGAAGGCTTGCTCCTGCTCTGTCGCACGAGCTGACTCCACCCTGTTTGTGATCTTTAGGGGGCAGACTCTGTGCTGCAGAAGGAGAAGATTCGAGGGGACGCAGCAGTGAACTGGAAAAAGCACATGCCAGGTGGCAAGAGGCCGGAGAATTGCTTTCCCACCAAAGGCGAGGAGATCAGTAAGGTGAGTTTGTTTCAGTGATGTTCTGTTTTCTGTTTGGTGCTGTATAGACACATTGCTAGACCAGCGTGTGAGCAACTATTCTATTAGAACCCCTCACCTCACTCCTCTATCTATTACCCTGATAACTGCACTGTAAACACTTCTTAACCACTTTTTATTATGCAGCTTACATCACTGTGGCCACATTATTAGGTACACTTGCTCATTAATGCAAAGTGTTAATCAGCCAATCACGTGGCAGCAACTCAATGCATAAAAGCATGCAGATGTGGTCAAGAGGTTCAAACAGCCAAACATCAGAATGAGAAAGAAGTGTGATCCAAGTGACTTTGACCATGGACTGATTGTTGGTGCCAGACGGGGTGGTTCGAGTATCCTGGGATTTCCATGTAAAACAGGGAATGGTGCGAGACACAAAATAAACAACATCCAGTGAGCGGTAGTCCTGTGGGTGAAAATGCCGTGTTAATGGGAGAGGGGAGAGGAGAACGTCCAGACTGGATCAAGCTGACAAGATAGCGACAGTTAAGTGAAATAACTTTAGTGTGGAAATGAACCTCTCTGATTGCACAACATGTCGAACGTTGAAGCGGACGGGCCACAGCAGCTGAAGACCACGAACATAGACTCAGTAGGGACTGGACATACCTGGTAAACTGGTCACTGAGGGTATATACTAGCAACTGTGCACATTTTATTCCCTATCCGTCCTTTAACCCCTAACTTTATATTTTATATAATTCTTTATAGGTTGAACCCCAACCAATGCACCACAGCAAGTTGTGTAAATGTAAAAAGCATTTAAAGTTGACCTTTGATTGTCCTTAAAGGTTCTCATGTGAGCCGATGTGCAGTGGGAAGCTCTAGTCTGCACACCCGTTCCACGCACCATGCAGAAGTTCAGCGGCGTGATCTAGTTTGCTGACCGTTCTATGTTAATGTGAGTTTTCTCTGTTTTAAAAAAAAAAAGACTTGCCAGGATCTAGTCTGTGTCCAGTCCAGCTTCTGCAGTGGAACGTTCCCGAATGCTGCTTGTGTGGTGGCTTTGCATAAGGACGACCCTGAGCTTCGGCCCCAGTCTGACCTCTGACCCAGGGTACCTGTACACTTCCAGGAACTGCAAATACCAACCAGGCCAGTTTCAGCCCTGAGGGGTCAAACTGAGGTATCAAGGTCAAACTCAATGTATTATGAAAGTATGTAAATGTCACCGTATACTGTACTACCCTGTGATTCATTTTCTTGTAGGTATTTACAGGAAAATAAAGAAATAGAATTAAATTTATGAAAATCTATACATGACATCAGGGTCGACCATGGGTGCTGTGTCCAAGCTGTCTAGATATACAAGCTGGTGCAGTATGATATGGAGAACAAGCTGTTGCCCATGTAGCAAGCTCCCTCTCACCATGCATCTGTTGAATCCAAAGGAACAGCGGAGACCGATACAGTTTGGTACCAGCAGCTTCACAAGAGTTGCCAGTCTGCATTGAACTCAACATAGGACTGCATTATGGACACCAGCTCTGGATTTTTCCCTTCTGTTTTACTCCTGAAGCCTTCCCCATGAGTGGGTCCAGCCACAAGGCAGCAGAGGTTTGAGATCAGAGTTTTCCTTCTCCTTAATGAGCTGCCAACTATGGCCGACGAGCCCCATATGCCCGATGCAACTGGTTTTAAGGCACCAGTAACCCGCCTTTGCCCCTTGTGCCAGTAGAAACGGTTCCACCGGGCTTATATCTAAGCCACAGGTGAAATCCAGGATCAGGACGTGACTGTCAGAGGCGCACGCCATTGGGAGCGTTTAATAGGTAGTGGGAACTTATCCCATTACCACCCCGGCAATAACAACCTTAAGGAACCAAACTCTATGGAGAAACAAAAACAACGAATGTGCAAAGTAGATCAAACTCTGCAAATAAACGGTAAATAATACTGACAACTTGTGGAGTCACTGAAAGTGAGTGTGTAGGTTGTGGAATCAGTTCCGTGTTGAGATGAGTGAAGATATCCATATTGGTTCAGGAGCCTGATGGTCGCAGGCTAATAGCTGTTCCTGAACCCGGTGGTGTGGGACCTAAGGTTCTTTGTCTTCCAAGCCACTGGTAGCGGCAAGAAGGGAGCACGGCCTGTGTTTATGATTGAGGGGCCGAATGGTCAATTTCTGCTGCATGGTTTTCGTGTGAGGATTTAAGAAGAGAAGAAATCCAACCAAAGTATGAACCGTAACAGAGCCCAGCTGGGTAATAAGGTTCCTGCAGCTCAGTTCTCACTTTGGAATTGTCGCTGTCCCTCTGTGCAGATTTCTATTGAAGCCTGGGTCTGAGATCTGTGTTTACCTTCTGCAAACTTCAGAATGGGGGATCGGTCACTCCGGCGGCAGTAACGACCCACGTCACCCCGAGGAAGGCTTGCTCCTGCTCTGTCGCACGAGCTGACTCCACCCTGTTTGTGATTTTTAGGTGGCAGACTCTGTGCTGGAGAAGGAGAAGATTCGAGGGGACGCAGGAGTGAACTGGAAAAAGCACGTGCCAGGAGGCAAGAGGCCGGAGAATCGCTTTCCCACTAAAGGCGAGGAGATCAGTAAGGTGAGTTTGTTTCAGTGATGTTCTGTTTTCTGTTTGGTGCTGTATAGACACATTGCTAGACCAGCGTGTGAGCAACTATTCTATTAGAACCCCCTCACCTCACTCCTCTATCTATTACCCCGAAAACTGCACTGTAAACACTTCTTACCACTTTTTATTATGCAGCTTACATCTCTGTGGACAAATTAATAGGTATACTTGCTCATTAATGCAAAGTGTTAATCAGCCAATCATGTGGCAGCAACTCAATGCATAAAAGCATGCAGATGTGGTCAAGAGGTTCAAACATCCAAACATCAGAATGAGAAGGAAGTGTGTTCCAAGTGACTTTGACCATGGACTGATTGTAGGTGCCAGACGGGGTGGTTCGAGTATCCTGGGATTTCCATGTAAAACAGGGAATGGTGCGAGACACAAAATAAACAACATCCAGTGAGCGGTAGTCCTGTGGGTGAAAATGCCGTGTTAATGGGAGAGGGGAGAGGAGAACGTCCAGACTGGATCAAGCTGACAAGATAGCGACAGTTAAGTGAAATAACTTTAGTGTGGAAATGAACCTCTCTGATTGCACAACATGTCGAACCTTGAAGTGGACGGGCCACAGCAGCAGAAGACCACGAACATAGACTCAGTAGGGACTGGACATACCTGGTAAACTGGTCACTGAGGGTATATACTAGCAACTGTGCACATTTTATTCCATATCCGTCCTTTAACCCCTAACTTTATATTTTATATAATTCTTTATAGTTTGAACCCTAACCAACGCACCACAGCAAGTTGTGTTAATGTAAAAAGCGTTTAAAGTTGACCTTTGATTGTCCTTGAAGGTTCTCACGTGAACCGAGGTGCAGTGGGAAGCTCTAGTCTGCACGCCTGTTCCACGCACCATGCAGAAGTTCAGCGGCGTGATCTAGTTTGCTGACCATTCTATGTTAATGTGAGTTTTCTCCCTTTTTAAAAAAAAGACTTGCCAGGATCTAGTCTGTGTCCAGTCCAGCTTCTGCAGTGGAACGTTCCGGAATGCAGCTTGTGTGGTGGCTTTGCATAAGGACGACCCTGAGCTTCGGCCCCAGCCTGACCTCTGACCCAGGGTACCTGTACACTTCCAGGAACGGCAAATACCAACCAGGCCAGTTTCAGCCCTGAGGGGTCAAACTGAGGTATCAAGGTCAAACTCAATGTATTATGAAAGTATGTAAATGTCACCATATACTGTACTACCCTGTGATTCATTTCTTGTAGGCATTTACAGGAAAATAAAGAAATAGAATTAAATTTATGAAAATCTGTACATGACATCAGGGTTGACCATGGATGCTGTGTCCAAGTTGTCTAGATATACAAGCTGGTGCAGTATGATATGGAGAGCAAGCTGTTGCCCATGTAGCAGGCTCCCTCTCACCATGCATCTGTTGAATCCAAAGGAACAGCGGAGACCGATACAGTTTGGTACCAGCAGCTTCACAAGAGTTTCAAGTCTGCGTTGAACTCAACATAGGACTGCAGTAGGGATTCCAGCTCTGGATTTTTTCCTTCTGTTTTACTCCTGAAGCCTTCCCCATGAGTGGGTCCAGCCACAAGGCAGCAGAGGTTTGAGATCAGAGTTTTCCTTCTCCTTAATGAGCTGCCAACTATGGCCGACGAGCCTCATCTGCCCGAAGCATCTGGTTTTAAGGCACCAGTAACCCGCCTTTGCCCCTTGTGCCAGTAGAAACGGTTCCACCGAGTTTATACCTAAGCCACAGGTGAAATCCAGGAGCAGGACGTGACTGTCAGAGGTGCACGCCATTGGGAGCGTTTAATAGGTAGTGGGAACTTATCCCATTACCACCCCGGCAATAACAATCTTAAGGAACCAAACTCTATAGAGAAACAAAAACAACTAATGTGCAAAGTAAATCAAACTCTGCAAATAAACAGTAAATAATACTGAGAACTTGTGGAATCACTGAAAGTGAGTGTGTAGGTTGTGGAATCAGTTCCATGTTGAGGTGAGTGAAGGTATCCATATAGGTTCAGGAGCCTGATGGTCGCAGGCTAATAGCTGTTCCTGAACCTGGTGGTGTGGGACCTAAGGTTTTTTGTCTTCCAAGACACTGGTAGCGGCAAGAAGGGAGCACGGCCTGTGTTTATGATTGAGGGGCCGAATGGTCAATTTCTGCTGCATGGTTTTCGTGTGAGGATTTCAGAAGAGGAGAAAACTGACCAAAGTATGAACCGTAACAGAGCCCAGCTGGGTAATAAGGTTCCTGCAGCTCAGTTCTCACTTTGGAATTGTCGCTGTCCCTCTGTGCAGACTTCTATTGAAGCCTGGGTCTGAGATCTGTGTTCACCTTCTGCAAACTTCAGAATGGGGGATCGGTCACTCCGGCGGCAGTAACGACCCACGTCACCCCGTGGAAGGCTTGCTCCTGCTCTGTCGCACGAGCTGACTCCACCCTGTTTGTGATTTTTAGGTGGCAGACTCTGTTCTGGACAAGGAGAAGATTCAAGGGAACGCAGGAGTGAACTGGAAAAAGCACGTGCCAGGAGGCAAGAGGCCGGAGAATCGCTTTCCCACCAAAGGCGAGGAGATCAGTAAGGTGAGTTTGTTTCAGTGATGTTCTGTTTTCTGTTTGGTGCTGTATAGACACATTGCTAGACCAACGTGTGAGCAACTATTCTATTAGAACCCCTCACCTCATGCCTCTATCTATTACCCTGATAACTGCACTGTAAACACTTCTTAACCACTTTTTATTATGCAGCTTACATCTCTGTGGCCACATTATTAGGTACACTTGCTCATTAATGCAAATTGTTAATCAGCCAATCACGTGGCAGCAACTCAATGCATAAAAGCATGCAGATGTGGTCAAGAGGTTCAAACATCCAAACATCAGAATGAGAAAGAAGTGTGATCCAAGTGACTTTGACCATGGACTGATTGTTGGTGCCAGACGGGGTGGTTCGAGTATCCTGGGATTTCCATGTAAAACAGGGAATGGTGCGAGACACAAAATAAACAACATCCAGTGAGCGGTAGTCCTGTGGGTGAAAATGCCGTGTTAATGGGAGAGGGGAGAGGAGAACGTCCAGTCTGGATCAAGCTGACAGGAAGGTGACAGTAAGTCAAATAACCATGGTGTGCAAATGAACCTCTCTGAATGCACAACATGTCGAACCTTGAAGTGGACGGGCCACAGCAGCAGAAGACCACGAACATAGACTCAGTAGGGACTGGACATACCTGGTAAACTGGTCACTGAGGGTATATACTAGCATTTGTGCACATTTTATTCCATATCCGTCCTTTAACCCCTAACTTTATATTTTATATAATTCTTTATAGTTTGAACCCTAACCAACGCACCACAGCAAGTTGTGTAAATGTAAAAGGCAATTGAAGTTGCCCTTTGATTGTCCTTGAAGGTTCTCATGTGAACCGAGGTGCAGTGGGAAGCTCTAGTCTGAACGCCCGTTCCACGCACCATGCAGAAGTTCAGCAGTGTGATCTAGTTTGCTGACCGTTCTATGTTAATGTGAGTTTTCTCCCTTTTTTAAAAAAAAGGACTTGCCAGAATCTAGTCTGTGTGCAGTCCAGCTTCTGCAGTGGAACGTTCCGGAATGCTGCTTGTGTGGTGGCTTTGCATAAGGACGACCCTGAGCTTTGGCCCCAGTCTGACCTCTGACCTAGGGTACCTGTACATTTCCAGGAAGGGCAAATACCAACCAGGCCAGTTTCAGCCCTGAGGGGTCAATGGTATCAAGGTCAAAGTCAAAGTAAATGTATTATCCAAGTATGTAAATGTCACCGTATACTGTTATACCATGAGATTCATTTTCTTGCAGGTATTTACAGGAAAATAAAGAAATAGAATTGAATTTATGAAAACCTATACATGACATCAGGGTTGACCATGGATGCTGTGTCCAAGCTGTCTAGATATACAAGCTGGTGCAGTATGATATGGAGAGCAAGCTGTTGCCCATGTAGCAAGCTCACTCTCATTACACATCTGATGAATCCGAAGGGTGACTTGGATAGGTTAGGTGAGTGGGCAAATTCATGACAGATGCAATTTAATGTGGATAAATGTGAGGTTATCCACTTTGGTTGCAAGAACAGGAAAACAGGTTATTATCTGAACGGTGGCCGATTAGGAAAAGGGGAGATGCATCGAGACCTGGGTGTCATTGTACACCAGTCATTGAAGGCGGGCATGCAGGTACAGCAGGCGGTGAAAAAGGCAAATGGTATGTTGGCATTCATAGCAAAAGGATTTGAGTACAGGAGCAGGGAGGTTCTACTGCAGTTGTACAAGGCCTTGGTGAGACTGCACCTAGAATGTTGTGTGCAGTTTTGGTCCCCTAATCTGAAGAAAGACATTCTTGCCATAGAGGGAGTACAGAGAAGGTTCACCAGATTGATTCCTGGGATGGCAGGACTTTCATATGAAGAAAGACTGGATCAACTAGGCTTATACTCACTGGAATTTAGAAGATTGAGGGGGGATCTTATTGAAAAGTATAAAATTCTAAAGGGATTGGACAGGCTAGATGCAGGAAGATTGTTTCCAATGTTGGGGAAGTCCAGAACGAGGGGTCACAGTTTAAGGATAAAGGGGAAGCCTTTTAGGACCAAGATGAGGAAAAACTTCTTCACACAGAGAGTGGTGAATCTGTGGAATTCTCTGCCACAGGAAACAGTTGAGGCTGATTCATTGGCTATATTTAAGAGGAAGTTAGATATGGCCCTTGTGGCTAAAGGGATCAGGGGGTATGGAGAGAAAGCAGGTACAGGGTTCTGAGTTGGATGATCAGCCATGATCATACTGAATGGTGGTGTAGGCTCGAAGGGCCGAATGGCCTACTGCACCTATTTTCTATGTTTCTATGTTTCTGAAGGAATGGCGGAGAACGATATTGTTTGGTGGCAGTAATGTTGCAGGAGTTGCCAGTCAGCATTGAACTCAACATAGGACTCATTAGGGACTCCAGCTCTGGTTTTTTCCCTTCTGTTTTACTCCGGAAGCCTTCCCAGTGAGTGGGTACAGCCACAAGGCAGTGGAGGTTTGAGATCAGAGCTTTTCTTCTCCTGGATGAGCTGCCAACCATGACCGACGAGTCCCATCTGCCCGAAGCAACTGATTTTAAGGGCCAGTAGCCTGCCTTTGCCCCTTCTCCTGTCAGTAGAAACGGTTCCACGGGGTTAGTAGCTAAGCCACAGGTGAAGGCCAGGAGCAGGACTTGACTGTCAGAGACAGACGCCATTGGTAGCGTTTACTAGGTAGTGGGAGTTTGTTCCCATTGCCACCCCTGGCTGTAATAACCTGAAGGAACCAAACTATACATAAACAAACACAAACAACCAATGTGCAAAGTAAATCAAACTGCAAATAAAAAGTAAATAATACTGAGAACTTAAGTTGTGGAGTCACTGAAAGTGAGTGTGTAGGTTGTGGAATCAGTTCCGTGTTGAGGTGAGTGAAGGTATCCATATTGGTTCAGGAGCCTGATGGTCGCAGGCTAATAGCTGTTCCTGAACCTGGTGGTGTGGGACCTGAGGTTCTTTGTCTTCCAAGCCACTGGTAGCGGCAAGAAGGGAGCACGGCCTGTGTTTATGATTGAGGGGCCGAATGGTCAATATCTGCTGCCTGGTTTTCGTGTGAGGATTTCAGAAGAGGTGAAAACTGACTGAAGTATGAACCGTAACAGAGCCCAGCTGGGTAATAAGGTTCCTGCAGCTCAGTTCTCACTTTGGAATTGTCGCTGTCCCTCTGTGCAGATTTCTATTGAAGCCTGGGTCTGAGATCTGTGTTTACCTTCTGCAAACTTCAGAATGGGGGATCGGTCACTCCGGCGGCAGTAACGACCCACGTCACCCCGAGGAAGGCTTGCTCCTGCTCTTTCGCACGAGCTGACTCCACCCTGTTTGTGATTTTTAGGGGGCAGACTCTGTGCTGGAGAAGGAGAAGATTCAAGGGAACGAAGCAGTGAACTGGAAAAAGCACGGGCCAGGAGGCAAGAGGCCGGAGAATTGCTTTCCCACTAAAGGCGAGGAGATCAGTAAGGTGAGTTTGTTTCAGTGATGTTCTGTTTTCTGTTTGGTGCTGTATAGACACATTGCTAGACCAACATGTTTCCTATTAACTTTTCCAAAAGCTCCCTTTTCAAAAGCCCTATTGGGGTATTAAAACAAAAACCTCATTCCATCTTGAAGTATTTTCTCCTGAGCGGTTAATCTGATCAACTATTCTATTAGACCCTCACCCCACCCCACCCCTTTACCTATTACCCCTGTCACTGCACTGTAAACACTTTTAACCACTTTTTATAATGCAGTTTCCATCTCTGTGTGGCCACTTTATTAGGTACACCTGCTCATTAATGCAAACTCTAAATCGGCCAATCAAGTAGCAGCAACTCAATGCATAAAAGCATGCAGATGTGGTCAAGAGGTTCAAACATCCAAACATCAGAATGTGGAAGAAGTGTGATCCAGGTGACTTTGACCATGGACTGATTGTTGGTGCCAGTCAGGGTGGTTTGAGTATCCTGGGATTTCCATGTAAAACAGGGAATGGTGCGAGACACAAAATAAACAACATCCAGTGAGCGGTAGTCCTGTGGGTGAAAATGCCGTGTTAATGAGAGAGGGGAGAGGAGAACAGCCAGACTGGATCAAGCTGACAGGAAGGTGACAGTAAGTCAAATAACCATGGTGTGCAAATGTATCTCTCTGATTGCACAACATGTCGAATCTTGAAGTGGACGGGCCACAGCAGCAGAAGACCACGAACATAGACTCAGTAGGGACTGGACATACCTGGTAAACTGGTCACTGAGGGTATATACTAGCATTTGTGCACATTTTATTCCATATCCGTCCTTTAACCCCTAACTTTATATTTTATATAATTCTTTATAGTTTGGCAAAAGATGTTTTTTGTTGTACGTTGAACCCTAACCAACGCACCATAGCAAGTTGTGTAAATGTAAAAAGCGGTTAAAGTTGACCTTTGATTGTCCTTAAAGGTTCTCATGTGAACCAAGGTGCAGTGGGAAGCTCTAGTCTGCACGCCCGTTCCACGCACCATGCAGAAGTTCAGCGGTGTGATCTAGTTTGCTGACCGCTCTATGTTAATGTGAGTTTTCTCTGTTTAAAAAAAAAGACTTGCCAGGATCTAGTCTGTGTCCAGTCCAGCTTCTGCAGTGGAACGTTCCCGAATGCTGCTTGTGTGGTGGCTTTGCATAAGGACGACCCTGAGCTTCGGCCCCAGTCTGACCTCTGACCCAGGGTACCTGTACACTTCCAGGAACGGCAAAGACCAACCAGGCCAGTTTCAGCCCTGAGGGGTCAAACTGAGGTATCAAGGTCAAAGTCAAAGTATTATCCAAGTATGTAAATGTCACCGTATACTGTACTACCCTGAGATTCATTTTCTTGCAGGCATTTACAGGAAAATTAAAAAAAAAAAGGAATTTATTAAAATCTATACAGGACATCAGGGTTGACCATGGATGCTGTGTCCAAGCTGTCTAGATATACAAGCTGGTGCAGTATGATATGGAGAACAAGCTGTTGCCCATGTAGCAAGCTCCCTCTCACCATGCATCTGTTGAATCCAAAGGAACAGCGGAGACCGATACAGTTTGGTACCAGCAGCTTCACAAGAGTTGCCAGTCTGCGTTGAACTCAACAGAGGTCTGCATTACGGGACAGCAGCTCTGGATTTTTCCCTTCTGTTTTACTCCTGAAGCCTTCCCCATGAGTGGGTCCAGCCACAAGGCAGCAGAGGTTTGAGATCAGAGTTCTCCTTCTCCTAGATGTGCTGCCAACCACGGCTGATGAGCCCCATCTGCCTGAAGCGACTGGTTTTAAGGCGCCAGTAACTCGCCTTTGCCCCTTCTGCCAGTAGAAATGGTTCCGCCGGGCTTATATCTAAGCCACACGTGAAATCCAGGAGCAGGACTTGACTGTCAGAGACACACGCCATTGGTAGCATTTACGAGGTAGTGGGAGTTTGTTCCCATTGCCACCCCTGGCTGTAATAACCTGAAGGAACCAAACTCTATACGTAAACAAACACAAACAGCCAATGTGCAAAGTAAATCAAACTGCAAATAAAAAGTAAATAATACTGAGAACTTAAGTTGTGGAGTCACTGAAAGTGAGTGTGTAGGTTGTGGAATCAGTTCCGTGTTGAGGTGAGTGAAGGTATCCATATTGGTTCAGGAGCCTGATGGTCGCAGGCTAATAGCTGTTCCTGAACCTGGTGGTGTGGGACCTGAGGTTCTTTGTCTTCCAAGCCACTGGTAGCGGCAAGAAGGGAGCACGGCCTGGATGGTGGGACCCTTGTTGACGGATGCTACTTTCTTGTAGCAGTGCTCCTTGTGGATCTGCTCAGTGGTGGGCTTTGCCTGTGATGGACTGGGCTGTGTCCATCACTTTCTGTAGACTCTTCCATTCTTGGGTGTTGGTGTTTCCATATCAGGCCGTGATGCGACTGGTCAGGTTACTCTCCACTGAGCCTCTAGAGAAGTTTGTCAAAGTTTTAGACGACAAGCTGAATTTACGCAAACTTCTAAGAAGGTATGTGCTGTCTTTGTCGTGGCACTAAAGGCTGATTTATACTTGTGCGTACGGGCCACACCGCAGCCTACGCCGTAGCCCTGATTTTCACTTCTGCGTCGCTCTATGCTGTAGCGAGCATGCGTTGGTGTGCGTCAAAACGCTAGTTGGCGGCGGAGTTTCTATGCCAGTGTGTTGAGTTTCTTCGTGAGAGACATTTCGATTTTCGCATGTCGGCAGGTAGATTTGACGATTTGGTTCATCTATTTCGCATCGGTGTACAGACATGGCGGAGAAGAAGCAACCGGAAATGCGATGCTGCCAAGCGGACCAATCACAGTTGTTGCTGTTTGCTTCACCGCGATGCGTGAGTGAGTTTTTTTGGACAGGTGCACGTCACCCTACAGCGTAGGGTATGGCGTAGATGCGACGCCAAGTATAAATCAGCCTTTACGTGCTGGTCTCAGGAAAGGATAATGCCGAGGAATCTAAAGCTACTGACCCTCTCCACCTCGGATCCTTGAATGAGGACTGGCTCACGGACCTCCCGCTTCCTCCTCCTGTAATTGATAATCAGCTCCTTGGTTTTGCAGAGTGCAGAGTGCAAGGTTGTTGTGGCACCATTCAACCAGATTTTCAATCTTCTTTTAGTTTGGGAAGTTAAAAGAACTTTAAGGAAGCACTGCATTCTTCCCTTCTTGGACACCTGGAGCACAAGAGAGTGGTAGGTGGATATACTCTGATGTAGTTTCACAAGGTTTAAATTTCAAACGCACAGTAAACCTCATAAAGGTTCACAACGGAGCCTCAGGCAGAGGATGATATGTAATCCTATTTTTAAAAAATCAGCCTATAAATCTGAAAATTATATCCTGTATTTTGAAGAAAGAATGAAAGATCAAAGATCAACTTTATTTGCCGGATACGTTTACACGTATTAGGAATTTGCTGTGGTGATTTGGCGTGACAGGCAACAAAAAAATCCAACATTATAAAGAATAAGGAATTACATTAAAAAAATAAACAGAAGTTAAAGCACAGATATGGAATGAAATGCTTAAGGAAATCACTGTCCTAATGACATACTTACCTGTATTTAAATTCTTAATCTGGCCTGAAAAACTTCTAAATCTCATTGAGAAGCGATCTGTCGGGATCAGAGAGAGGAGCCCTTTGAGAATCTTAGCGTTTTCTTAAAGTTGTCGGAGCTTTTGTCATTTTGTTCAAAGTTCAAAGTAACTGTATTATCAAAGTACGTATGTCACCATGCATGACCTTGAGATTCATTTTCTTGCGGGCATTCACAGAACAAGGAAGTAGAACAGAATCAATGAAAAGCTACTCACAGAAGGACTGACAAGCAGTCGATGTGCAAAATAATTTATGCAAATACAAAAATACTAATAATAATAACCAGGTTTCGAGTCAGAGTCCTACAAATTATGCCATGACTGCTTCATTATCACAGACAGGACAATCCATGATAGCCATCTGGATATAATATTACAGGATAAACAAGCTAGAACAACTTACTTAATGGATATAGACATTCTAAACCACTCAACATACAGAAATCAGTAAGTGAAACACACCAGAAATATGCTGCATTAAAAGAGGAAATTGAAAGACTATGGAACATGAAAAGGGTATACATTGTCCCAATAGTAATACCTACAACTGGTATCATCCCAAAGTCAATACTCAATAGCATTAAACAATTAGGCCTACACAACAATATTTATGTAAATTTCCAGAAAGCCACAATACAAAACACCGCTAGAATAGTCCGAAAGTTCCTTGCAATTGAGAAACGAGTGTGCTAGGTTATGCCTGTACCTCAGGTTTTATCAGCTTGAGCTGAGAAAAGATAATAAACAAAAAAATACTGAGAACATGAGTTGTAAAGTCTTTGAAAGTGAGCCTGTAGGTTGTGGAATCAGTTCAGCGTTGAGGTGAGTGAAGTTATCCACGCCGGTTCAGGAGATTGATAATTGTAAGGTGGTGTGGGACTTAAGCTCCTCTACCTGACGGTAGCATTGAGAAGAGAGAATGACCTGGATAGTGGGGTCCTTGATGATTGACTGACATTAAAATGATTTCTGCCTGCTCTTGAAACAGCTGTCAGAATAGCTCCCTCCATTTTCCTCTCAATCAATGCCGGCAATTATCTTAGCGATGCAAATTAACATCGCCCATCTACACTCAAGGATACAACTAAGGCTTTTGCAAAATTTTCTCAGAATTTAACTCCTTTAGTCCGTGCATGCACAGGTAAAACATACTTGCAGCAGCATCTCAAGCACGTAGCGTCACATAAGCATGGCACACAAGAAAAAAAGAATAGAAATTACACAGAAGTTTTTCAAGAATGAATATAAATAGAACAGAAAAGCAAGGCCCATTTTAGAGCAATGTGATCAAAGTGGACATACTTTAGCTAAACTGTAGTGATTAGGGTAGTGAAGGTTTCTTCGAGAATCTAATAGTTGAAAGGAAGTTGCTGTTCTTGGCAGCTTCTTGGTGAATCGCTTCTGCAACTTGAGGACCTGCTGGTAAATCTGAGTCAGCAGGAGAGTAAGGGCTGAATGGCCTTCCTGCTTCTGACCCTTGTGCTCTTCTGAAATGCAGTGCTAGGGTGGTAATGGGTAGATTACCTGTTTTGTGCTGTGTGTGGGGGATGAGTCTAAATTCTCTCTCTCACTCTCTCACTCCCATCCCAGAAAAGGGAATCTCACAAGAGCACAGGGAACATCAGAGACGGTGGACAGCACTCGAGTAGATTCAGCAGTTCCGGCTCAACGGCTGGGAGCACTGGTTGGGGAAGTGAACCCAGAGGTGGCAGATGCTAACCTTTGCTGCAGAGGGTTGTAAGCTCAGCCAGCTCCTCTGTGGGCATTTTCACAAGGCTGTGCCCTCAAAAAGGCGGCATCTGTCATTAAAAATCCCCTCCACCCGGGACATACCCTCTTCTCATTGCTACCACCAGAGAAGGGGGTACAGGAGCCTGAAGACACACACTCCATGTAGTAGGAACAGCTACTTCCCCTCCACCAAAGGTTTCTGAATGGACAATGAGTCCATGGACTCTACCTCACTAATTTTACTCTTTTTGCACCACTTATTTAAATTTTTAATACATTTCTCATTGTAATTTATAGAATTTTTAATGTAACCTTCCCCCAACTTACTCTGACACAAGCAACAACCCTCCCCCCACCTGCCATGCAAGCAATAGCGTGATCTAGAGGCCATCAAGGACTACAGTCCACCCCAACACTTCGACATCTCAGACAGGCTCTCTCTCTCACTAGCGAGGGAGAGAGTTCGCTCCTGCCACAACGAGCGGGGAGACCAATGCTGTTTTGATGTTGCAATCTGCCGCATTGCTTGTCTCAATTCCCCCAACTCGAGGATCAGCAGTTAGTCCCTCCCCCTCCCTTCCTCCCTCTCTCCTCCTCTCCCCTCCTTTTGACAACAGCATACACTGCTTGCTGTCTCGATGTTTCAATCTCCTGCAACGCCTCAGTCGACGACATCAATGAGGAATCGGGTCGTCTGCAGAGCTGCACCCGAAAGCTTGCGTCTTCCTGGAGATCCCGAAATGGCGGGCTGCTCGGCGAGTTCCGAGAGCGAAGGCCCCACTGCCCGTGAAGAACCGAAGTTAGAGCTGCAGCTGTAGATCACGGACTCTGACAGGACCCCAGCCACCTTGAAAAATGTGCCAAGTTGTACGACGTGGGCGATCAATACCAATTCCAATATCAATATCGAGGCCAGTCAAGAAGTGTGTTTGAAGAATGACAATGGCTGTCCTGTGGTGCGTCTCCAAACTTGATCGAGGCCTCATTCTGGAAGCTTCCTTTAGTTTGTTCCGAGCTCGTGGGTATCTGAGATCTTTTCAGTTTTTGCTCTGAGGTAAATGGATATATTAAAACCAGCAGGTTCTGCGGTGATTGCAGGCTAGATCTGGGTTTGTGTTATCGGGCCATTTTGGGCTCCGATCCCAGCACTGAGTCATCCCTCAGCCGAGGACTAAGTGAGCCTCTCCTCGGGATGGCGAGGGGCAGCAACGATGTACAAAGTCTTGTGAAGAGCTTGTCATACTGCCCTGGGGATTGGCAGCAGAGAGGAGCCAGCTGTTCCCATTTAAGAATGTTACAGGCCCTTCAATACATCCAATCACAGCTGGTCACACTGGCTTATACAGACCAGGGTCACGTTAACACTAGGACTTCATAGAATAGCACAATAAAGGCCCTTTGGCCCACAATGTTGTGCTGACCTTTTAACCTACTCCCAGATCAACCTAACCTTTCCTCCTACACTCCCTTCATTTTTCTTTCATCCATGTGCCTATCTAAGGGTCTCTCATATGTCCCTAATGTATCTGCCTCTACCACCAGCTCTGACCGTGCATTCCATGTACACACCACTCTCTGTATAAAAAAATATTTCTGACATCGATCCTGGGAAGAAGTTTCTGACTTGTCTTCTCTATTTGTGCATCTTTTCATCTAATATACCTCTATCAAATCACCTCTCATCCTCCTTTACTCCTGGGCCCGATAGAGAGAGAGAGTGGAGAGACCTGAAGTTTGATTGATATAAACGCTGGACCGAATTGGAAAGATTAGGTACGGGCCAAAATGAGTCAGCGAGGCCCGGACCAGAGCGTGTCGAAGTGGCAGGGCCCAGGTCTGAGAGCGAGGAGTGATCTGAAGCTTGGATGATTTAAGTGCCGGTCCAGATTGAAAAGATCAGGGTGTCAGGGCCAGAGGAGAGGGATGGGCCAGTGTTCAACTCATGGCTCTGTGAGGATTACTCATCTCTGCGGGGAGCTGAGGCTGTGGCCTGCGACTAATGGCTCCTGGATCAGCTGCTGGCTTTGTGGCTGTGAACTCTCTCTCGTGCTCTTCAGTTCTGAATGCTACTTGCTTACTTCGCACTTTTACTTTTGCACCTTGGGTGTCTGACTGTCTTTTTCTAATGGGTTGTATTGGATTTCTTTGTTTTGTGGCTGCCTGTAAGGAAACAAATCTCAAGATTCTATATAGTATACATACTTTGCAAATAAATGTATTTTGAACTTTGATTTAGTTGGTTGCCCCTCTTTTTTTGTGTGTCTCTGTCTCCCACTCTCTTTTTTCCCTTCCCTTTCTTCCCCTCATCTCCTTCCTCCCTACCACCATGTACCCTCTCTGACTTCTCCCTTCCTGTGGGTTCTCTCCAACTAGTAGTTTTTGAGGGTCAGATATTCAGCTGAACTGTGGACATGGGCGGATTTAGTATTGGTCACCACAGAGTTGCCACCTCGCTGGATTCCCCATTAGCTACATCAATACTTCAGGGTAAACCTGATGAAGGTTCTTGGCCCGAAATGTCAACTGTTCATTCCTCTCCATCGATGCTGCCTGACCTGCCGAGTTCCTCCTACATTTTGTGTGCGTCGTTGTTTCACAGTGAATGGTTCTGCTGGCTTTGAACACAAGTTGTAGCCAGTTGTGATGTAAGCATACTTCATTCGGAGTTTGAGGACATTCGGTGTGCCACCGAAGACTTTTCCAAATTTCCACGGATGTATCATGGAGAGCATTGCCGGCTGGTGTGGAAACACCAATGCTCAGGAGCAGTAGAAGCTTGTAAGCTCAGCCGGTTCCATCACAGGCCCAACCCTACCCCCCATCAGAGACATCTTCAAGAAGCTGTGCCTCGAGAAGTTGGCATCCATTATTAAGGACCCTCAATACTCAGGACATGCCATCTTCTCGTTACTACCATCAGAGAGGAGGTACAGGAGTCTGAAGACTGCTTCTTCCCCTCCACCATTAGACTTCTGACAGTTGAGCAAACCATCTAATTTTGGAACATGGAACACTAGAGACAGTCCAGTCCCTTCAGCCCATCCTGTTATGCTGACCCTTTTAACCTACTCTAAGATAACACTTCTCTCCTGCATAGCCCTCCTCATTTTTCTGTCATCCACGTGCCTATCTAAAATCTTCTTAATTTTTTTTTGCACCATTTACATTTTTTGTCACTCATGGTAATATCTCTGTCTTTTGCCGCGTACTGCCAAGTCACGAAACAGCAGGTTTTGAGAGGACGCCACCAGTATTGTGGAGGTTAGCGTGAGGCTATTACAGCTCGGGGCACTGGAGTTCGGAATCCGAATCCGGCGTTCTCCGTAAGAAAGTTTGCACGTTCTTCCCTTGTGAACGAGGGTTTCCTCCGAGTGCTTTGGGTATCCTTCTGTGGCCCAAAGGTGTACCGGTTAGTAGGTTAATTAGTCATTGTAAGTTGTCCTGTGATTAGGCTAGGGTTAATATTGGTTTGCTGGCAGTGGGGGTCGTTGGGCCGGAAGGGCCTGTTCTGTGCTACATCTCTAAATAAATGAAATAAATTTAAAAAAACATCATATTTTACTCCATACATGTCAGTGATAATAAAGCTAATTCTGATTTTGATGTTGGTTTAACTCTCAGTCTAGGACGGACGATCTTGCAGGAGAGCTCTCCAGATCGAGTGCCCTTTCTGAGAGAGAGAGGCAAAAGAGGCAGAGACACAGGGAAAAGCGTTCAGCTGCGATCCTCGCCAAGAGGAACAAGCTGATGAAGGTACACGTGGCTCTCTCTGACGTTCATTTATAGGGAAGGACTTGCAGCTGTGATTGCCTGTGGAACTGTGGAATTATTGATGGGAAAAGGCATCTGAACGGGGTGCAGGGTTAATATTGGGTGTTGAGCTTTCGTAGTCGAAGGGCTGAACCGAGGAAATTGGGTGGGCACAGGGATCGGTCTGGACTGTTTGGGCTGAAGGGCCTGTATCCGTGCTGGGCCGCTCTATGATTCTATGACTAACTACAGTTGCAAGCAACAGTACTATTACCTAGTTTTCTGCATTTGTTACTCATAAGATGTGGCCTGATCGTACGATAATAGACAAACACAATCTTCCCAAACAATTGTACTTTTCATGTCTTTATTGAACACAATCATTCACAGTTCAGGCCGGAAGAAGTATGTGAACCCTGGTATTTAATAACTGGTAGAACCTCCTTTAGCACCAAACGTATCCTGTAGCTGCCGATTGGACTTGCACAATGGTGAGGATGAATTTTAGACCATTCTTCCATGTAAAGCTGTTCCAATTCATCAATATTTCTGGGATACCTTGCAGGAACAGCCCTCTTCAGTCATGCCACAGCATCTCAATTGGGTTAAGGTCTGGACTCACTCTGACCATCCCAAAACACATTTTCTTCTTTTTAAACCATTCTGTTGCTGATTTTCTCGTGTGTTTCGGATCATTGTCTTGTTGCATCATCCAACTTACTAAGCTTCAGGTGACCAGCTGCTATCCTGCCATTCTCCTGTAAAATGTCTTTATACAGTTTTGAGTTCATTGTTCCCTCGATGATTGCAAGCTGTCCAGACCCTGAGGCAGCAAAGCAGCCCCAAACCAAGATGCTCCTTCCACCATGCTTCACAGTTGTGATGAGGTTTTGGTGTTGGTGTGCAGTGCTTTTTCCTCCAAACATAGCTGCATATCTGCCAAAAAGTTCAACTTTTGTCTCATCTGTCCACAGAACATTGTGGAACATCCAGGTGGTCTTTTGCAAACTTGAGACGAGCAGCAATGTTTTATTTTGGAGAGCAGTGAGTTTCCCCCGTGGTGTCCTTCCATGAACACCATCCTTGTTCAGTGTTTTTCTTATGGTGAGTTCTAGAGATTCCTGCAGGTCTTTTGCTGTTATGCTTGGGTTCATTTTCACCTCCTTCAGTTTTACACATTGTGCTCTTGGTGTGATCTTTGCAGGATTCCCACTCCTAGGGAGAGTAGCAACAATACTGGATTTCCTCCATTTGTAGACAACTTCTCTTACTATGGACTCAGGTCTTTAGAAATGCTTTTGTCACCTTTTCCAGCTTCATGCAGCTCTACAATTCTCTTCAAAGCTCCTCTGAAAGTTGTTTTGATCGAGGCATGGTGCACATAAACAGATCTTTCTTGAGAAGAGCAGGCTCTGTCAGTAACCTGACTGCGTGTGTCTTTTTTATAGGGCAGGGCACCTCTACAACCCACACCTCCAATCTCATCTCATTGATTGAACACCTGACTCCAAATAGCATTACCCCAGAGGTTCACATACTTTCTTGAATCTAGACTGTGATTGTTTAAATGGTGTACTCAATATTGACGAGATGAAGTACAATTGTTTGTGTGCTATTAGTTTAGGCAGATTGTGTTTGTCTGTTATTGTGACTCAGATGAAGATCAGACCACATTTTATGAGTGATAAATGCAGAAAACTGGGAAACAGCAAAGGGTTCACAAACCTTTTCTTGCAACTGTACTTAAGCTGTTTACCCCGTTGGGGCGTAGGCCGCTGACAGCAACTCGCCAGAGCCCTCTGTCCTGATCAGTCTGTCAAGTTGTTGAGGGTCCTTCCTCAGCCAGGGATGGGGTCTTTGGAGCTTCTGCTGGTGCTTCTGTAGCACTGGGCCTTTATGGAATGGGATTGCCAGCCGTATGTCCCACCTCCTCTCTCTGGAAGGCTTGGGATCGTCCATGTTGTCTAACAAAACTCATTAACAGTTGAAACTGAAATGTGCTCTTGACAAACGTGCACAACCACTCCTGCTGTTGTTAGCGAACGGATCCTCCATCCCCTCCCGTTGACTTACTCTTCCCTCCGACAGATTAACACGGCGCTGAGCTGCGGTCTTCGTCGAGGCCGTGGCTCCGACTTGGTTGTTTTATCGGTTCATAGGGATGGCCTTGGGGGTAGTGAGGGGAGTTAGGGATCAGGTTGGAGTTTAGAGACAGGGATGTGAGGAGTTAAAGGTCAGACCTAAGTCTAGGCCACTGCTCCGCATTCGACGGCCAGCAATGTGGACGGATAAAGAAGGGCACCTGCAGTCCCAGCCTCCGTTCCGCGTTTGAAGCAACATGGACGTGTGACTGAAGACATCCCTGATTGGACGTCAGGCCTGCAGACCAGCGAAGACAAGGGCTGGTGGCCTCCCCTCTATGTCAACGAGTCTTCGGCGGGTTCTAGGATCAGAATTCCATGCGGGCAGAAGGCAGAAGTGACGGTGACCCCCCCACCGGTACACGAATCCGTGAAACTGGAGTTTGAGGCCTCCCGTTATCCGTGTGTCTGGAGTTCGGGATCCTCATCCAGGTTCCTTATTCATTGTACTGAAGCTCGAAGACGGAAGGCCGGATGCCTGGACGTTAAGCTCTGGCAACCGAAGCCTTGAGCCTGCGTCTTTGTGAGTTTGTGTGTGTGCATGTGTCTGTGTGTGTGTGAGTGTTGTGTTTGTGCATGTGTCTGTGAGTGTGAGTGTTGTGTCTGTGAGTGTGTGTTGTGTTTGTGTGTGTGCATGTGTCTGTGAGTGTGTCTTTGTGTGTGAGTTTGTGTGTGTGTTGTGTTTGTGTGTGTGCATGTGTCTGTGTGTGTGTGAGTGTTGTGTTTGTGCATGTGTCTGTGAGTGTGAGTGTTGTGTCTGTGAGTGTGTGTTGTGTTTGTGTGTGTGCATGTGTCTGTGAGTGTGTCTTTGTGTGTGAGTTTGTGTGTCTGTGTGTTGTGTTTGTGTGTGTGCATGTGTCTGTGTGTGAGTGTTGTGTCTGTGTGTGTGAGTTTGTATGTCTGTGTGTGTGGTGAGTTTGTGTCTGTGTGTTTGTGTCTGTGAGTTTGTGTCTGTGTGTGTGTGAGTTTGTGTGTCTGTGTTGTGTTTGTGTGTGTGCATGTGTCTGTGTGTGTGTGTTGTGTTTGTGTGTTTGAGTTTGTGTGTGTGCACGTGCCTGTGAGTGCGTGTCTGCTTTAGAAGTTGAAGTCTGTAGTCTGTGAATCCGAGTCCTCGGATGGCCGCAGATGCCCTGCCCTGCAGTTGGACGCCAGTGCGTGTGCGTGTGATTGGATGGTTGGTGCAAGGGAGGCTGTTGTGTTCTGTGTTGTTCTGCCAAGCACTGTGGGCACCAGAATGCGTGGTGATCCCCATGACATAATCGGTTGTTAATGTAATTAATACATTACCCTGTATGTCTGGATGTACGTGTGATAAATCAATGGATCTGGGATTCATGTGAACTGCTGAAACCTCTGGTTGGTGCCTTTGCCTGGGAAAAGGGAACCTGTCGGTGTCCAAGCCTTTGTGGGGACAGCCCTACACCCCTAATGCCCAGTAACGGTTGTTGCTTTCTCCCACCTCAGATCTACAAAATGGACTGTGAGGCCTTTGCCACGGTGGCGAAACAGTTGATTGCGCAGGACGCGAGCCTGGAGGAACGTGTGGCGTCGGCTGTCAAGAAGAGTTTGCGACTGATTGGTGAGCGTTGCCTTGCGGAGCTGAAGGGGACCATTGCGAAGTGGGACGCTGCCAATCTGCTGAAGAAACGGAGATGAATTTTATCGCAAAGTCTACGACCCAGGAGACGGCTCATTTTACATGCCATTTCCTGTATCCTTTTTGCGATTTTCTTTTTTCCCCCTGCCGATATTTCTTCCTTTTTGTTCACCCTGCCATTGTAATTGTCGTCCATATCCACTGCAGATGTTGGGCGATCTATACAGACAGGAGTTGGGCGCTGGAATTGAACAAACAAGTGCCAGAAATGCACAGCGGGCCAAGCAGCCTCTTAAGTGGAAGGAAATGGCTATCATTTCAGGTCAACAGCCTTGGAACAGAACTTGTCATTAAGAGGTAATTTGCTGGGAACGGAGGGGTGGAAGGGGAGGAGAGATGAAATAACCTGGAGATGGAAATGAAAAGTTTTGCTCTCCTCTCCGTTTTCCTTTTTCATCCCTAAACTGAGAATATTCCTAATCTTTTGTGGTTCTGATGGATGATTGTTGACCTGAGACATGAATGGCTTCTCTCTCCACAAATGCTGCCTGACCTGCTGGGTAATTTTACCATTTTCTGTTTTTCATGCTCTAGTTTGGAGTTGTAATTGGAGATAATATTTCAGTCAGGTAGCAGCGGCTCAGCTGCTGGTTATATTGAAGCCCCCAGCCTCTCCCTGTACTTCTCTCCCCCCCCCCCCCCCCCCAACGGATTTCCTCTGCCAACATTTGAAAATATTTCTTTTAGTGAGTTCTGGCTTTTTAAGGAAAGTGAAAAGGTGAACATTTATCCCGAGTCAGTCAGTGGAACTAAACATTGTAACTTGTGACTGAAATTCTTTCCGTTGAGGTCAAATGGAACGAAGAGTAAATCATCTTTAAACCTGATTGCTGAGTGAATTTCTGGGTATGCCTTTTCATGCGGTTGATGGACAACAGCAGATTGCTGAAGATGTGTTTTATATTCTTGGCTATCTTAAGTAGATTCACCTCTGCCAGTTTTATAAAAGAATAAAATTGTTTTTGACTTATCAGTGGCTGTTCATGAATCAGAATCAGGTTTAATATCACGGGAATATTTTGTGAAACTTTTTGACTTTGCAGAAGCAGTACAATTCAATACATAATAGAAAAGCATGAATTACAGTGTATATTTTATATGTTAAATAAGTAATGCAAAAATAGAAATAAAAAAAGTGAGGTAGTGTTCATGGGTTCAATGTCCATCCAGAAATCGGATGCAGAGGGGAAGAAGCTGTTCCTGAATCGCTGAGTGTGTGCCTTCAGGCTTCTGTACCTCCTCCCTGATGGTAGCAATGAGAAGAGGGCATGTCCTGGGTGGGGGTGGTGGGGTCCTCAATGATGGATGCTGCCTTTTTGAAGCACCGTTACTTGAGGATGTCCTGGATACTACGCAGGCTAGTGCCCTCGGCATCTTTGACACAGTTCACCTCGTTTGCCACTGATATACACGTGGCAAATAAACTCGAATCCTGAATCAACCGTCCCATTTTCTATCCTTTCTCAGTAGTCTATTTCCTCTCAGGCGTCCAGGAAGCATTCCCGCCCGTCCCTAATCCTCCTCCCCCCTCTACTAGGGATAATTTTCACCTGCCAATCAAACTACCAACAGGATGCAGAAGGAAATCCGAGTTACCGAGGGGGTACAAGGACAAAACTGCAGGAGGAACTCAGCGGGTCAGGCAGCATCTGTGGAGGGAAATGGACAGTCACCGTTTCCCGGGGGGGAAAGTCTATGTAGTCACAGGAAGAACATGCGAACTCCACACAGGTAGCACCGGACATCAGGATTGAACTTGACAGGTAGGAGACGTGACATAGCAGCACTACCGTCTGTGCGGATACCAAAGGTAACACGGAGGTGACATCTCTCGAGGGTTTGCGTAGGTGGGGTTGGGAGAAAGATGAGGAAACACAGCTTAAAATGACCAAAAGCTGAAACAACCTGGTCCGGTTTTATAGGAGCAGTTTGAGCACTTTATTAGTTGATCTTGCTCAAGTTTACAACAAGTTCTCGTCTTTATATCTGTAAGTAAGATGTAGCTCAACATTTAAAGCACAGATGATACATGCACTGAATAAGCATAAATAACATCCACAGTAATTAAATAGATATATGTAGTAATACATTATTTAAAATACAACATGATATTATGTAAATGTGTATAATAGTGTTGTGGTTACGGTTGCAGAGCTGGACGGAGTTGTAGTGTTGATGCCTGGGCTGAAGTCGATGGGATCTGGGCAGGGGAATGTGGTTTGAATCCAGCACTGTGAAACCTGTGAGCAAATCGTCCTGCCGTTCTCTGTGATATCAGGTGGGTCACACCCAGTGTAGTGTTGGGAGTAATGCTAAAAGCCTTGTTCAGATAGCAGAGAGAGAGAGAGAGAGATGGAGAGAAGAGGGGGGAGGAGTTGAGAGAGAGGGGTAGGAGAGGGGTGGAAAAGGGAGGGAGGGGTAGGAGAGGCATGGGAGAGAGATGAGAGGGATAGGAGAGAGAAAGGCTGAAAGAGGTGTTAGAGGGAGGGGACAGAGAGGAGAGAGTGGGTGAGGGAGAGTGAGGAGTTTGGAAAGAGACTGGGTGGATAGAGAGACAGACAGACTTTATCCTCTCATCAGCCTCAACCATAAACTCCCACCAAATCTGGGAAGCTTGATATAGTTGAGTTCTAACACCCTTCCTAAGGCAGAGGTAATCATGTTCCAGTGTCAACAGCAGTTGACATTCTAGAGGCTCCGGCTGGCTGGTACTGAACGGAGGAGGGTCTCACCCTGTCTAACTCAGGCAACAGTGTAGGTGACCAGGACTGTAATTGTGCTCCGTGGAACCAGAGACCAAATTGCTAATTGGAGCAGAAGATTGAAAAGAGTCAGGAAAATACCTGTAGTTAGAAATTCAGCCACGAGTGATTGCACAAAGGGGGTAAAGTACGGTCTAACTGTATTGGAGGAACTCAGCAGGTCAGGCAGGATCTGTGTAGAAAAATAGACAGTTGATAATTCGGGCTGAGACCCTTCTTCAGGAATGAGGGATTTGCAGTCTTTCTCGTAAGGTAAAATTCTTGGTGTTGAAGAACTTTGCTAAATGGCTCTTTGATAGAAATCAGCAGACAAGAGTCAGTAAACTAGTTAATTTTTCCAATTGGACATAGGAGCAGAATCTGGCCATTCAGCCCATCGAGTCTGCTCCTCATTCGATCATGGCTGATTTATTATCCCTCTCAACCTCATCCTCTTGCCTTCACCCCATAACCTTTGAAAGTCTGACTATTCCACCTGCATTTTGTTTGTTCACGGGTCAAGATGGGCCTTACTGCCTGTGTTGAGCGCCTTTTTGCATGTCTGGACTGATTGGGCACAGATGGAAGATTTTTGTTCACTGAAGGACGAACAACTAGGTGTTCAATAATCAATCAAACAGTTTTCACAGTTGCTGGTACTGATCCTAGCTTTCTATCCTGGACCTACTTAATCGCTCAAGATTTTAATTTCCTGTCTGTGGGGGGAACTGAATTTCTGAAAAGTGTGTGGTCCACTGGCTTTATTAGATGAAAGTAAACTGTCGAAAGGTTATAGTGGGTGAGACCAGCCCGAGTTTCCACTCTGCTCTTCTCTGGATAATAATAAATTGTATAAGATGCCCAAAGTTCCAGAGGTACTCAGTAGGTCAGCCGGCAACTGCAGAGGGAAATGGACAGTTGATGTTTTGGACTCAGACCCTAAATGAGAACCAGACTGGCCTGATGAAAGGTCTCAGCCTAAAATGTTGACTGTTTATTCTCCTCCATCAATGCTGCCTGACTTGCTGAGTTCCTCCAGCGTTTTATGTGTGTGTGTGTGTGTTGCTCGAGACTTCCAGCATCTGCGGAATCTCGTGTCTCTGGTGAACTGTATACCCAGGCATGCTGTATCTAAGCTCCAGAATATCTGCATCCTTTGCCAACAGAAAGACATTATGGTCAAGGAACCAGACCAGAAGGGAGAGTTACGGGTATCACAGGAAGCCATATGTCCAAGTCCCTCTTCCAGGGCAGAACATTTCACACACAAGCCAGCATGAAGTCTATGGGTTGCCTAGGCGATGGTGCAGTTTTTACTCTTGTTTTCCCTCTTCCTGTCGGCTTTACCTCTCTGTGCTGACATGATTTCAGGTGTGCGGCTGGGTTTCCAGGGCTCCCTGCTGAAGTGGAGGCCGCTGCTGGTCTTTGGCCGCGGAATAGGCTGTCCGAGGAAATAGCCCTCCTCCTCCGAGTCGGAGGACGAGGACGAGCACGTGGAACAGCAGCCGCCGTCGTCCTCGCAGTGCAGGCCCAGGACGTTATTCGAGGTGGAATTCTGGAAGACACCGCAGCCTGTCCCGTGAAAGGTCAGCTGTCTGCGCTGCGGTTTTGTTTGTGGTTGAGGGCACCCAGCTGTGTGGATCAACTGACTGTAATGTTCTGAGTACATACGGTTATTTGGGCTCTCTATAGATCTCTCGGCGATTGTGTGGAGGGCTTCATCAGAACATGACCTTTGAACCTTTCCCGAGTGGTGCTGGCAGCTACGGTAGCCCCCCTTGTGCCTGAACACTTTCCTCTGAGTCTGTTCACTCATGGGGACTTGGTGCCACCTGCCTCCCTCCACGGGTTTCGAGACCACCGTGTCAGAGAAGGTGATCTTCTGGGGTCGGATTTGGGCTGCCGTTCTTCGCGGCGGGAAGGCAGAGTCTGGCTTTCGCTTTGATCGTTGTGGCGCTCCCTCTGGCTGCTTGCCCGCGAGCTGGAGGGTCTCTGTGCTTCTCCTGTGGTGGGAGAATGGCTTCAGAATCCCAGAGCTGGCCTGTAGTTCAGATTCTTTTCCGGTCTCGTCAGCGGGCCTGAATGCTTTTGGAGTCTTGCATTTGTCTTCACTCACGGTTCCTTGGGGGAGAAGAAGTGACAGTTTTTTATTAAATTGTTCAAAAAATTGCTAACCTTAAATAGTGGGTGGAATGGTGGCTAGCAGTTGGCGCATTGCTTTACTGCGACAGCTGTAAGATTGGAGTTCAATTCCCGCCCTAGCCTGTAAGGATTTTGTACACTGTCCCTGTGACTGTGGGTGCTCCAGATGTGCCGGTTAGTAAGGGTTAGTGAGCTGTGGGCGTACGACGTTGATGCCGGAAGCACTTGCGGGCTGCCCCCGGCACAATTCTTGCTGAACCCTCCTCAGCATAATGATATTCTTACTGTACACTGAAAGCTAAATTGTCGTTTAGTGCAGCCTAAACAACAATCCGTGCAGCTGTAAAACGAAGATCCGACTCAGTGTCTTGGCCGATGAAGTCGCAGACCCGTACAACACAGGTACAGGCCATTCGGCCCATTTAATCACTGTGCCCACCCAGCCAGTTCTAATTACCTGCATTCAGCCCAAATACTTCTAACCCCCCCCCCCCGCCCCACCCTGTACCTGTCCAAGTTCTTCTTCAATGATACCTTTGTACTTGCCTCAACCACTTCCTCTGGCAGCTCATTCCACTTACTGACCACCCCCTGGGTGAAAAATTTGCCCTCAGATCCCCCTCTCACCCTAAACCTACGCTCCTGTTTTGGACTCCCCTACCCTGTGGAAAAGACTTTTCAAAGTTCAATGTAAATTTATTTACCTTATACTGCCCTGAGATTCATTTTCCTGTGGGCACACTCAACAAATCTACAGAACAGTAACTATAACAGGTTCAATGAAAGATCAACCAGAGTACAGAAGACAACAAACTGTGCAAATGCAAATATAAATAAATAGCAGTAAACAATGAGAACATGAGATGAAGAGTCCTTGAAAGTGTTACCACTATCCTCATCTACGTGTCTCCTAATTTTAAACAATTTTATGAGGTCATCCTATGTTCTAAGGAATAAAGATCTACCCTACACAGCCTCTCTCAACTCAGTCCCCTCCAGTCCTGGCAAGATTCTCAAAGCTTTACTGCACTCTTTCCAGTCCAACCATATCTTTCCTATAACCAGGTGACCAAAACTAATGAAATATGTGCAGGAAGAGCTTAATAAAGTTGTCACTGAGTGAATGTTCCTGGTCTTAGACCATAGGAGCAGAATTAGGCTACTTTTCCCACTGAGTCTGCTCCGCCATTTTATCATAGCTGATCATTTTCCTTAGCCCAAATCTGTATTCTCCCTGTATCCCCTGACTAATCAAGAATCTATCAACCTCTGCCTTAGATTCCGCTGCTGTAGCCCATCCACATGAAGTTTGACGTGTCGTGCATTCACAGATGTTCTTTGCACGTCACTGTTATAACGCGCGACTGTTAGAGTTGCTGTTACCTTCCTGTCAGCTTGAACCAGTCTGGCCATTCTCTGACCCCTCTCGTTAACAAGGCATTGTCACCCACAGACCTGACACTCACTGGATGCTTTTCATACCATTCTCCGTAAACTCTACACGGTGAGTGAAAATCCCAGGAGATCAGCAGCTCCTGAGATACTCAAACCACCCCATCTGGCACCAACAATCATTCCACAGTCAAAGTCACTTCGATCACATTTCTTCCCCCATTCTGATGTTTGGTCTGAACAACAACTGAACCTCTTGACCACGTCTGCATGCTTTACTGCATTGAGTTGCTGCCGCATGATTGGCTGATTAGATAGATGCATTAGCAAGCAGGTGTACAGGTATTCTTAATAAAGTGGCCACTGAGCGTACAACTACAGAATCATGTCTCAGTGCTCAATACCTTGACGGAAGGGCAGTATGTTAAACGCCTTTTTCACCCATTTAGCTCCCTGTGACACCACTGTCACCATTCTTCACCGCTCTGTCACCTGTGATTTAGCTTGCTGTACAATAGACTTGAGTCATAGAGCCTGCCTCAACCCGTCCCATTAACAGGTGCAGCCCTGTCAATAAGACTGTTCCTCCTTTTCCAAATGTTAAAAAACAACTTTGACTCATCCATGGACTCTAATTACAGTTAATTTAAATAAAGACAATTAGCAACATACTTCCCATTTCATTATGGACTCAGATACTAGATTATAAAAACAACAGGGGTCAACGTTGGGACCGCTTCTTTTTACGTTGTACATCAATGACTTGGGTGACAGAATCGACGGCTTTGTGGCCAAGTCTGGGGCAGGTAGTGTTGAGGAAGCAGCACTTGGACAGATTAGGAGAATGGGAAAAGAAGCGGCAGATGGAATACAGCGTCGGGAAGTGTACATCCATGCCCTTTGGCAGAGGGAATAAAAGCATAGACCATTTGCTAAACGGGAGGAAAATTTAAAACTCCAAGGTGCAAAGAGACTAGGGAGTCCTCGTGCAGGATTCCCTAAAGGTTAATTTGCAGGTTGAGTCTGTGGTGAGGAAGGCAAATGTGATGTTAAGGCACGAGAGAAGCTTCAGTTATTGTGAGCAGTTTTATTTAAGAAAGGGTGTGCTGACATTGGAGGGGGTTCCGAAGAATGATTCTGAGACTGAAAGGCTTATTGTACGAGGCTAGGATTTAGAAGGAAGGGGGGGAATCACATTGAAACCCATCGAATGTTGAAAGGACTAGATAGAGTGGTTGTGGAGAGGATGTTTCCTATAGTGGGGGAATCTAGGACCAGAGGAGACAGCCTCAGAATACAAGGACATTCCTTTAGGTGAGGAGGAATTTCTTTAGCCAGAGGGTGGTGAATCTGTGGAATTCATTGCTTCAGACAGCTGTGGCAGCCAAGTCATTGGGTATATTTAAAATGAAGTGAATAGGATCTTAAGGGCATCAAATGTTACAAGGAGAATGGGGTTGAGAGGGATAATAAATCAGCCATGGTGGAATGGCTGAGCAGACCGATGGGCTGAATGGCCTAATTCTGCTCCCCTGTCTTATGGGTTGTGGAGGGCGCTATAGAAATGAAGCTCCGTGGCAGTAGAAATTGTGGATGTGGAAGGTGCTTGGGTGAGTCAGAATGAGTAACCACAGGCATTTTCTGGAAAGTACACTCGCAGCCACGGGGCACAGGTAGCGGAGGGAATGATCAGTTAGCGGGTTGGATGGGAAACCAGCCAAGTGGCCTGCTTTGTGCTGGACGATGTTGAGCTCCTGGATTGTCTTTAAGAGCTGCACTACGCACGCAAGTGGAAAGAATTGCCATGTGGGGGTTGAGGAGTGCCGTGCCTCTTCTTCACGGTCTACTGATTTCATTAATCTGTTACTCTTTCAGAAACCAGGGGGAATGGAGATCTGATTAAAGTAAAAGTTTACAAAGCTCAGTAAACAATAGCTTCACCTGAAAGCACACTGAATGGGTAGACTGTGATTACAATCAAAGACAAAATCTACTCCTAGTCAGACAGTAAGATGAGGACTGATCAACATTAAGGACTGTAAATCTTCAGTAATAGGTGCACACACAAAATGCTGCAGGCACTCAGCAGGTCAGGCTGCATCTACGGCGGGGGATGACAGTCGGTGTTCCAGGCCTGAGAACCTTCATCGGAGCTTAGCCCGAAACGTCGACTGTTTATTCTTCTCCATAGATGCTGCCTGATCTGCTGAGCTCTTCCAGCATTCAAAGCACATTTATAATCAAAGTATGTATGCAGTATACAACCCTGAGATTCATCCTGTCCACAGACAGCCACGAAACAAAGAAAACCATGGAAACCGTCCAAAGAAAAATATCAACCCCCTCTTCTCAAAAAAAAATCATGCGAGCGGCATCAAGAAAGAATGAGCAAAACCACAAAATCGAAAGAGTCCACAATTCAGTCATTTTAACCCCGTGAGACACAGCAGCAGAATTAGGCCATTCGTCCCACTGAGTTTGCTCCGCCATTTAATCATGGCTGATTCATTTCCCTCTCAGCCCCATTCTCCTGCCTTCTCCCTGCAACCTTTCAAGCCCTGACTAATCAAGAATCTATCAGGCTCTGCTTTAAATACACCCAATGACCTGGCATCCACTGCTGCCTGTGTAAAATGCATTCCACAGATTCACCACCCTCTGGCTAAAGAAATTCTTCCTCATCTCCATTTTAAATGAAAGTCCCTCTATTCTGAGGCTGTGCCCTCGGTCCTAGACCATCCCACTAGAGGAAACATACTTTGTGGTTGTTTGGATTTCCAGCATCTGCACAATCCCTTGTGTTTAGTAATGCGAATATGAAGTGTATTAATGTAAGTTATGGGTATTTTACAAGAAGTAATGAATTAAATTTTATCTTCTGCAAGAATCATATACAACCATATAGTGAAGGGAAACTTAAAATTAACTGCTGATGCTAGAGCAGTATCCATCATCAGAGATCCCCACTACCCAGGCCATGCTCTCTTCTCACTGCTTTCATTAGGCCTCAGGACTTGTACCACCAGCTTTAAGAGCAGTTACCACCCCTCTACCATCAGGCTCTTGAACATAAGAAGACAACTACACTCACTCATTGAGATGTTCCCACAACTAATGATCTCACTTTAAGGATTCTTTATCTTATTTCATGTCTCGTTATTTATTGCTATTTATTTATATTTGCACGTGCACAGTTTGTTGTTTTCTGCACTCTAATTGATCTTTCATTGATCCTGTTTACAGTTACTATTCGACAGATTTGCTGAGTATGCTCACAGGAAGATGAATCTCAGGGTTATATACAGTGACATATATGTACTTTGATAGTAAACTTTTACTCTGAACTTTGAGTGATAATTTCTTTACACAGAGGGTAGTGAGCTGGAATGAGCTGCCAGAGGAAGTGGTCAAGGTGGGTACAATTGGAACATGTTAGAGGCTTTTGGGTAGGGGCTTGGAGGGATATGAGCTGAATGTGGGCAACTGGGACTAGCAGGGAGGATGCTGTGGCTGGCATGCACAAGTTGGGCCGAAGGGCCTGTTCCCATGCAGTATTACTCTGTGGACTCTGACTCAGTTATGTCTTTGCACCAAATTGCTCATTCTACATTTTAACACTGGATTAATTAATAGTTTAAATTTACTAGCGGCTGTAATAGGATTTGATCAGTACCTAATACTTCTGGATCCTAGTCCAGTAATCTAACCATTACACGACTGTATGCCAGAGGGGTGTCTCCTCTCCCTTCTGTTTTCTCTATACCATAAGGCGTCATCCCATTAAGTCTGCTCTGCTATTCCATCATGGCCAATTTATTTTCCTTCTCAACCCCATTTTCTTGCCTTCTCCCAGGACCTTTGAAGCCCTGTTTAATCAGGGACCAATGAGGTCTCCACTAATTCATCCATTAAAATGTCCTCTCCCTCCCCCTCTATTAACCTATCACTGCACTGTAAACACTGTTTATAATGCTGTTTACATTGTAAATACATGCTGGTATTTATGCACATTTTATTCCATTTCTTTATAAATTTTATTTGATATAATTCTTCATTCTTTATAATTGTTAAATGTTTTTGTTGGAAGTTGCACCAACACACTACAGCACATTCCTAATATACGGTATATAAATGGATATGGTGAGTCAAGATGATCTTGCGTTAACCTTATTACCTGTGCTCTGGCTGGTTGCTGAGAATTCCAGTTGACTTCTTCCAGTTTTCTGTCCCGCCATCTTGTCTCGGGAGCTCTGTGGTGAACTTTCCGTCTTTCCCTGCTGATCCTGTGTGCGATTTTCTGTCCCACTTTGCGTGTCTGAGCACTGGCTGTGCATGTTCCACACAGTGTTGGTGGAGCCTTCTGATATGTCCTCAGGCCGGCTCGCCTGCTGAGAGCAGTAAGTGTCCAGCTGCTGCCTGAACGGCGAGCTCTGGTCAGGGGAAGAAAGTTCTGTGGCCTCGGCCTGCTTGTCAACAGACCAGCTATCCTGCCCTTTAATTACAATGGCAGTATGGTCCATAACTTTCATGGCATTCTCCAGTCCACCTTTAAGCCAGCTGAAGTTGCAGGACATTACCGATTGGCTATTGCCATTTACTAGTTCCTGATTCTGGTTCAATATTCTGACTGGAAGCCCCCTCTCCTTTGGCACGCAGTCCGAGTGCAATGCCTCTGCCCTCTTTTCTTCACCCCGAGATTCAGCCATCTTGTAGCTGGTCTGCCATTGCTGGATCTGGACAGGACTCCTGCACTGGCTGTTGAGAGCCAAGACAAGGTCACCGTTACCACCGGGAACGTCCCCACGTTGAAGGCGGGGCTCTGTGCAGTCCGCTGGCTGTGTCTCGGCGGTCTGGCGGCAGTGAGGGTTCTTGGGCGAGGAGCTGCCTGAAGCACTGGTGGCCACGCGGTCTCCTCCAAGACCGAAGGTGCAACTCGATTCTTGGGACTGCGTTGACTTAACCGCAGAATCCGAGGAGTCAGAGCCGGCCGGCTCCTCCACTTGGCTGCACAGCATCGAGCAGAAGACATGGCCCTGGCTGTAGGTGAAGGCGCATCCCAAGAGAGGCTTCTGGCACTGAGAACAACAGAAACAAGAGCTCGTTGCGTGCCAGTGGTGGCCACTGTAGGTGATTTGTCCATAGTCAATACCTGTAGATAGATCGTCAGTGTACTATTACACCGTGGAACAATATGGAATGTTTAACATAGCACAACCATACAGCGAGCAGATAGAACCCAAAAAATGTCACCATGGTAACAAAGCCACACCCTCCCATCAGACAGAAGATACAAAAACATGAAGGCATGTACCACCAGCCTCAATCCTGCTGTTAAGAGGTTCGAGTCATAGAAAAGCATAACACAAAAACTGGCCCTTCAGCCCATCTAGTCCGTGCTAAACCATTTAAACTGCGTAGTCCCATCGACCTGCACCTCACCATTGCCCTCCATGCCCCTCCCATCCTTGTACCTATCTCTTAAACGTTGAAATCAAGATCGCGTGCACCACTCGTTCCACACTCTGGAGTGAAGAAGTTTCCCCTCATGTTTCCCTTAGACATTTCACCTTTCACCCTTAACCCATGACCTCTAGTTGTAGTCTCATCCAACCTCAATGGAAGAAGCCTGCTTGCATTTACCCTGTCTATATCCCTCATAATTTTGCATACCACTATCAAATCTCCCCTCATTCAAGTCAGGTCAAGTCACTTTTATTGTCATTTCAACCATAACTGCTATGTACAGTACATAGTAAAAATGAGACAACGTTTTTCAGGACCATGGTGTTACATGACACAGTACAGAAACTAGACTGAACTACGTAAAAAATAACACAGAGGGGAAAAAAAAAACACACAACAACTACACTAGACTACAGACCTACCCAGGACTGCATAAAGTGTACAAAACAGTGCAGGCATTACAATAAATAATAAACAGGACAATAGGGCAGTAAGGTGTCAGTCCAGGCTCTGGGTATTGAGGAGTCTGATAGCTTGGGGGAAGAAACTGTTACATTCTCCTACATTCTAGGGAATAAAGTTCTGATCTATTTAATCCTTTGTTATAATTCAGATCCTCCAGTCCTGGCAACATCCCTGTAGATTTTCTCTGTTCTCTTTCAATCTTATTTACATCTTTCCAGAATGCCAGTGACCAAAATTGCACCCAATACGCCAAATTAGGACGAATCCCTTGTACTATAAAGCCAATCCCTTGATCTCTCTGTCTATCTCATCGTATTTCTGCACTGCACTTTCTCTGTAACTCTAGTGCTATATCTGCATCCCCCATCACCATCTGATAAAAGCAGAACTTCACGGTGGCCAAACACATCATTTCTGATTCCCATTCCCATTCAGACATACCGGTCCATGGCCTCCTCTCGTGCCACGATGAGGCCACCCTCAGGGTGGAGAAGCAAAACCTTATCATCTGTCTGGGTACCTTCCAACCTGATGGCATGAATATCGATTTCTCCTGATAAAAAAATGTTCCCTTCTGCTGCCCAGTCTGTTCTCTTACATCTTCTCATCTGCCTGTCCCCTCCTCTTTCCCTTTCTCCTATTGTCCACTCTCCTCTCCTATCAGATCATTCCTTCTCCAGCCCTTGACCTTTCCCACCCTCCTGGCTTCACCTATCACTTTCCAGTTAGCCTCTTTCCTCTCTCCCCACCTTTTTATTCTGGCACTTTTCCCCTTCCTTTTCAGTCCTGAAGATGGGTCTTGACCCAAAACGTCCACTGTGTTTCATCTCCATAGATGCTGCCTGACCTGCTGAGTCCCTCCAGCATTTTGTGCCTGTTGCTGTATTCTACATTCTGTTATTGTTTTTTCCTTCTAGTGTAACACTGTTACAGCAGCAGCGACGCAGGTTCAATTCCCTCCACGGCCTGTAAGGAGTTTGACTCCAGTTTCCTCCCACATTCCAACAGTGTATAGGTTAGTAGGTTAATGGGTCACATGGATGGGTGAGGCTGTTACCATGCTGTCTCTCTTAAAAATAAAATTTTGTACCTGCTGCATGAAAGGATCTGATTGGATGGCATGCAAACAAAAGCGATTCACTGTATTGTGTCCGTGACGTTAAAAATGCAAATTCTAATTACATGCTTATGGCTATAATTGACTGGCTTGGATTTACAATTAGATACGTGCACACACCATCCCAGAATGGAATGAAAACAGAGAGATGCTGGAAGCACTCAGAAAATCAGCTCTGATGAAAGATAAATACGAGGCTTTGCAGATGCTGGAAATCAGAGTAAAACATAAAATTCTGGAGGAACTCAGCAGGTCAGGCAGCATCTATGGAGATGAATAACCAGTCGACATTTCAAGTCGAGACACTTCATTGGGACTGAGAAGGAAGGGGGAAGACGCCAGAATAATAAGGAGGGGAGGGGAAGGAGGCTAGCTGGTTAAAATGATGACTTGAAAATATCCCCTTCTTTATTTAGGCCTGGTTTACTAGGAGCACATCGATTAAGACCAGCTGAACGTTAGTTACTTGGTAAAAATAGGCATTTTTAATCACTATCTACTCCCTAAATGAGTCTTGCAACGAGTATTAATTGTATGGGTTGGGAGAAGTTGCGTTCTTCATGATAGGAAAAGAGAGTGGACTATGGGAGAAAGGGAAGGATGTGAAGAGCAGGCAAGAAGAGGAGGGGTGAGAGGGTGACCAGATTGAGGAATGGAAAAAGCGAGAAGGGGAAGAGGGAGAAATTATCCAATGCTGCCTGACCTGCTGAGCATCTCCAGCATTTTCTGTTTTCAATTCAGATTTGTATCATCTGCAGGGTTTTGCTTTGGGCTGCCTATGAACGACCTCACTAGGAAGCCCAGAATTCCACCCGCCCTGTCACTACTGAGGTCATGATACAAGAGGTCAAAAGTTCAAAAGCCAAAGAGATTCCTGAGACTTGTTGGATTAATAACCCACTTCTTCATTTCTGTAGTGTATCGTGTTTTGCCTTGGTGTCTGATTTCACAGCCCGGTATAAATGGTCTGAATTGTTGTTGGTCTCAGATTAAAGTCAAGTCTGTAATTATGATGCTCAGCAATCACTATTCAAATAAAAATATCAGCTTTACCGGAGAAAACGATGCAGAGAAAAGTTGAAGTTTCAGTCAGAGAGTTTGATTTTCCACCTATTCCATCTGTCACTGCACTGTAAACGCTTTAAACCACATTTTATAACACTGTTTACATTGTAAATAGATGCTGGTATCTGTGTATTTATGCACATTTTATTCCATATCAGTGATTTAACCTCCGACTTAATTTTTTTTTGATAATTCTTTACAATTGTTGAATGTTTTTTCCTGTTGCATGTCACGCCCTGACCAACACACTGCAGTAAATTCCTAAAACACGTAAATGTATGTGGTGAATAAAGTCAATCCTTGATCCTTAATGAACTGAAATTCCAATCCACATTCTTAAAATAGCTGGGAAAGTTTTTTTAAAATGTTCCCATGAACTTAGTGGCCACTTTATTAGGTACAGCTGCTTGTTAATACAAATATCTAATCAGCTAACCATGTGGCAGCAACTCAGTGCATAAAAGCATGCAGACATGGTCAAGAGGTTCAGTTGTTGTTCAAACCAAACATCAGAATGGGGAAGAAATGACTTTGACTGTGGAATGACTTGGTGCCAGATGGGGTGGTTTGAGTATCTCAGAAACGGCTGATCTCCTGGGATTTTCAGAGATTTCACAGAGAACGGTGCATAAAACAAAAAAAAAACATGATGTGACCAGCCAATCTGTGGGTGAAAACACCCTGTTTTCAAGGTCAGAGGACAATGGGCAAACTATTCAAGTGGACAGGAAGGTGACAGTAAGTCAAATAACCATGTATTACAACAGCGGTGTGCAGAAGAGCATGTCTGAATAGCACAACATGTCGACCTTGAAGTGGATGGGCCACAGCAGCAGAAGACCACACTGGGTTCCAGTACTGTACCTAATAAAGTGGCCACTGTATGCAGTTTTGAATTCAAAAGGGGATTCAGCTTTTATTATGAATGTGGTGGTGTACAGGA
The DNA here is from genome assembly GCF_048418815.1 of Hemitrygon akajei. Lineage (NCBI taxonomy): Eukaryota > Metazoa > Chordata > Chondrichthyes > Myliobatiformes > Dasyatidae > Hemitrygon > Hemitrygon akajei. The sequence continues at coordinate 44,603,828 of NC_133150.1, read as the reverse complement.
ATAAGGAAATAATTTTTACGATGGTATAGGGAGTTCCGTGAGGTCAGAGAGAGTACCTGCATAGGTTTGGATTGCAGATTTAAGGAGGGATATTCTTACATTATAAATGAAGGTTCACTGGGTTGATTCCTGAATGAGAAGGCTAGCTTATGAAGAAAAAGTGAACATTTAAAGGCAAGAGAGGTGATTTTATTGGAAGACAGGATGTGAGGGAGCTTGGCAGGATGAATGGTGAGAGAATCTTTCCCATGGTTGGGGTGTTTTGAGCCAGAGGGCACGGTTACAGGATAAGGAAGTGTTAGGAAAGCTGACTGCAATACCCCACAAAGGGCAATAAAAACCCCTGAGGTCTCCCTCCCCCCTCCCCCATTTGGGAGCGTTGTAGACGAAGGGCCCAAAGCATTGTTGAGGATCCCTATCACCCATCCCACAATCTCTTTCACCCATCACCGTCAGGAAGGAGGGACAGGAACTTCAGGACTAGGACTGCCAGTCTGGGTAACAACTTCTTCCCTCAGGCTGTGAGACTAATGAATACCCTGCCAGCATCAAGGTCTCATCACTGGGCCATGGGCTGTTTACCGTTTCCCTGTGCTGCACACTACGTGCATTTTAAATTACATCTTATTAACTTATTTATGGTAATATATTGGTTTATGTGCTGTGTGGTCCGGAGGAACGCCGTTTCGTTTGGGTGTACACATGTACTGTCCAGATGACAGTAAACTTGAACTTGATAGTGATATCTGATTCTTTGGAACTCAAAGTGCTCTGGATGTTCAGTATATTCTCGGCAAAGTTAGAATATTAGATTGCATCGAAATCAAAGGTCACGGGGTCGATGGGATGGGAGTGGAGCTCATTCAAAGATCAGACAAGTCATCATCTGATTGCATCTCAAAGCAGGCTTGAGAGGTTTTATGGCGAGATGTGTGCCTCCAGCTTGTTTGTTCTAATTTAAAACAGCACAGTAGTGTAGCGACTAGTGCCGGTGACCTGGGTTCAATTCCCACTGCTGTCCGTAAGGAGTTTGTACGTTCTCCCCCTGAATGCATGTGTTTCCTCTGGGTGCTCCAGTTTCCTCCCGCATTCCAAAGATGTACGGGTTAGAGTTAGTAAGTTGTGGGCATGTCATGTTGACACCAGAAGCGCAGTGTCACTTGCGAGCTGCCCCCAGCGCATCCGGGGACTGTGTTGGTCATTAATGCAGCTGACGCATTTCACTGTGAGTTTCAATAGTTAAAAGCTAATCTTTAATCTTTAACACAAGAGGTTCTGCAGGTGCTGGAAACCCAGAACGACACACACAAAATGCTGGAGGAACTCAGCAGGTCAGGCAGCATATGTGGAGGGGAATAAAACCCTCAATGTGTTGGACCAGGACCCTTCATCAGGATAGAATCTTTTAAGTTCTTAAAGATCTCCTGAGGACCCAGCAGTTGTATTATTAATGTACATTAGAAAAAACCTTTTAACATCCTGACTTCCTGTGTGAGGAAGAACAGTTTACTTTGTTGGATATCCGATAAGGCCCCTGGACTTTTTGGTTGGCGTAAATTAATCATGGAATACATTCCTTTGGACTTTTTGACATGTATGGTACATTCAAAAACAAATAGTTTTCATAAAACATGGTAACCTTTTCTGCAGTATATAGATGTAAACCTGTCTGCTATACTGATAAGGGCTTTTGTATGGGATGTTGTGGTGATGTCTATATTTTCTGATAGCTGATATCTGTGAGGAGAAGAAATTTAAGTGTATCTTGAAATTGGAAGTTTTGTTATGCTGAGCAAAATTTTTTTTAAAAAAGCATAGAAAAAAGATCTCCTGAAGGCACTTTGGACTTTTCTATCGCCCGTGTATACTCACTGATGATCTCCCTGCAAGTTTCGCAGTACTCGGCGTAAAGCATTTCGAAACAGCTGCAGCAATACGGCTGTCCCTCCTTCATTATGTACTTCTGTCCTCCGAGAATGGCTTCACACTCAGTACAGCTGAAGTGGTCCATGTGCCAGTATCTGCCCTCCGCCTCTGTGCACTCTTCCGAAAAGATCAACTGCAATGTCAGGCAGAAGCAGCAAAAAGATAGGCAACACGTTATGATTACAGTATAACGCTTTTAAAAAATTTAGACATGCAGCACAGTAACAAACCCTTCTGGCCTACAGTGCTGTCCCATTACACCCATGTGACCAATTAACCTCTGAACCGGTAAGTCTTTGGACTGTGGGAGGAAACCCATGTGGTCGTGGGGAAAAGGTATAGACGGCAGTGGGAACTCAGCTCAGTTCTCCTGCACTTCAATAGTGCTACATTAGCATGTCACGCCAAACAGCAGACTCAACATTATAGGATCATAAGATATAGGAGCTGATTTAGGCCATTGGGATCATCGAGCCTTCTCCACCATTTCATCATGGCTGATCCATTTTCCCTCTCAGCCCCAATCTCCTGCCTTCTCCCCGTATCCCTTCATGCCCTGACTAACCAAGAACCTATCAACCTCTGACTTAAATATACCTAAAGACTTGGCCTCCACAGCCACCTGCGGCAATAAATTCCTCAGATTCACCACATTCTGGGTAAAGAAATTCCTCCACATCTCTGTTCTAAATGGATGCCCCTCTATTCTGAGGCTGTGCCCTCTGGTCTTTGACTCCCGCACCATAGGAAACATCCTCTCCATATCCACTCAGTTGAGGCCTTTCAATGAGGCCACCATTCATTTTTCTAAATTCCAGTGAGTACAGGGCCAGAGCCGTCAAACGCTCCTCACATGATAAGCCTTTCAATCCCATCGAAAGCTGTCGAGTTTGCCAGAGAAATCGAACCTTTACAAAGAGGAAGTGTTTTGTTCACCGTGACAGAGCTACACAGAGCCCTGGACGGACGAGCCTGCGTCGAGCAGATTCTGCCCCTGACTGAGGGGGACGTCTAGAGACCGAAAGACGAAGGAAAAGGGGGGCTGGAGAGTAAATTGGAAAGTGGGTGGGGGGGGGGGTGTCACTCACCTGGTCACATGATGCACAGCGGGGTTTAAAGAGGTCAGCGTGGTGTCGGCCGCAGTATATCTTGCCATCCTGGTAGAAGTATATGAGGTCGACGAGGAGCTCCTGGCAGGTGATGCAGCCAAAGCAGTGAGGGTGCCAACAGGTCCGGTTCCCTGCTCTCTGAGCAAAGACAGCCACATCGCCCCCGTTCATCTTCACACCACACTGAGGAAGCACAGACACACAGTCACTCCTTCATCCCTCGCTCAAATTCTCACCCTTGTTTATCAATCCCCTCTCAACCTTGACCTGAACCCTGGGATAGTGAACAACATCTTCCATCTCTTCAGCTGTCAGGGTCTAACTTCTACAATGGCTTCCCTTAGTCCTCTCCTAATTGTCCTCAAACTCTCCTTACCCTCTTCAAACAATTCTCTCCATTCCTTTCTTTCCCTCTAAACTCTGTCCCTCTCTCCACCCTCCACCCCTCTCTCCACCTCCCACCCACCCCCTCCATTCCTTCTCACCACCCCTCGATTCCCACATTCCTCTCCCCACCCTCTATCTCTGTCCACCTTTCCCACTGTTGGAGGTGGAGAAGATTCATTATTTTCACTCAATGAGCTAAACTGGACAAATTGTCTTTTATGATTTGATTAGTGAATTGGACATTGAAGGCGCAAAGCAGTTGAATTCACAGAGAATCCTGTCACTTGTTCACTTCACTTGTTCCAGCTGCTCTGACACATCCTCATTCTCACTCTCACTCTCTCTCTCTCTCTCGCACACACACCTGTGACCCCCAGCACTCAGACTCTTGTTGGACAGGTAAGTATAACCATGAAGTGAAAGATCTCCAAGGGAAGGCTGGGGATTGGAACTAGCCAAATGCTTTGTGTTCTGTCTGGATGTGATAATCCCGCTGAATAGCCTCCAACCTGATGGCATGAACGTCGATTTCATTAACTTCCCGTAAATTCTCCCCCTCCCTCTTGTTCAGTTCCATTTTCTAGTTCCCTTCTCACTCCTTCTCTACTCCTCCCCATCACCTCCCTCTGCCTTCCCTTTCTCCCCTGGTTCACACTCCTGTCCTGTCTACATTCCTTTTTCTTCATTCCCTTACCTTTTCCACGGGTCACTTTGCAACTGCGTCTCCCCCAACCTCCACCTGGTCTTACCTATTACCTGCCAGCTTGTCCTCCTACCTCTCCCCCGTCCTTATTCTGGCCTCTTCCCCCTTTCCAGTTCTGACGGAGGATCTCGGCCTGAAACATCGACTCTTTATTCCTTTCCACAGGTGCTGCCTGACCTGCCGAGTTCCTCCAGCGGTTTGTGTGTGTTCCGGTGGACCAGATGGGTCTGCTTCCCCCGGAGCGAAGGAGGATGAGGGGTGATCTTACAGAGGTTTATAAAATCATGAGGGTCATATAAAAGGTGGCATCGGGGTCCAAAATCAGACAGCACAGGTTCAAGATGAGAGGGGAAAGATCTAAAGAGGACTTTAAGAGGCTGGTATGTACACAGAATGAGCTGTCTGGCAGAGGCAGGTGCAATTCCAATGTTTAAAAGGCACAAAGATTGAGAGGGAGCTGGACCAAATACAGGCAACTGGGACTAGATTAGGTAGGCACGTCGTTGGGTATGGACTAGAAATGTGACACGGTTAGGAAGGCACCTTGTTGGGTATTGACTCGATATTCTGACTGGATGTTTCTGAGATTTATAACTATGACTTCCAATCATAATTTACAGCAAAGGTGGCCAATCAGTTCATTGTGGTCATACTAGCCCAAAGCAGAGCTATTTCCACATTCCTCAGCTTTCCAGCTGTCTGTTCAGGATCGCAGGTCATGCCTCCTCAAAGAGCTTACCCAGGTGTGGAGGGGTTTGCGGTCTGAAAGCTGCCGACTTGGATTAGTACCGATAGGTACTGATGTACAGCAGGCACATGATGGGCCAAAGGGTCTGCTCTTGTGGTGCAGAGTAGATTTACAAGGATGCTGGGCTGGAGTTATAGGGAGAGGTTGGCCAGGCTAGATCTTTGTTGCTTGGAATGTAGGAGAGCGAAGGGCCGCCTTACAGAAACGTTTAAAACTATGTGAGCCACAAATAATGTGGATGGCAACAGTCCTTTCCTCAGGGCAGGGTGTCCAAAACTACAGGTTTATGGTGAGAGGGGAAAAGTATAAAGCAGTCCGCGGAGCAACATCTTCACACAGAGGGTGGTGAGGGCGAGTTGCCAGAGGAAGTGGCTGAGACGGGTACAATAGTATCGTTGAAGATGCACTTGGGTAGGTAGATGGAAGGGTGGGTGCTTGGAGAGATCTGGGTGGAACACAGCACGATAATGCAGCGATTAGTGTCATGCTTTGCAGCATCAGATCAGGGTTCAATTCCCACCACTGCCTGTGAGGAGGTTGTACGTCACTGTGTGGGTTTCCTCACTCGGGTCGGCACTTGAGGCACGCAGGATGTCCCCAGCACATCCTCTGACTGTGTTTGTCGTTGACACAAATAATGCATTTCACTGTATATGGGACAAATAAAGCTAATCTAAATTGGGCCTCTCTTGGTGGGCCAAGTGGTCGGAAAGATTGACTGGACTGAAAGGCCTGCGTCCGTACTGCATTCCTCTAAAACAATTGTGTCCTTCCAAGACATGGCTACCTATGATCCTTGCATCATATAAGTGAAAGTCTGACCCCAGTAACACAGATGGCCGACCTTTTCGCACAGTGCCCCGGATGCAGTTAGCGGGAAGATCTGGACGATTCCGCGGCCCAGGGCTTCCCTCTTCCGCTGTCCGCTGAAAACGCGCAGCTCCATCTTTTCCTCTTCACTGAGCGACTGGCAGTACTTTTCCTTTGGGGAGAGACGAGCTGTTAGTGCCGGGACTCGGGCGCATGGGGGACAGGGAAAGCGTCAGCATTTCCTCTCATTGCCTTCCTGCCGATATGTGGAGTTTCGGAGCACCCAGTAATCCCACACTACAGCCCAACTAGAGAATAATTAGATCAGGAGTTTCCAACTGAGCTCCACAGATCCCTCGGTTAATGGTAAGGCTCCATGACATAAAAGATGGGAATCTCTGGATTAGATGTTACATTATGGTTGGCTGCACATCTATGCCTTAGGAATTAGCTGTTATTTTCATACTAGAAAGGACAAGTTCCAATATTTACAGAAAGCTCTGTGTAAGGGTGTGCTCGACTCACTTCTAAGCTTTGAAAATATGCTTCATTTTGTCAAGTTTGCCGATGGCACGATAGTGGTGGGTCTCACCACCAACGACGATGAGACGGCCTACAAAGAGGAGGTGGAAAAGCTCGGGGCCTGGTGTCGGGCAGATAACCTCTTCCTCAATGTCAACAAGACAAAGGAGATGGTTGTCGACTTTGGGACCACTCACACCCCTCTCGACATCGGCAGCACAGCAGTGGAAACCACGAGCAGTTTCGAACTCCTGGGAGTGCACATCACACGCAGCCTCTCAGAATACACCCTACACAGCCAGGAAAGCTCAGCAATGCCTCTACCTTCTGAGCAGGCTGAGTCGAGCTGGACAATGTGCATCAATACTCATGTCATTCTACAGATGCACAGTAGAGAGCACCACTGCAAGGTACCGAAATTGCTCTGTGGCAGACACAAGACTTTGAAACGGGTAGTCAAAACTGCCCAATGCATTACCAGTACCAGCCTACCCACCATCAAGGACGTATATACATAAAGGTACCGGAAAAAAGGCCAGCAATTCATGAAGGATCCCACCCACTCTGCTCATGGACTGTTTGTCCCGCTCCCATCAGGGAGGAGGCTACATAGCATCCACGTCAGGACCAGCAGACTCAAAGACAGTTACACACTGAGGGTGGCCTCACCGTGCCGTGAGAGGAGGTCATGGACTGTCACGCTGGAATGGGAATAGGAATTTAAATGTTTGGCCACCAGGAAGTTGTGTTTTCGGTGGATGGAGTGGAGGTGCTCGATGAAGCAGTCCCCCAATTTATGTTGGGTCTCCCCATGGAGAGGAGGCTGCATCGGGAGCACTGGACAAAATAGACGACCCCCAGCAGATTCATAGGTGAGGTGTTGCCTCACCAGGAAGGACTGTCTGGAGCCTGAATGGAGGTGAGGGGTGAGGTAAATGGGCAGGTGGAGCACTTAGGCTGCTTACAAGGGTAAATGCCAGGAGGGAGATTAGTGAGGAGGGACAAATAGACAAGGGAAACGCAGAGGGAGCGATCCCTGTGGAAAATGGAGGGGAGGTAAAGGTGTGTTTGGTGGTAGAATCCCTTTGGAGATGGTGGAAGTTGTGGCGAATGATGTGTTGTACGTGGAGGTTCATAGGGTGGTAGGTAAGGACCGGAGCAACTCTTGTTAAGGTGGCAGGAAGATGGGGTGAGCACGGATGTCTGGGAGATGGAGGACAAGTGGGTGAGGGCAGCATTGATAGAGGTGGAAGGGAAAGCCGTTCTCTGAAGATGTCCTGGAAAGGACAGCCTCATCCTGGGAACAGGTGCAGCAGAGCCGAAGGAACTGAGAAAGGGGAATGGCATTCTTACAGGAGACTGGGTGGGGAGAGGTACAATCAAGATAACCGTGTAAATCGGTAGGTTTGCAAAAGATGTTTGTTCGACCGTTTGTTTCCAGAGATGGAGGCAGAGAGATCGAGGAAGGGGAGGAAGGTGATGGGAATGGACCAAGTGAATTTAAGAGCAGGGTGGAAGTTGATGAAATTGATGAGCTCAGCACGGGTGCCTGAAGCAGCACCAATGCAGTCGCAAATGTAGTGGAGGAAGAGTTGGGAAGCATTACCCCAAGCAAGGCTTGGAACATGGATGCCTTTCTGCACAACACTGCTGTAACGCGTGGTCATTTGAGTTTCTGTTACCTGCTTGGCCATTCTCTTCTGACCCCTCTCAAAACAAGCTGTTTTCGTCTACAGAACTGCTGCTCATTGGAAGGTTTTTTTTTGCACCCCACCCTGCAAACTCTAGACACCATTGCGCATGAAAATCCCAGATGATCAACAGTTTCTGAGACACTCAAACCACCCTGTCTCGAACCAACAATTATTCAACGGTCAAAGTCACTTAGCTCTCATTTTGTCCCCATTCTGAGGTTTGGCTCTGAACTACAACTGAACCTCTTGACCATGTCTGCATGCTTTTATGCATCGAGTTGCTGCCACATGATTGGCTGATTAGATATCTGTATTAATGAGCAGGTACAGGCCCATCTATCAAAGTGACCACTGAGTGCATGTTAAAAATTAAATAAATTGTTCAAAGAGAGTAAACATAGCAAGGTAGTCTTCATAGGTTCATTATCTGTTGAGAAATCTGACGGTAGAGGGGAAGAAGCTGTTTCTACCTTGACCCCTTAATCCATACTGAAAAAACTTTTGTCTTTATCAGACATGGTCTTTCAAGTGATAATCAGAATCAAGTTTAATATCACCGGCATGTGTCGTGAAGTTTGTTGTCTGGGGCAGCAGTACAATGCAATATATAATAATGCAGAAAAATGCAAATTATAGTAAGTACATATATATTAAATAGTTAAATTAAATAAGTAATAGGTAATGCAAAAATAGAAATAATAAAGTAGTGAGGTAGTGTCCAAGGGTTCAATGTCTATTCAGAAATTGGATGACAGAGGGGAAGAAACTGTTTCTGAATCATTGTGTGCCTTCAGGTTTCTGTACCTCCTCCCTGATGGTAGCAATGAGAACAGGGCATGAACTGGGTGATGGGGATCCTTAATGATGGACGCCGCCTTTTTGAGGCATCGCTCCTTGAAGATGTCCTGGATCCTTTGGAGGCTAGACTCCATGATGGAGCTAAGTTTATAACTCTCTGCAGCTTGTTTCGATCCCGTGCAGTAACCTCCAACCCCCACCCACCCATACCAGACGGGTGCACAATAGTGCTGTGCTTTTGCATGCTCTATTTTCAAATATAAAATCAGAAATTCTTTCTACTTGGCTCGAAAACCGTTTGATGTAATAAAATGTTAACAGTCTTTGATTGAGCTACATGGATGCTTACATCATTGTCGTGAGGCGGGAGCTGATAGAGGAGCTGTTTCACACGGAACTTCTCCCCGATGCTGTTGACGTACGGGATGTTTTCCTCTGGGAGACAGCGGAAGTATTGGTGGACCTGTGCACACAAAGCCAATTGTAAATACTCTTCCTCTTTGCAAACGGTGTATCATTTCTAGAGGATTTATTGTTCACAGAATGCAGGCAACACGGGTTAAATCAGCAATGACTGTCCATCCCTCTCTGTCCTTGCAATGAAGATGGTTAAGAGCCAAGGACATGGGTAGGTTTGGAGTCACGTTTGGCCCAATAAGGGGGTCTTAACTTTTCTTCCTCGACAGATATTAATGATTCAAGTGGATTTATACTCCAAATGTGGTCAGACTGCATTTGGAGTATTGTGAACGATTTTGGGCCCCATATCTAAAAAAAGAGAGGGTCCAGAGGAGGTTCACGAGAATGATTCTAAGAATGAAAAGGTTAAGACAGGAGGAGTGTTTGATAACTCTGGACCTCTGCTCATTGGAGTTTGGAAGAATGAGGGTGAATCTCACTGAAACTTGTCGAACATTAGAAGGCTTAGATAGAGTGGATGCGGGGAGGATGTTTCCTATAGTGGGGGAGTCTAGGACCAGAGGGCACAGATAGAGTGGATGCGGGGAGGATGTTTCCTATAGTGGGGGAGTCGAGGACCAGAGGGCACAACCTCAGAATAGAGGTACTTTCATTTTAGAACACAGGTGAAAAGGAAATTCTCTAGCAAAAGGGAGGTGAATCTGTGGAATTCATTGCCAAAGGTGGCTGTGGATGCCAAGTCATTTGGTATATTTAAAGCAGAAATTGATAGGTTCTTGATTAGCCAGGGCATCAAAGGTTACAGGAAGAAGGCAAGAGAATAGGATTGAGAGGGTTAATTAATCAGCCATGATGGAATGGCAGATCAGACGCAATGGGTCAAATGGCCCAATTCTGCTTCTATACCTGAAGGTCTTATTTTGAGAGACCTGGAGATGATGTTTCCTGTAGTGAGGGTGTGTAGGACCAGGGGGCACAGCACCAGAATACAAGGATGTCCCTTTAGAACAGAGATGAGGTGGAATTTCTTTAACCAGAGGGTGGTGAATCTGTGAAATTCAGCGCCACAGACAATCACGGAGTCCAAGTCATTGGGTATATTTAAAGAGGAGGTTGATAGGTTCCTGATTAGTAAGGTGGTCAAAGGTTACGGGGAGAAGACAGGAGAATGGGGCTGAGAGAGTTAATAAATCAGCCATGACGGAATGGCGGGGAAAAATGATGGGATAATTGGCCTAGTTCTGTTCCTCTGTCTAATGGTCTAAAATTCAGCAGTTATACTTTTCCATTGTATATACAGTCAAGATGATTGACATTTTTATAATCCAAAATCATCTGCGAGCATGCAGGATGTGAAATTGATTTCCTTGAGTAACTGGTTCTCCTGACCTGTTCGGGCTTGAGTCCTGGGGGGACCCACGCGTACTCCTCCAGAGCACAGCCCGAGTCGTTGTCCGATGGAGCGTTCTGCTGGAAGTCAAAGGTCATCTTGCTAGCTGCCTTTGTGTTCTCTGAAGACCGGGAATCGAGCACAGACATCTTCCAGCCCCCTGTTCAACACGATGTCACCCTGAAATAGATTGGAGGATACTTCAGATATGCGTTGGGCGGGGTATGAAATGTTGAGCCAAATGACGACATGCCAACATAATCTAAGTGTGTACAATAAGCTCAATATAGTTATGCTTTTCACTAAGTATGCACCAGGGCTATTTTAAGAAGACACATTATAATAATAGGGTGACATAGTATTATTGAATTTATAATATATAAAATATACTCAGTGACCACTTTATTAAGTACACATGCTCACTAATGAACATATCTGATCAGCCAATCATGTGGAAGCAACTTGATGCATAAATGCACGCAGGCATGGTCAGGAGGCTCAGTTGTTCAGACCCAAGCATCAGAACGGGGAAGAAATGTGATCAAAGTGACTTTGACCATCGAGTGACTGTTGCTGCCAGACCCGTTGGTTTGAGTATCTCAGAAACTGCTGACCTGGGATTTTCATGACAACAGTCTCTAGCTTACAGAGAGTGGGGTGAAAAACAAACAAAAAACCCAGTGAGCAGTGGTCCTGGGGGTGAAGATGCCTCGTTAATGAGAGAGGTCAGAGGAGAACGGCCAGACTGGTTCGAGCTGAGATGCAAGGTGACAGTAACTCAAATAACCATGTGTTACAACAGTAGTGTGCAGGAGAGCATCTCTAAATGCACGATACGTCGAACCTTGAAGTGGATGGGCTACTGTAGCAGAAGACCATGACCATATCTCATTGGCCACTTTAGGTACATATGAAGTGACCACCGAGTGTAAATTATTTAATCATAATAGTGCAGCATGCTAGCCTAGGGGAGGGGTTCCCAACCTGGGGTCCAGGGACCCCTGAGTTAATGGTAGCGGATCACAGCATAGAGAAGCTTGGGAACCCCAGGCCTAGTGGCTAGTCTAATGCTTTACAGCACCAGCTGCAAGATTGCTCTCTCAATTCCTGCCGCTGTCTACAAGGGGTTAATACATTCTCCCCTTGACGACATGGACTTCACCTGGCTGGGCATGCTGTGTTGGTGCTGGAAGCATGGTGATACCTACGATGCCCCCAGCACATCTCAGACCATGCAGGTCCGGCAGCTTCTATGGAAATGAATAAACAGTCCACGTTTCGGGCCGAGACCCTTTGTCAGGACTGGGAAGGGTTCTCAGTGCCCTGACCGATGAAGACGAGAGTGTTCAGCCAGCCTTCGTCACCACCCGGTCTACTTGCGTCACTGCTTTCAAAGAACTATGTACTTGTACGCCGAAGTCTCTGTGCTCGACAACACTCCGCAGGACCCTGCCACATGCTGTGTAAGTTCTGCCCCGGTTTAACTGAAAAAAAATGCAACACCTCATACGTACGAGTAAACTTCATTGTCCAAGTCAGATCATTAGCACCGCTTCCTATGGAGGAAGAAATTGTGTGTACTTTCACCACAGTAAGAATTTATTTATTTTATTTAGAGATACAGGACAGCATCAGGCCCTTCCTGCCCAATTACCCCCACTAACCTACTAATCCGTACATCTTTGGAATGTGGGAGAGAACCAGAGCACCCAGAGGAAACCCACACGGTCACGAGGAGAACATCCAATCTTCTTACAGACAGCGGTAGGAATAGAACCCTGGTTGCTGGTGTTGAAATAGCATTACAATAACCACCATGCTACCGCCCCATACCACATGAAGGTGTTATCACCAACTCTGTCACTTTCACAAAAAGGCTACACTCGAGAGTCAAACAGTAGCCTTAGGAAGGAATTTGAAACCACTTGGCTCCATTGAAATTTCCGAAAGTACTAGCATTCAAGCTGCTTCGTAATAACCGTATTTGAAAAATGGTATTGGTTTATTATTGCCATTTGTTACAGTGAAAAGCTTGTCTTGCAAACTACATTCAGATCAAATCATTACACAGTGCACTGGGGTAGAACGAGGTAAAACAGTAACAGTGCAGAATAAAGTGTAAAGTGCGGTGTGGGTAGACAGTAAAATGCAAAATCACTACCAGGTAGATTGGGAGGTCAAGGGTCCATCTTATTATACCAGGGAACTATGAAAGAACAAACCATTCAATCTTCAGGCTCCTGAACCAGCGTGGATAACTTCACTCACCTCAACACTGAACTGATTCCACAACCTCTGGCTTGCTTTCAAGGAGTCTACAACTCATGTTCTCAGTTTTTTTTGTTTTTATCTATCTATTTATTTATTATATATATCTATATCTATCTGCACACACACACATTTATATTTATATGTATATTTACATATTATTTGTTTTTTTTCCGTACTTGCCCAGTTTGTCTTTTACACACTGGAACTCAGCAGACCAGGCAGCTTCTGTGGGGGAGGGATAAACAGTCGACATTTCGGGCTGAGATTCCTCTGTGATTTAATGGCTTTTTTCCAATGCTGTAAGTCCTCCCATCCTTTGAGCCACGCTGTCTACAACCCCCCCCCCCCCCCCCCCCGATTTAATTCTAGCCTAATCACAGGACAATTTACAATGACTAATTAATGTGTTGGACTGTGGGAGAGAACCCACGTGGTCACGGGGAGAACGAATGTACAAACTGTGCACAGGCAGTGTGGAATTCCGCTGTACATTGGGACGTTCCTGGCGCTCTTTCAATGCAAATCTGCTTCTTCCTTTGCCATGGCTTCATCCCGACTATATTCCTTTAGGTTCCTCACAAGACGTGGCTGACTGATTGGGGAAGGGGTGGATATTCCAACGGGAAGCTGAGTTTGGATGGAGCGTAGAGGGCGGGTTGAGTTGTGGACAGAGGCGCCTTTGGCTAAAACTGCATGGGAAGCCTGACAGGGCAAGGGATGTGGTGAAAAGCCTCCCGTGCCGTATACCGTGGTTGACCTTTGTCACAGCAGAAGCAGTATTCCTCGCCAAGTTCGGCATGGTTGCAGAATGGCCAGAGAAGCGCTGGCGATCAGGGTTCAACTCCCGCCGCTGCCTGGTGACCGGGTGGGTTTCCTCCGGGCGCTCCGGGTCCCTCCGACATTCCAAAGGTAAGGGTTAGTGAGTCGTGGGCGACACTCGCAGGCTGCCCCCAGCACGTTCTGTGACTGCGTTGGTCGTCCGACACACACGATACATTTCATTGCCTATTTGTGACAAATACAGCTAATCTTTAATCAAAACTGGACCGATGACAAGAGCAATAAAACCGCGGGACAAAGACAGGAGCTCGACACAAAAAAAAAGCCGCCAGGGTGAAACATCTGATGCTTTTCTTTAAGCGAGTAGAAACATTCAAGCAGAGGGGGCAACTTCCAGAAGGCTGCCGGAGAAACTGTTGGGGTTAACGATTCAGCGGTTTCCTCAATCTCAGTGTGTGGCACAAACGTCACAGAGGGAACACAAACACATCGGAAGTAACGTCTTTGCTAAGACAAGTACATTTTCCAGCCAAACAAGTAAAAGCATTGCTTGCGGATTTAGAAATAAAAGTGGCTGAGCCAGGAAAGCAGGGACCCTATCACAGCTCAGAAAACTGTTGCTGAGAAGCAGTTCAAAGCTCAAAGTGAATTTATTATCAAAGTACATAATCTGCCACAATTAATACTCAGTGATTCATTTTCTTGCAGGCGTTCACAGAACAAAGAAATACAATGGAATCAATGAAAAACCGCTCACAAAGACCGACAAAGTTACCAATCTGCAAAGGAAGACAAACTGTGCAAACACAATAGATAAATAAGAAATTAAATATTACTGGAAACATGAGTCTGTAGGTTGTGGAATTAGTTCGGAGCTGAGCTGAGGCAAGGGAAGTTATCCACGCTGGTTCAGGAGCCTGATTGGTGAAGGGTAATAACTGTTCCTGAGCCTGCTGGTGTGGGACCTAAGGCTCCTGTATATCCTGCCTGAAGGCAGCAGCGAGAAGAGAGCGTGGCCTGGATGGTAGGACCCTCACCCTGCAGTAGTTGGATCTTACTCCAGCAGTGCTTTTCCCCTTTGGAGACTGTAGAGAAGTGGGGAACGATGGAGGTTTCAGTTCCCAAAGGAAATAGGCAGCAGTTGAAGTTACCTCCGTAAGAAAGCTGACCACATCGCAGCCGCCCGATTTCAATCACACGTTGAAGACAATCACAGGTACTGTTAGCGATCGTGGGGTTGTTTGGCTTTGAAAGCAGCTGCCTTCTCAGGCGTGAAAGGAGCACACCACGCCTTTTCAGCCTTTTGCACAAGGCAGCAGCGAGGAGCATTCAGACTTACCTGCCTTGTTCCCTGAGCCGCGAATCCCTCCGCTCTTCCTCTGTCCGCCCACGGGCTGTGGCAGAAGTGGCTCCTGGCATTCATGGGACAGAGACTTTTAACCCTTTTTACTGCTAGCCTGCTATTCCGGCTCCGTGAGTGTGGAGGTGACTGCTGCGTGGTGTGTTCAGGACTGGAACCACCCACCACACGAAACAGGAACTGACTTGCTTGCCCTAAGCTAGGTTATTTTAAATGCTAATAACTCTGCTCCCGCCCCATATTAACCAGAGAGCTGGCTTTATCAACCTGCTATCAACCCTTCATAAATCCCTACATCAACCTACTGTCAATAAACACTGTTAGTACTTGTTTGCCTTGAGTGACTCCTTGCTTGATCTATAGTAATGTGAGTAATCAATTAAGCTGAGGTTAACGGAGCGATCGAGGAACGCGAGCCTCTTTTCATTGCAATGGTTAGTACTCACTGGAGTTTAGAAGAATGAGGGGAGAATCTCATTGAAACCTATCGTATATTGAACAGTCTACATAGAGTGGGCATGGAGAGGATGTTTCCTAAAGTGGGAGAGTCTAGCACCAGACGGCACAGCCAATGTTCCCTCTAATCTATGAGGAACAGGCTGCGCAAAAATCTTGTGCTGTGCAATTTTTTGCCAGTGACGACAACGTGTGCTCACGCAATAATTTTTTCAATAAAGTCAGTATAAATAAACCAGTTCTAAAATCTGCAGACAAATACTGAGTTAAGTATTGTATGTAATTAGTTTTGCTACAACAAGTGTATGGGACATTGGAAAAAATGTTGAATTTCCCCATGGGGATGAATAAAGTATCTATCTATCTATCTCAAACTCCACATTGTCAACACACCGTCTGCATCAGAAACTGGAAAAACTAATATGATTGTGTATGATCGTGAAGTATACTTAACATGCCAACACGGAGGGTGACAACCCTTTTGTGTGAAGTTTGAATTCTTTTGAGCACACGAGCACACCTTAGAGAGAGCATTGGGTACAGCCTTTTAATAGAAGGTTGTTCCTTTAGAACATAAGTGAGGAAGTATTTCTTTAGCCAGGCAGTGGTGAATCTGTGGAATTCATTGTCATAGAGATGGCTGTGCAGGTCAGATCACTGGGTATATTTAAAGTGAAGGTTCTTGATTAGTAAGGGTGGCAAAGGTTAGTGCGAGAAGGTAGGAGAATGGGGTTGAGCAGGAAAATAAATCAGCCATGATGGAATGACTTGATGGGCTGAATGGCCTTAATTCTGCTCCAATATATTATTGATTTTCAGCTCCAGTGTCTCCGGTTCGATCCTGAGTCTGTGTGGGTGTGTGAGAAGCTTTCGTGTTATCTCCATGACCATGGGTTTCCCTTGGCTTCTCCAGTTTCCACCCAAAGACATGCTGGAAGGTTAATAAGCCCTTAGTGGGAGCAGTTGGCAAAATTATAAAAGGGGAGTTGGTACTGGTGTGTTATTGTCATATATACCAAGATATGTGCAGCCATATCCTGGTGCACAGCTTCAAGAGACAGGCTAAACCAGATGAAGGTTGCCGGTGGGTCTCATACCCTGGTCAGCTCGGAACCCTGTCCTAGCTCCGATGGACTGAGCAGGTGAGATCCAACAGCCAGAAAGGAGATTCTGCAAAGGCCCGAGAAGGTGTGACAAGACACAGAAGCAGTCTCGGACATCCACTGCAACCGAGGAAGACTCCAGCTTGTGATGGCTGCTCATACCACTGGACCCGGGCTTCCAAGGTCGAGAGAGCGGAACTGACCCAGTGCAATGACTTTTCCACTTTGAAAACTCTCCCACGTAGAATTTCTCTGTCATCGTTGGATACGACAAACAGCCGGTCACCAAAATTCTGTGAAAGGCTCGTCTTGCCTACTGCGTACGCAGATCAAATAATTACACAGTGCATTGAATTACAAAAAGGTAAAACAATAACAATGCAGAATAAACCTGCCAAAGTGCAGGTGAACGGTAAAGTGCATGATAATGAGGTAGATTGTGAAGCCAGGAGTCCACCTTATTTCACAAGAGATCCTTTGAAGAGTCTGATGGCGGTGGGGTAAAGCTGTCCTCGAGCCTGGTGGTATGTGCTCCCAGTCTTTTTAACTTCTGCCCAATGGAAGAAAGGCGAAGAACGATGTCCGAGCTGGCTGGACCTTTGATTATATTGCTTGCTTTACTGATGAAGTGAGGAGTATTGTACGGAGCCCGCAGAACGTCACTGTGGTTCACTAGCACCATCTTGAGCAGATGTCAGGGCATTGACTGCAAAGGTTCAACATGACATCTAAAGGTTTGGCAAACATCTACGGTGGGGGAGTATATTGACTGGCTGCATGCTATGGATTGTCTGCTAGGAAAACATCAAAGCCCCTGAATGGACAATCCTACAAAAAGTAGTGGATATGTCCCAGGCCAATATGGGTAAAGCCTCTACATGGAGCATTGTCGCAGGAAAACTGCATCCATCATCAGGAACTCCCCACCACCCAGAACAGGCTCTTTTCTCATTGCTGCTGTCAGGAAGGAGATACAAGAGCCTCAGGACTCACACCACTAGGCTCAGGAACAGTTATTACCCCTCAACCATCAGGCTCTTGAACCAAAAGGGATAACTTCACTTGCCTCATCACTGAATTGTTCCCACAACCTATGAGCACACTTTCAAGGTCTCTTCATCTCATGTTCTTGGTATTTTTTGCTTATTTATTTATTATTATTATTTCTTTCTTTTTCTATCTGCACCATTTGTTGACTTTTGCACACTGGTTGAATGCCCAGTTGGTGCCGTCTTTCATCGATTCTATTGTGGTTATTATTCTATTATGGATTTATTGAGTATGCCCATAAGAAAATTAATCTCAGGGTTGTTGTATATGGTGACCTATATGTACTTTGATAATAAATTTACTTTGAACTTCGAAGTAGAGACAAGAGGCCATAGAGGGGAGTTGATGGACAAGTGAGAGAGAACAAGGTGCAGACACAGAGAAATACGTAGAGGGGAAATGGGAATGATGGGATTGCACTGCTAAGGACTAGTATGGACCTGACAGGCTGAAGGGTCTCTTATCAAAAAGGAATTAAATCATATCTATTTTGTGTTAACCAAGAGCTATTACAAACAGTGTTTGGGATCAAGGGGCTTTTGGCTCATTGGAAATGACCAAAGTTCTAAGTTCAAAGTGCATTTATTATCAAAGTATGTATGCTCTATACAACCTTGAGATTCGCTACCTTACAGGCAGCCACGGAACAGAGAAACCCAGTAGAACCCATTAAAAAAAGCCCGCCAAACACCCAATGTGCAGGAAAAAAAATACATATCGTGCGAACAGTAAAGATAAGCAAATAGCATTCAGAACTGAAGCTCGTGAAAGTGAGTCCACAGCCTCAAAGCCAGTCACAGCTGATTCAGGAGCCGTTAGTTGCAGGTCACAGCTTCAGTTCAGCTCAGAGACAAGAAAACCTTGTGGAGGAGTGGCCTGAACTGGTCCGTCCATCTCCTCCAGCCCCAACACCCCGACCTTTTCAATATGGCCTGGTGCTTAAATCTACTGAACCTCGGTCTTTCCTCAGTCGCAGACCAGGGCCCTTCCGCTTCGACATGCTCCCAAGCACTGCCCCCCACCCCCACCTAGGTTCGAACAAGCACTTAAATTGGTCAAAAATTGGGTCTTCCCTTGCTCTCAAGCCCAGTCCGGTCGCCTTGATTCTGCTATGCTGCATTGAATTGCCTTGAAGTCTGCTCCAGCAGTAGTCAAACACAACTGGTTTATGACTGTCACATGTACCAAGACACAGTGAAAAGGTTTTGCTTGTGTGTCATCCAGACAGATTATTCCAAATGTAAGTACTTTGCGGGAGCACAACAAGGGAAAAAAATACCAGAATGCAGAATATAGAGATACTGCCCGAGAGAAAGCGCAAGTAGTCAAATCAATGCAAGGGCCCTGATGAATGAGACTGAGAGATTAGAGATTAGAAGATGTCCTTTCAGGAAACCGAAGCTGTCCCTGAGCCTGCCGATAAATGTTCCCAGGTGTTTGTACCTTCTACCCTATGGCAGTGGGTTTTTGCTCATGGAACTGACTGAGTGACCTGCATTTTGGGATCTCCAGGAGAGGCTTGGGAGACGTGTGCCTTTGGGACGCGGCCCTGTGGCCAACATGATTCCTTGCCAATGTCGCCAAGTGTCGGGTGAGATTGAAACATCGAGGCAGCGGGCGCAGCTGTCGGAGGCCTCTAACTTCTCTCTCTCGATAGTGAGGGAGAGCCTGATGGTTCTCGAGACGGGGAGCTCGAATAAACAACGCTCCGGATCGTAACATTGAAACTGGCCTCCCCTCTCGCTGTAGCGGGAGCGATCTCTCTCTCTCTCCCCCGCTAGTGAAAGAGGGCCTGTTTGTGATGTCAAAGTGTTGGGATGGACAGTAGTTCTTGATGGACTCTAGATCGTGGTCTTTGGGGGCTTTGTTATTGCTTGCATGGTGGGTGGTGGGGGGGGTGATGCTTTTGCTGGAGAAAGTGGGTGGGTTAATACTTCTGCTGCGGGGGAGGGGAGGGGGCTTTGGGGTTTTAACATTTTTCTGTCATTCATTCTTTGGGCTTTCTCCACTCTGTTTTGTGCTTGTCTGTGAAGAGTAAGAATTTCAGGCCGTGTACTGTATACATTCTCTGATATTAAATGGAACCATTGAAGGGGGGAAGAAGAGAGAATGATTGGGGAGGGAGTGGACCTTGACTTTTTTTAAAAATCAAAATAAACTTTATTCATAATTTTAAGAATTATTTAGAGGAATAAAATGTGCAATCCCTTGCCATTTTTTCATTAGTGGACAACGATTGACATTGTGTTCTATTGCACATCTTAAAACCAAAAGCACTCCAGAGGGCACTCATGTGGTACACTTGGCCCTTGATTATGTTTTCCCGAGGCAGTGGGAAGTGTAGACAGATCAGTGCAGGGGAGGCTGTCTTTTGCTGGATCTAAACCATATTTAGATTTACACCACAGTGTGAACTGCTGAAGACGAGAACCTGATCTGCCCTGTGATGTTGCTGCTGTCTTTATACTCCCCTCGTCACAGCATTTTGTTACATTCCACGGACCCACCACCAGTCCATGACATAGGGAAGATTTACAACACTACTTTCTGATCTCTCATCTGTTTAAACTCACAAAATAAACACCACAATAAATTAGCTGTACAATCTCCAATTGAAGTTGACGAAGTGGTTAAGAAGGCGTATGGTGCGCAGGCCTTCATTGGGGGTGACAGAGTTCAAGAGCCACGAGGTAACATTGCAGCTCTCTGAAAGTCTGCTCAGACCACACTTGGGAGTATTGTGTTCAGTTCTGGTTGCCTCATTATGGGAAGGACATTGACGATTTAGAGAGGGTGCAGAGGAGATTTACCAGGATGCTGCCTGGATTAAAGAGCATGTCTTATGAGGATAGGTCAAGTAAGCTATGGCTTTTTTCTTTGGAGTGAAGGAGGGTGAGGGGTGACTTGATGGAGGTGTATCAGATGATTAGAGGCACAAATAGAATGGACAACCAGAGAATTATTCCTCGTGCAGAAATAGCTAATATGAGTGGGTATACTGTTAATGTAATTGGAGGAAGGTATGGGGGGATGTCAGAGGTAGATTTTTTTTTAAAACACAGAAAGTGGTGAGTGTGTGAAATACACTGCCAAGAGTAGTGGGAGATAACAAACAGGAGCAGGAGTAGGCCACGTGGCCCATCGAGCCTACTCCACCATTCAATAAGATCATGGCCCTTAATTCCCCTATTATGCAAAAATCTATCCAACCTTGTCTTAAATAAATTTATTGAGGTAGCCTCCACTGCATCAGATTCCACAGATTCTCCACTCTTTGGGAAAAGTAGTTCCTCTTCATCTCCATCCTAAATCTACTCCCCTGAATCTTGAGGCTATGTTCCCAAGTTCTAGTCTCACCTACCAGTGGAAACAACTTTCTTGACTCTTATCTTATCTATCCCTTTCATAATTTTATATATTTCTGTAAGATCTCTTCTCATTCTTCTGAATTCCAGTGAGTACAATCCCGGCTGACTCAATCTCTCCTCATAGTCTAACCCCCTCATCTCTGGAATTAACCTGGTGAGCCTCCTCAGCACCTCCTCCAAAGCCAGTATATCCTTCCTCAAGTAAGGAGACCAGAACTGCACACAGTACTCCAGGTGCGGTCTCACCAGTACCCTGCACAGTTGCAGCATAACCTCCCTGCTCTTAAATTCAATCCCCCTCTTGATAGCCTGCTGCACCTGCAAACCTACCTCTGTGATTCATGCACAAGCACTCCCAAGTCCCTCTGCACAGCAGCAAGCTGCAATTTTGTTTACCACTTAAATAATAATCTGCTCATCCATTTTTCCTTCCAAAGTGGATAAACTCGCATTTACTAACATTGTATTCCATCTGCCAGACCTTGCCCACTCACTTAACCTATCTACATCTCTCTGCAGACTCTCCGTATCTTCTGCACAATTTGCTTCTCCATTCAATTAGGGACATTTAGGAAGCTCTTAGATAGGTACATGGATGAAAGAAAATACAAGACTGTGTTGAAGGGAAGGGTTAGATTAATCTGGGAGTAGATTTAAAGGTCAGCACACACTGTTGGCCAAGGGCCTGTGCTGGATTGCAATTTTCTATATTCTGTGAAACCCTAGTGTTAATGTGACCTCAGTTGAAGAGCTTGATGCAGAAATTGGGTTTCATTGGACAATATAAACTAGTATAACCAGTTGTGATTGGATGTATTCAGGGAGATTTATCATGTGACCACCCAGGCAAATTATTTCACCCTCAATATCACTCCATACCCTTCTCACTGCCATCAATGTGTCACCTCATCCCTCTTGCCTTCCCTACTAACTAACGTCCCCTCTAATTTTTTTTTTACAGCTGCGCAGACTAGCCACTGATCTGAGCAGGAAATTTTGACACGGCCTGAAAACTGCACGGCACTTTCAAAGTTTTTAAAAATAATATTCATACTATGAATATTTAGAATCAAAATTGAAAAATCATACACATTTGATTTTGTTTATTAATTGAAGGGTATAATGAAATATAGGTCAACAAAGAAAATCTTTCACACTTCATTAACCTTTTCTTGCTGTGTCCATCTCTAGCTGCGTAGCAACAAAAGCCATGCGCGCGGGAGCATTTTGGTTACCGTGTGGCCGCGCACCTGCACAGCTTAGAGGGAACATTGCTACTAACTGAAAAACTAAAGGTCTCCCAGATGGCTAACACTTTTTGTTTTCTTCCCCATCTCTCACCATTTAAAAAAAAATGTTATAATTCAGCCAGGTGTGAGGTGTTGCACTTTGGGAGAGCGAGAGGGAGATGCCGCAGCTAATGGCCGGACCCTTCACTGTGTTGATGTACAGAGGGAACTTGTGGACTTGAAAGTGGCCGTACAGGTTGATACAATGGTAACTGAGGCAGATGACACACTTGCCTTTTTAATTGAGGAAGTTATGCCACAACTTTATAAAACACTGGTTAGGCTGCATCTAGAGTACTGCATTTAGTTCTGGTTATTCCAGTATAGGACAAAAGAAAGATTAGTTTTATTTGTCACAAGTACCTTGAGACATACAGCAAAATACATCATTCGCATTAATGACCAATGCAGTCCACGGATGTGCTTGCAAGTGTTGTCATGCTTCCAGTATCAACATGGCATGCCCACAACTTACTAACCCTAAGCTGTAAGTCTTTGGAATGTGGGAGGAAACCGGATCACCTGGATGAAACCCACACAGTCACAAGGATAACGTACAGACTCCTTACAGACAGTGGTAGCAATTGAATCCTGATCTTGATCACTGGTGCTGTGAAGTGTTAGGTTATCCACCGCGGTAAGGTGCGGCCCTGGTTAAATAGAACTGGAGATCAAAGGTTTAGGGTTTCAAGTTGAATCTTACCTCAAGATAGCATCGCTCTGCTCCAGTGCTCTCGAGATTGTCAATGACTATTCGGATTGTGCCTGTAGGTCTAAATTCCAGAGCTCCCTCCCCAACAGCTCTCTGGGAGCAAATAAACTCCATGGGAGTGTATATATTAGTGGTCTTCTGCCGTTGTAGCCCAGGCACTTCAAGTCTTGAGTGTGCTGTGCATTTAGAGATGTTCTTCCGCACACCACTGTTGTAGTCCATGATTATTTCAGTTACTGTCACCTTCCTGTCAGCTTGAACCAGACTGACCAGTCTCCTCAGATCTCTCTCATTAACAAGGCATTTTCACCCACAGAACGCACTCACAGACTGGTCACTCACTGGACCCCTCGGTTAATGGCAGAGGTCCATGGCATCAAAAGGGCTGGGAATCCTTGCTCTAAGAGGCCGTTGTGCATGAAAATCCTAGGAAGTCACCAGTTTCTGAGATACTCAAGCCACCCTGTCTGGCACTAACAATCATTTCACGGTCAAAGTAACTTAGATCACATTTCTTCCCCATTCTCATGTTTGGTCTGAACAACAACTGAACTTGACCATGTCTGTGTGCTTGTATGCAATGAGTTGCTGCCTCACGATTGGCTGATTAGATATCTGCAGTAACGAGTAGGTGTGCGTACCTAATGAAGTGGCCACCAAGTGTAGCTGGCTCACCACGACTTTCCCGAGGTTGAGCAATAAACATTGAACTGGACTGTGAAGGTTGCGGCTCCAGAACTGAATCAGTAACATTTAACATATTCAAGGCCACTTTGTATTTGGTCACTTTCACAAACCATCAACTTGTTGTCTGACTTAATTACTTTGCCTTAAATCTCATTTGCAGTTGGTGACTTATAAGGCTCCAATCTAAAGTCTACATCTTGTTTTAATCTCTCCCAACATTCTTGTCTCCGTTCTGATCTACAGAAACAATAACTTCCATTTACACCTAGTAACAGACATACGGGTTAAGACGTACAAACAAGCTGGATGAACTCAGCAGGTCAGGCAGCATCCATTGAAATGAGCAGTCAACGGATGCTGCCCAACCTGCTGAGTTCATCCAGCTTGTTTGTACGTCTTGATTTGACCACAGCATCTGCAGTGTACTTTGTGTAGACATACGGGTTAGTAAGTCCTGAACGTGCAACATTGGCGCTGGAAACACAGAGACCCTCGTGGGCTGCCCCAGCACATCCTTGGACTGTGTTGGCTGCTGACATAAACCATTAATTTCATTGTATGTTTTGATGTTTCAAATGTATATGTGACAAATTAGGCTAATCTTTAAAGCCTCTACCAATTTACCGGTTTAGACTCAGCAAACTAGCTTCCCTGGACTGCAGGGTTGTGAGTTGTCTCCTGTCTAGCCTCAAAGCACCAACTTCAGGCATTTGTGGGGGTGAGAAGTTCAGCTTCAAGCTTTGCCTAGGAAGAACGAATGCGGCTTCATCCAAACAAGGTCAGAGTAAGATATGCACACCATTCTGCAATCTTAGTGTCAGCACCAAGTACTGTTCCCGCTAAGCCGAGCAGGGGCGCGGCCACACAGTCGCTGCAATGCCCCCGCGCACGTAGCCTTTGTTGCCACGCAGTTAGAAAAAGTTTATGAAACATGAAAGATTTTCTTCATTGTACTGCATTTCACTATACCTTTCAATAAATAAAATCAAAAGTATGTGATTTTGAGTTTTTCCATTCTGAATATTCATAGCATGCATATCCAAAAAAAAACAATTTGAAGTGCCGCGCAGTTTTTAGACAGCGTAAAAATTTCCTGCTCAGAGCGGTGGTTAGTCCGCGCAGCTGTAAAAAATAAATCAGAGTAAACATTGGCATCAAGGATTTACATGTTTGGGGGACTCGTCAGGATGGAAGCAGCCAAGCAGGCTGTGAGAAGCTTAGAAATAAACTTGTAATTTGATTTATGAAAAACCCACAGAAAGCACTTGTTATTTAATGTAAAGGCAACTGTGGGAGATGGTGCACCCTTCTCCAAAGACAAGAAATCTTAAACAAGGAGATACTGTGGATGATTGAAATCCAGAGCAGCAAACAGAACACGCTGGAGGAACTCAGCAGGGATGGCAGCATCAAAGGAAATGAATAAGTAGTCCACGTTTTGGGCTGAGACCCTTCTTCAGGATTGGAAAGGAAGGGGGGAGGATGCCAGAATTAGAAGGTGGGGAGAGGAGGAACATGTACAAAGCTGTCAGGTGATAGATGAGGCCAGATGGGAGGGAAGGTAGGTGGGTGGGAGAGGGTTGCTGAAGTGAGAAGCTGAGTGGCAATAGGTGTAAAAGGTAAGAGAGCTTAAGATGAAGGATTCTGATAGGAGACAAGAGAATCTGCAGATGCTGGAAATCCAGAACTTAAGAAGAAATCTTTCTGTCCCAGTGCAAGTTCTTCAAAGTCCAATCCAACTTATGTAGACATTCCTCTTTTGGGGATCAATTTGCCGACTGATCCCAAAAAGCATTCTCAGCCTCTGTTATAAGACCGTAAGGCATAGGAACTGAATTAGGCCATTTGGCCCATTGTATCTGTACCACCATTTCATCATGGCTAATCCATTTTCCCCATCAGCCCCAGTCTCCTGCCTTCTTCCCGTACCCCTTCATGCCCTGACAAATCAAGAATCTATCAACCTGTGCGTTAAATATACCCAGTGAATTTGCCTCCACAGTCGCCTGTGGCAATGAATTCCACAGATTCAACACTCCCTGGCATATCTGCCAAAAGGTGTATTATTTTCTTCGAATCGTAAGGAGGTTCAATGCAATATTGAACTCACTAATAAATTTTTGAAGATGTACTATTGAAAGTATCCTGACTGGTTGCATCATGGTTCAATTAAATGCCAGGAATGTGTACCACATACAACCTGAACTCCTTATTCTTCACAGACATCCATGAAACAGAGAGAGAAAAAAACAACGAAACCCCTCCCTCCTCCCACGCAAAGCAGCAAAGCATCAACACTCCCCCCTAACTAGTTCCAGCAGAAAACATCAGCTCCTCCCACCAACCAATAGCAAGCCCCCAAAGTCCATGATCCATAGTCCATCATAAACTACTGTTCATCCACACACTTCGACGTCTCAATAGGCCCTCTCTCTCACTAATGAGGGAGATATCACTCCTGCCACAGCGAGAGGGGAGGCCAACAGCTCGCTATTTCAGTTCCCCTTTCTCAAGAATCAACAAACTCCCTCTCTCTCTCTCTCGAACAAGAACGATCACCCAAGTGCAGAGGCCTCTGTCTCGATGTTCCGATCTGGTACAGCAACTTGCACGTGCAGGAACACAGGACATACCTTATGAAGTGGCCACTGAGTGTATGTTTTGGCGAAGAGTGAATTGCATCAAATTAGCTAACTTTTCAATCCTTTGTACTCCTCATTCCAAATCATGAACTGCAGACTTGCTTTTTGTCTTTAGAGAAAGAGCACGTTTGTTTTGTTTTGCTCGACTGTCCCTGGAAGCATCACTTCTGGGAGGTCTGCAGATGGGAACGTTCACACACTGACCCGCGTCAGCCTTCCATTCCTACTCCCCTTCTCCACCAGGCCAGATGTTTTGTTTCATCGTCCCCAATCACTCTTTCATCAACAGCCACCAGGCACTCGCTGCCCTTCATTTTTTCCTGTTCCTTCAGAAAGCCTATCTGGGTGGGAGCTGAAATGCTTCTCAGTGAGGCTGGAAAGGCCCCAGTTCTGCTTGAAGAAGGGATCTTCACGTACTCAAATGTAACACATTCAATCCTTCTGGCTCTTAGAATCCCTGCCAATCATGCACCCTTTTACATGGACCCTATATCAGCCTCATATTATTCTCATCCCCATCCCAACTTCACCGAGTGCAAAATAGGGGCAAATTACAGCAATCTTTCATTTCACACACCTTGGATATGCGGCAGGAATTTGGATGAATCCCACCGACGTTCCCTCTAAATTTTTTTTTTTTACAGCTGCGCGGACCAACCATTGCTCCGAACAGGAAATTTTTACATGGCCTGAAAACTTCATATGAAAGAAAATTCCAGATGCGCAGCAACAAAGGCTATGTGCAGGGAAGCATTTCAGTTACTGCGCTGCTGTGCACCTGTGCAGCTTAGAGGAAACAGTGAAACCCACGCTGTTTGAGTAAGTACAGTCGGCCCTCCTTATCTGCGGATTCCGCATGTGTGGATTCAACCAACCGTGGATCGGGAAAACCCGGAAGTTCTCTCTCCAGCACTCGTTGTTTGAGCATGTACAGACTATATTTTCTTGTCATTATTCCCTAAACAATACAGTATAACAACTATTTACATAGTATTAGGCATTATAAGTAATCTAGAAATGATTTAAAAGTACAGGCAGTCCCCGGTTTATGAATGAGTTCCATTCCTGTGTCCGTCTTTACGTCGGATTTGAAATCGGAACAGGTACATCCGGTATTATTTAGCGTCAGTTAATCAAATGTTTTTCTTAGTATATAGTACATATTTTACCTTTCTATGCATATAAAACACTTAAGAAACATACGTATTTCAATAATTAAACCACTGCGTTGCTTAGTAATAATTGCAACTTTCATTGGGGCAGGGCCTTTCACATGCTCCATTAAAATTATTCCGATCGTTGACTGACTGTAGCCTAATGCTTTTCCAATGACCGATGGCGTTTCACCTCTTTCCGATCGCTTTATCACTTCCACCTTATTTTCAATCGTGATCGTGATCATTTTCGTGAACAGAAACACCGCGGATTCAGAGCTACGGTGGGTCCTAATGTCCACTGCACTGAACATGTTAAATAAAGTCCGGGGTTCTGCTGGGTCCTAAAGATCACCGCACTGAGCGGACTTGAGCATCCATGTTTTTTGTTATCCGCGAGGGGTTTCAGAACCAATACCCCGCGGATAAGGAGGGCCAACTGTACGTTCCATCTATCTCAAAGCACTGTGTAGTGATTTGATCTGTATGAACAGTGTGCAAGAAAACTCTTCACTGTGTTTTGGTACATGTGACAATAATAAAGCTGTCATCATCATCATCATGTGCTGTTTTGTATGACACCATCATTATGTGTTGTCATATGACATCATCATTATATGCCGTGTTATATGATGTGTGTGACCATGGTCTCCTGACCATGATTGTTCTTGACAAATTTTTCTACAGAAGTTGTTAGCCATTACCTTCTTCTGGGCAGTGTCTTTACAAGATGGGTGACCCCAGCCATTATCAATACTCTTCAGAGATTGTCTGCCTGGCATCAGTGGTCACATAACCAGGATTTGTGATCTGCACCAGCTGCTCAAACGACCATCCACCACCTGCCCCCATGGCTTCACGTGACCCTGATCCGGGTGGAGGGGGGGGGTGGGGGCTAAGTAGGTGCTACACCTTGCCCAAGGCTGAGCCGCAGGCTAGTGGAGGGAAGGAGGTCCTTTGTTACCGATGTATCTCCACCCCGCAATACCAATTACAAATGAAGAAGCGACATCTATCAAAGATCCCCACCAAGCCATCTTCTCACAGCCTCCATCGGGCAGCACGTACAGAACCCTGAAGCCCAACACCACCAGCTTCAAGTACAGCTACTTCCCTTCAACTATTTGTTTTTAAAAAAAAAAATTTTTAATTTTGTTTTGAATTTTTTTAATTTTAGAGACACAGCACGGTTAACAGGCCCTTCCGACCCCATGAGCACACACTGCCCAGTTTACACCCACGTGACTGATTTTCCTACTAACCTGCACGCCTCTGGGTTGTGGGAAGAAAGTGACATGGTCATCTGAAGAATGCTTGAACTCTTTACAGACAGCGGTGGGAATTGAACCTGCGTCACTGGTGCTGCAATAGCATTACACTAGTGGCTACGGCACCGTGCTGCCTAACCTGCATAACCCTAGTCACTACCTCAGTCAGCAGCAGCGCGAAGGGCACCTCGAATAACAATGGACTTTCTTTTGTTCTAATTGTGTTCTTTCTAGCAAAAGAATACATATCTATAATCAATGTTTAATAAAAGCTCTTCCTGGGAATGCTGTTTATATGGTGTTCTGTGCCTGAGATGCTGCTGTAAGCAAGTTTCTTTTTGTACTTGTGCAGATGACAATAAACTTGGCTTTGACATTGATCTTTGCTCCACATTGGCAGCGCTGGTAGTTAGGCCCGAGCCCTGGAGCTGTTGAGCTGAGCCTGTCCCAGAGTTCCCACTGTTGAGGGAAAGCTGGTAATGTGGCAGCGCAGGGGCACAGTTAGCACGGCCGCCACCTTGTTGCCCCAGCAACCCGGGTCCAATTCCAACCCTCAGTGCACGCTGGCCCCCAGTGACCTCACACCAAAAAACATGTGGGCTGGTATCTTATTACTTTGCCCTTTGTGTGACAGTGGGTTTCAGATCCCGGGGAGCGGAGATGAGATTAAAATGGAATTAACGTTGGACTGGTGTAACTGGGTGTGGAAAGTGCGTTTCAGCCGCTTTGCCTGCTCCGTGACTCAATGGCTCTATTTTGTACAATTCAGGGAAGAATTGCTGTAAGTTTCCGTAATGACGCCAATTCAGATCCTTTTGTCCTAATCTGAGAGGCATTGAATTGAGAGGCCACACTGATTCAAGTCCCGTCTTGATCTCACCAGCCAGAAAGAATCAGATATCATTCCTGCCGTTGATGGTCCACACTGCTGTAGACTTTGACAAATCAATCAGCAAGTACCGGTAAACGTAATCGTCCTGCAGCGCCAGATGTATGACCGGAGTTCGATCCCTGACACTGTCTGCGAGGAGTGTATACCTTCGCCCCGTATCCCTGGGTGCTCCGCTTTCCTCCCACATTCCAGAAGATGGTACGGTAAGGATTAGTTCGTTGTGGGCCTGCCGTGTTGGTGCTGGAAGCCTGGTCACACTTGTGGGCTGCCTCCCAGCACATCCTCACAGATTTGATTTGACGCAAACGGCCCATTTCACCGTCTGTTTCAATGCACATGTGACAAATAAAGCTAATCTTTACCAAACCTTCCAGACACCTATTTATCTACTTATTGATTGATTGAGCTACTGTGTGGAATAGGCCTCTCCAGCTCTTCGAGCCGCGCTGCCCAGCAATCTTCTAATTTAATCCTAGCCTAATTCCAGGACCACTAACAACCTACCAACCAGTACATGCTTAGACTGTGGGAGGACACCAGGGCACCCGGAGGAAACCCATACAGTTGCAGGGAGACTTTCAAGCTCCTTACAGGCAGCGAAAGGAATTGAATCCCGGTTGCCCAGTACCGTAAAGCATTGTGCTACCCACTATGCTAACTTATTTCCTTTGTCCAATCCCTGTCTCCGAGACGAAATGTTAACTCTGCTTTTCCTTCCACGGACGCTGCCCGACCACCTGGGAATTTATAGGTCTTTTGTCTCTCATTTCAGATCTCCTGTAGTTGTAACTTCTTTTTGCTTTGATTTTGGTTGGAGATGAAAGCACATCTCAGTGACCATGGACTGCATCCAGCTCGCTGCATTGAGGGAACACTCTACCACATGTGCCTGGTCTGGACAACATCTCACTCCAGACTCACCAACATGGTTACATTTCGACTGTGCCCTCAGTGAGCTGCAAACACTGACTTTGCCTTTGACACCCACGTGCTGTGAATGAGTCACACAGACTGAGAACGTCTTTCTCACTTCTCTCTGCACAGATGTTGGAACATTTCCAGTGTTTGCAGCTCTTATTTCAGATTTCTAGCATCCATAACATTCTAGTTTCTCCCAGAAACAACGGCAGCTTTAGAAGACGCACCATCCATCAACAGGGAGCTGGAGAAATGCCTGATAAAAAGGAGAAACAGAACGGTCTGAGCAAAGTGCTTCCTCCTCTGGTTACGACAGGTTTCTGATCCTGTCACCTGTTTGCAACCCGAATAATCTGCAGAATGGAAAATTATTTGGAAATGGAGTTCCCAGACAGCAGAAGATACCCGCAAGGCCCGCAGATTCACCGCACCAGTCTCGCATGTGCTCGCTCGCATGTACGGGGCGGACGTAAGTCAGGAGCTGGTAAGCTGGGGAGGACCTGTGGAGTGGAAAAGGGACTAGGCAGGTATTTTTATCAGTGGGTTGTCTATGCTCATACACTGATAGAGTCATAATAAAAAAGTACAACACCGAAACAGGTCCTTTGGTCCATCTAGTCCATCCCTACTCCCATCGACCTGCTCCAGGACCATAGCCCTCCAAACCCTACAGTCCATGAATCTATCTAAACTTATCTTAAACGTTGAAATCAAAATCACTCTCACCACTCTGAGTGAAGAAGTTTCCCCTCATGTTCTCCTTAAACTTTTCACCTTTCACCCATAACCTCTAGTTGTAATCTCACTCAACCTCAGTGGAAAAAGCCTGCCTGTGTTTATCCTATCTATATGCCTCATAATTTTGAATTGAACTGAATTTTGGTTTATTGTCATTTAGAAGCCACAACTGCAATGCAGTTAAAAAATGAACAACGTTCCTCCAGAATGATATCACAAAGGCACACGACAAAACAGACTACACCAGAAAATCCACATAACGTTTGGCAATCCCCAAATCCAAGAGTCTGGAGAGGCTGCTGCGTATTTCTTTCGCGCTACCATCTTAGAGCGTTCCCCGGAAAGGAGCTCCAAATCCACCAGACAAAACAAGACTACCCAGACACACCAAGTCAGGAGACCAACTCTACCACCCAACAAACCAAAAACTAAAGCTATAAGACCTACACAAAACCACATAGTTACAACAGTGCAAACAATAGCATAATTGATAAAAAAGACCATGGGCACAGTAAAAATAGTCCAAAGATGTTAAAAGACTGTAAGTTTGAAAGAAACCACCACACAGTTTCCACAAGTCCTTGGTCTCGATATACTATTTCCACAATATACCTCTATCAAATCTCCTCTCAATCTTCTACGCTCGAAGGAATAAAGTCCTAGCCTATTCAATCCTTCCATATAACTCAGGTCCTCCAGACCTGGCAACATCCTTGTAAATTTCTCTGTATGCTTTCCTGTAGATAGTTGACCAAACTGGACGCAACATTCAAAAGGAGGCCTCAACAAAGTCTTCTACAACTTCAGCATAACATTCCATCTCCTGTACTCAATACTTTGATTTATGAAGGGCTATGTGCCAAAAGCTTTCTTTACAACCCTTTAAAACCCTCATAAAACACGCTTTATTTTTGAAAATCAAAATAACTTTAGAGGCAGGAAATCTTAAGTAAGGGACTTGAGGATGGTTTTCTCCATTTTGTTTGTTCTTTTCTGATCATTTGTAACAGACGGATAACAGCACTTACATACATTTAGACAATTAGAACATCTGAAACACATTTAGACAGGTACATACTTATGAACGGTTTGACAGAACAGATCCCTGAGGCACACCACTGGTCACTGACCTCCATGCAGAATATGACCCGTCCACAACCACTCTTTGCCTTCTGTGTGAAAACCAATTCTGGATCCACAAAGCAAGGTCTCCTTGGATCCCATGCCTCCCTACTTTCTCAGTAAGCCTTGCATGGGG
This sequence comes from Hemitrygon akajei, assembly GCF_048418815.1. Lineage (NCBI taxonomy): Eukaryota > Metazoa > Chordata > Chondrichthyes > Myliobatiformes > Dasyatidae > Hemitrygon > Hemitrygon akajei. The sequence goes on along the minus strand of NC_133150.1, from coordinate 44,571,375 downwards.
TACCTTATCAAATGCCTTGCTGAAATCCACATACACTACATCTACCTTCAATGTGTTTAGTCACAACCTCAAAAAATTCAATCAGGCTCATAAGGCATGACCTGCCTTTAACAAGGCCATGCTGACTATTCCTAATCATATTATGCCTCTCCAAATGTTCATAAATCCTGCCTCTCAGGATCTTCTCCAGCAACTTACCAACCACTGAAGTAAGACTCACTCATCTATAATTTCCTGGGCTCTCTCTACTCCCTTTCTTGAATAAGGGAACAACATCTGCAACCAACCAATCATCCGGAACCTCTCCCATCCCCATTGATGATGCAAAGTTCATCACCAGAGACTCAACAATCTCCTCCCTCACCTCTCACAATAGCCTGGGGTATATCTCATCCGGTCCCGGAGACTTATCCAACTTGATGCTTTCCAAAAGCTCCAGCACATTCTCTTTCTTAATGTCTATATGCTCAAGCTTTTCAATTGGCTGTAAGTCATCCCTACAATTGCCACGATCCTTTTCCGTAGTGAATACTGAAGCAAAGTATTCATTAATTATCTCTGCTATCTCCTCTGGTTCCATATTCATTTTTCCACTGTCACACTTGATTGGTCCTATTCTCTCACCTCTTATGCTCTTGAAGGTGGGGGGAGGGGAGGGGAAAGGGTGCAAGCTGGCAGGTGATAGGTGAGACCAGGTGAGTGGGAAGGTGTGTGGGTAAGGTCAGGAGAATGAAGTAAGAAGCTGGGAGGTGATAGGTGGAAGGGGTAAAGGGCTGAAGAAGGAGGAATCCGATAGGAGAGGACTGTGGCTGATGGAGAAGGGAGAACAGGTGGGGCACCAGAAGGAGGTGATGGGTAGGTGAGGAGAAGAGAAGGGGGAAGAGGGGATCCAGAATCGAGAATTGAAAAAGAGAGAAGGGGGAAGTGGTGGGGGGGGGGGGGGGATAAGAGAGAAGGCATTACCAGAAGTTACAGAAATCGATGTTCAAAACAAGACCATGTGTTGATAGGTTTTTGGCAGATGCTGCCTGACTCACTGAGTTCTTCCAGCATTTGAGTTGTCGTTTCAGCTCCCAGCATTGGAAGTTCTATTTATTTCTCCACAGTACTACAGGATGGTTGGGCAGCACAGAGGGGGCTTCTTTCCAGCCCATAGCGTGTGCAGGCTCAACGTCACAAAGGGATTGGCTAAGGGGAAAATAGCATAACGCTTACAAGAGTATATTGAAGGAGGATTGATGTAGGAATGCTCAAGGGTTGCTGATTATATTGCATGGCTGAAATTATGCCACAAAAGAGGTGTGTCATATTTATTTGATTCACGGCTTTGTAGATGCTTTCCTGTGTGCACATGAAAAGCAGGAATGTACGTGACTATTTTTATTCAGATTATTTTAGCAGTGTGTTGAGTTGTTAATAATACACAAAACCAGTGTCAAACCAGTTTTCCATCCCAAAGGTATGATGATGGGCCTCTCAGGAAGTTGGAATTATTCCAGGGAAAGTACATGAAAGGAGGGATGAAACCAAATCTTTCTTTTGGCAATTGTTTGATGTGAAATGATTTTACTACATTCTGTTTTATTTAACATCCAAGTAACCATTGCAAATCTATTGGCTTGGATGGTGGGGTCAAGTCTGAACATGCCCACTGGCAGCCAGAGTGGAGGGGATTGGATGATTCACCTGTCAATCAAGCCTACTGCCCACACAGGTAAAACTAAGAGATTGATTTTATGCACGCTATGTGTATGAGGGTTTTCTCTATGCATTAAGTTTTTCTGCCGCTGATGACAGAAGCTACAGTAATTTTTTTTTGAGTTGGATGTTTGCTCTATAAAGGATTCTTTACTCTGAACATACACTGTCATACTCAGCTTTCCCAAGGTAGGGAGTCTGAAGCTAGAGGATGAAGGGTGGGGAGGGGGGGGGGGAGATTTAAAGGGAACTTGAGGGGCAAGATTTTCCACCCTGAGGATGGTGGGCTCCAGGATTTAGATCCTGTGGTGGTGAGGAGGGACCACTGGTGTAATTCCAGACCGGGAGGGCGGTGATTTCTGAGAGGAGCCTGCAAGTGGCAGCAGGCTTTTTATGACTTCCAGCTGAAGAAGATCTGATCAACCACTGAGACCAAGATTGTTTATTCAAGAGTTTGGTGATCTGGGCCAAGATCAGCATCAAAACAGTAAGCTCCCAGTAAGACGCTCCCTCTTTAAGCTTAGATAGGGATCTCGCGCATAAAGAATCGGATGTTCCCTTTATCTCTCATCAGCGTTATGTATACATGGACAACTTCAATCATCCATACTACTACCAGCCTCCAGTCTCAAGATAACGTGCTTATTGATCGGTGTAACCTGTTCCAGGACATGTCCTCCAGAGCAGTTCTCGGTCCCTGAACTCTATGATTCTCTCTGTTTGCCATATGTATACCCTCTGCTCCAGCCCACATCAGTGCACTCTGTTTTACCCATTACTACTTTAGCAGAAGAAACTGATAATATTTTTTTTTAAAAAACAGCAAAACAGATGATTCTTTATGGTTGTCATAGTTGGGGGTATTAGTGGGGCAGGGTCCAACTACCTATTAAATGCTCCCAATAGTGTGCGCCTCAAATAGCCTCTGACAACCAAGTCCAGCTCCTGGCCTTCACCTGTGGCTTAGCTACTAAGCCCAGCGGAACCGTTTCTACTGACGGGAGAAGGGACAAAGGCACCTTAAAACCAGCCGTTTCGGCAGATGGGACTCGTCAGTCAAGGTTGGCAGCTCATCGAGGAGAAGGAAAACTCTGATCTCAAACCTCTGCTGCCTTGCAGCTACACCCACTCATGGGGAAAGGCTCTGGGAGTAAACTCTGGGGAGAAATCCAGAGCGGAGTCCCTACATTGAGTTCAACGCTGACTGGCAACTGCCCCTGGTGCCAATCTGTATCGGTCCCTGCTGTTTCTCCACATTTACAGCAACAGTGACCCGGGTGTAATTCCTGTCACTGTAAGGAGTTTGTATGTTCTCCCCGTGACCGCATGGATTTCCTCTGGGTGCTCCGGTTTCCTCCCACAGTCCAAAATCATACCGGTTGGCAGGTCAATTGGTCATTGTTAAATTGTCCCATGATTAGGCCAGAGTTAAATTGGAGATTGCTGGGTGGTGAGGCTCAAAGGACTGAAAGGGCCTTTTCTGCACTGTATCTCTGTGGTGATCTACATATACCTGTCTGGACACGCCCCCTGCTGACTGCTCCTGTGGCTCCTCCCACAGACCCCCTGCTGACTGCTCCTGTGGCTCCTCCCACAGACCCCTGTATAAAGGTGATTGAGGTCTGAGCCCGGCCTCTCTGTCTCCAGGATGTAGTATGGTGGTCACTCACTGTTTGTTCCTTCTTCCAGTCAATAAAAGCCGATACCTTGCTTCTACGTCTCAGAGTGAGTTATTGATGGTGCATCAATCTCAATAAACAATGGGTTATATGTTTTGAATTACACCACTACGTCGTAAGTGTGCACCTCTCCAACGTAAAACAAAACTAGAGAGCACGTTATCCTCAGCTCTACGCTTTTCTTTCAATTAGTTTTATGTTGTGAAATTACAAAACATAACAGCGGTGGTGAGTAAATTTTAAAATTAACCTGAGACAGCTGCCTACCCGTCGAAGTCCGAGTTTAAGAAAAGGTGCAGCATGCTTTCTTTGGAAGAGGAGAGCAACAGGTGAGTTTAAAAAAAGCACAGCAGAATTTTTTCTTCAGAAGGGGGAGAGAAAGACGGCCAGGGGTTTACCGGGTGGCGCAGCTCGAAGGACGGAAGGGTCGATTTCACGCTGTATCTCAATAAAAGAAAATTGTGGTTCCAACATTCATACCCAACGGTGTTAAAATCTGTTGAGAAAAGCAAGATCCAATTTCTATGGTACAGATTTTCCAAGCAAAAGGCTGCCTTCGTAAAATGGTTGTCAAGGGGAAATAAAACGTCTTTTCATTTTTTCAGTCTAAAACTGACACTTGCTGAAGACTGAATGACATATTCATACATCAGCCAGTGTTGTCAGAATCACACAAAAGGCTTGTGAGATCTGTAGTTGGCAAATGGCAGAAACTAAACTGTGGGATTCATTTTTAACTGTAATAGATAGGAGACAGACCCTTCAGAACACTTGGTCTGCAGTCACCACTAGCCACTCCCCTGTAACTCTCATCAAAACCTCTCCTCCCGCCCTCAATATTCTACCATTTACCTACTCTCTGGAGGCAATCTACAATGCATGTAGTTTTGGTCACCCACCTACAAGAAAGATGTAAAATGAGATTGAAAGAGTGCAGAGAAAATTTAGAAGAATGTTTCGGACTTGAGGACCTGAACTTAGGGAAAGGTTGAACTGGTTAGGATTTTATTCCCCAGAATGTAAAAGACTGAGGGGGAATTTGATCGAGTCATACAAAATTATGAGGAGTGTAGATAGGGTAAATGCAAGCAGGCCCTTTCCACTGAGGTTGGGTGGGGCTACAAGAGGTAAAGGGTGATAGGTAAAATATTTAAGGGGAGCTTTTTCCACTCAGAGAATCACGAAGAGCGTGGAACGAGCTGCCAGTGCCAATGGTGAATGTGGGATTGATCTCAACGTTTAAAGGGAAATTTGGCTAGGTACATGGATGGGAGGGGCATGGGTGCAGGTCAATGAGACTAGGCACTTTAAATGGTTTGGACACAGACTAGATGGGCCAAAGGGCCTGTTTCTGTGCTGTAGTGTTCTATGTCTCTATGTCTCTGTTTTCCTACCAATCAGCACTTTAGGACGGGGGGGGGGGGGGGGGCATCATAGAGTGAACTGCAAACTCCATGCAGACAACAGGGGAGATCACGATGAAACTTGGCTTGAGTGATAAATGGCCAAATTAAATTTGTAAGTTAGTTTATTATAGTCTCATGACTGAGACCAGTGAAGATCTGCTTTGCATGCCATCTGTGCCTACTATTTCATCAGATCAGTGCATCGAGGGAAAAAAAAACAGAATAAAGGGTTACAGCTACCATTAAAGTACAGTGCAGGCAGACAGTACGATGTGAGGCTATAATGAGGTAGATTTTGAATCAAGAGTTCATCCTATTGCACAAGGGCCATTCAGTAGTCTTACAACAGCGGGATAGAAGCTGTCCTTGAGCCTGGTGGTACGTGCTTTCAGGTTTTTGTGTCTTCTGTCTGATGAGGTGGGGAGGAGCGAGAATGCCCAAGGCAGGTGAGGCCTTTGAGTACGCCGGCTGCTTAACTGAGGCAGTGAGAAGTGTGGACACAGTCCATGGAGGGGGAGGCTGATTCCTGTGATGTGCTGACCTGTGTCCACAGCCTCCCGAAGTTTCTCACGGTCTCATGCAGAAGAGTTGCCGTACCAGGTCGTTAGACAGGATGCTTTCTATAAAATTGGCGAGAGCCAACGGGGATATTCTGAATATAAGGAGATTCGTGATCAGCTTCACACACAAAGTTCTGGAGGAACTTGGCAGGTCAGACAGAAGCCATTAAGAGGAATGAACAGTTGATGTTTCGAGCGAGGTGTAGGGATGAAGTATCTCGGCCCGAAATGTTGGGCATCTAATTCCTCTCTATAGACACTCCCTGACCTGCTGACTTCCTCCTGCATTATTGTCTCTGTTGTTCTGGATTTCCAGCAACGGCAAAATTGCTTGTGCATAGACATTAGCTTTATTTGTCACATGTACCTCAAAACATACAGTGAAATGTGTATCGACACAGCTATGAAGAAGGCAAGACAGTGGCTACGTTTCATTAGGGGTTTGAGGAGGTTTGGAAACACTCAAAAATTTATACGGGTGTATCGCGGAGAGCATTCTGGCTGGCCATGTCACCATCTGGTGTGGAGGGGTGGGCGGGGGCAGCTAATTCATCATCTCCATCATGGATACTGGCCCCCATAGCATCCAGGACCTCTTCAAGGAGCGGTGCCTCAAAAAGGGGGCGTCCGTCATTTAGGAACCCTCTTCACCCAGGACATGCCCTCTTCTCGTTGTTATGATCAGGTAGGAGATACAAAAACCTGAAGGCACACACTCAGCAATTCGGGAACTGCTCCTTCCCCTTTGCCATCCGATTCCCGAATGGACATTGAACCCATGAACACCACCTCACTACTTTCTTATTCTCTTTTTGCACTACTTATTTAACTTATATATCAAATAGTTATGTATATTAAATAGCTATGTATATTATTGTAATTCAATTTTTCCCCATCTTATCATTGTACTGCTGCAAAGATAACAAATTTCACGACATGAACAACGAGCACGGGGGGTGAGGAGCCCACCCATGCTTCTGTCACCAACACGGCATGGCCACAACTTACTAACCTAACATGTAGGTCTTTGGATTTGTGGGAGGAATTTCTGGACCAACGGCCCGCAACTCTGGCTGGTGGCCCAGTAACCTAATCACCTCTCCTGTTACACAGAAGGAAGTTTTTTTTTGGAGAGAGAAGTCTGGTCCTTTGAGCCACCCTGTTCTAGCTGATCCGTTTAAAACCCAACGTGCAAGGTTTTACCTTGAATTCTAGCTGAGATGGCAATCACCAGTTAGGAAAATTGCATCAAATCAGTCAGTCTCCCCGTCAAAACATTGCTGAGCACAATGAACAGGACTGTTTGCTTATCTATCGAGGTGTTCATTAAGGCAGATTTGTTTAAAACCACGATGTGCTGCAAAACTTGCGGTTCTCGCAAAACACGTGTCTTTAACTCTAGTAATTAATATTTAAAGATCAGGGCAAACCTTACATAAACTGATTGGCATGTTGAAAAATGTGTCGACTTGCAATGACTCTTCATGTGACAAAAATTATAAACAGTGCAATTAACAAAGTTGAAAACAGCATTCATTTAAATATCCTGACAGTCTATGCATTAACCTCTAGGCTAAATATGGTTAATCAATAGAGACAGACATGTTCATTTTCCACCAAAGGTCCGGTCTCCCTTAATGAGGAACCAAGCTAATTATGTAGTCGATTGGAAAATGTACCACTGACCTTCACATACACAAACATTCCATGGAATAATAACAGGAGTGCATTTAATTACATTGAAGAGAGCTATATGCCCAACCTTTAAGAAACAGTCTGCTCGTAATGGTGGTGACAGGCAAGTCAATGGACGAAGTCTCTCAAGATTTCCCTTGCTGCTCTGCAAGTCTTTGAATGACAGACTGCTCAGTAATAGATTTGTTTACACTAGTAAATTTTCCAGCAGAAAATAGATCAGATTCGTGCTTTCATGAAAAGCAGTGCTGCAAATGAAAGCCATCTTTGGGCCTTCGTTAGAATAACTTCAAAGCAAATACAGCTGTTCTACTATTCCAGTTGCAAAATCAGAATCGGGTTTATGATCATTGACACATTGTGGAATTTGCAATGCAAAAAATTACTAGAAATTTCAATGAGAATACAGTGAATTCTGGTTAACATCGGGACCAGTACATTTTGGCCCAATTAAGCAGCTGCCTCAACAAGCTGTTTCATGGAAGTATTTTTAAAAGGTATTAAAAAATACAAACTACCATACTACTAAATAGCAAATTATGTATTTAATTGAAATTCAGAAGAACTTAGAACACAACCAATACTAGAGTAGTACTACAAAACTGTATTAGTTCCTAATAGTTATCGACTGAGGAATTCATGCAGTGTAAGTAACTGTGTTCCTCTGACTGACTATAAGTGAACAAAATCCCTGCAGTCGCCTAGTGCAGATAATGGACTGCCTTCATACAATGCTTTTGACAACCGCATCCTCCAAATCTTCAACTTCATTGTAACATTCAAGATTACTGTCGATGCCTTCAAATTCTTTGCAGTTCCTAGCCTGTTGAAGTAGTGACATCATTTCATTTTCACTCCCGGACGATTCGGGCACATCCTGAACCCTTGAAGCCACAGTGAGAAAAATAGTTCAGAATTGTCTTGCTGCTTATTTCTTGCCAACTATCAGTGACAAAAAATGACTGCGTTTTTGAATACAAACACATGCAATTGACACTATTTAAAAGCTGCTCACTTTAAGCACGGTGTAGTGTCTAATGGTGACACAAGTGTACACAACTGACGCTAGTTACAAACAGTTCGCCAGCAGTCTCCTGTCCCAATTAAGCGACATATTGTCCCAATAAACTGCGATTATCCTGGCTATTTTCTCAATTAGTTTTTGTTCTTTAAGAGTTGTCCCAAATAAGCAGCTGCCCTGATTAACTGATGGTCCAATTAACTGGAATCCACTGTAAATAATAAGTAAATAATGCAAAGAGAGCGCAAAATGGTGAGGTAGTATTCGTGGGCCATTCAGAAGTCTGACGGCAGAGCAGCAGAAACTGTTCCTGAAATATTGAGTGTCTTCAGGCTCGTGTACCTCCTCTTTAATGGTAGTGATGGAAAGAGGGCTTATCCTGGATGATGAGGGTCCTTAATGATGGATGCTGCCTACTTGTGGTATCACCTTTTGAAGGTGCCCTCTATGTTGGGGAGGCTAGTGCCCAGGATGGAGCTGGCTGAGTTTACAACTTTCTGCAGTTTTTTCCAAAAGTGGCCTCTCCAGACCAGACAGTGATGCAACCAGTTAGAATGTACATCTGTAGAAAGTTGCCTCTCCTTGATGTCACACAAAGGCTCCTTAGACTCCTAGTGAAATATAGCCAAGTGGCTTGTCTTCTTCGTAATTGCATCAATATGTTGGGCCCACAGATCTTCAGAGACGAGGACTGGTGTGTGTTCTCCCAATTTCTCCTTCCTGGAGTCCACAATCAATCCCTTCATCTTACTGACATCGAGTCCAAGGCTGATGTTAAACCAGTCAATCTATCTCACTCCTGTACACCTCCTTGTCATCGTCTGAGATTCTGCCAACAGCAGCTGAATCACTGGCAAATTTAGAGTTGGCATTTGAGCTGTGACCAACCGCACAGTCACGGGTGAGAATAGAGCATACATCCTCATCCAGGTTTTGGGCTGGGACTGGTATATATCTGTCGGCATGGTAGCATCGTGTTAAGCACAATGACTTACTGTTTCAGCTCCAAGATCAGGGTTTAAATCCCCATTGCTGTCTGTAAGGAGTTTGTACGCTGGCCTGGAGGGGCCAGGACAGCTTGGGTTTCCTCCCACAGTCTAACAACTTACTGGTTGGTAGGTTAATTGGTCATTGCAAATTGTCTCGCGATTAGGCTTGGGTTAAATCCGGGGGTTGCTGGGCACCGGGGCTCAAAGGGCCCAATGGGCCTATTCCACACTGTATCTCAATACAATAGAATTTATGAAAAACTAAACGTAAACAAAGACTGACAAATAACAGCCAATTCACCAGCCAACTGTACTGTGGAATACAAAACTCCACAGTGGAAACCCCAGCAGTCATAGGGAGAACACGGAAAGAAACCTCACACGGACAGTGTTCGAGGTCAGGATTGAACCCGGATTCCTGGAGTCACCAGGCGGCAGCTCTACCACTATCTCTCTCACTGTGTAATCTCTGCAGGGCAAGCCCCTCTCTCCGTCCAGCACAGGGAGGACCCAACCTGGAGTCGCGCTAACTCACAAAAGGCTGTTGAAACCTCTTCTGCCCACAGACATTTTTTGGAACAAAGCGCTATCCGTAGGCGGCTATTAGAAACATTTTTATTCTGTTTCTCAATCAAACCAGTCTGATGTTGATATATAATTAGACAAATAGTTTTGGATATTATAGTTCAGATGGGACAAGTGTTGGGTGGGATATCTGCTGGGTATGTCTTAGGGATAGATGCTGCTGACACATCAAAGAGCACTACAGCACAGAAACAGGCCCTTCAGCCCATCTAACCTGGTCTTCTGTCTGGTCCCATCTGTCGTGTATTAAACATTTCAGTTACATTTGAGTAATCTTGTATTATATATTGGTTGATTAAGCTTCCTTCTTCGGTTAAATAATTATGTGTTACATGTAAAACTACCTGCGTCTCAATATCACCAAGACCAAGGAGATGGTGGTGGACTTTAGGAGATCTAGGCCTCATATGGAGCCAGTGATCATTAATGGAGAATGTGTGGAGCAGGTTAAGACCTACAAGTTTCTGGGAGTACAGTTAGACGAGAAGCTAGACTGGACTGCCAACACAGATGCCTTGTGCAGGAAGGCACAGAGTCGACTGTACTTCCTAAGAAGGTTGGCGTCATTCAATGTCTGTAGTGAGATGCTGAAGATGTTCTATAGGTCAGTTGTGGAGAGCGTCCTCTTCTTTGTGGTGGCGTGTTGGGGAGGAAGCATTAAGAAGAGGGACGCCTCACGTCTTAATAAGCTGGTAAGGAAGGCGGGCTCTGTCGTGGGCAAAGTACTGGAGAGTTTAACATCGGTATCTGAGCGAAGGGCGCTGAGTAGGCTACGGTCAATTATGGATAACTCTGAACATCCTCTACATAGCACCATCCAGAGACAGAGAAGCAGTTTCAGCGACAGGTTACTATCGATGCAATGCTCCTCAGACAGGATGAAGAGGTCAATACTCCCCAATGCCATTAGGCTTTACAATTCTACCGCCAGGACTTAAGAACTTTTTAAAAGCTATTATTAATGCTTTCTGAGATAGTGATTTAGATGCATATCATATTTTTTACTGAGTTAAGTATTGTATGTAATTAGTTTTGCTACAACAAGTGTATGGGACATTGGAAAAAAAGTTGAATTTCCCCATGGGGATGAATAAAGTATCTATCTATCTATCTAAAAACCCGTTAGTCACTCACGTTATCACGCTACCACATGGTACGTGCACGCCCTGCTTAAAGTAAGCTCGAACTCACCCGCATTTTCGAACTCCCACGAATTTCTTTGAACTAATGTTTGAAGTTACAATACACAACACCATCGACCTGCACCTGGGCCGTATCCTTCCAAATGCCTCCCATCCATGTACCCATTAAAACTCCTCTGAAATATTGCTGTTGAATCCACATCCACCACTGATAGTGGCAGCTCGTTCCACACTCACACCATCCTCCGAGTGAAGCGGTCCCCCCGCCCCCTCAGATTCTCTTCAAGCATCTCACTGGACGGGCCGAAGGTCCCGTTTCTGTGTGACGCTTGAAAGCGACAGGCGAACGACAGGGGTTCTCTGCTGAGCACCCTGTGAATTCGTGCTACTCCAATTGATACCAGCTGTAATTCCAGACTTATTCACTAGCATCTGAGTGCCAGCAACTGCAGAAATCTGACACCAATACCTAGCATCAAGTGAAGCCTTTAAGAAAGGGAAGAATGAATCAGCGAGGTCTGATTGACAATTCTAAGTGAGTGTTATGTCTAATTAGCTCACATCTGACAGTAAGGTGCAGTAGACACTGGCACCACACGCTTTCAGACAGTCGTCAGATGACACACCTACTCTTCAGATGCACGAACCAGAACCTCCCACTTTCTAATTCAGCCAACATAATCGCAGCCTGATGTTGACGGAGACTTTCGGCGTCTTTGAGCCGATTTCAAAGCTCTCGAAGAGCAGCAAACCATAAACACCAGGGATTCGGCAGATGCCGGAAGTCCAGAGTAACACCGCGCACAACATACTGGGGGAGCGCAGCAGGTCAGGCAGCATCTACGGAGAGGAGTCGAGAGTTGCTACATCGATAGATGTAGATCTTTCGTCCTCATCTGCTGCCTGCTGTTCTTACACAGCAGAAACAACGTGGTCGTGTAGCGGTTAATGCATCACTTCACAGAGCTAAACAGGGTTCGAGTCCTGCTGCTGTGAGGAGTTTGTTCGTTCTCCCCATGACTGCAAGAGTCACTAGGCTTCTGGTTCCGATATAACAAGCCTGCAACTCACTAACCCTAGCCCATATGTCTTTGGAACGTGGACAGAAATTGGAGCACCCGGAGGAAACCCGTGAGAACGTACAAACTCCTTACTGACAGCGGCAGGATTTGAACCGTGATCGCTGAGGGCTGGCGCTAAGCCAACATCTATACTGCCGTGCTGGCCGAAAGGCCTGAGGTACCCACCTCACGTATCAGCACATGTTTCATGGCACATCCCTGTCAATTAGTGCACAGCTCATGACAGGTCTGACTTGCGAGGTAACATTCTGCCTAGTTGTATATTCTGGGAGCAATGTCTCAACACTAACAGTAGAGTGTTATTCTGGGTGTTTGGTGTTTATGCTGAGAAACACTCAGTCCAGCCACCAGGAATGAATATTGCAAGGGGTTCTTCGAATTGGAATGCACTATCAAAGGTTTAAGTTTAATATCAGAGAATGTATGCAGTATATAACCTGAAATTCTTACTCTTTGCAGACAGCTGTGAAACAAAGAGGAGAAAAAACCCACAAAGAATGAATGAACGACAGAGAAAACGTTTGAACCCTAAAGCCCCTCTCCACGCACAATCAGCAACAAAAGCATCAACCCCCCTCCCCACGAGGAAATCTGCAGATGCTGGAAATCCAAGCAACACACACAAAATGCTGGTGGAACGCAGCAGGCCAGGCAGCATCTATAGGGAGAAGTACAGTCGACGTTTCGGGCCGAGACCCTTCGTCAACCCCCCCTCTCCCTACTTGCACTGGCAGAAAGCATCAGCCTCCCCTCAACACCCACCAGGCAAGAAATAGCAAAGCTCCCAAAGGCCATGATCTAGACTCAATCACAAACTATCTGTCCAGCCCAACCCTTTGACATCTCCACAGGCCCTCCCTCGCACCAACGAGGGGGAGTGCGATATCGCTCCTGCCACAGAGACGGGGAGGCTGCGAACTCACTGTTTCGATGTTACAGTCTGCAGTGTCGCTTAAACATGCAATCCTGTCTACATTGTTACCCGTCTACATTCAGACTGTTACACTTCAGTAGGTAATTATGCCCATTTGAACTGTGGTTAATCACATTATTATCTTTGTGTTCAAAAGTGGGTGGAGATACAACTCTACCAAAAGGAGGTGTAAGGCACTCCTTCCCTCCACCAGCCTGCAGGTCACCCTTGGGCAAGGTGTAGCACCTGCTTAGCCCCCAATCAGGGTCACGTGAAACCATGAGAGCAGCCGGTACATATCACAAATCCTGGTTATATGACTACTGACACCAGGCAGACAATCTCTGAAGAATACTAATAACGGCTGGGGTCACCTGACTTGTAAGGACACTGCCCAGAAGTAAGCAACGATAAACCACCTCTTGTGGAAAGATTTCCCGAGAACAATCACGGGCAAAGACCATGATCACCCACGTCATACAGCACTGCACATAATGATGTTGTTCAGAAGTCTAAAAGATGTTAGTCAAGGAGAGTCAGAATACAGTTTAATACACTGGAATATGTCTTGAATTTCTATAGATTTGCTCTAGAAGATTTGTTCAGTTTAATAAGATTTGTTCTAGTGGTTCAGTGAAATCAGTCACTACGTATGAAGTCCAGATTGCCCAGAAGAAAATGAGGTTGTCTAATTAAGTTCTCTGAACACCACCTTCTCTATTCCTTCCTTGCCATCACTGTAACTTTTCATCAACTTGCCTTCACTGCTTCCCAATCCAACATATCAACGTTGCTTCTCTCTCCACAGATGCTGTCTGACTAGCTGAGAAATTTCTTATTTCATCCCCTCCTCACCCACCCATCCCTTCCCCTGGTTTCACCCATCACCTCCCAGCTCGTACACTTTCCCCTCTCCCCACCACCCCATCTTATTCTGGCTTCTGGCCCTCCTCACTTCAATTTTCCAGTCCCGATGAGAAAAGCCCTACCTCACTCAACCTACCCTCATACAACGTGCTCTCTAGTCCAGGCAGGATCCTGGTAAATGGTCTCAGATTCAAAGTATGTTTATTATCAAAGAAAGTGCAAATTATACAACCTTAAGATCTGTCTGCTCACAAGCAGCCGCAAAGCAAGAAACCGGAAAGAGCCCAACTAAAAAAGAGTGTAACCACTGCACAGAGACCGAGGGAAGACACACACACAGAGCAAACAGCATCCAAATGAGATGGAGTCCTCTAATCCGCTTCCTGAGCAGCTGGTGTAGGCCCAAGCCTCAATCTCAGTTCATCATATTAGCGAAGTAAAAATGTTGCGATAGTCGCAGAGACGACAGTTGCCCTCGGCGCCCACAGAGACAGGAATGAACATCGCGGGAGAGCGAGTGAAATCAGCCCGATCCTCGCCTCTGGTCCCCACACTTGGGTTTTCCAGGTCTACCTGGTTCAAGCACCGTGGCCTTGCTCTAGGACCCAGATGCCGGTGGACTAACACGATTGGGCCACTCAGCCTGAAGCTGTTCTCGATCTCACCAAATCAGATCGGCGCTTGAAACGATCCAACCTCGTACCCGGGTTAGCTGGGCGGGCATCAAAACTCTTCTGCATCGACCCCTCTCCAAATCGTTCACTCCAACTCCATCCACAACCCCGTCCTGAACTCGCTGCGCCTCAGTTTAGCGACGCACCCGCGCGGCCCATCCTTCGAATCAGCTTCGCCTTCCGCTTGCTTCCTCCTCGTTCGCGGTGATGGTTTACCACAAGTTACTTCAGAAAAGGCGCCACTGGTAAGGAATTGAGTTGAATTTCTTGCCTTTTGAACAACCAGTGCACGATCTTAGACCGGAAGTTTAAGATGAAGAGCCTCGGCCTGAAACGGCAACTGTCTGTTCTCCTCCATAGGAGCTGCCTGACTGGCTGAATTCCTCCAGCACTTTATGTGTTGCCTCAGCTTTTGCTGTTCTACTTGTTTTTAAACCCTAGCAACTGAAGTTTTGTTTGATACAGAAATAACTCACTGGCTGAGAATTGGTTTGAGAAACCCCTACAAATGATTATTGGAAAGAATACACAGTGGAAGCCTCCAGGAAGACTGCTAATAGAATACAGTCAGTGGTCTTCTCTGACGCATCTGATTGTACTTAAGGAAGGCAGTTAAACTCCATTTATCTACAGATGCTTATTGTCCTCGCCTTCTCCATCTCCCTGACCTCCTGCAGTCCTGAAGGCAGTCTGTCAACGATTAGAAAGAAGTTTGCTGGAGCTATGACTGAGAGATTTTAAAAAAACACCAAAAAAAAAATCAAAGTCATGCCATCATAAGTAAAAGAGAAATGATGTAAGTTATTACTTTGTTGGTTGCACATTGTTTTACACCGTAACAAGATCAGGAATGAAAACTTTTCAAATTTCATAGGGTTTCAGACTGAAATTCAAGATCGTTTTATGTCATTTCCAGTACACAAGTGTAAAGGAGAACAAAATAATTGTTACTTTGGATCCTATGCAGCAGGAAAAAAAACACAAGATAATGAACACAATTTAAAAAAAAGCATAAGACTATAAGTCCATAGATATAGGAGCATAAGTAGGCCATTCAGCCCATTGAGACTGCTCTGCCATTCAATCAAGGGCAGACGCAATTTTTCCAGTCATCCCCCCTCCCCTGCCTTCACCCCATACCCTTTGATGCCCTGGCTAATCAAGAACCGATCTATCTCTGCCTTAAATGCAACCAATGACTTGGCCTCCACAGCCACTCATGGCAACAAATTCCACAGATTTACCACCCTCTGACTAAAGTAATTTCTCCTCATCTCTGTTCTAAATGGACGTCCTTCAATCCTGAAGTTGTGCCCTCTTGTCCTAGACTCCCCTACCATGGGAAATAACTTTGCCATATCTAACCTTTTCAAGCCTTTTAACATTCAGAATGTTTCTATGAGATCCCCCCTCCTTCTCCTGAACTCCAGGGAATACAGCCCAAGAGCTGCCAGACGTTCCTCATACAGTAACCCTTTCATTCCTGGATTTGTTCTTGTGAATCTTCTCTGAACCCTCTCCAATGTCAGTAAATCCTTTCTAAAATAATGAGCCCAAAACTACACACAATACTCCAAGTGTGGTCTCACGAGTGCCTTATAGAGCCTCAACATCACATCCCTGCTCTTATATTCTATACCTCTAGAAATGAATGCCAACATTGCATTCGCCTTCTTTACAACTGACTCAACCTGGACATTAACCTTTAGGATATCTTGCACAAGGACTCCCAGGTCCCTTTGCATCTCTGCACTTTGAATTCTCTTTCTATCTAAATAATAGTCTGCCCGTTTATTTTTTCCACCAAGGTGTATTACCATACACTTTCCAACATTGTATTTCTTTTGCCACTTCTTTGCCCATTCCCCTAAACTATCTAAGTCTCTCTGCAGGCTCTCTGTTTTCTCAACACTACCCGCTCCTCCACCTATCTTTGCATCATCAGCAAATTTAGCCACAAATCCATTAATCCCATAGTCCAAATCATTGACATACCTCGTAAAAAGCAGCGTTCCCAACACTAACCCCTGTGGAACTCCACTGGTAACCGGCAGCCAGCCAGAATAGGATCCCTTTATTCCCACTCTCTGTTTTCTGCCGACCAGCCAATGCTCCACCCACGCTAGTAACTTCCCTGTAATTCCATGGACTCTTATCTTGCTGAGCAGCCTCATGTGCAGCACCCTGTGAAAGGCCTTCTGAAAATCCAAGTACACCATGTCTACTGCACCTCCTTTGTCTACCCTGCTTGTAATTTCCTTAAAGAATTGCAGTAGGTTTGTCAGGCAGGATCTTCCTTTCAGGAAATCATGCTGGCTTTGGCCTGTCTTGTCATGTGCTCCAGGTACTCCATAATCTCATCCCCAACAATCGATTCCAAAAACTTCCCAACCTCTGAGGTCAGGCTAACAGGTCTATAGTTTCCTTTCTGCTGCCTCCCACCCTTCTTAAATAGCGGGGTAACATTTGCAATTTTCCAGTCATCCAGAACAATGCCAGACTCTATCGATTCTTTAAAGATCATTGTTAATGCCTCCGCAATCTCTCCAGCTACTTCCTTCAGAACCCGAGGGTGCATTCCATCAGATCCAGGAGATTTATCCACCCTCAGACCATTAAGCTTCCTGAGCACCTTCTCAATCGTAATTTTCACTGCACAAACTTCACTTCCCTGACACTCATGAATGTCCGGTATACTGCAGATGTCTTCCACTGTGAAGACTGATGCAAAATACGCATTCAGTTCCTCTGCCATCTCTGTGTCTCTCATTCCAATATCTCCAGTGTCATTTTCTATTGGTTCTATATCTACCCTCAACTCTCTTTTACCCTTTATATACTTAAAAAGGCTTTTAGCACCTTCTTTGATATTAGTTGCCAGCTTCCTTTCATAATTCATCTTTTCCTTCCTAATGGCCTTCTTAGTTTCCTTCTGCAAGTTTTTAAAAGCTTCCCAATCCTCTATCTTCCCACTAGCTTTGACTTCCTCTCTTTTGCTTTCACTTTGGCTCTGACTTCACCTGTCAGCCAAGGTAGTGTCCTTCTTCCATTCAAAAATTTCTTCTTTTTTGGAATGTATCTGTCTTTCACACCCCTCATTTTTCACAGAAACTCCAGCCATTGCTGCTCTGCTGTCCTTCCTGCGGGTGTCCCCTTCCAGTCAACCTTGGTCAGTTCCCCTCTCATGCCATTGTAATTTCCTTTATTCCACTAAATTCCAATGTGTCGGTATTTCAGCTTCTCCTTCTCAAATTTCAAACTGAACGCCATCATATTGTGATCACTGTTCCTTAAGGGTTCCTTAAACTTAAGCTCTCTTATCACCTCTGGATCATTGCATAGTACCCAGTCCAGCACAGCCGATCCCCTAGTGGACTCCACAACAAGCTGTTCTAAAAAGCCATCCCTTAGACATTCTACAAATTCTCTCTCGAGATCCAGTACTGGCCTGGTTTTCCCCATCCAATTTCATGTTAAAATCTAATTTCATACATAAAGATATAAATTTGCAAGATAGCTTTTTTTTTGACTCCAGTGACCCTGGTGTTGTTTCCATCAATGTGGCAATAAGTCAACTGTGAAAATTGTTTGCATCTTACATTTTCTAATCAAACGCGCCTTTGAATATTGTTTGAAACATCAAGGTATTTCTGACCTTGGATGGCGAGTTAGTTGGAGGATGTTGTTCCAGTGCGTGGGTGTGATATCCCTGCTGCATTTTGAAAGCGTTTTTGCCATTACAGAAAGCTTTTAAGTCAAGCCAAGATGACTCCCAGAAACCTCTCAGTCCCACACAGCTATGGTATTTTCTAAGAGGCAGTTTAAACAACGGTGGATCACTGTGACATCTTGGCCTCAAAGTCGCTTTAAATGTTGTTAACAGGAGCACAGTGGTTCAAATTTTCTTGCCTCTGAATCAAAACAGCAGAGGTTCGAGATTCATCTTGGTGACCAATCTCCAGTGCAGTACTGAGGGAACGCCACTTTGTTTAGAGAGAGGATCTTTCCACATATTTGAGGGATTAGGTGACCAGGCCCTCATGCCGCGGGGGTGGGTCGCCTGCTGCAGCCCCACAGGGGAGGCGGCGCCGGAGGTAGTGTGGCTAGAGGTGAACAGAGGTGTGTCTGGCGCGCTGGAGTCTGTGCTGGGTTGAGGGCTGGCCCCTCCCAATGGCACTGCCTCCAGTGTTCGCTCGGCAGAAGACAAGCTGGATTGCGTTCATCAGTGGCTGCACTGGCACGAGATACGCAACTGCTGCATGCTTGTTCTTGCAGAAACGTGGCTCCAGGACAACATCCCATGCACCATCAGTCTACAGGCCACAACACTCAGGGAACTGGGCTACATTTTTTTTGTGACTGCTTTTCTGCTATCGTAGTTAAACGAGGGGTGATTGATAAGTTCGTGGCCTAAGGTGGAAGGAGTCAGTTTTAGAAAACCACACACATTTATTTCTCAACATAGTCCCCTCCTACATTTACACACTTAGTCCAGTGGTCGTGGAGCATACGGATCCCTTCTTTGTAGACGTGGTCCACAGCAGGGGTGATTGATAAGTTCGTGGCCTAAGGTGGAAGGAGATGAGTTATACAGCTCGTTACATGCACGTGCAGTTCCACTCTTTGAGTGAAAATGCATAAAGTTTGAAGTTAATTAACATCTCCTTCTACCTTAGGCCACAAACTTATCAACTTCTACGAAGAAGGAATCACGATCGCTGGACTAAGTGTGTAAATGTAGGAGGGGACTATGTTGAAAAATAAATGTGCAAGGTTTTCTAAAACTGACTCCTTCTACCTCAGGCCATGAACTTATCAATCACCCCTGGTATATGCTCACAAAGTACGTGCCTTGTGCTGTGAATGTTGGTAAATGTGTTTTGCACATTATTCCTGGAGGAAAGCTGTTTATTTGGATATATTCATGTGCACAGCTGAATGATAATTAAGCTTGAACTAAAAGTAAATTGGTTGTCCAGCTACGAGAAAGGTGGCATCAAGATGCACTGGAATATGACCGGGACTGGGAAGGTCGAGGTATCAGGGGAGACTGGATAGGCTGGGCCTGACTTCCCTGGAGCGAGAGAAGCTGAGAGATGACCTTATGGATGTTGGCAAAAATCACAAGGTTGCAGATCAGATGGATCTTTCCTCCCAGGTAGGGGACAGATCTAAAACGGGATCTGAAAAGCAAGTTTCTCCACACAGACGGCAGTGCATACATGGAAGAAGGTGCCAGAGGAAGCGATGGAGGTTGGGACAATTACACCACTGAAAAGACATCTGGCCAGGTACATGGAGTGGAATGGCTTAGAGCAAGGGTTCCCAACCTGGGGTCCATGGACCCTTTGCTTAATGGTATTGGTCAATGGCATTGAAAAGAAAGGTTGGAAACCCCTGGTTTTAGAGGGTTATGGGTCAAATTTAGGCAAATGGAACTAGTTCTGATAGGAACCTTGTTTGGCAAAGGGCCAGTTTCTGTGCGGTATAGCTGTACGACTCCTGTAATCAGTTCCCTGACTAATGAAGGGCAGTATCTGAAAACCACATCATCTACCTAAATCACCTTTAAGGGTCTTTGGACTTGTACTCCAAGGTTTGTCTATCCCTCCAAGTTCCATGAGAGCCCATCCGTCCTGGAGTATGTCTGAGTGTCTCATTTGTCTGGATTATGCTCCATCTGCCAATTTTCAGTCCATTTCAACAACATATCGCCATCTCTCAGCAGCATAGGATTACTTTCCACACTATCAACTCTGTAATCTTCAGGTCATCTGCAGATTTACTGATCATGGTAAATTGGTAGAGGTTAATTATTGTACAACGGGTGACAGACTGGAGATACTTCTGTACCGAAGGAGGTGTAATGCTCATCACCCACCATGCAAGCCCCTAAAGACAACGATCTAGAGTCCACCAAAAACTACTGTCCATCCCAACACTTCGACATCTCAACAGGTCCTCTCTCTCACCAATGAGGGAGAGTGCGATATCGCTCCTGCCACAGCAACAGGGGAGGCCAACAGCTCACTGTTGCAAAGTTACGGTCTGCAGCGTCGCTTAAACATGCAATTCTGTCTACATTGTTACCCGTCTACATTCAGACGGTTACACTTCAGTTGGTAATTATGGTCATTGGAATTGTGGTTGATCACATTATTATCTTTATGTTCAAAAGTGGGTGGCCGGGTGGAGATACGTCTCTACCAAAGGAGGTATAAGCTGCTCCTTCCCTCCATTAGCCTGCAGGTCACCCTTGGGCAAGGTGTAGCACCTGCTTAGTCCCCCGATCAGGGTCATGTGAAACCATGAGAGCAGCCGGTACATATCACAAATCCTGGTTATATGACTACTGACACCAGGCAGACAATCTCTGAAGAATACTAATAATGGCTGAGGTCACCTGACTTGTAAAGACACTGCCCAGAAGAAGACGACAATGGCAAACTATTTCTGTAGAAATGTTTGGCAAGGACAATCATGGTCATGAGACCATGATCGCCTATGTCATACAACACAGCACAAGATGATGATGTCATATGACATGGCACATGATGATGTCATACAACATGGCACATGATGATGATAATGATGATTAAAGTACAGTTAAAACATGTGCCATCCACAAGAACAACTTCATCTCAATGCACTGAGGCAGTACAAGGAAACAAAGTGTTACATAGAAAGTGCACTGCAGGCAGATAATAAGCTGTAAAACCATAACAAAGTAGATTGTGAGGTCAAGAGTGCATCTTATCATACTGGGGGACCATTCATTATAACAGCACGACAGAAGCTGTGCTTCAGTCTGGAAGTACAAGCGTTCTGTCGAATGGGAGGGAGGGTTGGGGGTCTTTGATTATGCTGGCTGCTTTAGTGAGGCAGCAAGAAGCTAGACAGAGGGGAGGCTGGTTTCCGTGGTGAGCCAAGCTACGTCCACAACTTTTCCAATTTCCTGCGAGCAGACCAAGCCACGGTGCATCCAGATTGGATGTTCTCTGCAGGTGCACTGGTAAAAATTGGGGAGGGTTGAAGGGGACTTGACAAATATCTTCAGCCTTTTGAGGAAGTAAGGGCACCGGTGTGCTTCAGTCTCGGCCCAAAATGTCAACTGTACTCTTTTCCATAGATGCTGCCTGGCCTGCTGAGCTCTCCAGCAATTGCGTGTGTGTTGCTCGGATTTCCAGCATCTGTAGATACTCTCGTTTGGCTCTGGCATCGAGATAGTTGGACTAGGACGATAAGCATCAGAAAGTCACTGCTGACGTTCTCTCCTATGAACTTGAAGCTCTCCACCCTCTCAACACCAGTGCTGCTGATGCAAGTTTCCCCAACTTCCTGCCATCAAGCCAAATCATTCAGGCATGCTACAACCAGCAAGGTCTGCAGCACTGAACTTTGTGGGTTCTTTGTAAAGAACCCCATCTCCTCTTGCCAAGTTAATCTTGGACCCATACTGCCAATTTGCCCTGGACCTTATAGGTCTTAATGCTTTGAAACAATCTATCGTGTGCAACCTTGGCAATGAATTCTGCAATATCTCTGATAGCAGTTACAAGAAGCTTATGTTGCCGTGTCTGTGTTGTGTGTTGCCAATAGCAGGACTAATTTGCTCACTCCACTCTCTCTGCCCGTTTCTGATATGGTCATTTCCCACCTCCGTTACTGTGGCTGTGTCCCACAGTCCTGCTATTGGCAACACACAACACAGACACGGCAACATAAGCTGCTTGTAACTGCTATCAGAGATACCGCCTTTGCTTTCCTCATCCCTCCCCCAACCACTCTGCTACTGAAAACCAACTCGGTTTCCCTCTTTCCCAGTACTAGTGATGATCCTAGATCTGAAACTTTAACCGAGTCGCTGTTCAAAGATATAGCCTGACCTGCTGAGTACTTTCAGCATTTTCCGTTTATATTTCAAGCAGATGGAGACCAGACCCTGATGTGCTGTTGTGTCAGAGTCGTCAGCATTATGTGCCGTGACGTATGACGTGGGTGATCATGGTCTTCCATCTGTCTTTAATCTGAGAAGCTCTCATAAGCTCTTCAAAACTTTTGCCTGTCCATCCCTTGATTTAACTTAATGTCACGTGCTGTTGACTGTGACCTTTTCTTTCATCAATGCAGGATGTTTGAGCTTCCCTTTCCTCAGTACACGCCCCAGAAATTCCAGCTGCCATTTCTGACTGATTACATCGGCTCTCTCCTTATTCTGCATTTCTGCGACACTTCCTCATTTGCTACTCTCTCCTTCCACGATATTTTCATCATTCTTCTCAAAAACCACATTTCTGCAGCTTCGAGTCTTCCCTCGTTTTGCTCTGATATTGTCCACCATTCGCTTCCGTGTGTTAGTGTGGAGTGAATGTAGCACCGCAACATCCTGAGTTTTGTACCCATAGAAATTACGTTACTCTTTACTACCTTGTTCAACAGGCATTTATTTATTTATTTATAGAGATACAGCGTGGAATAGGCCCTTCTGGCCCTTTGAGCTATGCCACCCAGCAAACCCCCAAGTTAATCCTGACCTAATCACAGGACAATTTACGGTGACCAATTAACCTACCAACCGGTACGTCTTTGGACTGTGGAGGGAAACCAGAGAACCCACAGAGTCACGGGGAAAACATACAAACTCTTTACACGTAGTGGCAGAAAGCGTGGAGTCAAAACATTAGATAACCCTCTCCCCTCCTTCAGAATCCGATTTATTATCACTGATGTCTATGATGTGTGCATTATGGCAGTACAATGCAAAGACAAATTCACTGTAAAATACACAATGAATAGTGTGTAACAAGGAATAATAGTAGTGTTCATAGACTATCCAGAACTCTGATGGTTGAGAGGAAGAACATGTTCCATAATTATTGAGGGTGCGTCTTCAGGTACCTGGACCTCCTGATGATAGCTATGAGAAGATGGATGCAATTGCTACAAAGCCCTGTTGCTCGGTCCAGTATTTTTTGTGGAATCCTCTTGCAAATTGCCCTACTTGGCCCTTTCATTAAAACCTTTGTTTTTAATGTGCTGTGAAATTAGTTTAAAGTGTTTATCTATCTCTGAACGTTGGTGCCAGAATGCGTGGCGACACTTGGCGGGCTGCCTCCAGCACACCCCTAGGTGCGTTGCCTGTTAACGCAAATGATGCATTTCACTGTAAATTTCAATGTGCATGCAATAAATAAAAAAGTAGCTTTCAGAAGTTGCAGTCAACTCCTAAAGCAGGCAGACAGGGTGGGGTGGATTTTGTACTGTGAAGTGAGCCATGCCTTCTGTACAGAATCCAAAGCTAACAATGTATTTAACTTAATCCGAGTCTGGGGCGTGATCCACAAGAATCACGGCTCCACTCCGGGATGTACCGTTCTCGAGTCCGGCTACTTTCCTGACGACGCCATTTCTTTCTGGCTTTTATTCTGAACAAAAAACACACCCAGCGCGAGTGAACGGTTGGCCGGCATGCTTTCCAAGTCGGACCATCGCACTTACAGTGAAACGGGATGGGGCTTGGGTGAGTAGGGAAACAAACTGTAAGTGTTGGGAATCGGCAAAGAAAATCAGCGAAGAGTGGAAACATATTGCAAACTGCTCTGCATCTCTGGGACACTTCAGCAGGTTATGAAGTTTCAGACATCTGACTTTCACTGGAATACACAAGGAGCTTGGCTGTGTAGTTCCATTGTTATACCAGTCTTCTTTCTTCACTGGTTTGCCCAGGAGCCTTGGAATGGTACCAGTCCACAGAACACAAGCCAAGGCTTTTGTCTTTGGAATGGAGGAGGACGGGAACTAACTTGTTAGAGGTGCACAAGATGATAAGCGATGTAGAATGGGTGTAAAGCCAGAGATTTTTTTTTCCCCAGTGCAGAAGTGGCTAATACGAGGGGGCATGATTTTAAGTTGATTGGAGGAAAGTATAGGAAAGGATGTCAGAGGTAATTTTTAAAAATATACATACACGCAGAGAGTGGAGGGTGTATGGAATGCCCTGCGATGGTGGTAGAGAGATCCATTAGAGACATTCAAGAGACTCTTAGATAGGCAGATAAATGAAAAGAAATGGAGAGGAAGGCAAGAGGGAAGTTTAGAGTGATCTTAGAGAAGCTAATAAGGTCAGCACTACATCATGGGCCAAAGGGCCTGTATTGTGCTGTAATCTAGATCAGGGATTCCCAACCTTTTTCATGCCGTGGACCCCTACCATTAACTGAGGGGTCCGTGGACCCCAGGCTGGGAAACCCTGGTCTAGAGTGCTGTTACCCTGCAGAGCAGACAACAAGAATACAGACACAAGAGATTTTAAAGTTCTTAAAAATCTACCGCAACACCCACAGAGGTCTCTGATCTCAGCCCAAAATGTCGACTGTTTATTCCCATAGATGCTGACTGAGTTGCTGTAATTATACACTGAAGCAGACATTGATTGCGTCAATGGCCAAGTCCGAGGGTGTGCTGGGGGCAGCCCACAAGTATTGCCACAGAAAGCAGAGGGGGATGGTTGAAGGTTGAGTTTACCAACTGGAGTCCCGTGACCAGTGGGGATGTCCCAAGGGTTAGTGTGTTGGGGCCTTAGTAATTCATTACTTATGTAATTAATTTGATGACTGTAAATGGCACGATTATCACCTTTATTGATTAGATTAAATCAGGGATTCTTGTTGATGGTCGAGCAGGTTACAAGGAGATCTTGAATAGCTGGGGAAATGGGCTCAAGAATGGAAAATGGATTGCAACTTCAATAAGTGTGAAGTGATGCATTTTGGACAACCAAACCAGGGCTGGACTTGCACAGTGAATGGCAGGGCACTGATGAGTATTGTAGAACAGACAGACTTGAGAAGACAAGTGCCGAGCTCATTGAAAGTGGCTGCATAAGTAGGCAGGGTAGCGAAGAAGGCATCTAGCATGCTGGCCTTCACCGGTCAAGGCACTGAGTGATGACAAAAACCGTGCATAAACTTAACACATTGTGTACAGTTTTAGCAAAGACATTGCCAAGCTAGAGAGGGCAGAGAAGAGATTCACAAGGATGCTGCTGGGACAGGAGGGCCAGGGTTATGGGGAGGGGTTGGCCACACTGGATCTTTATTCCCTGGAGTGTAGGAGAATGAGGGGTGACCTCATAGAAGTTTATAAAATCACGAGGGGTTATGGATAAGGTGGAAGGTCATTGTGTTCTCCCCAGAGATGGGGAATCCAGAGCTAGAGGGCACAGGTACAAAGATGGGAGATTTAAAGGAGAGCTGAAAGGCAACATCTTTACCCAGAGGGTGGAGAATTTCTGGAATGAGTTGCCAGAGGAAGTGGTCAGGGCAGGTAGAATTGTTACAGTTAAGAGGCATTTGGATAGGTACATAGAGGGGAGGGGCTTGAGGGTTATGGGCTGAATGCAGGGAAATGGGACTAGCAGGGAGGATGCTGTGGACGGTGTGGCCCAGATGGGCCTTAATACCTGTGTCTGTGCTGTATTAGTCTGATGATTTCAACAACACTGTGCTTTAAGTTTCTGAATTGATAAGGGTGGGTATATTTATGGCAGGGTCTTCCCAAGATTGTGGCTTGAGGTGATTTGACTGCAACTCTGGTTCCTTCCAATAACCTTTCACCCACCTAGCTTCTCAAAAGCCCACCTCCTTAAAATATTTAAAGACTGTTCTTCCATCATCCCTCGAGGAAGAGGGCTGCAAGGACGTGTGACCCTCCAAGAGGAAAATAATGTCATCTTTGCCTTAAATAGATGGTCCCAAATTTTTAAAGAGTGCACTTCTCTGTGGGATGATGGTGTAGGGCTGATGTGTGTAACTGTGGCAACAACTGCCAAATCTAAAAAGTCAAAGTCAAGTTCATTGTCATCTGCACAAGTACTTGTATGCACAGTTGCAATAAAAAAAACTTACTTGACGAGGCAGCACAAGCACAGAACATCAGACAGACAGCATTCCCAAGTAAAATACAATTTTATTATTGAAAATAAATTATAACAAAAATGATCAAAGTGGTCCTAGTGTTGCTGAACTCCCGCATGCTCGGGTGCCCCCTGTGGGAACTGATGTGTGGACATTGGCTGGAAATGGGGGAAGGAAGGTTTATCCTTGGTAGCTTGTGCTAAATCTGAAAAATAGCAGTACCTACACTGTGTAAATGGTTTCCGACATCTGGGTTTGATCATCTTCAGTGGAGAGAATGCTGTAAGAGGATTGAAATGCTGAAGTAATCAAGGGTAAACTTCTGGTCTGATCTTGCTTGGCTGAAGTTCCCTTTGCAATTGTCAATATTCATTGGCACAAAGAGCATGGCTGGAATTAGTTGAACTGTATGGACAATATGCAAGACAAGTTTTCACGGTATGTCTGTACTTGTGACAAATATCATTATTGTCACAAGTATGAGGTATAATTGTGGCAAAAAGCTTCTTCCCTGCCACCAGATTTCTGAATGGACAATGAACTACAAACACTTCCTCAGTATTTTTGCTCTCTTTTGACACTACTTACTGGTTTCTTTATCCATTTATTATAATAATTTATAATATATTTTGTGTATTGCATGGTACTGCTGCAAATCAACAAATTACCCGACGTGTGTCAGTGATAATAAACCCAGTTCTGATTCTAATAAACTTACTTACCACACATCATGTGACAAACAATTACAGAAAATAAGAAAGGTATGTTGCCACCAGAAAGCAGCATCCATCATCAGGACATGCTCTCTTCCCGCTGCTACCATCGAGCAGGAGGTACAGGAGCCTTGGGTACCACACCATCACGTCCAGGAACAGTGATTACCCAGCAACCAGTGTGGATAACCACACTCACAACTTGGAACTGATTTCACAACCTACAGACTCGCCTTCAAGAACTCTACAACTCATGTTCTCATGTTTCTTTTCATTTGCACTCGTTTGCGTCGCACATTGGTTGCTTGTCAGTTTTTGTACAGTTTTTCCATAAATTTCAATTGTATTTCTTTATTTTCCTGTAAACGCCTACAAGAAAATGAATTTCAAGGTAGTGATTACTGACATACATGCACTTTGATAATACATTTAATTTAACTTTGCGGAGGTCACTACTGGGAATCTCCAAAAAGTGAATATAACATCCAGCGAGGAGATAATACCCACAAAAAAAGCTCAAAAGTTCAGAGTAAGATTTATTATCAGACTACATACATGTTACCATCCATAACCCTGAGATTCTTTTTTCTGCAGGCATACTCAGCAAATTTATAGACAAGTAACTGTAAACAGGATTGGTGAAAGAGCAAGAGCTTAGAAAACAAACTCTGCAGATACAAATATAAATAAATAGCAATAAATAACGAGAGCAGGAAACAACAAGATAAAGGGTCATTAAAGTGAGATCATTGGTTGTGGGAACATCTCAATGGATGGGCAAGTGAGTGTAGTTATTCCCTTTGTCCAAGGGCCTGATTGTTGAGGGGTAGCAACTATTCTTGAAACTGGTGGTGTGACTCCTGAGGCACCTGTACCTTCTACCTGATGGCAGTAGCTAGAAAAGATCATGGCCTCGGTGGTGAAACTCTTTGATGAGTTTCAAACAAGTTTTTCAAATTTTCAAACATGTTCAAACAAATGTTTGACTCAAACAAGAGGACATGAGTTGAGAGTTAGGGGGCAAAATTTTAAGGGTAACACGAGGGGGAATTTCTTTACTCGGAGAGTGGTAGCTGTGTGGAACGAGCTTCCAGTAGAAGCGGTAGAGGCAGGTTCGGTATTGTCATTTAAAGTTAAATTGGATAGGTGTATGGGCAGGAAAGGAATGGAGGATTATGGGCTGAGTGCAGGTCGGTGGGACTAGGTGAGAGTAAGCGTTCGGCATGGACTAGAAGGGCCAAGATGGCCGTTTCCGCGCTGTAATTGTTATATGGTTATATGATAGATGCTGCTTTCCTATGACAGCATTTCACATAGATGTGCTCAATGGTTGGAAGGGATTTACCTGTGATGGACAGGGCTGACTCCACTACTTTTTGTAGCATATTCCATTCAAAGGTATTGGTGTTCCCATATTAGGTTACAATGCAGCCAGTCAACACACTCTCCACAAAAGACAGGAAGACCACTGCAACAACTTACTACAGTATCTTTAATATCTAACATTCCAGTAGAGTTTCCTCGGATACCAGAACAGTGTCAAGGAACTTCGGTGTGTTCCTGACAACCGTCACCAATCTTTACAGACGCGCCATAGAAAGCATCTTACTCAGATACATCACGGCTTGGGGCAGCAACTATTCTGCCTGTGACAGCAAGAAACTGCAGAGAGTTGTGGACACGGTTTAGCACATCACGGAAACCAGCCCCCTCTCCATGCAGAGGCGAGGAACTCCAGATGCTGTGATCCAGAGCGACCATCTGCTACAGTGGGAGTTCCCAGCCAGGGGCCCACAGACGCCTCGGTTAACGGCAGGGCTCCATGGCTAGGAACTCAACGAGTCCAACACCACCCATGGGAGAAATAAAATAAATGATGTTATGCTTTGGAATGTTGCATCGGGACATCCCAAGAATAGATCACCTCATTGGACTCTTTATGCTTTACCAAGGCCGGGATAAGTTTAACAAGTCCCACCCCAGACATTCTCCTGCTCGCTCCCATCAGGAAGATACAAAATGGTTGAAGACGTCCAACACCACTCTCAAGGTGAGCTTCTACCTTGCTGTTAAGAGACTACTAAATAATCCCCTACTGTGGCAAGATGGGCCCTTGACATCACAAATCAACACCTTTATGATCTTGCACCTTACTGTCTGCCTTCACTGAACTTCCTCTGTAGCTGATGCACTTTATTCTGCATTCCGTTACTCCTTTACCTTGTTCTCCCTCAGTGCACTGTGTAATGATTTGATCTGCACAAACAGTATAGAAGACATGCTTTGCACTGCAACTTGATACGATTCGAGATTTCAATCATTTAATGTCACTGCCGGTACACAAGTGTAAAGGAGAATGAAACAATCGTTACTCCAGAGGTGATGCAGTACAAAATAACAAGATACAGAACATTAGATAGCTTCCATACACATTGATTAGATGTCCATAAAATGACACTAGCACTCAGAGTGTCTGTACATAAGGTGACTGACAGGAAATGATAGCGATGATGGGGGTGCGTGGAGGGGCGAGTTAGTGGGTGGAGGTGTTGATCAACCTTACCGCTTGGGGAAAGAAAGTCTGGTCGTCCTGGTGTGGATGCGATGTAGCCTCCTCCCTGATGGGTGTTGACAAATAGTCCATGAGCAAGGAGGGTGGGATGATGTTACCGTAAGACACAGGAGCAGAGTTAGACCATTCAGCCCATCAAGTCTCCTCCACCATTTCATGATAGCTGACCACCGGATCCTATTCAACCCCTTACACGCTGCCCTCTCGCCATATCCCTTGATGCCCCGACCAATCAGGAATCTATCAACTTCCACTTTGAATGTACCCACGGACTTGGCCTCCACCGCAGTCTGTAGCAGAGCATTTCTGGATACCCCCACCAGAGGGGACATCCTCTCCACATCCACCATAGTCTTTTCAACAGTTGGTAGGTTTCAATGAGATCCCCACACATTCTAAATTCTAGCAAATACAGGCCCAAAGCTGCCAAATGCTCCTAATATGTTAACCCCTTCATTCCCGGAATCATCCTCATGAATCTCCTCTGGACTCTCTCCAATGGCAACACAACCTTTGAGATAAGGGTCCAAAATGGTTAACAATACTCTAAGTGCATCTGACTATGTCTTATGCAGCATCAGCACTATCATCTGGTTTTCATATTCTATCCCCTTTAATTAAATGCCAACATTACATTCGCCTTCTTTACCACAGACTCATCTGTGAATTAACCTTCCGGGAGTCTTGTACGAGGACTCCCACGTCCCCTTGCATGTTTGAACTTTCTCCCCATTTAGATAATAGTCTGCACTATTGTTCCTTTTACCAAAATACACTTTCATACATTTTCCAACACTGTATTCCATCTGCCACCTTTTTGCCCATTCTTCCAGTTTGCCCGAGTCCTGCTGCAATGGCATTGCTTCCTCAGCACTACCCACCCCTCCACCTATCTTTGTATCATCCACAAACTTTGCCGCAAAGCCATCAATTCCACTATCTAAATCATTGACAAAATGTGA
Source organism: Hemitrygon akajei (assembly GCF_048418815.1). Taxonomy (NCBI): domain Eukaryota; kingdom Metazoa; phylum Chordata; class Chondrichthyes; order Myliobatiformes; family Dasyatidae; genus Hemitrygon; species Hemitrygon akajei. The sequence goes on along the minus strand of NC_133150.1, from coordinate 44,540,902 downwards.
AAAGTAGCGGACCCAATACTGACTCCTGAGGAACACCACTAATCACTGGCAGCCAGCCAGAAAAGGCCTCCTTTACTCCCACTTGTTGCCTCCTGCACGTCAGCCATTTCTCTATCCATGCCAGTATATTTCCTGTAACACCATGGGATTTTATTTTGTTAAGCAGCTTCATGCAAGGCACCTTATCAAATGCCTTCTGAAAATCTAAGTAAATAACATCCTCTGCCACTCCTTTGTCGATCCTACTTGTTACTTCCTCAAAGAATTCTAACAGACTTGTCAGGCAAGATTTCCCTTTACAGAAACCATGCGGACTTTGACTTATTTTATCATTCGTCTCCAAGTTCCCCGAAACCTCACTCTTGATAATGGACTCCAACACTTTCCCAACCACGGAGGTTAGGCTAACTGGCCTTTTGTCTTCCTCCCTTCTTAAAGAGTGGAGCGACATTTGTAATCTTTCTGTCCTTCGGGACCACATCAGAATCAAGGGATGCTTGAAAGATCACGACCAATGCATCCGTTGTCTCTTCAGCAACCTCTCTCAGGACTCTGGGATGCAGTCCATCTGTTCCAGGTGACTTATCTACATTAAGACCTTGAGCTTGCCCAGCACTTTTTCCTCTGTAATTGTATTGGCACACACTCCTGCTCCCTGACACTCACAGACATCTAGCATACAGCTAGGGTCTTCCACAGTAAAGACTGAAGCAAAGTATGTACCAAGTTCATCTGTCATTTCTTTGTTCCCCATTACCACCTCACCAGTATCATTTTCCAGTGGTCCAATATCAACTCTCACCTCCCTTTTATTCTTTATGTAACTGGGAAAAAAACTTTCAGTATCCTGCTATTATATTATCATCTAGTTTGCCCTCCTATTTTATCTTTTCCCTTCTTAGTGGTTTTCTTAAACTTGCCTTTTGTTGAAATTTATAAAGCTTCCCAATCACTTTTACTGCCTTAAGTGACTTTTCCTTGACTGCCTTTATGCCATCCTTAACTTCCCTTGTCAGCCATGGTTGCCTTGCCCTGCTGTTTGAGAACAACTTCTTCTGTGGGACATATCCATCCTGCGCCTTTGTGAACTATTCCCAGAAACTTCAGCCATCTCTGCTATCATCTCCGCCAGTATCCTCCTCCAATCCACCTGGGCAAGCTCCTCCCTCATGCCTCTATAATTCCCTTTATTCCATTGCGATACTGATACCTGTGACTTCTGCTTCTCCCTCCCAAGTTGCAGTATGAATTCAATCATATAATGATCACTACCTCCTAACAGCTCCTTTACATTAAGCTGACTAATAAGATCTGGGTTATTACACAACAACCTATCTGACATAGCCTTTTCCAGCACCTTTCTGTATATACATCCTTGATGACAGATAGGCTCGTGCTAGTGAAGCTTTGGACCGTTAAGACAGTTGATTTGAGCCTTCCTACCCTCTGTAGTGCAGTTTCCACACCATGCAGTGAAGTAGCATGTGAGAATGCCCTCTACTGCGGATCCGTAGGAGGACTCGAGTACTGATATGTGTAGTCCAGCTCTCTCCAGTCTCCTCAGAAAGTCAAGATAGCTCAGGGATGCCTTGATTGCGTAGGATGTGTTCTGGGATCATGAGAGGCTGTGTGAGGTGTGCACTCCCAGGAGTTTGAAACTGCTCACAGTTACCACTGCTGTGCACCAATGTATAGAGAGACGAGTGACAATAATAGACCAATTCCATTAACATTCTGGTTCCAAAATAAAATGTAGAAAACTCAGTAGGTTATTCGGCATCAGTGAAGGGAAATGAGCTGTGAAAGTTTTGTGTTAACTTAATTATTTGCCACACTTCTTTGTAAATTAGCTTTGTAAATTCCCTTCTTTGTAAATTAGCTGAAACATCCCATTTTCTTTCAATGATTTCCCCTGCTTAGAATATTAACAATTAACCCCATGACTGGATCCGAATTAAAAATCAGAGGAGAAATGGAATTTGCAAAACATGTAACCCCCGAATACCTTTGCATTAAAGATAGTTCCACACTGCGGTTCTTCAGCTATCAATCAGTGCTGCCCAGACACTTCCTGGTAAATTCAGGAAGCTTGTCAGTGTAAATGCTGCTTTCTGAACATGCCTTAAAGCACCATATGATTTATGGCTTTACGCTGGCCCAAATCATTACTGCAGCCATGCAACAGCTGTAGGGAAGCTATTTCCTCACCAGCCCATCACTGCTGACAGAATACATACCAAAAGACCCCATAACTCTGCAAACAGACACTTTAGCCCAGGCTGCCCTGAATAACAACAGGGAAAAGGTTCGCTCAAAATGACCTGTCAGATTGAATTCCATTTATATTTCCAATTTCCGCGGGATACCTGTGATTTATAACTACTCTGAGAGACTGAAGTTTGATCAGATTTTTTCCCAGCCTGCCTTCTTCAAACACTGGGAGGATGAGGATAAAGCTTACTTTCATTGATGTAAAATTCAGTCTAGAGCAGCATCAAAAACATAACAGATTCTGCAGACTGCTGGAATTCCAGAGCAACACACACACACACGCACGCGCACACACACACACCAGTGGAGGAACTCAGCAGCTTAAGCAGTACAGAGCATGGGTGTCAAGACTTTGCATGTATGCTGGGCAGCGAAGTTTAACCAGAACTTAGCATTATGTTGGGGACGCTACAATCAAACGCAAGTGACATTACAAAGAAAGCACAGCAATACCTCTACCTTCTCAGAGGTTTGCGCAGATTTGGCATGTCATCTAAAACTTTGACAAACTACAAGAGGTACGTGGTAGAGAGTACCCTGACTGGTTGCATCACAGCCTCATATTTTTTTTTTAAAGCTATTATTAATGCTTTTTGAGTTAGTGATTTAGATGCATATCATATTTTTACTGAGTTAAGCATTGTATGTAATTAGTTTTTGCTACAACAAGTGTATGGGACATTGGAAAAAAAAGGTTGAATTTCCCCATGGGGATGAATAAAGTATCTATCTATCTATATGGGAACACCGATACCCTTGAATGGAAAAGCCTACGAAAGGTAGCAGATACAATCCAGTATCTCCAACAAAATCCTACCTTGGCGCCTCACCGTGGTGTAGGAGTGACACAGGCCGAACATCAGCGAAGTACGGCGGAGATTCGTTCTCTGGCAGGTCTAACCTAGCCGTGAAGGTGATGTTCCATCGGTATACTACTAGGCTAGATCTAGTAGCAGGATCATGGCTGGCTAAGTCAAGGAGGTAAGCATGCCTTTGCTACTTTGTAGGTTATGCCTCTTCAGGCAAAGGCTGCACCCAACGAGGACGCCGGCAGCAGGGCGTCTGATGGTGTCTGTGGCAGATGAATCCAAAAGGGTCAATAGTACAGCCACCTTGGTGACATGCGGAGGAACCAGAGTGCTGGTCAACGGATGGCATCACTAGACTAGTTAGTTGTCACTGCGGGGCAGCTTCCTTATCCACTAAGTCTGTTACACTCCTGTGTACCACTTAGCATCAGATTTGGAAGCCCAGAGAGACTGTATGGTGGGGGCACGACACCGTCTGTCTTATTACTGTGCAAGGTGTGTTGGAGTAGAGTTTCTGGATTGAGTCGGAGACTAAACTCGTAGCACAGTCAACACTGAAGTCAATGGACAGCTGAAGAAGATAGGGGTAACAAGTGATGTCCATCAAGTGAGATGCTTTGTCCTGGACTTGCCTCTACAAGTGGAGACAACTTTGTCACACTCCGGAGTTATGTTCGGAGATGATGGAAAGGTCTTGTACTGTTAGACGAGTCATTCACCAAAAGAAATCCAACCTCTGACATGCTATTAACATGACCGGTCCAATAGAGCTTCTGGCCAAAGGTGAAACCCCTGGATGTTAATGATGACATTATCGGTATGGTAGTGCAGCAGTTAGCATCGGACTTTTCAGTGCCAGAGACTGGGGGCAAATTTCCACTGCTGTAACGAGTTTGTATGTCTCTTCAGGGTACCTCAAATCCTTCCCTGATTCCAAAAGCTTATGGATCAGGGGTTGTAAGTTGTGGGCGTGCTCCATTGGTGCTGGAAACGTGGCGACACTTGCAGGCTGCCTCCAGAAGGTCCTGGGGCCGTGCTGGTCATTGATGCACAGATGTATTTCACTATGACAAACTTAGTTTAAATCTAGAATGTCACGGAGAGGTGCTCAAACACTATTGGAGGTGCCCTTTACCTGGTTCCTCAGTGGCATGAATGGTGCTTATAGGGCACCATTATAAATATGAATATTATTTAGGTCTTAGTTAGGGATCCAACTAGAACGTATACAAGTAAATGTGCGGGGAAACTTTTTTCCCTGCTTAGAATAGCAAGCATCTGATGCTGGGAACAGCATCAAGCAAAGCTCCCAAAGGGGAACTCCAGAGGCACTTGGAGGCAAATCATTTGCAGGTCTGGATGAAAACTGGCCTACTGAGAGACAACATTGATTCAAATGGACTGAATGCCTTCTTAGCCCATAATGATACCCTGATCAAGAGGTTGTGAAGAAGTGTACTCTGCCCAATTCATCATAGGCCCCCACAATGGTCTCATTGGCCATCTCAGACCATAGGACACAAGAGCAGAATTAGACCATTTGGCCTGAGATTTATTATCCCTTTCAACTCCATTCTCCCCCTCTTCTCCCTGTAATCTTTGACATCTTTACTAATCAAGAACCTCTCATCCTCCACTTTAAAAATTCCCAACGACTTGTCCTCGGAGGAGTCTCGGAACCGATGGAAGTGCCTCATCCTCGGCCCAAAGTCCCATCTAGGAAACAGCAGCTGTTTAGGGGATCATGCTATGTGTGGACTAGCTGGTGAATTTTCTGCTTTGCAACAGCAGCTATCGTTCAAAAGTGCAGGCAGGCTTCTGGTTATGCAAGAGTTCTCTTAATGACAACCGTGCGAAGGGAGATTTATCCAAAGTCTGAAACATCCATTTTCCTTAGTTTCCCATACCATAAGACGTAGAAGAATTTGACCATTCAGCCCAGTGAATCAGTACTACTATTCAATCATGGCCGATTTATTTTTCATCTCAACCCCAACCTCCTGCCTTCTCCTCCTATCCACTGATACCTGGACTAACCTCTGGTTTCAAATATACCCAATGAATTGAACTCCATAGACATCTATAGCAACAAATTCAACAGATTCACCACCTTCTGGCTAAAGAAGTTCCTCGTCTCTGTTCTAAGGGGATGTCCTTCTACTTTGATGCCCTGCCCCGTGGTCCGAGACTTCTCCATTATTGGAAGCATCTTCTCCATATCCCACTCTACCTAACCCTTTCAATATTTGGTAGATTTCAATAGGATCCACCCCCCCCCCCCAAAATTCTTCTAAACTCCAGCAAGTAAAAGCCCAATCATTTCACTTTCCCCCCCACGATCCTGAGACATTAACCCTTTTGTTCCCAGGACCATTCTTGTGAACCTGCTCTGAACCCTCTCCAATGACATGTCCTTCCTTAGATAATGAGCCCAAAACTGCGCACAATATCATTCAGCATACCCTTCCAATGATTTTTTCCACTTCACCCTAAAACTTCCCCTCATTAAAACTAAGATACACTCAGTAGCCCCATTAGTAGGTTCCTTAATGGAAATATCTAATCAGCTATTCACTCAGTACATAAAAACATGCAAAAATGGTCGAGAGGTTCAATTGTTTTTCAGACCAAATATCAGAATGAGGGAAGAAACGTGATCTAAGTAACTTTGTCCGTGGAATGATGGTGCCATTTGGGGTGGTTTGAGCATCTCAAACTGCTGATTTCTTGGGATTTTCGTGCACAACAGTTTTTAGAGTTTACAGACAAAACATCCAGTGTGTAGTAGTTCCCGTGGGCAAAACACATTGTTAATGAGGTCAGGGAAGGATGACCAGACTGGTTCACGTTGACAGGAAGGTGACAGTAACTCAGATAACCAACAGTGGTAGGCAGAGGAGCATCTCTGAATGCACAACACGTCAAACCTTGAAGTGGATGCACTACAGGAGCAGAAGATCACACCGGGTTCCACTCCTGTACCTAATAAAGAGGCCACCGCGTGTACACTGTATCCACTCAAACATCTGATTACTTTTACCACTTTGAAAAATGCTTTACAAATGATTGGGAGAACTTGTGTGGTCAGATTTTCTAGAGTCTGGTTATCAGTAACCCAGGGAACACCCTGTCCTGCATTGGCCGTGAAGTACTTTAGGAAGATTCTGATGTGCCAAGTACTTCGACGCAGGTGTTTTGCATTTCTTTCTGCATATTCATTTAAGAAGCGACTCTTAAAAATTTATTCTGTCGGGTGTCTTTGGTCAGAACCCCACGGTAATATTGCAGCTCTCCAAAGCTCTGGTTAGATCATACTTGGAATATTGTGTTCAGCCCTGGTCACCTCATTATAGGAAAGATGTGGATGCATTAGCGAGGGTGCAGGGGAGATTTACCAGCATGCTGTCTGCATTAGAGAACACGTCTTATGAGGATAGGTTGAGCAAGCTAGAAAGTTTCTCTTTAGAGTGAAAGAGGGCGAGAGATGTCTTGATGTAGGTGTACAAGATGAAAAGAGGCATAGATCGAGAGGGCAACCTGTGATATTTTACCCCTGAATGGAAAGAGCTAATAGAAGGCAGCATAATTTTAAAAGTGATTTGAGGGAAGGGATGTCAGAAGTATGTTTTTTTACTTCCACACACAGTAGTGGGTGCATGGAACGTGCTACCAGGGGTGGAGAGAGACAGATACATTAGGGACATTTAGGAGAATCAAAGATATGCGAAAGAAAAATGGACAGCTCTGAGTGGGAAGGGTTAGATTGATCTTAGAGTAGATTAAAAGGTTGGCGCAACATCGTAGGCTGAGGGTCTGTACAATGCTGTTATGTTCCATGTTCTGTCTGTCTAGAACTGTAGGCAACAAACTTCCGTGTGCTTTATCCTGCCTGCGTGGTTGCATTGACCAATAACTCAAGTAGTTAGACGATCTTGGAAGCAACCCAAATGAGGTGGGATTTTACCCCCTCATTCCCACCCAAATACTCTTGTTAATACAAACCTGGTCACAATAACTATGGCAAAGCCCCAATTACCCTCGTCTATGACCCTCCCATAGACTGGCCCCAGGTTAGTTCTATTTTGTAAGATCCTAGACAGTTAATTACAGAATATAATAAATTAGGAGGGGAAAAAACCATGAACTCACACCCAGTTGAGGCTAAACAAAAGAGTCTATAATAAAAACAAAACCCACAGAACCCAAGGCTGGAGAGTAGCTGGGCTGATTAATTGAATCTAAATTAGGTAAAGCTATTTTCAAATGTGGCACTGGAAGAAAATCAAATGTCATTCATAATGTTTGCCAATTCCACCCCCCCCCCCCCAGTTAGAAACCCTAAGCACTCAAATAGGGTGGGTACCTTGTTATTAACTGGATTTATTCACAGTAAGCAGATGAACAAACTTCACCAACATTATATAAGACTGTGATAATAAATGTGATTCATCACCATGGTTTATTGGTCAGCTTTAATTGAATTAGAGTCACACAGCACAGAAACAGGCCCTTCAGCCCATCTTATCCATGTTGACCAAGGTGCCTAGCTGAGCTAATCCCATTTCCCTCTAAACTAGAGGTTCCAAACCCTTACCATTAACCAAGGAATCCATTCTCCCCAGGTTGGGAAGCCCTGCTCCAAACCTTTCCTATTCATGTACCCAGCCAATAAAATAAATGTACCTGCAGAGCCACCTCATCCATATACCTATCACCCTCCATGTGAAAAAGATTTCCCTTTTTAAAAAAAATCTATCCCCTCTCACCTTAACCCATGACCTCCAGTGTTAAACTCCTGTACCTTGGGGAAAAACACTGACCATCCAATCTTCAATCTTTACCAGGATTGGAAGGGTCGAGTGACAAGGAGGGGCTGGATATTCTAGGGCTTTTTGTCCTGAAGCGCAAGAGGTTAAGCCTGTTTTTCTTAATTCTAATCTTTAGGGAATATTTGAGGCCTTAGATCAGCACATCCTAAATTTGTTAACTCTGTTGCGGACTCTGAGAAGAACTTCAGTTCCTCAGCAAATGGTTATAATCCTGGGGTCCACAGAACCCTGGTTTAATGGTATTGGTCCATGGCATAAAAAAAAGTTGGGAATCCTTCTTGTGATGGGTGGGTGATGGTCAGCACAGGCTCAATGGGCCGATAGGCCTGTTTCTGTACTGTATCAGAATCTGGTTTATTATCACCGACGTGGTTTGTGAAATCTGTTGTTTTGCAGTGCGAAACAGTGCAATACATAAAAGTTGCTAAGTTGAAATAGAAAATAACTTTAAAAAATAATGAAAAAAGTGAGGAAAAACTGAGGTAGTGCTCATGGGTTCATGATCTGTTCAGAAAGCTGATGGCAGAGGGAAAGAAGCTATCCCTAAAGTAGTGAGTGTGTGTCTTCAGACTCCTGTATCGCCTACCTGACTGATAGTGGCAATGAGAAGAGGGCATGTCCTGGATGGTGAGGGTCAGTAACGATGGGCATGTTGATTTCTCTCTCCAATTACTCTCAGGTGACAAGATACTTTGCATCGAAAGGGACAAGATGAGCTTTATTTGTCACACGCACGTCAAAATGCCTCGTTTTGCCTCAACACCCAGCACACTCCCGAGGATGGGCCGGGGGCAGCCCGCAAGTGTTGCAATGCTTCCGGCTTCAACATCGCTTGTCCACAATCCATAACCATGTACCTCTGGACTGTGGGAGGAAACCAGAGCACCCGGAGGAAACCCACACGGTCACGGGGAGAAGGTACAAACTCCTTACAGGCAGCGACGGCAGGTGCTGTAACACGATTGTGCTGAATAATAGTCAACTTTCTGCTTGATCACTGATTAACCTGTCCCCGTTCTCTTTGTACGAATCCGACGGTCATAGTACTGCAGTGGTCAAAGCACTTGACTGGTAACCTAGACTGGCATCTGTGGAATGTGAATTCAATTAATATTTAGTTTCCAATAAATGATGACCACAGAGTTGCCAGATTTTCATAAAGAAACAGGCTGGTGGACTAACACTTGTCAGAGGAAGAAATTTGCCCTCCAGCCCCGGCCAAGTACACGACTCTGGCCCCACCAATTGGTTGGCTTATTTCAGAGATAATTAATTATGGGTAATAAACAGTTCCTTTGGCCCATCTAGTCCATGCTGCCTCATTCCGTAAACCTGCACCTGGACTGTAGTCCTCCATATCCCTCCCATCCAGGCACCTATCCAAATTTCTCTTAAATGTTGAAAATCAAACCCATGTCCACCACTTCCATTGGCAGCTTGCTCCACACTCATACCACCCTCCCCTTAAATATTTACCCTTTCACCTTTAACCCATGACCTCTGGTTCTAGTTTCACCCAAACTCAGTGGGAAAGCGCCTGCTTGGACTATCTATACCTCTCAAATGTTTCTTAGAAGTTTGCGTAGATTTGGCTTTGACAAACTTCTGCAGGTACACAGTGGAGAGGACCTTAACTGGTTGAATCATAACCTGGTATGGACACACCAGTGCCCGGGAATGGAAAAGGCTACAGACAGTGGTGAATACAGTTCAGTCCATCGCGATCTCAACTGGCCAGGAGGTACAGAGGCCTTGGGTCCCACACCACCAGGTTCAGGAGTAGTTACTACCCTTCAACCATCAGGCTCCCGAACCAGTGTGGATGACTCTATTCACCTCAACTCTGAACAGATTCTACGACCGACAATCACTTTCACGGAATCTTTGCAATTCACGTTCTTGGTATTATTTGTTGTTATTTTGCAATATTTGTTTTCTTGTGCACATTGGGTGTTTGACAGACTTTGTTTATGTAGAGTTTTTCGTAAACTCTTTTTCCCCATACAAGTGCTTGCAAGAAAGTCAACCTTAAGATAGTAATTGGCATTATTATATGGACTGGGGCATATGGAATGTCCGGGGAGAGTTAGCACCTCTGGTGAACGGGCTTGTCATGTCCATTCCTGCGGCAAGTTTGCCCACCTTTGGTCCCCACGGGGCACTCAGCTCTCACCTGCAGTCTCAAGTGGCCGTTTGCATGCGACAATGGCCGCACCCTAGTGCGCCACTTCGCCAAGTGGGCCACACCACGAGGGGGCACCAGTGGCTTTGTACCCCAGAGCTAGGGACATGCCCATCCCAGCATACAAAGTCAGCTCAGGCAGACTGGATGGATGAGATCTACAGTGATGTGATGCATTGGACCCCAACTGCTGAGGTTGAGAGAGTGGAACTGCCCCAGTTTAATGCTTCTCCACTTTAAAAACACTCTCACACAGGCTCCTTGTCATTGTCAGACAACCAAAGGGATTGCGTTGGGGTCTTTGATCACGTTAAGCTAGCCAGTGGAGAACTGGCACCTGCACCGGATTTCAAAGCGAGTGGTCCTGGGTTTGAATCCGGCTCCTTGCGTGCTCCTGTGCTGGGATGAGCACTGAGCGAGCAACTCGGCCTTGTGAAAAGGAAACAGACAAGGTCGCTAAAGAAAACGGCAAGGTTGCTGCCCAATGCGGAGAGGACCTACTTTGGCCGTTTTACCTAGGTATCAAGAAAGCACTGATTTTGCACCAGTGTCCAATTTTGCAGGCTTTTTCCCCCCCTTCACTGTCTCGCATAATTTATTTATAATTTACATTGTGTGTTATATGAATCGTCACACCCACGATGCTGCTGCAGGCAACTTTTCCATTGTCCCTCTACAATAAATCTGATAGTTAGTCAGGGTGCCAGTGTTGAAGTGATTGATGTAGCGCTATCACAGTGCCAGTGACCTGCTGCCGTCTGCAAGGAGTTTGTATGTTACCACCGTGTACTCCAGTTTCCACCCCTATTCCAAAGACGGACGGGTTAATCGGTCACGTGGGTGTAATTGGGCAGCTCGGGCTCGTTGAACCGGAAAGGCCTGTTACTGCACTGCATCTCCAAATAAGTAATTTGCAGGTTTAACAATGAGAATAGTCCCACTCAAATGAGCACTGCTTGCCGTATCGGACCAGCGCCATTCAGTCTCCCACAGGCCCCGGCACTCCACGCTCCAGTGGCGGCAACTCACTTGTCAAAGGCCAGTGGCTTTGGGACCTCCTACTAACACAACGCACTGAGCCAGTTCACTGCGGCAGAGTGCTGCCTTTGTAGCGTACGGTAACACTGGAGAGGAACGCACTGGTGAGTGGGCCCTCCCCAGGTCAATTTCCCAGCTCACTGCATCTACCACTCCCTCCCCTCGAGGTTAAATCCCACGATCAGTTCCTGGAACGGGGAAGAGGGGGAGGGAACAAAAAAAAAAACACAACACAACAATCTTTTGTCTTTCTGCATCTGTAGCCTTGAAGTGCTCAGCGGCTGGAAGAAATATGGACAACACCTTCCCTGCTACAATGCAAGGCAACACCAGCTGGGACAAAAACTTTCCAGCTGCATTCTAGCCCCACTCTCCTCATCTTTGGTCATCCAATACAGAGGGGCCAAGCAGGATGTCCTAGTTAACCTGCTCCTGGGATTGACAAATGTAGTTATCTTCTGTCCTGGAGATGGGCAGCTAGGCTGACCTCCAGGGGGGTGGGGGAGCATGCCTGGGTAGCTGTAGAAAAGGAACACATGGCATTCCCGGGTGACAGAGGTGTTTTGAGGTAGCTGGGTACCGTGGGGATAAACGCCATCCTCGATGAGAATCAAAATCAGGTTTAATATCACTGGCATAATGTCATGAAATTTGTTATACAGCAGCAGTACATTTCAATACATAATAATTAAAACTGAATTACAGTGAGAATATATATTAAATAGTTAAATTAAATAAGCAGTGCAAAAAAAAAAAATTAGTGAGGTGGTGGTGTCCATTCAGAGATCGGATGGCAGAGGGGAAGCTGTCCCTGAATCGTTGAGTGTGTGCCTTCAGGTTCCTGTACCTCCTACCTGATGGTAGCAAATGAGAAGAGGGCATGTCCAGGGGTGGTGGGGGTCCTTAATGATGGACATTGCCTTTTTGGAGGATGTCCTGGATACTACGGAGGCTAGTGCCCATGATGGTCACAACTTTCTACAATTTATTTTGATCCTGTGCAGTAGCCCCCCCCCCCGCCTCCCCCCACCCAAACCAGACGGTGATGCAGCCAGTGAAGATGTCCTCCATGGTACATCCGTAGAAATTTGCCAACATACTAAATCTCGTCAAACTCTTAATGAAATATAGCCATGGTCGTGCCTTCTTTGCAATTGCATCAGTATGTTGGGCCCGGGACAGATCCTCAGAGATGTTGACACCCAGGAACTTGAAATTGCTCACCCTTTCCACTTCTGAACTCTCAATGAGGACTGGTACTGAAAATGGAAGTATTTTAGTTTCGTCTGTGCTACCCGTGACTTTAGTTTTTTAAAAATTTAAAATGGGATTGTACAATAGTGGAGTGTTTTCAATTTAGATTAATGTGATTTTGTTTAAAAATGGCCACTTCACAGTCTCCATCTCCCTTAATGCCTCCCTTGTATCATTATGGTATTGAATATGCAATGACAACACACACGTGTTACACGTCACACCACTGAGCATCGGAAACCATCACGAAGAGCTTCACGGATAAAATTTAGCACCGCATCACTTGTTAGGTCCTGATCGGCGAAGGCTGGGAATCCTGAGCCCCACACAAAATGTCAGGCAGCATCTGCAGAGGGAGACACTGCGGTACAGGAACTCTTACGGACACTGCACAAGTCCTTCAGCCCACAATGATGCTCCAAGGTTAAACATTTGCCCTCCATTTTTATGGTTCAGTTCTGCTCCTATACCCTTATGGTCTTATTTTTTTTTATCATCTAGATGACTATTTAAGAGTTTATTAAATGTCACTGAAGTATCTGCCTCAGTTGTGTGTTTTGTGCCCTTCCAAATGTGTAAAACCTACTTCTGACATTCCCTTATACTTCCCTCCAATCACCATAAAATTATGCCCTCTTGTATTAGTACTTCTGCCCTGGGGTAAAAGGCACTGGCTATCTATGTCTCTTGTTCACCTCGATCAATTCGCCTCTCATCCTCTTTCACTCCAAAGAGGGAAGCCCCATAGCTCAATTAACCTTCCCTCATAATACATGCTCTCTGATCTAGACAGCATCCTAGTAAATCTCCTCTGCAGGCTTTCTAAAACTTCCACATCCTTGATATGAGGTGACCAGAATGGAACATAATACTCCAAGCATGGTCTAACCAGACCTTTATAGACCTTCAACATTATCTCTTGCACACCAAACTCCTTTCCAACTACTCCATCAACTTCGATGGATCGATGGGCACGGACCGCTAATAGTTCCTCTCTTCCTGCTGGATGGATTCCTGAGCAAGCTGTCCAAATCACCTGGCAGAATGCCCCTTTGCCAGAAGCACCACCAAAATCTTGCTTGGCTGGTGGAGAGGGTGGGCCCACCTCCCTACCGAGGTACTAAAGGAGTTACAGATTGAACAATCGGCAGGGCGATCGATTCTGATGCACTGAAAGGGAACTGAGATAGACGGAATGACAGGGCAACGGAACCATAAGGAATGTGAAATGATCGGTATTCCTACAAGAGGTCTACTTTAAGGCAGCAATATCTGTACCAGAGATTCCCCACCATGCCACCTTCTAGATTTCCAACCCATTGCAGGCCACTTCCTGGCCTCCAGGGCTAGATCCCAGATTTTCAGGCAAGAGGAACTGTAGATACTACTGAGGTGGTTCAAAAAGGCATCATCCATAGATTCCCATCTTCTGTACCATGCCATCTTCTCACAGCGGGCAGACGGTATGCCTGAAGTCCCACACCACTAGGTTCAAGCACAGTTATTTCCCTTCAACCATTTGGTTCTTGGACCAACTAATACAACCCTTATCACTACCTCAGTATGGCAACACTGACCATTTTGAACTACAACGGACTTCTGTGGCATTTCCTGTGGAATGGGATATTAATCTCTGCATTTTGTATATAAATATTAGTTACCTTCAACCATTTGCCTCTTGAACCAACTGGCAAAAACTATCACTACAGTTTAAAAATACTGTGACCACTTTAATCACTTTGCATTACAACAGGCTTCTGTTTTGTTCTAATTGTGTCCTTTCTTGTAAAAGAGTGTGTAATTTGTTCTAATTTATCTTTTTCTCGTGAATGTTGAACATCTGATGCTCTGTGCCTGTGACGCCGCTGTAAGGTTTTCATCGTGTCTGTACACTCAGGGACTTGTGCAGATGACAACAATCTTGACCCTAGCTTGATTCTTGTCCCAGCTGACAGGCAGATGAGAATTTCCTCGGTGTTTACATTTCAGAACAGGGAAAGGCACTGAATGAAGGCGTTAACAGTCAGATCAGCAACAGCACTGTTTCAGCTTGTGTGCGCTCACCGATGCTGACAATCAGACAGGCTTTGCTTACCCAGACCAGTGCTTTATGGTGACCCTCAGCACGTCTGGGCTCCGCGTGTCGCAGTGGAGGAGGTACTAGACAAGCCTCCGCTGTCACCATTCTTGAGGCCTTTTCAAGCCCCACATGGCAATTAGGGAATTTAATTTCCAAATTATAGACAAGAGAGATTTTGGAAACCTTAAGCAACAGACATAAAATGCTGCAGGGACTCAGCAGGGGTCCTGACCAAGATCTGAAGAGCAGTCTTGGCCGGAAAAAGCCAGCTGTTTATTTCTGTCCATAGATGCTGCCCGACTTGCTGAAAACCTCCAGAATTCCGTGTGTGTGCGCGTGCTTGCTTCAAACTCCAAGTGTTCATACTTTCAGGCTGACCCTGGCGTGACAAAACCCAACTTATGGGGATGTTAAATACCTTCTGAAATAGTCTAACATGCCACTCAGTTTGTGGTCAAGAAACCAGTCAGCAAACGAATCATTCCCACAGTATAGAAACACTGACTACATATCAAGTTAATGGACATGGTTTCTGTTCGCGCGCGCCGAGGAGGGTGAAAGGGATTTCTTTCTGTCAGATCGATAAATTTTCCTTTATATATCAGACTGAATCTTTGCCCATCCGTAAGCACGGAGATCTACAAGGGCAGCATTTAATACATGATAGTTTGGAAACGCAACCTTAAAAAGACCTCAAAAATAAAGAACCTCGAAAGGACCGAGACTGCCCTAAAGTGGGGAGCCAGTGTTATTGTAATAATAGTTGAAAGTTCCATCGTGCAAAGGGCAGCCCCGCACTGCAGGAGAGAGTGATGAATGCATCTTCGTGTGCAAGGTTGAAATAACCCGGATTCCGCTGTGTGTTTTGAGCCGAGGTCCCTTCCCAATCAACGACATTGTTGTCACATTGCTGTGATGGGATATTCCCGTGTTTCTGCAGTTTCCCAGATTGCCTGCAATTGGTTCCACGTTCCTAAATGATGGCTGGAGACTTTCCCCTTTGGGCAAAGTGTTATGAGGAAAGTTTTCACAGACAAGTTCTTTAAAAAAAAAATGGTTTAAAGGCAGCCAGTGGCTTTGGCTGGTGGTGAATATTAGTAGCGCAGGTTGAGGTGCTCACTGAGATTAGCAATTAGTTTGCAGATGTTTCACCACCAGTCGACGTGGCATCCTCATTGCACAGTTTTTGGTCTTTCTCTCTGAACGCAAACGCTCCCAGAGAGGTACACCAACAACCGCGCACAGAGGAAGTCACCTCAACTGCTAAGTTGTTACTTTTATTGTCATTTCGACCATAACTGCTATGTACAGTACATAGTAAAAATGAGACAACGTTTTTCAGGACCATGGTGTTACATGACACAGTACAAAAACTAGACTGAACTACTTAAAAAAACAACAGACCTACCCAGGACTGCATAAAGTGCACAAAACAGTGCAGGCATTACAATAAATAATAAACAGGACAATAGGGCAGTAAGGTTTCAGTCCAGGCTCTGGGTATTGAGGAGTCTGATAGTTCGGGGGAAGAAACAGTTACACAGTCTGGTCGTGAGAGCCCGAATGCTTCGGTGCCTTTTCCCAGACAGTGATGGAACATCTACAAGCTAATTGCCAAGCTTGGCAAACACCACAACATCAAACAGCCCGTGGTGTTCCAGCACAGTCTAATCTTCTCTGAGGAGCGTCACCACAAAGAGCGATCCAACCAACATCTCAACAGTGGAGCTGGCTGAAGATATTGACACATCGCAATGGCAGTGAAGGTGGAGGAAGGCTGCAGCAGTGAAGGGTCCCCAATTGCCTTTCATTCCTTGCCACTGGACACTGACCCCGATCGTCAAGGACCACGTGGTGGCTGCCCACGCACCAGTCTCCCCATATTAAACAAAATCACACACAGACGTTCTCCACTCTAAAATCTCACATTATGTGGACCCTGGATCAGCTTCTACAGCTACATTAGGACCCGCCAATAGACAACCTCTTAGGACAGGGGTTCCCAACCTGGGGTCCATGGACCCCTTGATTAATGGTTGGGATCCATGGCATAAAAAAAAGTTGGCATTCTTGCCTTGGAAGAATATCACACTCAACTCAAATGATCGCACCATTACTAGTGTCAGATTAACAGAAACAGACAGAGACTCACTAGAATGCAATCTAACCTCAATATTCAGGATACTAATAAAATCCATTTACTGTTGCATGTGGACTTTGTCATTAAATCTGCTGTTTGATGCCTCGTATTGTTTCTTACGGAATATTTTGAGAAATAATAAATAAAGCACATGGCTTTTGGTTCCGATTCAAGTCAGTTTGAAGTAATAAAAAAATATAGACAGCATAAAAGTAGGCAGGGAACTGACAGGAAGCATAATGTTACCTTTGGCTTTCATATTGGAAATGTGTGACTAATTTTATCCGTTATTTTTTAAATCTCCGTTGGAACCTCAAACCAACAACGTCACACTGTGAAACATACACAAGCACGCGAGTTCAAGTGTATCACACTGTGGGGAGGCCTGCTGGGGAGCAAATTTTACTTTGGTTAGATTGATCTGCATAAAACAGGATACTTCCTTGCTGTGAGACGGACCCATAATCTGGTCCTTCACATCAATCTCAGCAGCGGTTGGTTGAATATAGTCGTAGCTTCAGGCAGAAGACATTACACTACGAATTCGTAAATTAGTTCATTACTGTCACATAATCTGAGGTACCGTGAAAGACGTTGAAAAGAAAGATTAGCTTTGTTTCTTCATTCAGAGGGTCACAGGATGAGCTGCCAGTGCAAGTGATGCATGCAAGCTCCATTTGAACACTCAAGGCAAGTTTGGATCGATACACGGATGGTAGGGATATGGATGGCTATGGTCCCAGTGCAGGTTGATAGGAGTAGGCAGTTAAAATGGCTTGGCACAGACTAGATGGGCTGAAAGGCCTGTTTTTGTGCTGTTCCTTTCTATGAATACATACGCCAAGACATATAGTGAAATGCACCATTTCTGCATCACCAACCAACACTGAGGATGTACTTGGAGGCAGCCTGAAAATATTGCCACGTTTCCAGTGCCAACGTAGCATGGCTACAACTCACTAACCCTAATCCATATGCCTTTTCGGAACGCGGGAGGAAACTGCAGCACGAGGAGGTGACTGCATGGATTTCTTCCAGGCGTTCAGCTTTCCTCGTACACTTGTCTTTTGTACCATTTGCACAGATCAATTCTAATATAGAATGTTGGTAAATGGATCAATAACTGAGGGTGGGCGGTTGGGGTTGCCATAGAAACTTACAGCACAGAATCTCGAGCTCTTGTGCTGCAGCTATCACTGAACCTTCGTGAGAGAATGCAGATTGTCCATATTGTCTTTGCTGCACCAGAGTGAGCTGGAGGCATGCAACTCCTCCTCGTCTTTCTGCCCAAGAACCATGGGTTAGCGTTCCTGTTCGGGTCCCAGTCATCAGAGACCCCAGTGTTGAGGCCTGGTATTCAGGGTACCACAAACATCCCAGCTCTCCCGGAAGTTCTGGGAGTCTCCCACATATTGATAGCGGCTCCCTGACGCCCGCAGATTATATACAATATACTGGAAATCGATTTTTTTTTGAGAGGGAGAGGGAGAGGAAGAGCGAGAGCGAGAGGGAGCATCCTGATTGGTCTCTCTTCATGCTACATAGACCTATCAGTTTTCTCTGTGGGCGGGCTTTACAGTCAACCTCAAAAATAATGACAGTGTTGCTCGCTGCACTGTTTGCAACAGTGACTTTTCTATTGCCCACGGTGGGTTAAAATGGAAAAGACATGTTGAAGTGAGTTTAACAGGTGTCATTCGTTCATTAGCATAGCTAACGTTATTTAAACTAGCTGGCTAGCTGCTAAGAAGCTACTCTATTGATGTCCTACGTGATGAGGCCAAACTCCCTGTAGACTGACAAAGTTGTAATAGAATAAAATCATGACTCCATGATAATATAAGTACATATTTTAATGTCACATTTTCTGCATATACCCAACTTGCTTTACAGATTAGACAAAAATCACTAAACTATTACATACACCCTTGTAGGTTGACTGTGGGGTGGGGTGGGAGGGAGAGAATATGGGGTTGCAAGGGGCGGGAGGGAGAGAATACGGGGTTGCAGGGGGCGGGGGTGCTACCTCCCTGAAATGCGTTTTTGCAGGATAGGATGTCTGGTACCAGTCATCAGAAATTCCTAGTGTTTAGTGTACTGGTCAAGGGAGAGACTGGCATTGAAAGTCTAGTGTTCAGGGTACTGGCCGTTGGAGAGTCCAGCATTCAAGACCTGGAGTTTAGGGCACCAGTCATCCAAGAGTCTGTCATTCATGGTCTAGTGTTCAGGGTATCAGTCATCGAAGTTGGTATTTGAGGCCTAGTGTTGAGGGTGTACAACAGCCTTCTAGATAGGCACATGAATATGCGGATAATGGAGGGATGGAGACAGGCGATGGGTCTTGTTAGTTTAATTTGTTCAGCACAACATCACGTGCTGAAGAGCCTGCTCAGTATTGTTCTACGGGTCTTAACAACACCACAGGTTGCTGAGGTTCGATGCGGTGAGCTACCAGCCACGTTTACACCCACATCACTCAACACCCACAGACACCCGTTTCAAGGAGAAACAGTTAAAATTCAACCCCGACTAGTGCAGATTCACCAAGATGGTTCAGTTAGGAGGATGTACCGGAGAGGATGACTGCTCTCCTTCAAGCAGAAAGGTCAAAGTAACCTGATAGGAGTAAACTTGTGTTCTTTCTTGTAAAAAAAAAGTGTATAGTTTGTTTTTCTTGTGAATGGCACTTATTTGATGTTATGTGCATACAATGTTTCTCTAATTAAGTTGTTTCATTTCACTGTGCAAACGACAATATGACCCTCTTTTCCAGTCTCCTACCTCAGCTGGAACATCTAGTACCCGTCAGCAAATGCTCCACCAGCTATCTGCCCTTTCCCTTCCCAGTCCAAATGAAGTGTCTCAACCCAACATGTCGACTCTCCATCCCCCTCCATAGATGCTGCCTGACCCACCGAGCTCCTCCAGCATTGTGTGTTGGATTTACTTGAGCCCAAGAGAGAAGAGACCACTGACAGATTCAAATTTATCACACTGAAACAAAGTGAAATGTGCCATTTGTGTTAATAACCTACACACCCCAAGACAGGGGTTCAAGTTTTTAAAAAAAAAAATTAGACCCCAGGTTGGGAACACTTGCCCTAAGGGATGTGCTGGGCGCAGCCCACAAGTATCACCACGCATTCTGGTGCCAACGTAGCATGCCCATGATTCTCAGCAGAACAACACAGAACACAACAGCATCAAAGCAAGCCCCTTTGCCAACTCACACCCACCTATACAGACAGTACTCTACCCCCAAGACAGGCCTCCAGCTGTGTTTGACTTCTTGACTGCTGATCAACTAGGAGATAGAAACACCAAAGTGAATTGAGCTGGAGTAATCCAGAACTCTGTAGAAATCAGTGCCAACAGCAAAGGGTTCATGCAGCAAAACAGCCCCGAAGGGTCTCGGCCCGAAATGCAACCATTCCTCTCCATCAATGCTGCCTGCCCTGTCCAGTTTCTCCAGCATTTTCTGCGCGCTACTCTGGATTTTCAGCGTCTGCAGAATCTCGTGCACAGGAATCTCTCGCTTAGCCGAAGCACCAGAGCGTAAAGAGCAAGCCAGACTGGAGGGACATTAGTGACGTACAGTGAACCACCCAATACAGGAAATACTGAATCACCTTTCACCAGCCAGATGTGTGAAAGTTGCCTTTGATTTTAAGAAGTCTATATCCATAAATCATGTTAAGTAGACAAAACATTTTCAGTGGTTATTGAGCGGCCTGATAACCAATTGCTGATTCTAATTGTCACATTTCTTAAAGTAAAAAAGGATCAACTTTTTTCGCCATATAGAGTACATTGACATGGGTTGAGAATTTACTGTGCTGTGTTGGTCAGGACATACATGCAACCAAAAAAAAAAAATCAACAATTATACAGAATAAAAGATTATATTAAACTAAAGTTAGAGACTAAAGTACAAATATGGAATAAAATGTGGAGAAATATATAGGATGAATAACAAGAGAAACTGCATCCGAGTGCAATTTTACAGCCAGTAAGGGGTTAGAATCAGCTTTAATATCATAGCACATGTAGTGAAATTTGTTGTTTTTGCAGCAGTAGTACATTGCAATACAGAAAAACTGAATTACAGAAGGTATATGGTGGGCGGGACAGCAGTACTGCCCACTGCAATACGGCGCTCCCTAAAATAATCCAGATTTATTTTAAACAAGAGATTCTTCTGACTCAGCAAGTCTAGAGCAATACACACACAAAATGCTGGAGGAACTCGGCAGGTCAGGCAGCATCTGTGGAGAGGAATGAAGAGTCAATGTTTCTGGCAGAGTCCCTTTACCAGAACAAGGCACTTTGTCTTGAAGATTCTCGGTCTGAAATCAGAATCAGATTTAATATCACCAGCATATATGTTGTGATATTTGTAATATTTGCAGCAGCGAGACAATGGAATACATTAATTCCATTTTTAAGAGTGTGTATATATATATATATATATTTTTTTTAAAGTTAAATTAAGTAGTGCAATAAAAAAGTAGTGAGGTACTGTTCATGGGTCCAATGTTCAATCTGATGGCAGAGGGGAAGATGCTCTTCCTGAATTGTTGAAATATTAGAATGCTAGGCAGCACTTTCCCCCTTATATCAACAGTAGAGCAGTACGCAAAATCCATCTGCAATGCCGTTTCCTCTCACAGAGGGGCATCTGTGTCTGTACTTTGCATTCCATTGAGGACAGCCACAAACCTGATCAGTGCTCATGCAGGTCAGATCCAGACTGAAACTCCTGCCTTACGCCTGAGTATCTAGTCCCAGGATATGCGTGGCCTCGTGTTTTGTTCACCCAAAAGATGGGAACCCATGCTCTTTTCTTGTTACTGCTGTCAGGGAGTGGGTGCAGAATCAAGTTCAACATCACTGGCATAGGTGGTGAAATTTGTTGTTATAAGGCACAGAAGCAGAATTAGGCCACTTGGCCCATCAAGTCTGTGCTGCCATTTCATCATGGCTGACCCATTTCCCTCTCAGTCTCAATGTTCTGCCTTCTCCCCACATCCCTTCATACCCTGACTAACAAGGCATTAAGATATAGGCGCAGAGTTATGCAGCAACGGTACATCGCAATACATGGTATTAAAAACTAAATTAAAGTATACATTTATAAAGTTAAATTAAATTGGTGAAAATAGAATAGTGAGGTAGCGTTGATTGATTCAACATTCATTCAGGAATCGGATGGCAGAGGGGAAGAAGCCATTCCTGAATTGCTGAGTGTGTGTCTTCAGGCTCTGGTATCTCCTCCCTGATGGTAGAAAAGAGAAGAGGCCATGGCCTGGGTGATGGGGGTCCTTAATGATGGATGGTGCCTTTTTGGGGCATCAGCATGTGAAGATGTCCTCGATGCTGGGGAGGTTAGTGCCCATGATGGAACTGGCCATCATGCAAATCACTGCAGATTATTCCAATTATGTGCAGCAGCCCTCTCCAAACGAAAAGCCGATGCAGATACAGAGTATATTTTAAGTATTGTGCTGTACTGCTGCTGAAAAACACTAGATTTCATGTCATAGAGTATGTCAACGATAATAAACCCAATTCTGATTCTCCTCTCCTTCCTCTTTTGAAAATCACTTCTTCCCCCAGTCCTTTCCGGTAATACATCCGACGACAGACTTGGCTTTATAAATGTTAGAAATTGTTGTACAATATAGTTACCACTTTACTTCCACAGCAAAACTCCTTTGGCACAGTTTTCTCTTATCATATGGAAGGGGCCATTTGGCCCATCAAGTGTATGCCAGCTGTTAGAGCTATTGTTGAGTCTCATTTCCCCCAGCTATTTCCCTATGATCCACAGCACTGTGTAAGAGACTTAGGCACAACATTTTTTTTAAATATATGGTTTCAGATGATATGGCCTCCATGGAGCCCAATCTCAACAACATCGAGGCTGTCTGGAATTAGTTGGAGAGACAGAAGCAAGCAAAATAGCCAAATTCTGCTGAAGAATTGGCAAGTTCTCCTAGATTCTTGGAACAACCTACCAGCCAGTTTGCTAATAAAACTGCATGACTGTGTACCCAAGAGAACTGACTCAGTTTTAGAGGCAAAAGGTGCTCACACCAAATGTTGATTAGTGTTTTTTTTTTACTGTTTACTGCTCTTTATAGTAATTTTTTGAAAAGTTTCTAAATATCAATTCATTATTTTTGAAACTATCTTCACTTACCATCAGGGAGGAGGTACAGGAGCCTGAAGACACACACAACGATTGAGGAACAGGTTCTTCCCCTCTGCCATCCAATTTCTGAATGGGCATTGAACCCATGAACAATACCTCACAACTTTTCTTTGAATTTATATTTTTGCACTACTTATTTAAATATATAATTCACTTTTTTCTCCATAATGTATTGCATTGTACTGCTGCCGCAAAGTCAACAAATTTCACGACACATGCCGGCGGTGTTAACCTTGATTTTGATTACAGATTTTTGTTACGCGTGCCTAATACTTTTGCACAGCCCTGTATTTACTTCCAAGCGCATCAGCATCCTCCCCCCCCACCCCCCTCCCCCATGCTTCTTCCACTCATCTACACTGAGTGTAATTTTCAGGAATGAACTAATCCAGCAAACCAGAATGCTTGGGGGGAGAGTGAGGGAGGGTGACACTCTTTAATATCACAGGGAGAACATGAAAATTCCAGCCAAGGTCAGGAACGGATGCGCGTCTCTGAGTTGTGAGGTAGTCACGTGGCCAGAATCACCATGCACTGTACACAAAGGTGCAAGAGATCCAACCCCCTGTGCAGGACTGCTTATCGCAAACTTCAGCCACACGCGTATTGAGGATCGACTGTATGGAGCAGCTACATTTACATGCATGAGGAATTTGCTTTGGTGGGTTGGTCAGGGCGTGACATGCAACGAAACACCTACCTACAGGAAAGATGGAAATAAAGTTGAAAGAGTACAAAGAAAATTCACAAGGATGCTGCCAGAACTTGAGGACCTAAGTTATAAAGAAAGATTGAATAGGTCAGGCGTGCAGCAGAACTTTAGGTCAGGACTTTGTTCCCTGGAACATAAAAGACTGAGGAAAGATTTGGTAGAGGTATACAAAATTATGGGGGGTATAGATAGGGTGAATGCAAGCAGGCTTTTTCCGCTGAGGTTGGGTGAGACTAGAACCAGAGACCATGCGATAAGAATGAAAGGAGAAAAGTTTAAGGGGAACATGAGGGGTAACATCTTCACCCAGAGGGTGGTGAGAGTGCGGAACGAACTGCCAGCGTAAGTGGGGCATGCAAGCTCGGTTTCTACATTTAAGCAAAGTCTGGATAGGGGTAAGGGTATGGAGGGCTATGGTCTAGTTGATGGGACTAGGCAGTTTAAATGGTTCAGTATGGAATAGATGGGCTGAAGGGCCTGTTTCTGTGCTGTACTTTTCTATGACGACTCTAAAAAAACAGCAACGCTCACAATTTTAAAGAATAATTAATGGTATTAAAATAAAGTTAAAGGTTTAAGTACAGATAGGATATAAAATCTGCCTAAATATCAGCACTTAGAATGTAAACTGTATTATAAAAATATTTAAAGTGCTTATTGTGCAGTGATTGAGGTAATAGAGGGGGTGGGGGTTAACTACGATAATTGATAAGATTAATTGCTTAGGGGAAGAAAATCATAATTTACTGTGAGTTATCAGGAAGCTCACCACAATACTGAAAATGAACTGAATATTATTTCAGATCTATAGTGGCTAAATCTCTCTGCAGCCGGCAGCAGAGACAGCTGGTCAGACTCAGTCACGGTGGTCCATGGCCTGCTCCTGCACCACAGTGAGGCTACCTTCAAAGTGGAGGAGAAATACCTTGTATTCCATCTGGGTAGCCTGCAAGCTGTTGGCATGAATATCGATTTGTCCTTCCAGTATGGTAAAAGAAAATCCTCCCCCCTCCTATTCCCCATTCTAGCCTCTTTTCACCTGTCTATCACCTGGTGCCCCTCCTCCTTCCCTTCCTCCTCAAATCTAATCAAGTTTAGATATCACTCAAATCATACATGGATACAGCCAAACAAGACAGTGTTCCTCTGGGGCCAACATTCAAATATGTGCACATTCAAAATAATGAGAGAGAATAAAAGAACAGTCACATACGAAAACACGTTTAGTCCAAGACCTTGAGCAACAAGTCATGCAAAATGATTGTTCCTGGACTCAGTTCTCAAATCGGTCAACTCAACCTCCCTTTGTGCTCGCCATTGCCTTTTACAGTTTAAGATAGTTTAGATTTAGACATATGGGCTCTATGAACAATCTCGATTCTACCCTGGCATTAGTCCGCCTTGTGATAAATGCAAGAGGGGCGTGGCCTCTCTCATCCACATGTACTGGTTCTGTCCTAGCTTGGAGAAATTCTGGAAAGATGTCTTCACTACATTATCGGGTATTCTGAATCAGCACCTAGAACCTAACCCCTTAATTGCTCTGTTCGGTTTTTGGGGCGAGACAGATTTATGTCTGGGTCCGACCAAATGCCGAATACTATCCTTTGCCTCTCTCCTGGCGAGATGCTTGATCCTCCTTAGATGGAGAGATGTTGCCCCGCCACTCATGCGCAATGGCTTAACGACATTATGGCCTGCTTGGACCTCGAAAAAATTCATTATTCAGTTCTTAATTCGGATCTAAAGTTCCATAAGGTCTGGGGACCTTTTATCGAGTATTTTCATAACCTTCCTCTTGACTAGGGTTTTTTTTTTCTTTTCAGTCCCTTGCTTTCAGCTCCCTTTTTCTTTTTTTTCTGGTAGTAGGCATTATTATCCTCTGTTACTAAGTGTATTCACAGTCTGGGAGTTTGACTGTCCGGACTTATACTCTCTATATTGTGTGGTGGTCGGTCTGGAATTGTTGTTTTTTTTCTTGTGTTGTGGGGATTGGGGAGGACACTAAGCTCACTTGTTTTTAATTTAGGTGCTTTTTTGTTAAATTCTCTTCGTTTGTAGCATATTGTTATTGTATGCTTAATCTTGCACTGTATTAATGCTCCCCACTGGGATTTGGGGCGTTTAATCTTGTAAAATGTTTTGAAAAACTAATAAAAAAAAATGATTGTTCCTGACAGTCCAGACTGCAATTCTATTGATCTAACACTGGAGGGCAGCACCAATGGGAGAGGTCATCCCCAACTAAACACAAATGCCTATGGTAGACTCTCCTCTCCTATCAGACTCCTTCCTTGACAGCCCTTTACCTTTCCCACCCATCCTCTTCTAGCTATTCCCCCTTCCCCACCCCCCATCTTCCCCTTCTTTTCCAGTCATGAAGAAAGGTCTTGGCTTGAAACATTACCTTCCTGTTCATTTCCACGGACGCTGCCTGAACTGCCAAGTTCCTCCAGTGTTTTGCTCGAGCTTTTCCTCCCCATTTCAGAATTTAGGATAATAATTATCTCCGACTGGGTATCAGAGCCTGATAGCTCAGCAACTGTTTCAGTAATGATGTGGTATTTGTCTAGCCTGAAGCTATGGAACAGTCAATGCATCCACTGGTCAGAGTGAAGGCTGAAAAACTACTCACATTAGAAGAATAGCCCTTAACTCAGCAGTGAAGTTATCGGGGCACCATCTTGACGGTGTTCCTGTAGCAAGTTATTCTTGTTTTTACGAGGCTGAGTTCTTAGCTCAACCCGACTTGGATTTGAACTTGGGAACCTTCGCTCCGGAGTCCGGCACTGATATTATTGAACCACCAAGCAGGACTCACGTTAGGAGGAATCTCAAAATGTTGAGTAACACAGCATGGAAACGAGCTCTTCGGCCCAACTCATCCATGCTGACCAAACCTCCCTTCTAAACTAGGGACATTTACCTAGCTTTGGCCCAATAAATGTGCCATTTGCAATCCGAGATCAGCAGTTCAGATATAACCAAGGTTCCTGCTTCCTTTTGCCTTAAACTATTCACATCTTTGGCAAGAAAGCAATCATCTTTCCCTTCCAAAGCTCTGCACTTTCCACTCATTTGTAAACAGAGGTTACTGATTCACCATAGGACATAGGAGCAGAATTAGGCCTCTTGGCTCATCAAATCTGTCCTGCCATTTCATCATGGCTGATTTATTATCCCTCCCAATCCCATTCGCCTGCCTTCTCACCATAACTTTTGATGGCCTGACTAATCAAACTATCAGCCTCTATTTTAAATATACCCAATGACTTAGCCTCCACAGCTGTCTGTGGCAATGAATTCCACAGATCCACCATCCATTGGCTAAAGAAATTCCTCATCTGTTTAAAGGGACATCCTTGCATTCTAAGGCTCTACCCTCCGGTCCCAGAGTCTCCCACTGTAGGAAACTTCCCCTCCATATCTAGGCCTTTCAATATTCAGTAGATTTCAATGAGATCCTCCCTCTTTCTTCCGAACTCCAGTGAGTTCAGGCTCAAAGCCAACAAATGCTCATTTTATACTTTTCTTTCCTGGGATCATTCTTATAACCCTCTCCAGACCTCTGGACCCTTTCCAATGCCACCGCGTCCCTTTTAGATATGGAACCTAAAAGTGCTCCAAGTACAGTCTGACCAATGCCTTATAAAGCCCCAGCACTACATGCTTGCTTTTATATTCTCGTCCTTTGGAAATGAATGTTAACATTACATTTGTTTTCCTCAGCATTAACTCAACCTGCAAGTTAACCTTTAAAGTTCAAAGTAAATTATCAAAGTAAATACGTCACCATATGTTGTGCAACCCTGAAGATTTTTCAGTAAATCCAATAAACATAATAGAATCAGTGAAAGGCTCCACCAACAGGACAGACAACCTGGGTGCAAAAAGACAACAAACAGTGCAAATACAAAAAAAAGAAATAGTAATAATAAATAACAGAACATGAGATGAAGAGTCCTTGAAATTGAGTCCATTGGTTGTAGGAACATTTCAATGATGGAGTAAGTGAAATTCAGTAAAGTTGCCCCTTTGGTTCAGGAGCCTGATGGTTGAGGGGTAATAACTGTTTTTGAAGCTGATTGTGAGAGTCCCGAGGCTCCAGTACCTTCTTCCAGATGGCAGCAGTGAGAAGAGCGCAGGTCCTGGGTGGAAACGTGCCCAAGGACCCCCAAGTCCCTTTGCACCACTGATATCTGAATTTACTCCCGTTTTCTTAAATTCAGAAATGTGTCGCAACGGAATTATGCCTTCATTCGTACTTATATAAATGGTAGCGGGATCGGGCATAGTGATGAACTATTCACAGTGACGGTAGTATACCAGAACTCTTACCCCGTCTTAATCTTCTGCAAAGATCTTTAAATCTAAATATTTGGATCAATAGTTGAGTTGAGGTCTGAACTAGTTTGCAGGAAGCCCACCACATGTTAACTTCATAGTATCAGCGGCCCAACATGCCTCCACATAGCAGATGTTATTAGAACTCTGTTCAACTCTTTACATTTGTTCCTCATTTCCCCCCCCCCCCCCGCCCCCCAACCCCGCGAGTTTCAGGTCACTATTTCATAGTTGAGCGCAAGGGATGAGCAAGTACCATTCCCGAGTCGAGGAGGGAAGTGACTCGTGTGCCAGGGCTCCGGCCAGGCTGGGCGGGGAGGGTACGGCCGCTGGTGGTCCACCGGACGTCCTAATTGTCTCATTCCTCCTCGGGAGAAAGTGTCCGGGAGAAGGCAGAGCTCTAGACCTCCCTCTGAGGGCCGGGCAGAGAGCCCACCAGCGTCCGCACCCCGAGTTCTGCCCAGCCCGGGTCGCACTGCACGCGACACTTGTCATTTCGGAACCGCACGGACAACAAATGTCCTCTCAAGCGAACACCTGAAAACAGATCTGTTTCTGGGCACGGTTACCATGGAGCAGTTTCAGAAATACCCACAACTGAAGCAATTTAACTAAAAGATCAAAGGAACAGTGATTATAAACGAAGGGAATCCAATCCATTTGATCAACCCCGCTAGCGCGCAGACAGAAACCTTTACCAAATTAAACGGCCAAGCTGTGAAGTTTTAAACCCACAGAGGTTTAAAACAAAATAAAGTTATCATAACCCACATGGATGGAAAACAAACCTCAAGTACTTTACAATTAATAAAATGTTGGACTTACCCGGAATGAACTTCTTTCACAAGCTAAATCTCTCAATTTTTTTCTCTCTCTCTCGTCTACTTTCTTTGTTCAAATTTACTTTCCCCTCCAAGCGCCTTTTCCTGGTCTGTCAGTTCTTCCAGATTCGGCGGCTGTTTTATTTTGTTCTTCCTGTTCGTGAGCAGCCTCTCCCCCCTCGTCTTCTAGCTTGGCTGCATTCCGCCCCCTCCGCCCTCTTCCTCTCTCAGCGAGCGGCCGGACTGGGAGACCGCGGCTCCTAGCGCAGCCAGAAGAGATCAGCGTTCAGTCCCCCTCTATCTCCTCGGCAGCCTGGCCAATACCGACGGAGCATACCTTCTGGGAGGCACAGGCTGTTATTAAAAGAGGAGGAGCTCTGGCTGCGGGGATTGTTAACTCCTCAAAGGCCATGCCTTAAACTGGACGGAAATACACTCATAACAGTAGTTGCAAATGGTTCAGTTTTAAAATGGAGACCCAGACCCTGATGAAGGGCCCTGGACCGAAACGTCGACTTTTTAATTCCTCTCCGGAGATGCTGCCTGACCCCCCGAGTTCCTCCAACATTTTTGCGTGTGTAACTCCGAAATAGAAAGCTGTTATTTTAAACAGGGATGCCTCCTATCTACATGAATTTTATCTACAGCCTTGTTCTCACGTCATGGTATGTTCGGGCTGGGCTGTTACCAATAATTTCTGAAGCACGACTTTCCAAACGGGCCAGAATCAGTAAACTGGAGGCCTCAGAGATGTGAAAGTGGGGGGGGGGGGGGGGTTCAACCAGCGAACACCACAACCCCCCCCCCCCCCATTTCATGCCGCAGCTACAGAAAGAAGCAACTTATATTTTGTAGACACAAGAGACTGCAGTTGCAGGAATCTGGAACACAATCTGCTGGAGGAACTCAGCGGTCAAGTAGCAAATACTTTGCGTAGTTATCTTATCATGTGTTAAACTATTTACAAAGGATACTTTGACATGTTGAAAATATTTATACGTAAATAATAAGTCTTCAAAGTACATAATTGCACCAGCCAATGAGGTACAAACGGGTGGGGCCTACGTCCGCTAATTATGCAGCAAATAGGCGCGTTTCCCAGGGCACGTGGGATAATTTATGGGGAGAAAAGTCAGTGAGTGGATGATAGTTATAATCTCAGTCACCAACCTGTGTGACAGCTGGATTACCCACTCATTCTGATGAAGGGTCTCGGCCGGAAACATTGACTGTTTACTCTTTTCCACAGATGCTGCCTGGCCTACTGAGTTCCTCCAGCATTTTGTGTGTATTACTTCTGATTTCCAGCATCTGCAGATTTTCTCTTGTTCGGGATTACCCACTCATCTCCTTTCTGGCTGGTAAAGTAGGGGCGTAGCGGTTGGCACAATGCTTTACAGTGTCAGCGCCCTGGGTTCAATGCCCGCCGGTGTCTGTAAGGAGTTTGGACGTTCTCCCCGTGACCGCGTGGGTTTCCTCCGGATGCTCTGGTTTCCACTCACAGTCCGAAGACGTACTGGTTGATAGGTTAATTAGTCGTTGTAAATCATCCTGTGGTTAGGCTAAGATTAAAATCGGGGGTAGCTGGGCAGTGAGGCTGGGGGGGCTGTAAAGGCCTATTCTGCACTGTATCTCAATTATCTTAAGGAATCATGGCAGTTAACTTGCACACAGCAAACAGTGGGATGATGATTGAGGGAAAATATTATCAAGGACGTCAGGGATAAAAAAAATTATCCGTTTGTTGTCTTGCTCCGGATTGTCTGACTGTACTGTAGTTTCTCTTTGGCTGTTACACTTATTGTGCATTCTGTAGTTGTTTTACCTTGTGCTACTTCAATGCACCATGCAGTACATTGATCTGTATAAACAGTATGCAGGACAATCCTTTCTCTGTACCTCAATACATCTGACAATAATAAACCAATTCCCATTCTGTGGTCTTCTTGGAGAGGCACCCTGGCATCTCCGGCATCAGAATCGGGTTTATTATCACTAACGTATGTTATAAAAATTGTTGCTTTGTGGCCGCAGTACAGTGCAATACATAAAAATTGGGAGAAGAAAGAATGACTGAATGACTATCTTAACTAAATGAACAGTGCAAAAGAGGAATAGTGAAGTAATGATCATGGGTTCATTGGCCATTCAGAAATCTGATGGCGGTGGGGAAGAGTTGTTTGCTAAAATATTGAGTGGGGGTCTTCAGCCTCCTGTACCTCCTCCCTTGTGTTGGTGCGTGGTGTTCGTCTAGTGATCTGAAGGACGCTAGTTCGAGCCTTGGCTGAGGCTGTGTGTGTGTGTCCTTGAGCAAGGCACTTAACCACACATTGCTCTGTGACGACACCGGTGCCAAGCTGTATGGGTCCTAATGCCCTTCCCTTGGACAACATCGGTGGCATGGAGAGGGGAGACTTACAGCTTGGGCAACTGCCGGTCTTCCATAAAAAAAAAACTTGCCCAGGCTTGTGCCCTGGAAACTTTCCAAGGTGCAAATCCATGGTCTATCGAGACTAATGGAGGCCTAACTACCTTTTTCCTAAGGCTACTGATGAGAAGAGGACATATCCCAGATAGCGAGAGACCTCAATAATGGATGCCTTCTTGGGACACTGACTTTGACGGTGATTCAGATTCAGGTTTTCTTATCATGTGTGTGTGGAAATATACAATTTACAAGGATGTCTCAATGACTTGAGGACCTAAATTATAGGGAAAGGTTGAATAGGTTAGGACTTCATTGAACTGAATTTAATTGACTTTATTACTTGCATCCTTCATATACATGAGGAGTAAAAATCTTTATGTTACGTCTCTGTCTAAATGTACTGGGGTGTAGGAGAATGAACATAGAATAGTACAGCACATTACAGGCCCTTTGGCCCACAATGTTGTGCCAATCCTCAAACCCTGCTTCCCATATAACCCCCCACCTTAAATTCCTCCATATACCTGTCCAGTAGTCTCTTAAACTTCACTAGTGTATCTGCCTCCACCACTGACTGAATGAAGGAATATTTGATAGTGGTTACCAAGATTATGAGGGGTATAGATAGACTTTTTCTACTGAGGTTGGGTGAGACTGGAACTAGAGGTTGCAGGTTAAGAGTGAAAGGTGAAATGTTTAAGGGGAACATGAGTGGGAACTTCTTCACTCAGAGGGTGGTTGGGAGTGTGGAGCGAGCTGCCAGCGGAAGTGTTGGACGTGGTTCAATTTCAACATTAAGGAGAAGTTTGAATAAGTACATGGGTGGAAGGAGTGTGGAGGGCTGGAGTCTGGGTGCAGGTCAATGAGACTAGAAAGAATAGTTCAGCATGGAGTAGATGGGCTGAAGGGCCTATTTCTGTGCTGTCATGCTTTATGAATCTATGGCCCATCAGATACCACTGATTCTTATTTCCCTCTTGCTATGGGGAGGGGCAGAGATGGTGAACATTTTTCACGTGTTCAGGATTTTTTTGCTTGTTGCTTCGAGGTGGATGCCTCTTAATTAAGGTCAATAAATCTTCAGCGGAGCCACAGCACCTGGAAGTGCATTGTAAATACACCGTGGTGTCATTTGGTTTGTCCATGCTGACTCGACGGGGAAAAAAACTCCCCATTAACCCCTCGGATGACATTGAGTTTGGATGACGTACGATTGGTTAAATGTGCTTCTGAGGTAATAGGAAAGCCAAGTTGGTTGCCTCAAGGTAGAGTGAAGATGTCATCTCTAAGGATCAGCACTTTGGAGAAGGTTGTGAGTTCCTGAGATTTTGAGAATGATGCCATCTGGAGTTTAGCTCCTGATAGGGTCACCCATGGCTGTAAGGTCAAGAGGTGGTTCCAGACAAAGAGCAATCCAAGAAAGACCTCAACGGTGGAACTGTGGAAGGTGATGGCATACCACAACAGCAGTGAAGGGTCCCCAGTCGTCTTGCTTCCATGCCACCGGATTCTGACCCCGATCTGTCAAGGACTATGTAGTGCCTGCCCGTGCATCAGCCTCTATATGTTAAGCAAAATCACACAGAGGCATTCTTTATTAAGGGAATCCACCCTAACATCCCAGATTAAGTCCCGCAGTGAAGCTTAAGCAAGTGGCGAAGGGAGCAGAACTATGTGGGTCATGGATCGGCATCTACAGCCACCCGAAGACCCAACAAAAGAGCAGCCCTTAGCGCCTGGGTTCCCAACCTTTGTTATGCCATGGACCCCTACCATTAAGCAAGGGGTCCGTGGACCCCAGATTGGGAACCTGTCCATTAGAACGTCATACACAACTCAAATGATCGTAAAACTAGTATTACAGTAGGAATGTGGAGAGTGTAAGGGGAGCACAGTGTGTACTAGTGAGGGGAATGCAGGTTCAACTCCTGCCACCATCTGTAAGGAGTTTGTATGTTATCCCCTGTGATCCCCTGTTTGTACGTTATCTGGGTCCTCTGGATTCCCCCCCATCGGTTGGTAGATTAATTAGGTACAGTATTTATTTATTTATTGAGAACTGCCCCTCCCAGCCCTTCCAGCAATCCTAGCCTAATCAAAGGGACAATTTATAATGACCAATTAACCGACCAACCGATACATCTTTGAACAGTGGGAGGAAACCGGAGCACCCGGAGGAAATCCACGCGGTCACGGGGAGATTGTACAAACTTCTGACAGACAGCAGCGGGAAAAGTTGCCCTGAACGTGTAGGTGAGTTGGTGGCAGAACTATGCAAGGAGGTGGGGGCAATCCGGAGAGAAACACATCCAGCAGGAGTCACACAAGGCTGAAGTCCCGCACCACCAGGTTCAGGAACAGCTACTTCCCTTCAACCACTCGGTTCTTGAACTGACCTGCACAACTCTAATCCAACTTCAATAACGGGACACTGCAGATCACCTAGACCTGTCTCTGATTGTGTCTTTTTATTTAACCAAGGTCTTGTTTTTGCAATGATACTCTTCCCCTACCTCTGCACTGACTTGTATAATTTACTTTCTGTGTGTTGCCTGTACCTACGTACCTGTGTTGCTGCTACCTGCACGCTTTCCGTTGCACCTCTACCTCACCGTACCTGTGCACGTGTAAACAAACTTGACTCACACACACAAAATGCTGGAGGAACTCAGCAGGTCAGGCAGCGTCCACGGAGAGGAATAGGTGGTCAAGGTTTTGGAATGAGACCCTCCATCGGGTCCGGAAGTGAGTGGGGAAGAAGCCAGAATAAGGTGGTGGAGGGAAGGGGAGGAGTACAAGTTGGCAGGTGATAGGTGGAACCAGGTGAGGGGGAAGGTAAGTGGGTAGAGGAAGGGGGATGAAACGAGAAGCTGGGAGGGCACAGGTGGAAAAGGTAAAGGATTGAAGAAGAAGGAATCTGACAGGAGAGGAGAGTGGGTCATGGGGAGAAGGGAAGGAGGATGGGGTACCCGAGGGAGGTGATTGGCAGGTGAGGAGAAGAGAAGCGATGAGAATGGGGAATGGAAAAAGAGATGACCCCTTCTCTCTCCTCCTGCAACCCTCACCTGGTCTCACCTATCACCTGCCAGCTTGTACTCCTTGCCCTCCCTCCAACTTCTCATTCCGGATTCTTCCCCCTTCTGATGAAGTGTCTCAGCCTGAAATGTTGACTACTTATTCGTCTCTAGTGATGCTGCCTGAGTTAAGGCCATGAAGCCGTAAGACCATAAGACATAGGAGACCATTCAGCCCAACAAGTCTGCCCTGCCGTTCTTGCTGTGTTCCTTCAGGATTGTGTGTGTTGCACAGGAATACCAGCATCTCTTACACTTACGACGACTTGATGTGACTAATTTAAATTAATATGTGAAGGTCAGCATGGACTCGATGGGCCGAATGGCTCTATGTTTCAAGAGGAAACACCATTCACTAGTTTGACTGTGGAAAATTCAGAACATTGTCATTCGCCATTGCTTTGGAAGTTTCATCGCACGATCACCGATCTTGCTTTAATAACACAGGTGTGAACTGTCAGCACACCAAGACTCCAATGAATCCTCGTCGACCTTCCCTGCCGTCTCACCCCCCACATGTGTAAACAGGCGGCCAGTGATTGATTTTATATCTCACTACCGTCAGCAACTCTGCTCCACAACACTTCAACACCGATACATAAATACGAGGCTTAATCCTTTAAAGCAGCCACAATCCCAAAGGATTAAGCATTCATCCCAGTCTAGAGTAGCGCATTTGAACAGAATCCTTTGGAGAATGTTTTGCGGAAGGGCGATAAAGAGATTATATTTATTCATAGGTAGTACAGGCGACAGATACAATAGGGTATTAAATCATTAACAGGGCAAGCATTATGGATTTTTTTTTCTATCTATGTCCACAAAAGACACAGTTTATAAACAGGCAGATGCACTGTTCAGATGTGTTTTAGCTCTGTGAAAGCGGGTTTGTATTCTGCATGGCTTTTAAGGGGAGAATACATTTTCTCTCTCAACTCTCGTGTTCCTGTAGTACATCTCCCATGTTTCAAGAGGTTAAGCACCTCTGTGCCAGCACACTGCTAACTATAAAATATCCAAGACCATGGATCAGCTACTGTAGAACCAGAAGTATTGGCTTTAACTCAATCTCTTCACCTGCATAGTTGATTGGAGGATCAGTATTCAACATCTCATTGGAGGCATAATGTTTGATCTCAGTGTTTATGAAGCTGGGAACTCTCTCTCTATATAGAAGGTACATGTAGTTATTCACCCACTAGTTATAGTCTGACTATGAAAACTCCAAGATAAAGCAAACACTGGTACACCAGCGAGCCTACTTTGATAAGAGCCCGAGGAGGTTCGGTTGGTCTCCAAAGACTCCTATGAATTTCTAGTGATGTCTGGTTGAAAGTATGGAGATTCCATTGCACAGGATCACGTGAGCCTCCAGAGGGATATGGACTCAGGCAACTCCAGCATGGGTACAACCTTCCCCACCATAAGGACATCTTCAGGATGGGGCACCTCAAGGAGGTGGGATCCATTCCTAGGGACCCTCACCATCCGGGACATGCCCTCGTCTCGTTACTACCGTCGGGAAGGAGGTACAGAGGCCTGAAAACCCGCACTCAGTGCTTCCTACTACGGTCTGCAATCAGTCTGTACGTTCTCCCCATGGGTTTCCACCGGGTGCTCCATTTTCCTACATTCCAAAGGTGTATGGGTTAGTAAGTTGTTTGGGAATGCTCTGATGGTTCTGGAAGCATGGTAACACTTGTGGGCTGCCCCCAGCACATTCTTGGCCTGTGTTGGTCATTGGCAGGAATAGTATATTTCACTGTGGGTTTTGATGTTTCAACGTACAAAATTCAAAGTAAATTTATTATCAAAGTACATACAGTATATGCACTATATATACTACCCTGAGATTCATTTTATTGTGGGCATTACTGTAAGAAATGAAGAAATACAAACAACCAATGTGTAAAAGAAGATAAACTGTGCAAATACAATAATTCTTCCTCTTTGGCTGTCCATCGATTTCGATGTTGACTGAGGCCTGGGCAAGGTTGTATGGAAGACCAGCAGTTGCCCAAGCTGCAAGTCTCCCCTCTCCATGCCACCAATGTTGTCCAAGGGAAGGACACTAGTCCGATACAACTTGGCACTGGTGTCGTCACACAGCAATGTGTGGTTAAGTGCCTTGCTCAAGGACACAACACGCTGTCTCAGCTGAGGCTCGAACTAACAACCTTCAGATCACTAGATCAACACCTTAGCCATTTGGCCACACGCCAACAATAACAATAAATCGTACATAAATAATACAGGTTCCTTAAGATTGTTATAACTGGAGGTGGTAATGGGGACAAGCTCCCACTACCTATTAAATTCTCCCAATGGTCTGCGTCTCAAATTGCCCCAGACAACCAAGTCCAGCTCCTGGCCTTGCTACTAAGCCCGGTGGAACCATTTCTACTGACAGGCGAAGGGGCAAAGGCGGGTTACCGGCGTCTTAAAACCAGTCGCTTCAGGCAGATGGGGCTCGTCAGCTGTGGTTGGCAGCTCATCTGGAAGGAAAACTCTGATTTCAAACCTCCGCTGCCTTGTGGCTGTGCCCTCTCAAGGGGAAGGCTTCAGGAGTAAAAGCCCCGAGGAGATGGAGTCTTTAAGGCAGTCCTACGTTGAGTTCAGTGCAGAATGGCAACTCCTGTGACATTGCTGGTGCCAAACTGTATGGGTCTCTGACTCTCCTGTGGGTTCGTCAGGAGCAGCCTGCCATATGGGCAACAGCTTGCTCTCCATACCCGAAGCCCCGACTTGTGCAGCATGTAGACAGCTAGGATTCAACATCCACGGTCGACCTCGACCAATGCGGTGGCTTTTAAGAAATAACACTGAGAACGTGATTTGTAGAGTCCTTGAAGTTGAGTCCATAGCTTGTGGAATCAGATCAGTGTTAAGGTGAGTGAAGGTTTAGGAACCTGATAGCTGAGGGGTAATAACTGTTCCTGTACCAGCTGGTGTGAGACCCAAGGCTCCTGTACCTCCTTCCCAATGGCAGCAGCAAGACAAGAGAATGTCCTGGATGGTGTGGGTCCTTGATAATGGATGCATGGGCAAATAAAGTTAATCTTACAGCTCATACCCCTTAATCCAGGTGGTCCTGGTAAATTTAATTCAGTACCCTCTCCTAATCCTCCACGTCCTTCCTCTAACGGGGTGACCAAATTGCCTCTTCTATAGGCTACCCAGTGGAACCTCGTCACATACATGGAAGCCTCTCTGTGCCTTAGGAAGGGGAGGGAATTTGTCCTCAGTTTGTCAAAAAAAAAGAGAGATCTGGGACCCGAAGCCCTTCTTTGCTTCGCTCGGGTGTCAGCGGGGTGAGTGACGGTGCTGATCCGTAACGGGGTCACGTTAGGCGAAGCGGGTCACCTGGATCGACAGCTGGCTGCGGCTTCGGGAATAGCAAGCCCTTTGGAGAAGGACCATAACGGATCCGCTGATGGGCAGGATCAACTGTTGCCGAAAGTGTCACTAATTCCCCTGCAGGGAAACGTAACCACCGAATCCTAGGGGTTGTATCTCCTTCAGACCCATGTCAAATCTGGGAGCCACCGTTACGCGAAGAAGCAGCGTTGTGGATTCAATAAATCACGCCGTTAAAAGCAGTTTAATGAAAAATCTATACAAACTAATTTTAGAAATCAAAATTAGACTTTCCCACCTGGCTCTTATTTAAAATTCATCGCATTTCGCTTTAGCCGGGTGTGACCTGACTGTGTGTGTGTTGAAGGCTCCATTGTAGACACCGTATAAAAGATCGCTGGGGGACTCCGCGGACTTTACAAAAGGAGCAGACAGTAACCTATTTACGGCAGATTTGATTTTTCCGCTTTCAGCATATGTTTCCACTGCGTGCGCCATTACTGGCAGCCGGCTGTTGAGGGAGAGGCCGGGCAGAGGGTGAGGGAGAGCGGAGTCCCTCGGTAGCCCCGGTCCGGTGCAGATGGTCCTCCAACTTACAGGTCTTCACCGTCACTCCCATGTCGTCTCGACCACCGTAGGTTTGCAGCGCGGAACGGCCGGAGATTCCGCTTCCCGAGCGAGTATCGGTGTGTGTGGACGTGTTCGTTATCTCTGGGGCTGGCTCAACGCGTGTTGCAAAGCCGACTGTTCCACACATTTGATGTTTATTCATACTGACTGTGTACAGTTTAAGAATCAAGCGCTTCATCTGGCAGAAAACGTAATTAAAAGTCACAAGAAAAAAACTATAGAAAACAAACAGCACAGGAACAGGCCCTGTGGTCCACGAGGTTGTGCCAAATGAATTAAATCCTTGAGCCAATCTCCTCAGCCTTCACTGTCCATATCCCTCTATTCTCTTACATAGTCATGTACCTATCTAAGGGTTCCTCCCAGGGGTTCCCAACCTGGGGTCCATGGACCCCTTGCTTAATGGTATTGGTCCATGGCATAAAACAAACGGTTGGGAACTCCCAAATGAGGGCTGGTGGTGGTGTGGGTGGTGATGCACCATCAATAACTCTCGGAGACTTGAGGCGAGATATAGACTTTTATTGGCTGGAAGAAAGGACAAGCAGCAATTGACCACCACACAACATCCTGGAGACTGAAGCCGGGGCTGTGTCTCCAATTGCCTTTATACAGGGGTCTGTGGGAGGAGCCACGGTCAGTGGGAG
The DNA here is from genome assembly GCF_048418815.1 of Hemitrygon akajei. Taxonomy (NCBI): domain Eukaryota; kingdom Metazoa; phylum Chordata; class Chondrichthyes; order Myliobatiformes; family Dasyatidae; genus Hemitrygon; species Hemitrygon akajei. The sequence continues at coordinate 44,502,072 of NC_133150.1, read as the reverse complement.
GAGCCACGGTCAGTGGGGGGGGGGGGGCGTGTCCAGACAGGTATATGTAGTTCACCACAGGTGGTTAGAAGTTTACAGTGGGTTACATTGTAGTGGTTAAGATGCAGAACTGGGTTGAGAAGTGGCCAATGGAGTTCAGTATTGAAAAGTGTGAAGTGACACACTTCGGAAGGTCGAATTTGGAGGCAGGGTATAAGGTTAGAGTCATAGAGCACAGAAACAGGCCATTCGGCCCATCTAGTCCATGCCTAACCATTTATACTGCCCACACCCATCGACCTGCACCGTGACCATGGTCTTCTGTAACCCCTGCCATCCACGTACCTATGCAAACTTCTCTTAAAGGCTGGAATCGAGCTTGCATGCACCACTTGCGCTGGCAGCTCGTAAATGGCAGAGTAACCCGCACAAAATGCTGGAGGATCTCAGCAGGTCAGGCAGTATCTGCGGAGACCCAAGCTGATGTTTCGAGCCAAGACCCTTCACCATCATGATAATGGCAGGATTCTCAACAGTGTGGAGGAACAGAGGGATCCCTCAAAGTTGCAGTGCAAATTGACAGGGTTGTTAAGAAGGCCTGTGGTGCATTGGCCTTCATTAATCGGGGGATTGAGTTCAAGAACTGTGAGGCAATGTTGCAGCTCTATAAAACTGGTGAGATCAATCTTGGAATATTGTGTTTATTTCTGGTTGCCTCATTGTAGGAAGGATGTGGAAGCTTTAGGGACGGTGTTGCCTCGATTGGAGAGTATGTCTTATGAAGAAAGGACTTTTCTCATTGGAGCGGAGGAGGATGAGTGGTGAATTGATCAAAGTGCATAAGATGATAAGAGACATTGATGGAGCGGACAGCCAGAGACATTTTCTCAGCTTAGTTGAGAAGATGTCGAGGGGTGTCAGAGGTAGTCTGGAGGAAAGTAATGAGGAGATGTGATATATTAGGGACATTGAAGAAACTCTTGGAGAGGCAAATGGAGGGCTATGTGGGAGTAGTATTAAGCATTTCAACTCTGGGAAAAAGTTTCTGCCTATTTACACTAACTACATCTTTCATAATTGTATAAACTTCTAACATGTTTCCCGTTAGCCTCCAGTCCAGGTTTGTCCATCTTCTTGTTAAAACACACACTCTCTAATCCAGGCAGCATCCTGGTGAACCTCCCCCTTCACCCCTCCCAGAGTCTCCACATCTTCCCCACTGGCCTGGAGACAATCTACAACTCTCGATGTCTACGGCTTGCTTGTAACATCATTAAAGTCCCATCCCATCCTGGACACTGTCTGTTCAATCTCTTGCCATCTGGCCAGAGATAACGAAACATCGTAGCCAAGACAGTAAGAATGAAAAACAGCTTCTTCCCGAGGGCTGTTGAGCAGCTGAATAATGCTACAGCCCGGCTTGCCATTGGCCTTTGAGTGTTCATGACCATCAAATGTCACTTGTTGCAAGTAAATACTGGAATTTTAAAAAATTAAGCCGTACCACATGCATTGTAAATATCAGTTTTGCACGGGGTGGAGAAGCACCGCAATCTCATTGTCTTGAGCAAAAACAATAAAGTTCCATTCTATTCCACTTTATAATGTGGGTGAATAGAATTGACTGTAATATTCCAGATGCAGCCTATCAAACCTGGAATGTGAAAAAGAGCAGGCAGGTTCAGTCGACTTAAGCTCCAGGCCAGATTGAAAAGGTCAGGATACGGAGGCCGGAGGCGAGGGATGGGCAGGGTCAGCTCACTGCCCTGTGACGTTTACTCAGCTCCGCTCTGAACTGAGGCTGTGGCTTTGTGGACTTCAGTACTAAGTGCTATTTGCTTGCTTGTATCGTTTGCATGATTTGTTTCTTTTTCTCCCTCTGTACATTGGGTATTTGACAGTCCTTTTTTTAAAATGGGTTCTTTTGGATTTCTTTGTTTTGTGATGAACTTCAAGGTTGTTTAATATATTCATATTTTGATAATAAATAAACTTTGATCATGGAGTTTTGAATCATTTTCGATCTGTCAAATGCTTCAGCATCCTCTGCCACTGACCATGAGACACGTCCTCCCTCCTTTCCATGACACAATTCAATCAGATGACAGTTATGCACAATGTATTGACACTTCTTCATTTATGTATCTAACCATGAACATACGAGGGGTGATTGATAAGTTCATGGCCTAAGGTAGAAAGAGTCAATCTTAGAAAACCGAGCACATTTATTTTTCAACATAGTCCCCTCCTACATTTACACACTTAGTCCAGCAGTCGTGGAACATACGGATCCCTTCTTTGTAGAAGTGGTCCACAGCAGGGGTGATTAATAAGTTCGTGTCCTGAGGTAGAAGGAGATGAGTTATACAGCTCTTGTTACATGCACGTGCAGTTCAACTCTTTGAGTGATTATGCAGAAAGTTTGAAGTTAATAACTCATCTCCTTCTACCTTAGGCCATGAACTTATCAATCACCCCATGCTGTGGACCACTTCTGGAGGTCCAAGACACCAACTTCTACAAAGAAGGGATCCGTATGCTCCACGACCGCTGGACTAAGTGTGTAAATGTAGGAAAAATAAATGTGCTAAGTTTTCTAAAATTGACTCCTTCTACTCTAGGCCATGAACTTATCAATTACCCCTCGTACATCACTGTGAGAAATGTGGTGTGGAGATGCAGAGATATAAGAAATACTCAGCAGGCCAGGCAGCGCCTGCGGAGGAAGGAACAGAGCCAACGGACTGGAACCTACTGATCTGACCAGGGGCTGGCGGATTCCTGGCTTCCACCACTGCATCTTGCAATGAGCAATCCAAGAAAGCACTGGAGTTTGGATGAGGATGCAAGTGCAGCAGCACTCAGCAAGGAGTGGAGAGGTAGGACCCGGTGCCAGTGGCCTGAGCTGTGGAGTCACAGGAACTTTCCGTCTGGACCCTCACCGTTATAACCGGAATGGTTGAGTCACCTTGTACAACTCGATAAAAAATGCAGTGGGACCCCTTGATTGGAAGGTGAAATGTAAATAAATGTTTTTTTCCCCCTTTTTTTGACTTTATTTTTATTATTTTCAGGTGCCTAAAGGGCACACATTTATCTATTTATTTGTCTATCTATCTATCCATCTGCCTGTCTGTCTGTTTGTCCAACTTCCAGTAAAATCTCCCTCCTTCCCCCTCTCTTTTTCCATTCCCCATTCCAGTTACCTTCTCATCCCTTCTCCCTGTATCCCTTCATGCCCTGACTAATCATGAATCCATCAACTTCTGCCTTAAATATACCCAATGACTTGGCCTCCACAGCTGCCTGTGGTACCAAATTCCTCAGATTCATCATTCTCTTGCTAAAGAAATTCCTCCTCATCTCCATTCTAAATGAACATCCCTCTATTCTGAGGTTGTATCCCCTGGCCATTTTTGTGAGCCTCCTTTAGACCCTCTCCAGTTTCAGCACATCCTTTCTTAGATAAGGGGCTCAAAACTGCCCGCAAATGAGGAATTATTTGAGGAATGAGGAATTATCTCCAAATGAGGCCTCACCAATGCCGTGTAAAGCCTTAACATCACGTCTTTGCTTTTATGTTCTAATTCTCGGGAAATGAATGCTAACATCACATTTTCCTTCCTCACCACTGACTCAACCTGCAAATGGGCGAAAAAAGTACAACAGTGCCTCTTTCACCTCAGACAGTTGAAGAAGTTTGGCATGAGTCACCAAATCCTAAGGACTTTCTACAGGGGCACAATTGAGAGCATCCTGATTGGCTATATCACTGCCTGGTATGGGAACTGTACTTCACTCGATCACAAGACTCTGCAGAGAGTGGTGTGGACAACCCAGCACATCTGTAGATGTGAACTTCCCACGATTCAGGACATTTGCAAAGACAGGTGTGTAGAAAGGGCCCAAAGGATAATTGGGGACCTGAGTCACCCCAACCACAAACTGTTTCAGCTACTATCATCTGGAAAATGATACCGCAGCATAAAAGCCAGGACTGACAGGCTTCAGGACAGCTTCTTCCACCAGGCCATCAGACTGATTAATTCACGCTGACTCAATTGTATTTCTAAGCTAAATTGACTGATTAAAGATTATTTATCTTTAATAAAGATATTTTTAATATCTTATAATATCTTTAATAAAGATATTAAAGATTTTTACACCTCATGTATGTGAAGAATGTTAGAAATAAAGCTAATTCAATGAACCTTTAGGGAATCCTGCATGAGGACTCCCAAGTCCCTTTGCACCTCAGATTTTTAAATTTTCTCTCCATTTAGAAAATAGTCTTTTGCCAAAGTGCATGATCATACACATACTGACACTGTACTCCATCTGCCACTTCTTTGCCTATTCTCCCAATCTGTTTAAATCCATCTGTAGCCTCTCTGCTTTCTTAACGCTACCTACTCCTCCACCTATCTCCATATCGTCTGCAAATTTGGCCACAAAGCTATCAATTCTTTCATCCAAATCACTGACATACAATGTAAAAAGGAGGTCCCAAAGCAGACCCCAGTGGAACACCATTAGTCACCGGCAACATAAACAGAAAAGACCCCCTTTATTCCCACTCTTTGCCTCCTGCCAATCAGCCAATGCTCTATACATGCTCATATCTTTCCTATAATACTATCGGCTTTTAACTTCTTAAGCAGCATCACACGTGGTGCCTTGTCAAAGGTCTTCTGAAAATGAAAGTACACAACATCCACCAATTCCTTTCTCTATCTTGCTTGCTACTTCTTCAAAGAATTGCAACAAATTTGTCAGGCAAGATTTTCTATTAAGGAAACCATGCTGACTTTGACCTATTTTTATCAGGCGCCTCCAAGCACCCCGAAACCACATCCTAACAATCCATTCCAACATCTTCCCAACCACTGGGTTCAAACTAACTGGCCTGTAATTTCCTTTCTTCTGCTTCCCTCCCTTCTTTAAGAGTGGAGTGACATTTGCAATTTTCCAGTCCTCTGGAACCATGCCAGAATCCAATGATTCTTGAAAGATCATTACTAATGCCTCCACAACATCTTCGGCCACCTCCTTCAGAACCCTGGGGTATCGCCCATTTGGTCCAGGTGACTGATCTATCTTCAGAACTTTGAGTTTCTTTTGCTCTTTATATATCTGAAGACACCTGTGGTGTCCTCTTTAATAGCTTACCTTTGTATTCCATCTTTTCCTTCTTTATGACTTTTTTAGTTGCCTTCTGTTGGTTTCAAAAAGCTTCCTGATCCGCTAACTTCCCACTAATTTTTGCTCCACTGTATGCCCTCTCTTTGGTTTTAATGACAGCTTTGATCCTTCTTGTTAGCCAAATATCTAAATCATTTGAAGCAGTACTATGATCTTTCAGAACAACGAGCTAGTAAAAGGGCTAACAGGATAATCTAAGGGTGGGGCCTAATTGCAAGCCCAAACTTCTAGATTATTGGTTCAATAATTGAAAGCATCACCTCCATCCCCTATAACTCACTTACATTCAGTTGCACTGGGACCCATGAGATGAACTGGTGACTGACACTTTCCATGGATGGCAACTGCCTACAAAGGCACTTTGTTTGTGGATACTGGGAATACTGGGTCAGAGTCAAATTATAAATACAAGAAATTCTACAGATGGTGGAAATCTTGAGCGACTCACACAAAACGCTGGAGGAACTCAGCAAGTCAGGCAGCCTCTATGGAGGGGAATAAATACTCTCCCATTTCCAGTCCAGATGAAGAGCCTCAGCCCAAGATATTGTCAATTTCTCTATGTAGATGCTGCCTGATCTGTTGAATTCCTGCAGTATTTTGTGCGTTGCTTCCGATTTCCAGCATTTGCAGTCTCCCGTGTCTCCAGTGTACATGAGTTTATGGACCATTCAGAAATCCGATGGTGGAAGGAAAGAAGCTGTTCCTGAATTATTGAGTGTGAGTCTTTGGGCTCCTGTACCTCCTTCCCGATGGTATTAATGAGAAGGGGGCATGTCAAAAGATGGATACTGCCTTCTTGGGGCACCGCCTCTTGAAGATGTTCTCAATGGTGAGGAGGGTTGTGCCACACTGATACATCAAAGTGTTGGGTAAAATTATGTGTGACTTTACACTGGGAATCCTTGAAGAAAGAAGCAGCTTCTCTACATGCAAAGCTCTTTGTAAATTTAAGACTTCCCAAGCAATGATGAACTGTTGGACTTATGGTCCCTACGTTGGTTGGCCGTCGATTACAACAATAATGATTGTGTTTGTACAGCATACCTGATGTGTGTTTGGGGGTGACTGTAAAGGTCCAATTCTTGACCAGCACAGACAGTTGTCCTGCCAGCTGTTGCTGCTGCTGTCTTCTTCTGTTGGACTGTCTCCAAGACTGCGTGACACCTGTATTCCCAGTTGCTGTGAGCAAGTTTAACCAAGGCACGCCAACCAGTTGTGTCTTGTGCCCTACGTTCCTGATGCCGGGGAGCAAGTCCACTATAAGCATTGCTGGCTTTGATGTTGATGACTGCCTGTTACACCATTGGCGTTTAGGGCAGCAGTGAAGGTCCTCCACTGGTGGTGTTCAAGGCTTCCTTCGTTATGTCAGCAGCTTCCTCTCCGTTTTCACTGTAGTCTGTCACGCAAGCCCCAGGTGGAGACTCAGGAATACCACGCAGAAGGATTCTTCATTGCTGTTTCCATAACAGGTTTGTTTTACCAGTTGGAGTTGTTAGCCCTGGGCTGAACCTCTGAACTTGGAGGACCAGTGGACCACTCTTATTCTGGCCTCTACCCTCTGACCTGTTTGGCATAGGTGACCCTACCAAGAGCCAAAGCATAAAGCCCAGACTTCAGCCACCATAGCCCTCCAGTTCACTGAGGCACGGGCAAGCCTCCAAACCATGACAAGTTTTGCGGTCCCCTTGGAGGGTTACTGGCTTTCATACAGTGGGTGTACCTCTTCAGAGGTTCTACCAGGGTTTCTGCTTCCCCCGCGATAACTGGCCACAGACCCGCTTCTTTAGCTTTTAGCACTGGGTACCAGAAACCATGGTAGACTTCGTAAGAGGTATCATTTTTTCATCGCTAAGCAATGGTCACTAGAGCAAAGCAGGAACAGCTGCTGCATAGTAACCTCCCACGCTGCTGATCATCAGAATGCTAGTTGCTGATGGTGTTGTTTGAGCAATGCACACATCATTCACTGTGAAGCATCTCTGGCCTAGGGTTGTGAAAGACACTACTTAAACGCAAACACTTTTCTTTCTATCTGTTCCCCAGATGCTCACCCCAATTAGTTACCTGCAGCCTCTCAGTTGGCTAGCACAATGCTTTACGGTGCCGGCAAACCGGGTTCGATTCCCACCGCCGCCTGTAAGGTCCTTGTATGCTCTCCCCGTGACCACGTGGGTTTCCTCCGGGTGCTCCGCTTTCCTCCCACAGTCCAAAGGCATACCGGTTGGTAGGTTATTGGTCATTGTAAGTTGTCCCATGTTTAAGTTAAGATTAAATTGGGGGATTGCTGGGCAGCACAGCTTGGAGGGCTGAAAGAGTCTATTCTGCGCTGTATCTCAAAAAATAAATAGTTATCATTCTGAATGAATACAGGTGTCCCCCACTTTATGAATGTTCACTTTACGCCACTTCACTTTTACAAAAGACCTACATTAGCAACCTGCTTTCACATTACAAAGCGGATTTTTGCTCTTACGAAAATTGTTCCCATATAAATTAATGGTTCTTTGCTTTACACCATTTCAGCTTAAGAAAGGTTTCATAGGAATGCTCTACCTTTGTAAAGGGGGGGGGGGGCAGACACCTGTACTTCAGGTGGCTATTTTCACTAAAATTAAGATTAAAATTAGCTTTATTTGTTATTGAAACGTACGGTGAGATTTTGTATCAAATCCAGTCAGCCACGATCTGTGCTGGAGACAGCCGACAAGTGTCGACACACTCCCAGCTCCAACATTTTCATGTCTACAGCTCCCTAAGCCTAACCTACACATCTTTTGGAATGCTGAAGGAAACGGGACCACCCGAACGAAACCCACGCAGTCGGGGGGGGGGGGGGTGGGGAGAAGCGTACAAACTCCTCACAGGCACCGGTGGAAATCAAACCTGGATCTCAAAGCTGGTGCTAAACACTGAACCACCAGAAGTGTAGGATTCCCAATTCGCACACCGTCCTGAAAGCCATTCTGAGCTTCAAGGGAGCTACACTTTCCAGATTGTAACGATTTAATCCGATTTTTATAAATCTTTCCAGCGCAGTGTCAGTTGAGAGGAAACTAATAAATATTTCAATCTGTGTAACTGTGAGGTTCGAAGATGCAGCCAAGTTTTGATATTAGCCAAGAATTTAAATTTCCCTGTGGCCTGGCAAGGATTAGCACCAGTCATGTGGAAGGTGAATGGCTCAGAAGGGAAACGGAGGGCTGGCCCAGTCGTTGGAGTAAAGTCACAATTAACCCCAGTGTTTGATCATCATTTGCATCGCATTGGATCGGAATGTATTGAAGTCACCTGGAGCTTTGCATTGGACTGCGTTCCTGAATCATTTCAGCACCTTTGGGGAAGCAGGCTGTATTTGTTGGCATGCTTCATCCCCACTGGAATTAGGTTACTGTTTGGGATTTATTCTTTCACTTCATTTGAAATCTGCAGGAGATGAAACACTAAGGTTCTGTCTACAAATCTAGTTCATAATCAGCCAATCATGTGGCAGCAACTCAATGCATAGAAGCATGCAGACGTTATCAAGAGGTTCAGTTGTTTTTCAGACCAAACATCAAAAATGGGGAAGAAAAGTGATTGAAGCAACTTTGATCGTGGAATGATTTTTGGTGCCAGATGGGGTGGTTTGAATATCTCAGAAACAGCTGATCTGCACCACAGTCACGCACTACAGTCTCTAGGGTTTACATTAGAATGGTGCAAAAACAGAAAAAAACATCCAGTGAGCAGCAGTTCTGTGGGTGAAAATGCCTTGTTAATGACAGAAACACACACAGAATGCTGGAGAAACTCCACAGGCCAGGCAGCATCTATGGAAAATAAATGATCAGTCAATGCTTCGGGCCAAGACCCTGTTGTTAATGAGATTGTTCAGACGGAAATGGACAGACTGGTTCAAGGTGACAGGAAGGCAACAGTGAGTCAGATAACTACACCTTACAGCAGTGGTGTGCAGAACAGCATCTCTAAACACACAACACCTTGAAACTTGAAGTGGATGGGGTGTAGCACAAAAGACTACAAACATGGCCACTGTGTTAGGTACAGGAAGGACCCGACAAAATGGGCCCTGAGTGTATACTTTATTAGTTGTTCCTTGCTGTAACAGAAGTGCTTTTGAATCTATGTATCTCAGCAGTCTTCCTTGTTTTTGTTTATTAATACATGCAGTTTAAAACAACAATTGGTTTTAGCAGAAGATTTGACTAGTTTGCCGATCACACTGTTCATTATTTAAGGAAAAAGGGTTATAGAATCATTGGGTCAAAGGGCACGAAAATAGGCCCTTTGGCCCACTTGGTCCATGCAAGCAAATCTCGCGAGTCAGTGGCAGAAAGTAACTATACAAGGCACAGGAGTAGAATTAGGCCATTTGGCCCATCAAGTCCACTCTGCCATTTGATCGTGGCTGATTTTTATTCTTCTCACCCACATTCTCCTGCCCTCACCTTTTGACGCCTTAGCAATAACCCATCAACCTCCGCTTTAAATATGCCCAATGACTTGGCCTCCACAGCCATCTATAGTAATGAATTCCACAGATTCACCACACTCACCTCTGATCCTTCTATTCTGAGCCTGTGCCTTCTGACATTAGACTCCCCCACTATTGGAAACATCCTGTCCACATTCAATATTTGGTAGATTTCAATGGGATCCCCCTTTATTTTTCTAAACCCCAGTGAGTACAGGCCCAGAGCCATCAAACACTTCTCATAAGTTAACCATTTCATTCCCAAGATCATTCTCGTGAACCTCCTCTGGACCCTCTCCAATGCCAGCACATCCTTTCTAGATATGGGACCCAGAACTGCTCACAACACCCTCGTGGAGTGATTTTATTTAGCAGTACAGTGCGGAGAAGGCCTTTCGGCCCTTCAAGCTGCACTGTCCTAGCAACCCCTGAAAAACTCGATGAACCCTAACCTAATCACAGGACAATTTACAATGACCGATTAACTCACCCTGTCTTTGGACTGTGGGAGGAAACACATTCAATACAGAGACTTCTCATCCGAAGCAAGGACTCCACCTTGATCCCTGCCCATTTAAGTAGCTGTAGATCAACTACTGACAAAGTTGATATGCACGTCTGGAGAAAAAAATGACTAACCGCTGCAGGAACTCAGCAGGTCAGGTAGCATCTGTGGAGGGAGATGGAGAACCAACAATTTCAGTCAAGACTGAGATGTGGGTCCAAAGAAGTCACAAAGGCTATCTGGGGTGTAGGGGGTGTTTAGGGAGGGGTAACACCTCTGGTGAAGGGGAAGCTCACTCACCTTTGGTCCCTACCAGACACTCAGCTCTCACCTGTGGCTCCAAGTAGCTGTTTGCACGCGACAGTGACACCGCTTTGACTGGCGGGCTAAACCAGGTCAGGGTAACTGGCGGCCTCTGGTGAGATAATGAAACGCCTGTCTTAGCATGCGAAGTCAGCTCCGGTGGACTGTACGGACGAGACCTACAGTGAGACCCAATGGCCAGGAAGGTGGTACTGCAACACTACATGGAGAGCGACAGGCATGGCAAGGCAGAGAAGACGTCACGGTCATCCAGTGCAACTGAAGAATTCCCCAGTTTGCGACACTTGCTTGTACCACTGGACCTGAACTTCAGAGATTGAGAGAGTGGAGCTTCCAAGTGCAATAGCTTTTCCACTTTAGAAAGTCTCCCGCACAGGTTTCCTGTCATCGTTATACATGATAGACAACCACAATCAACACACCCATAGCTCAGCTAAAATAAACTCTGGTCTGTGCCTTCTCTGTGATATTCTCTACACCCACATGTGAAGAACAGTAAGTTGCTTCAGATACCATCGGAAGGAATATATACATCCCTTAGAATGAAAGCCCGCGGAATCTGACGTGTCATAAATTGGTTCCAGAGAACAGTTACCGTTCCTACTGCGGAGAGAGTCAGGACATCGGTGAGAAGAGAAGGACAGAGACACCATTGTCTCCAGATGGTTGTGGGGCAGTCAGATGATGTGCAGCTAGTTACACATTAATCTGAGTGCGAATTTGGAACAGACCAATGAGATAATGCCTTGGTGGGCTTCTAAGTGAACTGAAGTTAGACGTGTTGGATTTAGCTCTCTGTGGGACAGAGACACTCAGTGGCCACTTTATTAGGTACCCCTGTTCACCTGCTCTATCTCATCATGAGGCAGCAACTCAATGCATAAAAGCATACAGACATGGTCAAGAGGTTCAGTTGTTGTTCAGACCAAACATCCGAATGGGGAACAAATGTGATCTAATTTGATGTGACCGTGGAATGATATTTGGTGCCAGATGGGTTGGTTTGAGTATCTCAGAAACTGCTGATCTCCTGGGGTTTTCATGGACAACAGTATCTAGAGTTTACAGAGAATGGGGCAAAAAACGAAAGAAATCCAGTGAGTGGCGGTTCTGTGGGTGAAAATGCCTTGTTAATGAGAGAAATCGGAGGAGAATGGCCAGACTAGTTCAAGCTGACAGTAACTCAAATAAACATGTGTTGCAACAGTGGTGCATCTCTGAATGCACGACATGTTGAACCTTGGAGTGGATGGAGCACAGCAGAAATAAATAGGCATATGGTTAGTGGCCACATTATTATCTACAGGAGGTACATAATAACTGGCCACTGAGTGTGTCCAGAGCACCAAACTGATCTCAATGTACAACTCAAAATGATAAAAACTTGCAGGTGGCACTTTCCTCTTGTGGCGAATCTGGAAGCAGCAGACACAGAGTCAGTACAGGTGCTGGAATCTGGAGCCACTAACAAACTGCAGGAGTAATTCAGCCAGTCGAGCAGCATCTGCATGGTGGTGTTGGGGGGAAGGAACTGTTGACGTTTTGGATGGAAATCCTGTATTAGGACTGAGAATGGTGAGGGGAGATGGTCAGTATAAAGAGGTGAGGGGGAAGCACTGAGACGAGCCGGTGGTATCGGAAGGCCTACCCTCTCCCACGGTTCAACTTACTCAACATCTTTCACCTCTCCTCAGTGCACCAATTGCCTTGGGCTCATGCCTCCAGAATAGGACTGTTGAACACTAGTGGGCATAGATTTAAGGTGGCTAAGTGTGGGGGGGGGGGTGGAAAACAGCGACAGAAGTGGGGGTGATAGGTAAAGGTAATAAAGGGGTGCAGAGGGTGAAAAATCTGTGGGCTTGGCAGGACGAATGGCTTACCACTGCTCCTACTTCTCATGTTCTTAAGGTCTATGTTCTACCAGGTGGTGATCTCCCCCTTCATTATCAAATTCCTCTGCCTACATAAAACGAGCAAACACCTTTGTTCAGATAAAGAACCAAGAAAGCTTTCGGCACATTGGCCTTCACAAGTATTGAGTACAGAAGATGGGATGTTTTGTTGAGGTTGTATAAGACATTTGTGAGGCCTAATTTGGAGTATTGTGTGCAGTTTTGGTCACCTGCCAACAGGAAATCTGTAAGTACGATTGAAAAGAGTACAGAGAAAATTTACAAAGATGGAGCCAGGACTGGAGAACCTGAGATATAAAGAAAAATAGAACAGGTTAGGATGTTATTCCTTGGAATGTAGAAGATTGAGTGGAGATTTGATAGAGGTGTACAAAATTATGAGGGGTATAGATAGGGTAAATGCAAGAAGGCATTTTCCACTGAGGTTAGGAGGGACTACAAATGGAGGTCATGGGTTGAGGGTGAAAGGTGAAAAAGTTTAAGGGGAACACGAGGGAAACTTCTTCACTCAGAGGGTTGTGAGAGTGTGGAATGAGCTGCCAGCACAAATGGAGCGTGTGAAATGGATTTCAGCGTTGAAGCAAAGTTTGGATAGGCATGTGGATGGTAGGGGTGTGGAGGGCTGTGGTCCCGGTGCAGGTCGATGGAGTAGGCAGTTTAAATGGTTCTGCACTGATTAGATGGACCAAAGGGCCTGTTTCTGTGCCGTACTTTTCTATGATGCTATGACTCTATAAGAAGGGGATCCGATTCCAAGCCTGCCTAGGTGTTGCTACAAAAGTAACAAAAGATGAAAGATGTGTTAAATAGTAAAATAAAACAGGAACATGCGATGAGGAAGAAATACCCAATGAAATTCAAATCGCTGCCAAGTCATCACAATTCCTGTTCCATCGTGTGATCCCACTCTCCATTCCTGACTTTCACTCCCTTGTTAGTTCTAGACCTGTTCATTCCAAGACTCCCTTGTTTCTCTAAGGTCTGACGTTGTAGTTATAAATTGTCATTATCTCATGGTCTTTCAGGGGAAGCAAGCCTATGGCACACGTGCCCAAGGCAGCATGCGCAGAAATTTCATTGGTACACGGCACATAATGTCAACCATTGAGCTTTTCCCACCCATAATAAATAATAATCTTTACTGCTAAATGACGCAGCAAATTATTTTTTGCGACTCGAGAGCAGTGAGGAGACAGTTACCCTGACCCCGATCTGTCAAGGACCTCGTGGTGGCTGCCCATACATCAGCCTCCCCACGTTAAACAAATTCGCGCACGGGCCTTCTCCATTCAGGGAATCCACACTAATGTCCCGGATTAAATCCCGAGGTGATCAGCAAGTAGCAAAGGGGTGAGGATTATGTGGATCCCCCCCAGATTGGCCTCTACAGCCAGCTGAAAACCCACCCATAGACAAACCATCAGGAGAGGATCGTTCTTGACTCGAGTGATCGCACCACTGCGAGTTGGGGCATCAAGAGATGACCACTTTCAGCTAGGGATATCCAGCTTCTGACTGGCTCTGCGTGACTTTCTAGGGCCATGAAAGGCACCTTATCGATGCAAGCTTCCCTTTCCTGTTTTATTGTGGACTTGGCACTGGAATGGTTGGCAGCACTCGCAGACTGCCCCAGTACACCCTTAGGTTGTTGAAGCAATCAACATCTTTCACCGTATGTTTCGACGTACATGTGATAAATAAATCTGAACCTGAACACATTAACCCACTCCACCATGCCCACAAAACTTCACATACTTACGTCATTATACAATCTGTGTATATAAGCTAATCTCAACAGTTACTTGTACTTTGTGTTTTATAGGATCCATTTGTTTGTTATGTGCCATGTCGTATGATGTGGGTGATCGTGGTCTTTCCATGATCCTTATTGTTGTTGGCAAATTTTTCTACAGACGTAGTTCACCATTGGCTTCTTCTGGGCAGTGTCTTTACAAGACGGGTGACCTGCAGGCTAGCGGAAGGAAAGAGTGCCTTATGCCTCCTTTTAGCAGAGACTCATCTCCACCCCGCCACCCAACGAAGTACATAAAAAAAATTAAGTTAAATAAGTAGTGCAAAAAGAGAGGAAAGTTACTGAGGTGATGTTCATGGGTTCCATGTCCATTCAGAGTGGAAAAAGTTGTTCCTGAAACTGCTCCTGAGTTGGGAGTGCCAAGAGGTGTTTAGCACACTAGCCTTCGTCAGTCAGAGCAGTTGGGAAATTATGTTGCTGGTGCACAATTTGCAGTACTGTGTACAGTTTTGGTCACCCTGTTATAGGACATCCCAGAAGAAGGCAACGGCAGACCACCTTTGCAGAGAAATTTGCCAAGAACAATCATGGATAGACAGTGATCACCTATGTCATACAACCCGGCACATAATGTTGATGATGTTGTTATTGGAAATACATAGTAAAACTGGAAAGAGTGCAGAAAAGATTTATGAGGGTGTTACTAGAGAGCCCGAATTATAGGGAAAGGTTGGCCAGGCTACATCTTCATTCCTTGGAACCTAAGAGAATGAGGATGAGGGGTGGCCTTACAGAAAAGATTAATGTTAAAAGAGATTAATGTGGATGATAACAGTCTTTTCCCTGGGGTAGGGGATTCCAAAACATGGGGGCATTTTGTGTGTGTTGCTTTGGATTTCCAGCATCTACAGACTTTCTCGTGTTTGTTTTCTGGTAGAGTCTTGTTTCCAATCTGTGAAACATAAATTGAGCTCCACGTTGCTGTTAGTTGCAGCCGGCTACCACCCAGAACCCAACTTGTACTCATCCGGAACACCTGCTTGTGTAGAATTCCTGGAATTTTGTTGTTTGGAATCCAGAACATCAGCTGCGCTTTTTATTATTGCAACCTGGCAAAAATAAAAACACTTACAGTTTCCGAGTTGCTGGCAGTGCAGTCGAAGGAATGAAGTGAACGAAGACAGGTGCAAGGTTTGAGCAGTCAACCCTCTTGGGTGGAGTCAGACGCAAGGATCATATGGCCTTAGTTGTTAGCACGAAACCTGCGCAAGATAATCGGGCCCGGCTGCAGTTATTTCCATTCCATTGTTATCAAAAACGTGAGTGTTGTGTGTTTAATATTTCAGTAATGTTTGAATAAACTTGTATATGGTTTGAATTAACATTCTTGCTCGTTTCAACAATTAATTGTGGGTTATATGTAAAAATATGTTAATTGTATACATCATCACACTACCATGTGATGCGTGCGCGCCTTGCTGATTGTAAACACGAAGCCAGACCTGTATTCCCGGACTCCTGTGTTTTCATTGAATTAATTTAATATTTTGAAGTTACAAAACATAACAGTGATGTGCAGAGCTGAGTTCAAATGGAACCTAATATTATTGTGCCTCAACGGTGTTCAAAGTCTAAGTCAAAGTTCAGTCTATTGTCACATGTACAAGTATATATAGACAGCCATAGAGTCATAGAGAATTACAGTACAGAAATAGGCTCTTTGGCCCATCTAGTCCATGCCAAAATACTTCCATCGACCGGCAATGGGACCATAGCCTTCCCTACCCCTACCATCCATGAACCGATCCAAGCTTCTCTGAAATACTGAAATTGCATTCAAATGCACCACATGCTGGCATCTCATTCCACACTCTTAGGACTCTCTGAGTGAAGATGTTTCCCCTCATGTTCCCCTTAAACTTCGCAACTTTCACCCTTAACCCATGACCTCCAGTAGTATTCCCACCCAACCTCAGTGGAATTCCCAAACTCCTTTCTTCTACCACACTCCGCAGTGCCCTACTGTTCACAATGTATGTCCTTCTGTACAGGAGCAATGAAAAACTTACCGGCAGCAGCATCACAGGCACAGATCATCATAAAAGCAGCATTCACAAGAAAAAACTAAATATAACATTGTACTACGGTAGTGTAGCGGTTAGTGCTTGGGATATCCTGGAGTTCAAAGTTCAATTCAGGTGCTGTCTGTAAGGAGATCTGGCCCAGCGTACTGCACCACCCAGCAACCCAACTATTTAACCCTAGCCTAACCACAGCACAATTTTACAATAACCAATTAACCTACTGCCTGGTACATCTTTGGGATGTGGGAGGGAACCAGAATACCTAGAAGAAATCCATGCGGTTCACAAGAAAGGATGTACAAACTTCTTACAGAGGACGGCAGAATTGAACTCCGATCTCTGATGCCTCGAACTGTAACGGTGTCGCGCTAACTGCTTTACCATTATTGTCATGACTACTGAGGTTGTGGTGGTGAGCGCTGGCAACGACTGAGCCCAAGTGGGAGGACAGCAGACTCCCATGTCGAGATAGAAACAAGAGGTTATATGTCGAGATAGAAACAAGAGGTTACATGTAGGAACTCCAACAGAAGATCAGTGGCACGACAAATCACTAAGACCCCGTGATGAGTGATATTCAGGAGACCACTTTAAATAATCACGGAATGCAGAAAACCTGTGCAAATCACAATTAATTTGACAGATTAACCAGAAACTACAAGGGCTTAACGAATCTAGTTAAGAAAACAATTAGTAAATATAGCTGCTTGAGAAACCTAGACACCCAATGCTCTACAGCAAACTGCAGAGCTCATGACAGAGATACAATGTCAAGCTTTTTTCTGTGTGCCATCCTGACAGATCACACCATAAATACAGTAAAAAGAAAAAGAGAATGCAGAATATAATGTCACGGTTGCAGAGAAAGTGCAGTTCAGGTAGACAATAAGGTGTAAGAGCTATGCCAAGGTAGACTGGGAAATCAAGAATTCATCTTTAGTGTATCAGAGGTCCGTAAAGGCCATTGTAAGGTGAGAGGGAATGGTTTAAATGTGATCTGAGGGGTAAGATTTATCAGACAGACGATGGTGGGTATATAGGGCAAGCCGCTAGAGGAGGTGGAAGAGGCAGCTTCAACTACAATGTCTAAAACACATTTGAACAAGTACATGGATAGCAGAGGTTTAGTGGGATGTGACCCAAATGTTGGCAAATGGGATTAACATAGATGGTCATCTTTGTCAGCATGGATGAGTTGGGCTGAAGGGCCTGGTTCCATGCTGTGTAACTCTATGAATCATCTGCCTGATGGGGAGGGGAGAACAGAGAATCACCTGGGTGGGGTGTCCTTGAACATAAACAAGAGAAATCCAAAGCAACGCACACAAAATGCAGGAGGAGCTCAGCAGGCCAGGCAGCATCCGTGGAAATGAATCGATGGTCGATGTTTCAGGCCGAGTCCCTTCATCAGGACTGGAAAGGGAGTGGAGAAATCAGAGTAAGAAGGTGGGGGTGGGGGGGTGGGGAGGAAGAAGGTGGCAGGTGATAGGTGAAACAGGGAGAGGGGAGAGGGAGTGAAGTAAAGAGCTGGGCAGTGCAAGAGATAAAGGGCTGGAAGAGGAGGAATCTGATAGGAGAGGACAGAAGACCATGGAAGAAAGGGAAGGGGAGGAGCACCAGCAGGAGCTGATGGGCAGGGCAGGAGATAAGGAGAGAGAGGGCAGGAATAGGGAAGGGAGTGGGGGTGGGTAATTGCTGGAAGTTCAAGAAATCGATGTCCTTGCCATCAGGTTGGAGGCCACCTTGATTATCTTAGCTGTTTTCCCAAGGCAGTGTTGAGGAGACACGTTCACAACCTTGAACGGAGTGTAAATGCTAGCACAGATTGTTTGGGCTGAATGGCCAGCCTCCATGCCTGAGTTCCACATCAAGATATTTAGGGATGAGCCACTGGATCTCTCACTGCTGAGTGATACATCTCCAAGGACAATGGAAACCCTAGCTTTGTCTACTCAGTGTGGTTGGTGCCCATGGACTGCTTTGGAAACTCCATAGCCAAGTTCAATCCTGTTACAAAACAGCTTCAGCTCTCCGGATGATCACTGGGGATGATTGATAGCTTTCTCCCTCATTGGCCAGAGACAGATCCATTGCCTTACCAGCCAAGGTCGAAAGGAATGCTATTTCCCCTCAGAAATTTGGTCTGTAGATCTTCTCAGTACTGGCTGAGAGCACTTGAGTTTGAAACAATCACACAGGACTGTTCCTATTTTTCTCACATTTCTGATAAAAATCAAGTCAAGTTTATTGCCCTGTGCACAAATATGTTGAGGTACAATGAAAAAACTTGTTTTGTAGCAGCATCACGATCAGGTAGATTCAGACAATGCACGGAATCTAATCAAAAATTAAATCAGATCAAGTAGAATTATCATTCAACCATAATAGATACGGCGAATGAAACAGCGTTCCTCTGGGGCCAAGGTGCAAAGCTAACAAATTAGCACATTGAAAAGTGAGCAAAGAAGTGCATTCATGTGAAAAAAATATATATTCCAAGACCTTCAGCAACAATGTTCCTCAGTTGATTGTATAGTCTCCGGGCTGTGTGCAGACGTGCGCAATCCAGCCTGTCATTCCACTGCCCGAACATGGGAGGGCAGCACCAACGGGAGAGGCCAGCCCCAGCTGAGCATGGACGCCTCGCTCCACCGCCTCCAACATCCCTCACCTGGTCTGCAGCAGCTGGCAAATCCGGGGCTTGAGGCCTATTCCACGCTATAATCGAGGCTACACAGCTTCCATGTCGCCTGTTACGCCACCAGGTCAGGATAACAGGCTTGCGGCAATTTACACTATCGCTGTCCAACACAGTCTCGCGATCGCAGGTGAAAAATAAATTAAACATACATTATATGTACAAGGCAGTGAGGAGAACAAAAGAATTTTGTTAAAGCAGGACCGTAATGCAAAAAGAGAAGCCATACTCAAAAACGAGTCCACGGCATTGCAAGACGAGGTCTGTCTGTTCTTATTGCTGAGGTAGAGTTAGGGTTCTGTACGAGAACCTGATGGTTGTCAGAAAAACACACACACACACACACAAGCTGCTGGAGATGCTCAGCAGGTCAGGCAGTATCTATGGAGTGGAATTAAGAGTCGATGTTTCGGGCCAAGAGCCTGGTTCTCAGAAAGTAGCTGCTTCTTAACATGGTGGACTTTAAGCTTCAGACTTCACTCCTGCCTGACGCTAGGAGCTGATGCGTTTCACCCTGTTACTCTCTCCACGGATGCTGGCTGAGTGTTTCAGCAGCTTCTGTTCCTGTTATCCTTCCTTTGGTGTGACAGTGATCCACTTGTATGACATGATGCTCTAACAGGGACTGTGGTCAGTTTTGTGAGAACGCTTGCAACAGGAGCAGGAATTTGCCGTTCTGAGTCCTAGCTCACTCAACCTTTCCTCATAACGGTCTTGTGAAAATGATTCACGTGTCTACTTTTTCTTTGCCTCTCTTAAAACCAGTAAAACCAATAAAGTAATAAAGTAATCATTTTATAAACAACTATCAGGTCTCCCCTTAGAGTGAACCATTCCAGCAAAAACATCTCTAGTTTGTATGCCCAAACTAAGAACCCTGAATTATACAAGAAGCGCGTTGAACTCCAAACTAAATTTAACCTTCTGTCCACTCAACCTGTCGAACGCCAACTTCTCGAAAGCAAGAGTCGCTTTTACATTCATGGGGATAAGTCTGGTAAATTCCTAGCCAATCAGCTGAGGCGTTCCAAAGCCAAACAACATATTACAAAGATCCGGAAGGAGAACGGAGACTTTACATCGGATCATTTAGAAATTAATGATGCATTTAAAAATTTTTATTCTCGGCTTTATTCCTCTGAATTCCTGAATGACAATATCTCTGTGGATCAATTTTTACAGAATCTGAATATCCCCTCACTTTCATCTGATTTCAAAGCCAAACTCAATGCGCCTATATCACTAGAAGAAATATCTTTTGCAATTTCTGCACTGTCCTCAGGGAAATCTCCTGGACCTGATGGGTTCCCTGTGGAATTTTATAAATCATTCTCTTCACTTCTTTCTCCTCAGTTACTTTCAGTACTATCTGACTCGTTTAATTACGGCAAATTGCCACCCTCTTTCAATGAGGCATCTATTATTCTTCTTTTAAAAAAGGGCAAAGACCCAACAGAGTGTTCCTCGTACAGGTCGATCTCTCTGCTCAATGTTGATGTAAAGATCTTAGCTAAAGTGTTGGCTCATAGATTAGAAACCGTTATTCCCTCCATTATCTCTGATGACCAAACAGGCTTTATTAAAAACCGTCTCCCTTTTTTTAACATTCGGCGTCTATTCAATATTTTATACTCAGTTCCAACTGGGACTCCTGAATGTGTTATCTCCCTTGATGCGGAGAAAGCATTTGATCGTATAGAGTGGAACTACCTTTTTGCAGTCTTAGAAAAATTTGACCTCGGCCAAAGTTTCATCTCTTGGATCCAATTGCTGTACCTGTGTCCTACTGCTTCTGTTCTAACTAACTTTCAGAAATCCCAAGTATTCAATCTCAAAAGTGGCACCCGTCAGGGATGCCCCTTAAGTCCCTTTCTCTTTGATTTGGCTATAGAACCTCTGGCGATAGCATTTCGAAAATGTCCTGAACTGACCGGGATTTGGAGAGGGGGTGTTGAGCATTAAGTCTCTCTCTATGCTGATGACTTATTACTCTTTCTCTCATATCCGTCTACATCCTTACCTCTAATGTTTTCACTTCTTGACCAGTTTAGCCAGATCTCTGGCTATAAACTCAACTTACATAAGAGTGAACTTTTCCCAATTAATAAAGAAGCACAAGAACTAATATTTCGTGATCTCCCTTTTAAAGTAGTCCATAATCAATTTACTTATCTTGGAATTACAGTCACAAGGAAGTTTAAAGATCTCTTTCGTGAAAACTTTGTCAATCTTTCATATGCTACAAAACAGAGTCTGGTACAATGGTCACCTCTATCTATGTCCTTGGTAGGTCGTATCAATGTTGTCAAAATGTATGTTCTCCCCAAATTTTTATACTTATTTCAATCTATCCCAATTTTTATTCCTAAATCTTTTTTTGATTCCTTAGACTCTATTATTTTGTCATATCTGTGGCAGAATAAGCGCTCTAGAATTAATAAAATCCACCTCCAAAAATCTAAAAAAGAGGGTGGCTTGGCTTTACCTAACTTTCGCTTATATTACTGGGCAGCTAATATATGTTGTGCTGCCTTCTGGTCTTTCTTCCACGGTCAACCTGAGTGCCCTAACTGGGTGGCAATGGAGTTGAGCTCCACTAAAGAATTATCTATATCTGCACTTCTTGGCTCTGCACTCCCTAGCAGTCTGCCCAGATCAATAGCTAATCCTCTGGTTAGACACACTTTGCGTATATGGGCTCAGTTCAGGAAATGCTATGGTTTCCAGGGGTTTTCCGTTTCTAGCCCTGTCGCACATAATCACCTTTTTTTACCTACCACGTTCGATTCAGCATTCCATGTTTGGTACAGGAAGGGCATTAGACATTTTGAAGATCTCTTCATTGATAATCGCTTCGCTTCTTTTCAACAGCTCTCTGTTAAGTTCAATCTGCCTAACGCTCACTTTTTCAGATATCTTCAAATCCGACACTTTACTGCTCCTTTAATTCCTAACTTTCCTGAAATGCCTGAGAAAAATGCTATGGACCTATTTCTTTCCATTAATCCACTAGGTAAAGGTTTAATTTCAATTATCCAAGATAAACTAGCAGCCTTACGAAGGGCCCCTGTGGATAAAATTAAAATGGCCTGGGAGCAGGATTTAAATATCTCCTTATCCGAGGAGAGCTGGGACTCAGTTCTCAAATCAGTTAACTCAACCTCTCTTTGTGCTCGCCATTGTCTCTTACAGTTTAAGATTGTTCATAGAGCCCATATGTCTAAATCTAAACTATCTCGATTCTACCCTGGCATTAGTCCGCTCTGTGATAAATGCAAGAGGGGCGTGGCCTCTCTCATCCATATGTACTGGTTCTGTCCTAGCTTGGAGAAATTCTGGAAAGATGTCTTCACTACATTATCGGGTATTCTGAATCAGCACCTAGAACCTAACCCCTTAATTGCTCTGTTCGGTTTTTGGGGCGAGACAGATTTATGTCTGGGTCCGACCAAATGCCGAATACTATCCTTTGCCTCTCTCCTGGCGAGACGCTTGATCCTCCTTAGATGGAGAGATGTTGCCCCGCCCACTCATGCGCAATGGCTTAACGACATTATGGCCTGCTTGGACCTCGAAAAAATTCATTATTCAGTTCTCAATTCGGATTTAAAGTTCCATAAGGTCTGGGGGCCTTTTATCGAGTACTTTCATAACCTTCCTCTTGACTAGGGTTTTTTTTTCTTCTCGGTCCCTTGCTTTCAGCTCCCTTTTTTTTCTGGTAGTAGGCATTATTATCCTCTGTTGCTAAGTGTATTCACAGTCTGGGAGTTTGACTGTCCGGACTTATACTCTCTATATTGTGTGGTAGTTGGTCTGGAATTGTTGTTTTTTTCTTGTGTTGTGGGGTTTGGGGAGGACACTAAGCTCACTTGTCTTTAATTTAAGTGCTTTTTTGTTAAATTCTCTTCCTTTGTAGCATATTGTTATTGTATGCTTAACCTTGCTCTGTATTAATGCTCCTCATTGGGATTTGGGGTTTTTAATTTTGTAAAATGTTTTGAAAAACTAATAAATTTTTAAAAAAAAAAAAACATCTCTAGTTTGTCCAGCTTCTCCTTGTAGAACATGCCCTCTAATCCAGGTAGCATCTTGGTAAACCTCAACTGCAACTTTTTCAGAGCACCCTTCCTATTATGGTGTGACCAGAATTGAATGCAATACTTGAGATCAGGGGTTCCTGACCTTTTCTTTATGCCATGGACCCCTACCGTTAACTGAGGGGTCCGTGGACCCCAGGGTTGGGAGCCCTACTTTAGATGCAGCCTAACGATTCTGGGGTGTGAAAACGAAGAGCAACTGTAGAATGTCGAGTCCGTTTTCAATCTGCCAAGTGATTCAGAGTTTATTGACGTTAAACATCAGCCAAGTTCTCCCTCCATTCCTTGACACGATTTGATCAAATGATGGCTGCACACAATACAGTGTACTGTGTGGGATCTTCTTCATTTAATCATTTAACTGTGAAAATAAATCACTGTGAGATCTCAAGGAAAACAGCTGACTCAAATCAGGAGATATGATTTAGAAAATTGACAGAACAAAACAGCGCCAATCTCTCACTAACAATATAATGCATTTATGCAGTGCCTTCCACATTCCAAGGTGCTTCCCGACAGCTTTAGTAAACATAACTTGTCACGCCCAAATCACATAAGAATTTAGGGGAGATGATCCCAGAGGTTGTTTTTCAATGCAACACACAAAGTGTTAGGGGAACTCAGCGGGAATGGAGGGAAATGGACAGTCGACAATTTGGGCTGAGACTCTTCATCTGGTTTAAAAGAGAGAGGCAACAGCCAACGATTAGGTGCAGTCTGACCTGGCTCGACGTGTGTTGTTCCAGATTCTGGCATCTGTAGACTCTTATGCCTCTTTCGTTTTGCACTGTTGTGACGGGAGGGGTTGAGAGACGGGGGGTGGGGGTGGGGTGCAGGGAAGGAATTTAAGAACTTGCGGTATTGATTCTGAGGACGGGGACTCCACGTGTGGAGAGATTAAACAGATAGATAGGATAGCATAGAGGAATGTAGGGTCAGAGAAAATTATGCAGATAAGGATGGTGATATTGTGGAGGAATTCAGATTCAAATTCAGATTAATTTATCACACGTACATCAAAGTGTACAGTGAAATGCGCCGGTTTGCATTATCAACCAACACACCTGAGGATGTGCTGGGGCAGCTTGCAAGTGTTGTCACACATTCTGATACCAACATAGCATGCCCACGATGCTTGGCAGGACAACACAGAACAGACCAAGCAATGAAACAGCAAAATAAGCCCCTTTCCTTCCTCTTCCTCCCACCCTCACACTCACACACACACACAGACAGACTGTCCTCCAACAACAGGACGGGTGTCCAGTTTCCAGGGCTTCGGTCGTCGGACTGCAGCTTCCAGAGTTCTGATTGACCTTTGGGCTTCAATCTTCCACACTGAATCCTGGACTACCCAATGAAGGGACTTCAGACTCCAGGCTCAAACTCGGGGCCTGCTGACTCACCAGGCCTCGTGCCTCTTGCTTGTACAGACATCCGATCCTGGGACAGCCACAGATGCCCTTCACCGCCCGTCTGCATTGCAGGCCTCCAAGCGTGAGAGGAGGCCTAGAACCTGGGTTTCAAGGAGCGGAGACCTGACCTCCAATTCCTACATCTTTGACTCTAAACCCGAGCCTGACTCCTAACTCCACACTTGTCCCCAAAACCAACTTAAAAAAAAAACTAGGTCTGTGCCACGACTTCAAAGGAGACTGCAGCCCGGCGTCCTTTTGGCCAGATTTAGAAATGAAAAGGAGGATTTTAATGTTAAGAGTTTTCTCATAAGGAGTGAAGATAGGTCAGTGAACTCAAGGGTAGTGGTTGGGAGGGATTTGTGTGGGTTGGGACAGCCTGAACTGCCTGTGGGTATGAGTGGGAGGGAAAGGATTTGTTTTGCTGTTGTTTTGTTGCTTGTTCCGCCCCACATAGTGAGTGTCCTACGTTGGCACTGGAATGTGTTGGTCGTTGACCCAACAAGTCTCTTCACTGTGTGTTTGACGTACATGTGATGTTACACGTGATGTACACGTGCATGTAATGAGAGCTGTACAACTCATCTCCTTCCACCTTAGGCCACAAACTTATCAGTCATCCCTGTTGTGGACCACCCTGGAGGTTCAGGACTCTCTCGTTACATGCACATGCAGTTCAACTCTTTGAGTGATTATGCAGAAAGTTTGAAGTTAATAACTCATCTCCTTCTACCTCAGGCCACGAACTTATCAATCACCCCTGCTGTGGCCCACTTCTACAAAGAAGGGATCCGTATGCTCCATGACCGTTGGACTAGGTGTGTACTTGTAGGAGGGGATTATGTTGAAAAATGAATGTGCTAGGTTTTCTAAAATTGACTCCTTCTACCTTAGGCCACGAACTTATCAATCACCCCTTGTAGGAAGCATCTGGATAAACAATTGAATCATGAGGCACTGAATGCTAAGGACCTCTAGATTTGTAGTGGAGAGTATAGTGACTGGCTGCATCACAGCCTGGTATGAAAACTCCAATGCCTTTGAATGGAAAATATTACAGAATATAATGGATACGGCCCAGTCCATCACGGGTAAAGCCCTCCCCACCACTGAGCACATCTACATGAAGCCTTGTCACAGGAAAGCAGCATCCATCATCAGGGACCCCCACCACCCAGGTCATGCTCTCTTCTCGCTTCTGCCATCAGGGAAAAGGTACAAGACTCACATCACCAGGTTCAGGAATAGTGTTTGCTCCTCAACCATCAGGCTCCTGAACCAAAGGGGGTAACTTCACTCAACTTCACTTACTCCGTCATTGAAATGTTCCCATATCCCAATGTACTCACTATCAAGGAGCCTTCATCTCATGTTCCCAATATGTTTTGCTTATTTATTATTTCTTTCCTTGTGTATTTGCAGTTTATTGTCTTTTGCATACTGGTTGAAAGCCCAAGTTGGTGTAGTTGGTCATTGGATTTATTGAGTAGGCCTACAAGAAATTGAATCTCAGGATTGTATACGGTGACGTATTGGTACTTTGATAATAAATTGACTTTGAACTTCAATGTGGTGAATGGTGAGAATGTAGATATGAATTATGGACAGCATGTGTGTGATGGACCAAACAGGCTGTTCCAGCACTGTTCAAATCCGTGAATACCCAGGTGTCTTATTTAGACCATAAGATACAGGAGCAGAATTAGGCCATTTGGCCCATCGAGGCTGATCCACTTCCCACTGAATCCCATTCTCTAGCCAGCTCCCCATAAACGTTCATGCCCTGACTAATCAGGAACCTATTGACCTCTGCCTTAAGGACACCCAGAGGCTTGACCTCCACAGCTCCCTCTGGCAATGAATTCCACAGATTCACCACCGTCTCGCTAAAGAAATTCCTCCTTATCTCTGTTTTAAAGGGAAGTCCCTCTATTCTGAGGCTGTGCCCTCTGGTCTTGGCCTCCCACCTTTGTAGGCAACATTCTCTACACATTCACTCTATCTATCTTAGATCAGAATCGGATTTGTTATCATTGACAGATTAAGTGAAATTTGAAAAAACACAGTGAAAAGGCATACAATTACTAGAAATTACAAAACAATAAGTAAATAAAAACAATGATTGCATTCATCGGTTCATGGAATGTTCAGAAATATGATAGTGGAGAGGAAGAAGTTTTTACTGAACTGTTGAGTGTGGGTCCCCTCAGTGTTAGTAATGAAACCAGGGCATGGCCTGCATGGACAGGGTCCTTACTGGTGGATTCCTGAGTCAATACCTCTTCAACACGTCCTCGATAATGAGAGTTGGAGGGAATGCTGTCTGGTGCAGCAACTGACTACAGTAACTGCAGTTCAAAAGATTGTGGAGGCTGTGAGGCTGTGTATTCGTTGTGGGCGTTTGACAAAGTGTACTCAAATATTATTTAAAGTTAGGTGTGTGTGTGTGTGTGTGTGTGTGTGTGTGTGTGTGTGTGTGTGTGTGTGTGTGTGTGTGTGTGTGTGTGTGTGTGTGTGTGTGTGTGTGTGTGTGTGTGTGTGTGTGTGTGTGTGTGTGTGTGTGTGTGTGTGTGTGTGTGTGTGTGTGTGTATATATATATAGATAGATGTATGTGCCTGTAAAGACGTGCACATTTCTCTTGTTACAAGTTTAGGGTTGTAATTAGGTTACGTTTGATACTCTCTTCAGTAAATAGAAGTTAAAAGGTATTCCAAGGCAGTATTTAATCAGTTGATCCGCATCATGTGTTCCTGGTGTTGGGCCCCATCTTGCTTCAAATTTCCAGTATTAATCCAAGATGATAACAGTGCAAGGGTTCCTTTTCATTTTCCCTCTTTAATTAGTGGATCTAGCTGAAGATATTTTCTTGGAACCTGTACAGCTGTCCACTAAAAGATAAAACTTATTTGGCATCCAAATCTTGTTTTTGTTCAGGAAAAGTCATAATTGCTTTCCTGCACTGGTCTGTAAATTGAACAAAAAGGAACATTGTCTCCTTTTTTTAATATAGAAAAATTAAGATGTGCTCATGTGTTTTAAAAAACACTGAGTCCGAAACAGCTCTAGCCTCCAGGCCTTCTGACACCTCTGTCGTTTTGTTACACATATTCCAGCTTGTCCTAGATTTTGCAAGGGGACCTTTGACCTACTGCTGATAATAAATGCCTCTATTCCACAAGGAAGAATTGCATTTTTATTGAATTGAAACAACTTTCAAGTCTCACCCGACTAGCTTTGCTTCTGAAATATAGAGAAGGTTTCAGAGAGAAGGGAAAAAAAACCCATTTCATTTCCCGGACCGCCAATTAGAGAAAGTGCTTGGCTGTATTGTAATATTACTGTCTGGTTTGGTGCAGCATCCTCTCAGAGCATACAAAGACTACGGTGAACTGTCAGGACAGCAGCAAAGGTTGCAGTCTACCTTCATTGCAGGACTTACATGTGTCCAGGACAAAGAGGCAGGTAGGAAAAGTCATTGTGGGCTCTCCCCACCTTGCGTACTGTCTTTTTCAAAAGCTCCTTCTGTACAGTGTCATAGAGCTATTGAAACAAAACCTTCACGCCATCTTAAAAATTTCTTCCCCCAGGCATTTAATCTGATCAACCATTCTGTTTAGCCACCCCACCCCCCTCTATTACCGCTCTGCACTGTAAACAATTTAAACCTCTTTTTATAATGTAAATATATTGTACATTGTAAATACATGCTAAAATTTATGAATTTATAAGCACAAGGAATTCTGTAGATGTTGGAAATCCAAAGCAACACACACACACAAAATGCTGGAGGAACTCAGCAGGTCAGGCAGCATCTGTGGAAGTGATGAGGTTTCAGGCTGAAACCCTTCTTTGGGACTTAATTCCGGGACATATTTATGCACATTTTATATAATCATTGAATGTTGTTGCTTTTTCTTGTAAGTCACCTCCTGACCAACACACTGCAGCAAATTCCTATTAGATGAAAAGATGATCCTCTATAGAGAGAAAGGGTTGAGGCTGAAATTAGCTTGATGAGCAGTAAAGGTGTTCAATCTAATATTTAGATGTTCAATCTAATCTACATTTAGGATGTCATTCATCTCTTTGTTAAACTATCCCATAAATTAATTCTTTTTCCAGTTCTTTTACCCGTGTGTGCCCTGGGATTATTTATACCTGCTCTGTAATTGTGCTAATGCTCCATTGGTTTGATACTGTCAACACTAAAGAGGAGCCGAGTCTCAAACTAAGCAGAGCCTGACAGTTATTCCATGTAGGAGCTGGCCGATTGTTCCCAGGGATGAGGGAATGCTCATTCTGAAGTGCAGACCTGACAGGGAAAGATTGAACTGATGTTAAAGTAGAAAGAATATTATCACGAATTATTTTAATGCAATTATGTCTTCATTAGACAATTTTGTTTTATTTGCACTTTCACACAGGTGTCTGAAGATTTTCATTAATACGTATCACAAGACCATAAGACCATTTGGCCCATTGAGTCTGCTCCGCCATTTCATCATGACTGATCCTCTTTTCCTCTCAGCCCTAATCTCCTGCCTTCTCCCCGTATCCCTTCATGGTCTGACCAATCAAGAATATATCAACGTCTGCCTTAAATGTACATACAGACTTGGCTTCCACAGCAATGAATTCCACAGATTCACCACTCTCTGGCTAAAGAAATCCCTCCTCGTCTCCATTCTAAAAGGATGCCCCTCTATCCTGAGGCTGTGTCCTCTGATCTTAGACTCTCCCACCATAGGAAACATCCTCTCCACATCTGCTCTATCAACGCCTTTCACCATTCAATAAATTTCAATGAGGTCACCTCTCATTCTTCTGAATTCCAGTGAATGCAGGCCCAGAACCATCAACCACTCTTCATAAGACAAGCCATTCAAACCCGGAATCATTTTTGTGAACCTCCTTTGAACCCTCTCCAGTTTCAACACATGCTTTCTAAGATAAGGGGCCCAAAACTGCTCACAATATTCCAAGTGAGGCCTCACCAGTGCTTTATAAAGTCTCAACATTACATGCTCAACGCAGGAGCAGAATTAGGCCATTTGGCCCATCAAGTCCTTTCTGTCCTTTGACCATGGCTGATTTATTATCCCTCTCAAATTCTTCTGCCTTCTCCCCTGTAATCATTGCGCCCTTGCTAATCAAGAATCTATTAACCTCCGCGTACCCGATGACTTGGCCTCCACAGCTGTCTGTGGCAATAAATTCCACAGATTAACCACCCCCTGGCGAAAGAAATCCCTCCCTCTATTCTGAAGCTGTGCCCTTCAGTTCTAGACTAACCCCAGAACAGGAAACATTCTCCCCACTTCCACTCTATCTCAGAATCAGAATCAGGTTTATTATCACCGGCACGTGACGTGAAATTTGTTAACTTAGCAGCAGCAGTTCAATGCCGTACATAATATAGCAGAGCGAGAGAGAAAAAATAATAAATAAAATAAAACATAATAAATAAACAAGTAAATTAATTATGTATATTGAATAGGTTATTTAAAAAATGTGCAAAAACAGAAATACTGTATATTAAAAAAAAGTGAGGTAGTGTCCAAAGCTTCAAAGTTCATTTAGGAATCGGATGGCAGAGGGGAAGAAGCTGTTCCTGGATCACTGAGTGTGTGCCTTCAGCTTTCTGTACCTCCTACCTGATGGTAACTGAGAAAAGGGCATGCCCTGGGTGCTGGAGGTCCTTAATAATGGATGCTGCCATTCCGAGACACCGCTCCCTAAAGATGTCCTGGGTACTTTGTAGGCTAGTGCCCAAGATGGAGCCGACCTTACAATGTATGATGAGATTGTCATTCATCCTCATCTCTGTTCTAAAGGGATGTCCTCATACTCTGAGGCTTTGCCTCTGGTCCTAAACTCTCCCACTGTTGAAAACATCCTCTTAACATGTCCTCCCAGATAATGACAGATTTCTGTTCCTGAGCACCGTTCTTAACCTAAAGAGTTCACAAGTCTGAAAGTGACCGTCCAGTTATGTATTTAAATTAAATTGTAGGCTAACTGAGGGCAACATGTAGTTAAAACCTTGGTCAGTTCCCACCTGGCAGGAGATACCTACTGCCCTGCAGCAGCCAGTAAATCCATCCCACCTCATTCCCATGAGAAGTTTTCTTTACCTAGAGGGTGGTGAACCTGCGGAATTCGTTCCCACAGACAGCTGCGGAGGCCAAGTCAGAATCAGACTCGGGTTGAAAGTCAGTGGCGTATGTTGTCAAATTTGTTGTTTTGTGGCAGCAGTACATTGTGATACGTAATAGTACAACAAACCTATAAATTACAATAAGAAATAAATTTTAAAAATTTTAAGTTTAGTAAGTAGTCCAAAAATAGAGCAAAGAGAGAAAAAACTGCTGAGGTAATGTACAGTATTTGGGTTAATTGTCCATTTAGAAATCTGATGGTAGAGGGGAAGAAGTCATTCATAAAATGTTGGGTATATTTGAGGTGGAGGCTGATTATCATCATCACCATCATGTGCCGTGTTGTATAACGGGGGCGATCAGGGTGTCATGACCACGATTGTTCGTGGCAATTTTTTCTGCAGAAGTGGTTTGCCATTGCCTTCTTCTGGGCAGTGTCTTTACAAGATGGGTGACCCCAGCCATTATAAATCCTCTTCAGAGGCTGTCTGCCTGGCGTCAGTGGTCACATAACCAGGACTGTGATATGCAGCGGCTGCTCATATGGCCACCCACTACCTGCTCCTGTGGCTTCACGCGACAGTGTTCAGGGGTCTAATCAGGTGCTACATCATGCCCAAGGGTGACCTGTCGGCTAGCGGAGGGAACGCCTCCTTTGGTAGAGACGTATCTCCACCCCGCCGCCCGGGATGATAGGTTCTCGATTAGTAAGGGGTCGAAGGGTCGTAAGTATAAGACAGGAGAATGGGGTTCAGAGGGATATTAAATTAGATTGGATGGAATGGTAGAGCAAACTTGATGGGCCAAATGGCCTAATCCTGTTCCTATGTATAGATGTGGTGTCTATAAATTGGGAGTTCGTAATGTGGGAGAGCCTTTATTCTGCATCTGGTCTTCCCAGTTCCGGGGCAGGCACTGTTGATGAGCCGATCTAGGCTGTGAAAGCAACAGTGTTTGTTTTTCTGGGCTGGTGTTTTGTTGGATTCAAATCTGGAGATGTTCATGAAAAGTCCCACTTTGGCCCATCACACCCATGCTGACCTTTTAGGCCATCGACACCATTTGTCTGCATTACCTCTGTGCCTTGCCTGTGTAAGTGTCTGCCTAAACACAGTGATTATATCAGATCCCACACCTCCTCTGGCAACATGTTCCAGGTCCGAATACCTGGTGTGTATAAAATTACCCTCACATCCCCTCTAAATCACTGATCCCTGACCTTAAAACTGTGACCCCATGCTTTTGATACCCGTAACATGGGAAGAAGATGTTGATGATGTTCCCTATCAATACCACTCTCTACCACCGTCATATCTCGGCCTCCATCAACCCAGAGAAAACAAGGCCAGCCTATCCATTCTTCCCCCATTATTGGAGTCTTACAACTTAGGCCACATCCTGGTGAATCTCCTCTTCACTCTCTCCTGTGGAAAGGTTCTTAAACCAACAACACAATCCCAATCACTACAGTTTAGCAACACTGTGACTACTTTGATCACTGCACTGAAATGCCTTTTTTTGTCCTTTCTTGTAAAAGTTATGTTTTGCTTTATGTTTAATGTCTTCTTGTGAACGTTGCTTACCTGATTCTAGAGAAATCGACGTTCATGCCGTCAGACTGGAGGCGAGAGAAATCGATTCCCTCACCCCCCACCACCACAGTCCACTCTCTTCTTCCATCAGATTCCTTCTTCAACCCTTTTCCTCTTTTCACCTATCACCTCCGAGCTTCTCACTTCTGTTATGTGTTGTAACTTCAAAACAACAAAACTAATTCAAAAGGAAGACACTGAAATGTGAGTCTAACTTCTGTGTTTACTTTGTGAGGAGCCCACGTATCACGTGGTGGTGTGATGAAGTATGCCATTTACATACTTTTACATGTAACCCATAACGGATTATTTAAACAAACAAGAATGCCTACTCAAACAATATATTTACAATATTACTCAAATACTGAAATCTAAATACACAACAACGTCTTGCCTCCTCCCCCACCCACCCACCTTGCCCCCCCCCCTCACCTGGCTTCACTCATCACTTTCTAGATTGTTCTCATTCCTCTCCCCCCACCTTGTTATTCTGGTTTCTTCCTTCTTCCTCTCCAGTCTTGAAGAAGGGCCTCGGCCCAAAACATCAACTCTTCATTCCTCGCCATAGATCTGCCTGACCTGCTTTGTCCGGCACTGTGTACGTGTTACTCTGGATTTCCAGCATCTGCAGAACCTCTTATGTTATCTGATGCTCTGTGCCTGCAATGCTGCTGCAAGGTTTCCTTGCACCTGTGCAGTTATGTACTTGTGCAGACGACAGTAAACTCGACTTTGACTTTGAAGATGGAATGGTGAAAGTGGAAATGGATAGAGGGTTAAACGGAGGAGCAACAAGTCGATGTTGGTCCTCAGCCGTGCACTAAATCATAACAACTAAATCACAAGCACAAACCACAATCTATTTCCTTTGAGTTCAGCAGGACCAGATTTTGGACAATCGGTACCACATACAGCCTTGGTGAACTCTCATATTTAACACAACCTCCCTCATTGACCAATTTTTTTCTGCCATCTGTACGGTAGTGTGTTGGTTAGTGTACTGCCATCGCTGCAAAGAGAACCAAATTTGATTCCCCCTGCTTCCTGTGAGGAGTTTGTACATTCTTCCCATGACCGTGAGAGTTTCCTCCCATTTTCCAAAGATGTACGAGTTAGGGTTAGTGAATTGTGGGCATGCTATGTTGGCGTCGGATGTGATGACACTGGAGAGGGTTCATAGGAGGCTTACGAAACTGATTCCAGGATTGAACGGCTTGTCATATGAAGAGGGTTTGATGACTCTAGACCTGTATTCACTGGAATTCAGAAGAATGACAGGTGACGGAATTGAAACCTATCGAATGGTGAAAAGCTTCGATAGAGTGGATGTGGAGAGGATGTTTCCTATGGTGGGAGAGTCAAGGACCAGAGGACACATGCCTCAGAATAGAGGTGCATCCTTTTAGAACAGAGGAGAGGAGGAATTTCTTTAGCCAGAGAGTGGAATTCTTTGTCACAGGCAGCTGTGGAGTCCAAGTATTTACATATACTCAAGGCAGAGATTGATAGTTTCTCGATTGGTCAGGGCATGAAGGGATACTGGGAGAAGGCAGGAGATTGGGGTTGAGGGAAAATTGGATCAGCCTTGACAAAGTAGCATATCAGACTTGATGGGCCAAATGGCCTAATTTGGCTTCTATATCTTATGGTTTTATGGTCTTATATCAATCAGAATCAGGTTTATCATCACTCGCGTATGCCATGAAATTTGTTTTTATTCATAACGATAGCAGAGTGCAATACATAAAATTAACACAGTACTATGCAAAAGTCTTAGGTGCCCCAGCTATATATATGTGTCAAGACTTTTGCACAATACTGTACATGGTAATAAGATTCTGATTCTGGTCTGAACTGATAGTACAATTTTGTATAGATATACCTGCTGTGGTAAAATATGAGACAACTGTCTCACTTAGGGAAGCTCCCAGTGTTATGAGACGCTCCTGACCGCGCCAGCTTCCGGGATTTAGACGCTCTAACTCCCTGGAGCACGGCAGGCGCAGCCCGTTTAAGGGTACAGCACAGTCCCGCTAATTGGTAATTGTGTTTTGAGTGCCAAGAATCGAGTATTTAAGGAAACCCTGGATTCCGTTTTGGTGCTTAATCAAAAGCCTACTAGTGATACACACAAAATGCTGGAGGAACTCAGCAGGCCAGGCAGCATCTATGAAAAAGAGTGAACAGTTTATGTTTTGGGCCCAGACTTTTCATCAGGACTGGAGAGAAAAGATGAGGGGTTCAGAGTAAGAAGGTGAGGGGAGGGGAGGGGAGGAAGAAACACAAGGTGATAGGTGAAAATGGGAAGGGGGGTGAAGTAAAGAGCTGGGAAGTTGATGGGTGAAACAGGTACAGGGCTGGAGAAGGAGGAATCTAATAGGAGAGGGCCATGGAAGAAATGGAAAAGGGGGAGGAGCACTCGAGGGAGGCAGTGGGCAGGTAAGGAGATAAAGTGAGAGAGGGAAAAGGGATGGGGCAAAAGAGAAGGAGGGGGGCCATTAGTGGAAGTTTGAGAAATCGACGTTCGTGCCATCAGGCTGGAGGCTACCCAAATGGAATAGAAGGTGTTGCTCCTCCAACCTGAGTGTGGTCTCATTGCGACAGTAGAGGAGGCCATGGACTGACATGTTGGAGTGGGAATGGGAAGTGGAATTAAAACGGGCGGACACTGGGATATCCCACTCTTTCTGGCGAACAGAGCGTAGGTACTCAGCAAAGCAGTCTCCCAATCTATGTCTGGTCTCACCAATATACAAGAGGCCACACCGGGAGCACCAAACACAGTGGATGACCCCAACAGACTCACAGGTGAAGTGTCGCCTCACCTGGATGGACTGCTTGGGGCCCTGAATGGTAGTGAGGGAGGAGGTGTAGGGGCAGATGTAGCACTTGTTCCGATGCAAGGATAAGTGCCAGGAGGGAGATGAGCGGGGAGGGATGAATGGACAAGGGAGTCACGTAGGGAGCAATTCATGTGGGTGGGAGGGAAAGATGTGCTTGGTGGTGAGATAATGCAGAAAGTGGGGTGGGGGAGGGAAGGAAAAGATGATATTGTCTAGCATTTGTTTTGTGTTCAGTTCTAGATCCAGTTAGATATTGTGTCTCGGTCCTTGCTTCAGATACCGCAGCACATAGGTCCAAACGATCCTCATCAAGTACTCCTGTTACACCCAAAGTTACTTTATTATCAAAGTAAACTTTATTCATAATAAATTATTTACAGGAATAAACTGTCCAATGTCTTTTTATTCTTACATTCATAGACAACTGGTAAGCAGCATTCTTAAAACCAATGTCACTCATGTCCACCCCCCCCCCCCACCCCTGGGTGATACATTACCAGAGTTATTTCACGTTGGTGTCCTACTGGTGTAAGTCATTAGTACAATGTGTATCTTGAGAGAGGAAAGATAAACGTCAAACAATACTGATTGACTGGACTGTGGACAAAACATGGGAGAACCATGACAGAGCCAATAAATCATGGTTTGCCTAATAAAGGGTCTTTCTTCAGCCACTTGCTCCATTTTATTGGGGAGGCTTCACCAATTTAACTTTAACATCTTGAGAGACAGTAGCATCTTTGTTTGCGAGGTGGATTACCTCTCTCGTAAAGTGAACAATTAACAGCCTCCATCCTCCCCTGCAATTGATGGAGTCATTCACATTCTGGGGGAAGCTGCAGACCAGAACTTTACAGCTGCACCTGGTGTCGCGGGTAATGCGAAAGAGGCAGCCGTCACCTGGGGAGTGTGAAATCTCCCAACCCTCTGACAACATTTGACATGAAACTGGCTCGATAGTTTAATTGTTTTACCAGTGCAGACCCGCATGCGGGTTTACACCAATTTTACAAACATCCATTTTTTTTTTCTGTTTGCACAAATATTGTTTCCAAGGCCAATGATGGAAATGCTTGCTTGTTTAAAAAAAAATCTCTTGGGAACTTAAGTTCAAGGATTCAAATAAAATCTGGAGTTCATTAAAAAGAACTAAACTCAGTTTTTGCTTTATTATCTTTTAAAAAAAAAGCCAAAGAATTCACCAATGCTCTTAAAAGAAAGGAATCTGTTGCCCTGCTGAAGAGTCTCGGCCCAAAACTTTGACTCTTTATTCTTTTACAGAGATGCTACCTGATCTGCTGAGTACCTCCAGCATTTTTTCCGTGTTGTTCTGGATTTCTAGCATCTGCAGAATCCCTTGCCTTTATAATCTGCTGACCTTACCTGGTTTGGGCTATATAGACCCTTCAATATAGTTGAAATGAGTGTAAGAGTTGAAATGGGCCTGTTCTTGATGGAGTTTAGAAGGAGAGGGGGGTACCTCGTTGAAACCTACTGGATATTACATCTGCAGATTTCCTCTTGTTTGTGATTGGGTGCTTAAAGACCAGGATAGAGTGGATGTGGAGAGAATGTTTTCATTAGTAGAAGATTCCAGGGCTCTTTTGGGTTTCCGTGTTTTGTGGCTGCCTGTAAGGAGACAAATCTCCTGGTTGTATGACGTACTTTGATAATGAATGTACTTTGAACTTTGAACACACCTTAATTGACAAGGGCTTAAGGGTTTCTGGAAGTATCCGCTCCATCATTCAATCATGGCTGATTATTTTCCCCTCCCAAGTCCTTTCTCCTTCCTTCTCCCTGAAACCCTTAAATATTCCAGGAATGAAAGGGTTAATGTATCTGGGCCTGTACTCTCTGGAGTTCAGAAGAATGAGGAACGAGCTCATTGAAACCTATTCAATATTGCAAGGCCTAGATATAGTGGATGTAGAGAGAATCTTTCCTAATGTGGGGGTGGGGGTGGGGGTGGGGGTGGGGGTGGGGGGGGGGGGGGGGGAGTCTAGGACCAGAGGGCACAGCCTTAGAATAGAGGGATATCCATTTAGAACAGAGATGAGGAGGAATTTCTTTAGCCAGAGGGTGGTGAATCTGTGGATTTCATTGCCACAGACTGCTGTGGAGGGCCAAATCATTGAGCCGATTTAAAGTGAGGTCGATAGATATTTGATCAGTAAGAGCATCAAAGAATACAGGGAAACCACCAGCATCTTGTGTGTGTGTTGCTCAAGGCTTCCAGCAGCTGCAGAACCTCTTGGGTTTATGATTTGCTGCTCTCTCTCTTGGTAGCTTATACATTTTATTCTATATTGTTTTTGTTTTACTCTGTTCTATCTCAGGGCACTGTGCAATGCTTTGATCTGTATGTGTTTGTCCCACTCCCATCAGCGAGACTACGTAGCATCTGCACCAGAACCAACAGGCTCAAAAAAAATTTACTCTGCCCAAGAATTAAGGTTGATCAACTCCTCGACTTGTTAACCCACCCCACCACCACTATCCTCTGTTTCCTTTACCACATTTTAACCCTATACCTACTTGCTATTGGTACCTCCTCACACTGCACATAATCTTCTGTGCTCAACCCTCTCTTAAAGTCAAAGTCAAAGTAAAGTTATTATCAAAGTATGCACATGTTATCATATGCACAAGTGTCTGTAGATGCTAGAAATCCAGATTAACACATATAAAACGCTGGAGGAACTCAGCAGGTCAGGCACCATCTATCTAAAGGAATAAACAGTAATGTTTTGGGCTGAGACCCTTCATCTGGACTATATACTATACAGCACCTTGAGATTCAATTTCTTGCAACCATTTACAGGAAATATAGAAACACAATAGAATTTATGAAAACTATTCATAAACAAAGACTGACAAACAACCAATATTCAAGAGAAGACAATTTGTACAAATAAAAACTAAGTAATACTGAGAACAGGAACTGGTAGGGCAGCAGTTAGTGTGACACTATTACAAGCTGGGGCATCAGAGTTCGGAGTTCAATTCCAGTGTCCTCTGTAAGAGAGTCTTTATGTTCTTCCCATGTGTACGGTTTCCTCCCACAGTCCAAAGGCGTACCAGTTAGTTAGGTTAATTGGTCATTGTGAATTGTCCTGTGATTAGCTTAGGGTTAATTACTGTAGATGGGTTGCTGAATGCTGCAGCTCGTTGGGCCATAAGGTCTTGTTCCATCCTTGCTTTGTTCTGTTCTGTCCTAACACGAGTTCCAGATTCCTTGAAAGTAAACTTGTAGATTGTGTAATCAGTTCTGAGTTGAGGTGAGTGAAGTTATCCTCGTCAGTTCAGGAGCCTGATGGTGGTAGGGTAATAACTGTTCCTGAACCTGATGGTTTTGGACCTAAGGCTCCTGCATCTTCTCCTGATGGTAGCAGCAAGAAGAGAGCATGGCCTGGATGGTGAGGCCCATGATGGTGGATGTTGCTTTCTTGTGACAGCCCTCATTGTAAATGAGCTGAATGGTGGGGAGGGCATTGCCTGTGATGGATGGGGCTGGAACCACCACTTTCTGTAGATTTTTCCATTCCTGGGCATTGGTGTTTCCATACCAGGCCATGTTGCAACCAGTCAGGATACTCTCCACTGTGTGTCTATTGAAGATGGTCTAAATTTTAGGTGACATGCCGAAACTATGCAAACTTCTAAGATTATGATCGGTAAGATTAAGATCAGTAAGATTTTGCCCTCAGCTTTTACTGAAGATTAAACTTGGCCAGGCAACAGAAAAAGTTCAGAAGCTAAATCACATGGTTATAAATGGATTCATTCAGTCCCAAAGTCAGAAATCAGTCCCAGCTGCGGACTTCCACGCCACACAAATCCAACGCTTGAAAAAAACGCCCTAAATTTTTTAACCTTTAAATGCAGCTTCAAATATTTTCTTTCAGTCCTGTTTTGACAGCTCAACTTTTACTCATTCACTTAAAAGTTTTCCTCATTGACAAGGACAAAATGTATTGCTCAACCACAGGCACACAGGTGGGGTGAGGGGGGGGGGGGGAATCGCTGCTCGCTGCCCCTTACGCACGCAAGAGAAGGGAGCTGGGTGGGGTTCCAACATCTAACTGTCGTTCATTCATTGGGGCATTTCTCTGTTTTCATGGATGGTTGCAAAGAAAAAGCATTTCAGGATGTATATTGTATACATTTCTCTGACATTAAATTGGACCTTTGAGCCTTTGAACATGGGAGCAGGAGTCCGACACCAGGCCCCTCAAGCCTGCCCCACCATTCAATTTGATCCTAGTTAGTGCACGCTGGCCTCAAATCCTGTTCCAGTTCCCCATTATACCCAATTCCTCAATCCTTCAAATACTTCTCTATCTTATAAGATTTGTATTATTTTTTGCACATACATTGAACCATACAGTGAAATGTGTGTTTGTGACATTGCATTTTCTGTGATGTGGGGGGGGGGCCAGCCTGCCAGTGTCCCCACATTTCTGGCACCATCACAGCATGCCAATGTTGGATCTCTGTTTAATTTCTGACCCTTGAGGTTCTTCTGGGGCCAGAAATTGCAAGCAGACTTAATTCCAGTTTATTTTAGAATACAAACAAACATAGAAACACTAAGCAAACTAAATAAAGGGTTGAGAAACGATGCTAAGGATGCGAAGACAAAGGAATAAAGACGGCACCTCTGAAAAATCTATCACTTTTATAATAAGATAAAGAAAATTCCTGAGATGGAAATAAACTAGTTAATAGGCTACAAAATTACAACAATTACATTACGTGGATTATGCGCTAGTACTTAGCTGATGAAAAATGAGAAAGGGAGATAAACCGTTAGTTTAGCTGCTATACCACTCTCTGCTAGTGAGTGGGGATGAACTGGCATGTACTGTGAA
Organism: Hemitrygon akajei; assembly: GCF_048418815.1. NCBI lineage: Eukaryota > Metazoa > Chordata > Chondrichthyes > Myliobatiformes > Dasyatidae > Hemitrygon > Hemitrygon akajei. The sequence goes on along the minus strand of NC_133150.1, from coordinate 44,462,157 downwards.
ATATACGTGAGTTTGCTAAAAAGTAAAATTCTTATAAAAAGTATTGTTAAAATCACAGTGGCTTCCAACACCAACAATTCACTAACCCTAACTCGTATGTCTTTGGAATGTGGGAGGAAACTGGAGCACCTGGAGAAAACCCATGTGGCCATGGGGAGAACGTATAAACTACTGGGTCAGTACAAAGGACGTGTCCGAGTTAAGTTATTTTTTTACACCAAGAGTGGTGGGTGTCTGGAATGTGCTGTTAGAGGAGGTAGTGGAGGTAGATAGGACAGAGGCATTTAAGAGACTGTGCAATAGGCACATGAATGAATTTTTGTGAAGAGAATGGAGGGACATGGACACTGTAGATGCTGGAAATCCAGAGCAACACCCACAAAATGCTGGAGGATCTCAGGCAGCATCAATGGAGAGGAATCGACAGCTGATGTTTTGGGTCAAAATGTCGACTATTTATTCTGCCTGACCTGCTGAGTTCCTCCGGCATTTTGAGTGTGTTGCAGGGATAGGCACATTGTACAGGCAGAAAGGATTATTTCAGTCAGGTATTCAATTACCAGCTTAATTAATTTGGAACAACATTTTGGGCCAAAGGGCCTGTTCCTGGGCCACACTGTTCTATGCGTGATGTTAAATATGTCCACCACCCTGGGGCAGAGAACTCCAGAGATTCTACCCTGAAAGAAACCCCGAGGTTCATGGCCTATATCATTTTTTTTATATTAGTTTTTTCTATACATTTTACAAATTAAAAAACCCCAAATCACAATAAGGAACATTGATACAGTGCAAAATTAAGCATACAATGACAATATGCTGCAAAGAGAATTTAACAAAAAAAGCACCTAAATTAAAGACAAGTAAACTTAGTATCCTCCCCAAGCCCCACAACACAAAAAAAAAACTCCAGACCAACCACAACACAATATAGCGAATATAAATCAGGACAATCAAACTCCCAGACTGTGAATACACTTAGCAACAGAGGATAATAATGCCTACTACCAGAAAAAAAAGGGAGCTGAAAGCAAGGGACCGAAAAGAAAAAAAAACCCTAGTCAAGAGGAAGGTTATGAAAGTACTCGATAAAAGGCCCCCAGACCTTATGGAACTTTAGATCCGAATTAAGAACTGAATAATGAATTTTTTCGAGGTCCAAGCAGGCCATAATGTCGTTAAGCCATTGAGCATGAGTGGGCGGGGCAACATCTCTCCATCTGAGGAGGATCAAGCGTCTCGCCAGGAGAGAGGCAAAGGATAATATTCGGCATTTGGTCGGACTCAGACGTAAATCTGTCTCGCCCCAGAAACCGAACAAAGCAATTAAGGGGTTTGGTTCTAGGTGCTGATTCAGAATATACGATAACGTAGTGAAGACATCTTTCCAAAATTTCTCCAAGCTAGGACAGAACCAGTACATATGAGTGAGAGAGGCCACGCCCCTCTTGCATTTATCACAGAGTGGACTAATGCCAGGGTAGAATCGAGATAGTTTAGATTTAGACATATGGGCTCTATGAACAATCTTAAACTGTAAAAGGGAATGGCGTGCACAAAGAGAGGTTGAGTTAACCGATTTGAGAATCGAGTCCCATCTCATCAGATAAGGAGGTATTTAAATCCTGCTCCCAGGCCATTTTAATTTTATCCACAGGGGCCCGTCGTAAGGCTGCTAATTTATCTCGAATAATTGATATTAAACCTTTACCTAGTGGATTAATGGAAAGAAATAAGTCCATAGCATTTTTCGCAGGCATTTCAGGAAAGTTAGGAATTAAAGGAGCAATAAAGTGTCTAATTTGGAGATATCTAAAAAAATGAGCATTGGGCAGATTGAACTTTACAGAGAGCTGCTGAAAGGAAGCCAAGTGATTATCAATGAAAAGATCTTCAAAATGTCTAATGCCCTTCCTATACCAAACATGGAATGCTGAATCGTATGTAGAAGGTAAAAAAAGGTGATTATGTGCGACAGGGCTGGAAACGGAAAAACCATGGAAACCATAGCATTTCCTAAACTGAGCCCATATACGTAAAGTGTGTCTAACAAGAGGATTAGCTATTAATCTGGACAGACTACTAGGGAGTGCAGAGCCAAGAAGTGCAGAGATAGATAATTCTTTAGTGGAGCTCAACTCCATTGCCACCCAATTAGGGCACTCGGGTTGGCCATGGAAGAAAGACCAAAAGGTAGCACAACGTATATTAGCTGCCCAATAATATAAACGAAAGTTAGGTAAAGCCATGCCACCCTCTTTTTTAGATTTTTGGAGATGGATTTTATTAATTCTAGAGTGCTTATTCTTCCACAGATATGACAAAATAATAGAGTCTAAGGAATCAAAAAAAGATTTAGGAATAAAAATTGGGATAGATTGAAATAAGTATAAAAATTTGGGGAGAACATACATTTTAACAACATTAATACGACCTACCAAAGACATAGATAGAGGTGACCATTGTGCCAGACTTTGTTTTATAGTATATGAAAGATTGGCAAAGTTTTCACGAAAGAGATCTTTAAACTTCCTTGTGACTGTAATTCCAAGATAAGTAAATTGATTATGGACTACTTTAAAAGGGAGATCACGAAATGTTAGTTCTTGTGCTTCTTTATTAATTGGGAAAAGTTCACTCTTATGTAAATTAAGTTTATAGCCAGAGATCTGGCTAAACTGGTCAAGAAGTGAAAACATTAGAGGTAAGGATGTTATATCACTTTTTTAAATGATTTAAATTTTGTTGAATTACTTTACAAATTTTCCCCGAACCCTTGAGTCAGTGTTGAAATTATGTAAATCATAGCTTACAAAACATAAAATTACCCATAAAGTAAAAACCATGGCAGAAATAAATATCAATATAAATAACCATGTGTGTCTATTTAGACCTCTAATAACATAAAAGACCGCCATTCAGCAATATGCTTCACCGCTACCTTCACCACTATTCCCCCACCAGGAAACCTAAATATTTGCCCCATTTTTGTGTATAGATGTCCAATCTATCAAACTGTTACTTTTAAATGACCAGCCCCTTTGTAACTGTGTCCCCTTGTTCGTGAGTCTTGTTTGCCCCCACGTTTGCCTTTGGACTGCATGCCTTGACGGGCATAACATTTATTCATTTATTTATTTTATCTAGAGATACAATACAGTAACAGGCTGTCCCAGCCCCAATGAACTCGAGCCACTGAATCACATCCATGTGACCAATGTCTAGGGTCTGGAGTTCGGGGTCCTGTTAGTGACTAGTCCTGGAGCTGATCAAAAAGCCCGAATGTTATAGACAAAGTCAGCAAGTCTGGAAATTACAGCCCGATGACACATTTCACTCTATGTTTTGATGTACCTGCGACAAATAAATGAATCTGAATCTTAATCTGAGTTCAATCGGACATCAGCTGCGATCTCACTCCATGAAGTCTATTACACATTGGCCTGGCAGAACTTCAGTGCATCCCATCAAAGAGGGAGGTACAAGAGCCTAAAGACCCACATTCAATGTTTCAGGAACAACTTCTTCCCCTCTGCCATCAGTTTTCTGAACTGTCCATGAACTAATGAATACTACATCACTTTTTGCACTATTCATTTATTTTTTATATTTTGCTTTGTAAACGGAAATTGTTGTACTTTAAAATTTATTGCACTGTACTGCTGTTGCAAACAACAAATTTCACGACGTCATTGATAATAAACCTGGTATTTATTCTGATTCTGGCCCCTTACAACACATAGCCAATCGTAGCTCGACATACCCTGAAAGATGAAACCCATTTCTTCATTGGCAGTGCTTAGTCCTTTCAAGGTTTACTATTTCAGTGAAGTATTTCAACACCATAATCTACCTGTTATGTATTCTTTTAGCTTTGTTTGTGTCTGTGGTAGCTCTGCTGACAATTCAGCAAACCTTCGGTCCAACCAGGGTTCGGTGGAGATCATGGAGGCATGCCAAATGGATGTGCCGGCTGGAATTATGACCAATGTTCCTTCTAATTTTTAGTAGTCAGTGTGCACAAAAATCTTATATTGTGCAAATTTTTTTCCTGTGACAAAAGTATGTGTGCACTGAATACACACATGGCACAGTTTATGTAGGTTTACAAAATATTTGACATAAAACTGCACAGAACAACATCAAAATAACATAGATATTTAAGTCACTCAGCTATCTTTTTCTCTCTCCTGTCTTTGGCATTTACCCATTCTTTGATCTCCTCTGGGGTTGATCGTTTTCGCTCTTGCTCATCTGTGCTCGACCGTAACATGTGTAGCACTCCTGTAATGGGTAATGATGGGTTCTGTTGCCTGAGCTTTTGTACACCATCCAAATGTGATTTACTTGCCAAATGATGCTTCAGAAAGTCAAGTTTCCAAATATCATCCCACTTCTTTCCACTAGCAAATTCTCCAGCAACTTTCGCATCACGACAATACAAACAGATAACTCCAGTTTCCGAATCATACATAAATATTTCTTGTAGCTGAATGTTCATGACCTCATGAGCTTTTGGTGTAGTGGTTTCTACTATTTTGTTAAGTCATTCAACTTTAAACAAATTTGCAGTTCTTTTGCGCTTCACGCCCTTCGCTTCTTTTGAATTCAACATAATGAATCAATACTTTTTTCAATTAGAACTTAGTCAGCTGTCTACATGATTTGAAACAGATCTTTGTAAACTTTACAATATGAACACTGTCCGACAAAGATGGCTGCCGCTGTGATGCAGCTGTACAAACCGGAACAGGAAAGGTGAGGTGAGGTAAATTAGTGACGTGCATTGTGGTATTTGAAAAACCGACTAACTAGTTAACAGAAACATTTAGCTAAAAGATTATTTTCAATAAGTATAATTATTAATTATACATTATTTTAGATAACTAACCTATTGTGAGCACATTAATTTCCTTTGAGCGCTGGTTGAAAACTGCGTTTGCGCGCACACGCGCAGAGCTTAGAGGGAACATTTGATTATTATTATGACTGGGTAATGCTTGGGGCCATTGCAGAAGAGCAGTAATCTTTTGATTGGATACTCTGTGATAGGCTAGGCAACACAAAACCGACAAGGTGGAATGTTGTTGGTACTTGGGTGTGTGTTGTTTAGAAGAGAGAGTAATGTAGAGTTAGAATAAAGAAACTGCTGTCTAGTATGTGCCTTGAAACAGAAAATCCATGGCCGCCTGTCTCACCACCTGGGACGTGTCCTCTCCTAATTACTACCAAGTACGAGAACCTGAAGACCCACACCCAACAGAGATGAAGAGGAATTTCTTTAGCCAGAGAGAGGTGAGTCTGTGGAATTCATTGCTGCAGACAGCTATGGAGGCCAAGACATTGGGTGTATTTACAGTAGAGGTTGACTAGTGTGGGCATCAAAGGTTCTGGGAAGAAGGCAGGAGAATGGGGTTGAGAGGGAAAATAGATCAGCCATTAAAAATGCCAGAGCAGACTCAATGGGCTGAACGGCCTAATTTCGCTTGTCTATTTTATGGTCTTATGGTCTGTACTCTCAATGCTCCAGAAAGTTAAATTCTATGCCCAGCATCATTATGATTATTTGCATGCCCTCTTCTCGGTACTATGTTGTGGAGGAGGTACAGGAGACTCAATGATTCTTCCCCTCTGCCATCAGATTTCTGAACAGTCCACGAACCCATGAACAACACCTCACTGTTCCTCATCTTTCGTGCTATTTACGTTTGCAACTCATAGCAGTTTTACATCTTTACACTGCACGGCGGCCGTAAACAAAACGAATCTCGTGTCACATCCGTCAGCGATAACAAACCTGATTCTGATTCTAGTTTTCTCTTGGTGGATCAACAGTCTGATGAGGTCACTAAAGTGAGGTAGTGCTACTAGGGAGGGAACGGTGAACGGTGCCTGTCCATCCACTATCTACAAGGAGTTTGCATACTCTTCCTGTGACCGTGTGTTCAAGTTTCCTCCCACATTCCAAGGACACTAGGGTTTGTAGATTAATAGGTCGCGTGGGTGTAATTGGGTAGCATGGGTCTGGGGTCCAATACAAACACAGTGCAGGAAGAGGGACTAGGGAGACAGAGGAGACAGGCCTGTTGTCCAAGCTTTAAATTATAAATAATTCTTCTCATTTCTCATTCTCAATTGAAGTTCCAACAGACTCACTCTACTAGATTCTGGAATAGTTCTGGAGGACTGGAAAATTGCAAATGTCACTTCACTCTTTAAGAAAGGAGGGAGGCAGAAGAAAGGAAATTATAGGCCGGTTTGCCTGACCTTAGTGATTGCAAAGATGTTGGAGTCCATTATTAAGGATAAGGTTTCAGGGTACTTGAAAACATATGATAAAATAGCAAAAGTCAGCATAGTTTCTGCCAGGGGAAATATGTTGGAATTCTTTGAGGAAATAACAGGCTGGTTAGGCTAAAGAGAGTCTGTGGATGTTGTTTATTTGGATTTTCAGAAGGCCTTTGACAAGGTGTTGCACATGAGGCTGCTAAACAAGATAAGAACCCATGGTATTACATGAATGGCCTAGATAGAGTGGATATGGAAAGGATGTTTCCTATAGCGGGTGAGTCAGAATACAGAGATATCCATTTAGAACAGAGATGAAGAGGAATTTCTTTATACAGAGGGTGGTGAACCTGCAGAATTCATTGACACAGATATCTGTGCAGACTAAATTATTGGGTGTATTTAAAGCGGAGGTTGATAGGTTCTTGATTAGACAGGGCGTCAAAGGGAAGGCAGGAGACTGCCAGGATGGAATGGCAGAGCAGACTCAATGGGCTGAATGGCCTAATTCTGCTTCCATATCTTATAGTTGTATGGTCTTATACCTCTGTACTCCCAATGCACCAGAAAGTTAAATGCTGTGCTCAGCATCGTAATTACTATTTACATGCCCTTTTCTTGTTACTACATTGGGACAGAAGTACAGAAGCCTGAAGACCCACACTCAAAGATTCAGGAACAGTTCCTTCCCCTCCGCCATCAGATTTCTGAACAGTCCACGAACCCCCATTACTGCTTATTTTCACACTATTTATGTTTGCAATTGTATGTGTTTGCACTGTACTGCGGCCATAACACAAACAAATCTCACGTCATACGAGTCTGTGACAACGTACCTGAATCTGATTCTAATCCTCCCTTGGTGTATCAGACTTCTGATGAGTGCACAGAAAAGTGATTTAGTGCTGGCGTGGGAGGAATTTAGCAAGAGAACGGTGCCTCTCTATCCACTGTCCACGAGGAGTTTGCACGTACTCTCTGTGACTGCGCGGGTTTCCTCCGAAGGGTATCAAAGGTTAAGGGAGAGAAGGCGGGAGAATGGGGTTGAGAGGTATAATAAGTCAGCCATAATGGAATGGTGGAACAGACTTGATGGGCCGAATGGTCTAATTATGCTCCTATGTCTTCTGCTCTTATGGTCCAGACCTTGCTTGTCTGTACGTAGCACCACAGGATTCAGGGACAATCTACAGTTCAGATGCTGCTGGAACATGTGGGCTCCTGAACCCTCCCTTCCCTACCTGCACCGAGTTGAGTGGATAGACGCACCTTACATTTGGCCCCTCTGCCTCATGCCTGGTGCAGATAACTTAAACCCATTCACCTGGAGAGCTGTCTGTGCTGGCGGTGTAGTGGCATCTGCACCCAGAGCGAAAGGTCATGGTTGAAGTGGTTCCTTGCTCCAGTTCCACCTGGTCTGGGTTGAGTGGCAAGCTAGCAACTCGACCTCACAACACAGACAAACACTAAAGAGGCAGCAAGGTTGCCGTTTGAGGTGTTGGGAGGAATACCTGACAGGGACAGCGACCGAGATGCCAAGTGCAGGCAGGCGAGCAGCTTTATTTTAATAGATGTTTTTCATTAAATTTTATATCTGAAATGCACTTAAAATAGATTTATACTTCTAATATTTGAGAATCACTTGCAATGTAATTTAATTGTTTTTAAATGTCTCGGATTATTAGAAGTTATCCAGAAGCAGTTAGAAAGGCCTTTCACAGGGCATCTAAGGAGTGGAGCCTCAGAGAGTTGGTGACACAGCTCAACACATCATGGACACCAGCGTCCTCTCCACAGACCCAGTCTACACTTCTCACTGCCTCCGTAAAGCAGCCCAGATAATCAGAGCCCCCCTCCCCACCCTGGATATTCTCTCTCCTCCACTCTCCCATTGGACAGAAGATACAAAAGCTTGAAAGCACATTTCACCAGGCTCAAGGACAGCTACTAAGAGGCAGAGATCGAGTGGACAGCCAGAGACTTTTTCTCAGGGCGGAAGTGGCTAATACAAGGGGGCATAATTTTAAAGGTGATTGGAGGAAAGCGTAGGGGTGTTGTCGGAGGTAAGTTCTTCACACAGAGAGTGGTGGGTGTGTGTGAAGCACCCCACCAGGGGTGGTGGTAGAGGCAGATAATTAGGGACATTTAAGACAGGCACATGGATGAAAGAAAAGTGGGGAGATATGCAGGAGGGAAGGGTTAGGTTGAACTTAGAATAGTTTAAAAAGTTGGCACAACATTGTAGGCCGAAGGGACTCTACTGTGCTGTAATGTTCTATATTTTATCGGGCTGTTAGAAGACTAGTCCCCTAGTACGATAAGATGGATTCTTGAACTCACCTCGTTGTGACCTTGCAACGTGGCGTTCACTTTGGAAGGGTCTCAGCCCGAACCATCGACAGCGCTTCTCCCTATAGATGCTGCCTGGCCTGCTGTGTTCCACCAGCATTTTGTCTGTGTTGTTTACTTGTGCTGAACTGCACTTTCTCAAGAGCTGTTAACCTTTATTCTGTATTGTTATCACTTCCCCTTGTACTACCTCAATACACTGCTGGGATCTACATGGATGGCATGCAAAACAAAAGTTTTTCGTTGTATCTCGGTACATATGGGAATAATAAACCAAGTTACAGTTTGTTCTAGTGACCTCTCCATTCTATGGGGCAGCCATAACAACAAGGCCTGGAATTCCACGTGACCCAGAGAACTGGAAAATTCAGAAAGCATGATGTCCAGGATGATCTGGCCCATTCTAAAAACATTTTCTTCAGTTACCTCAAATTCCTCTCCAGCACTTTTGGTCGACTGGACATAATATTGGAACTGTGATGGTGGCTGAGTTAGAAAATGCATTTCCATATCAAATTTAGTAACATTTTTAAATCAAAACCCACTCATAAGGATATACGAAACAGAAGCTAGAGAACAGTGCAAGCCCCTGAGGTCAGACTCAACATGGTGTTGCTCGAACCTATTTTCCTCTTTCCCGCTCAATCCTTATTTGTACAAGGAGCCGGAGCAGGCCCACAGCCTCAGTGTAGTAAGGAGTGGAGTAACTGTCGGGGAGCTGTGAACAGAACCGACCCAATCTGACCTTGTGTTTTCAATCCATCTGGCCCGGCATTTAAATGGTCCAAACACTCAGGCCCTGTCGCTTCGAGATGCTCTGGGCCTGGACTCCGCTGCTGCATTTCAGGCCAGACCCGACCTTTCCAACTCGGCCTGGTGCGTAGATCGATCAGACCTCACTCTCGGTTTAGGTGGACAGGCTCTGAAACACCTGCGTTCTGGCTTCTCTCCGCTTCTCTCGCTCCGACTGGGCCCCGAACATGCCTCGACCTCACTTGCATCTGCATGCCTTGACCCTCGACACAACCTTGCCTTTGCCCGCCTCTTCATTGTTTGTGGTGATCGTTTACCACAGCTTGCCACAGAAAATGTGCTATTAATAAAGTATTTAGTTGTATTTCTTGCTTTGGGAACCGTCAGCAAGTTGTTGCTCATCCTTAGAAGCGCCATCTTAAACCAGACGCCATGCTGTGTGTGTTTTTTGTGGGTGTTTCTCGGAAACTCCAGCAACTTCAGAATATTGAGTTTGTAGTTGAGACCAGGCTTGTTTTGTCACTCAGCCTTCTGGTGAGTTGTATATTCATGCAACCATCCTTCAACACTGCAATAAGAGGGATATATTTTGAGTGTCTGCAGTTTGTACCCAGAGGCTTTTGGAACAGGTAGCAGTATTGAATTTTTAAAGGCTAGTCTGGATGTGCTAGCATTACAAATATGTAGTTCTGTAAACTTACTTGACTATAATTCAAAACGTTAAAGTTGAGTCCGTGACTATAGCAATTGAAAATGTAGTATATTGTTTATTGTTACCTTTGTGTTGAAGAAGAATGAAACGTCATGTCAGGAGACTGAGATTCTCTCGGATTTGCCTGGACTCTCTCTCTCTCCCCTGGAGGCTCGCTGTGTGTGTAAAGACCTCTATATTCCTCAGTTACAGCTCCTGTTAAGGCTCAATTTCAGTCAGTCACAACTCCCAGCAAGCCTAATAACTCATCATCACCATTTTGGGTCGTGTTGTATGACATGGGCGATCATTGTCTTGACCATGACTGTTCTTGGCAAATTTTTCTACAGAGGTAGTTTGCCATTGCCTTCTTCTGGGCAGCATCTTTACAAGATGAGTGACCCCAGCCATTATCAATACTCTTCAGAGATTGTCTGCTTGGTGTCAGTGGTCGCATAAACAGGACTTGTGATTTGCACCAGCTGCTCATACGACCATCCAACCACCTGCTTCCATGGCGTTGCGTGACCCTGATCGGGGAGCTAAGCAGGTGCTACACCTTGCCCAAGGGTGACTGACAGGCTAGCGGAGGGAAGGAGCACCTTGGAACTCCTTTGGTAGAGACGTATCTCCACCTGCCACCCTAACAACTAGCAACGTGTACTTATGTAAAACTCCGTTCTAAGATTCCTGTATTCACTCACCCACTTTTATCAAGAATCACCTTTAGATGAAAAATATCGCAAACGCGAGGAAAACGGCGAGGTTGTCTGCTGTGGGGATCACCATTGTGCAGCAGAGATAATTATAATACCATCAAGGAGTCAATGATGTTTAATGTTATGAAGACTGAGATAGTGCCCGTGTGAATTCTGTAATAAATGCGGCAATGTATTCCCCATGAATCCTTGTGTCTGCTATTTTAATGAGCCTTTAATTTGTTTGCATTCTTTTTCAGATAATCTCTGGTAGCAGATTGTCAAACATTATAATTCTTTTATTAATATTAAACGATAAGTCATGTAGCAATGCACTCTGTCCATGAAACTGTGCTAAAATAAATACAGCAGGCTCCGGTTAACTGGGACACATTGGGACCAGATCAGTTTGGTTCAATTCCACAGCTGCCCCAGTTAGCCAAAGTTTCATGGAAATAGTTAAAAAGGTATAAAAAAAGACAAACTGAGTGACAGATGATGCATTTAAATGAAATACAGAACAAATTAGAACAGTGCCAATATTACTGCAGTACTAAAGAACTATTATTTCCTGCCGAAGGGTCTTGGCCTGAAAAGTCGACTGTACTTTTTGTTGTAGAAGCTGCTTGGCCTGCTAAATTTCTCCAGCATTTTGTGTGTGTTGCTTGGATTTCCAACATCAGCAGATTTTCTTCTAGAAACATAGAAAACCTACAGCACAATACAGGCCCTTCGACCCACAATGCTGTGCTGACATGTACTTACTTTAGAAGTTACCTTGGGTTACCCATAGCCCTCTATTTTTCTAAGCTCCATGTACCTATCCAGGAGTCTCTTAAAAAACCCTATTGTATCCGCCTCCACCACCATCGCCAGCAGCCCATTCCACGCACTCACCACTCTCTGCGTAAAAAAAAATTACCCCAACATCTCCTCTATACCTGCTTCCAAGCACTTTAAAACTGTGCCATCTCAATGTTAGCCATCTCTGCCCTGGGAAAAAGCCTCTGACTATCCACACAATCAAGGCCTCTCATCATCTTATACACCTCTATCAGGTCACCTCTCATCCTCTGTCGCTCCATGGAGAAAAGGCCGAGTTCACTCAACCTATTCTCATAAGGCATGCTCCCCAATCCAGACAACATCCTTGTAAATCTCCTCTGCACCCTTTCGATAGTTTCCACATCCTTTCTGTAGTGAGGTGACCAGAACTGAGCACAGAACCCCAAGTGGGGTCTGCCTAGGGTCCTGTATAGCTGTAATATTATCTCTCGGCTCTTGAATTCAATCCCACAGATGATGAAGACCAATACACCATATGCCTTCTTAACCACATAGTTAACCCGCGCAGCAGCTTTGAGTGTCCAATGGACTTGGAACCCAAGATCCCTCTGATCCTCCACACTGCCAAGAGTCTTACCATTAATACTATATTCTGCCATCATATTTGACCTACCAAAATGAACCACCTCACACTTATCTCAGTTGCCACATCTCAGCCCAGTTTTGCATCTTATCGATGTCCCGTTGTAACCTGTGACGGCCCTCCACACTGTCCACAACACCCCCAACATCTGTGTCATCAGCAAATCTACCAACCCATCCCTCCACTTCTTCATCCAGGTCATTTATAAAAATCACCAAGAGAAGGGGGTCCCAGAACAGATCCCTGAGGCACACGACTGGTCACCAACCTCCATTCAGAATATGACCTGTCTACACCACTCCTTTGCCTTCTGTGGGCAAGCCAATTCTGGATCCACAGAGCAAGGTCCCTTAGATCTCATGCCTCCTTACTTTCTCAATAAGCCTTGCATGTGGCAGCTTATCAAATGCCTTTGTTTATTATTTCCTAATAGTTATGGAAGGAGGAATTCAACCAGTGTACACTACTGTATTCTTTTGTTTGACTGTAAGTGAATGAAATTAACTCAGACACCTACTGCAGATAATGGACTGCCTGCACATAATGCTATAGATGATTGCAGCGTTCAAATCTTCATTTTCATTGTCACATTCAAGATGACTATCGATGCCTTCAAATTTCTCGTAGTTCCCAACTTGTCAAAGGAGTGAAATGGCTTCATTTTCATTCCCGGTCTCTTCTGGCATCTAAAAGTCTGAATGCTTGAAACACCGGTGAGCAATCTAGTTCGGAGTTGTCTTACTGCATATTTCTGGCCAGCTACCAGTGACAAAAATCACTGCTCTTTGAACACAGGTGTACGCAATTGACACTATTTAAAAACTGCTCGCTCCAAGCAGGGTGTAGTGTCAAATGGAAAACTTGAAAGATTTAAAGAACTACACACAATAACATACTGTGCAGCATTAACAGCAGTGAGTGCAATGGCTCCAATATAGAGGCACTAATGAATAGAAACTCAAAACTGAGTAATGAAATGGCAGAATAGATTAAGTAAGAAAACTAAAGTTTTAAGAGCAGAAATAGCCTATCTGATGAGGTATAAAATGGATAATCCAAACAGAAAAGTTAACAAAAAAGCTAAGGAAATACTAAGGAAATATAAGGTCCATACAAGATATGATCAAACTAACAAAAGCATTGTAGAATTTATAGATACACTAAAAGAAGAGCTTGGTGTATACAAAATCAGACTAAATAGATACATTAAAGTGCAGCAGATAAAGAAAACAGGATTATCAGTTCAGAAGCAATGACAAAGTTTTATACAGAACACGGAAACTACCACAATGTCACCAACCCGAGCATAGTATTACCAACAAACAGAGAGTTTTTGAAATTTTGGTCAAACAGGGAGAAGCAAGCTGGATTAGGAAGGATAAGGAATGCACACACATGACTGAAGAAACGCAAATACCAGAAGTTACAATGGATATTCTGAAAGAGATTATAAAAAATACCCACAACTGTAAAGTACTGGCATTGATAATATTCATAATTATATAAAAAGTTATTTGCCTTCATCCATACCTGTTGATACAAAGCAACTATTTTCTTGAAATATCCTGAGAAAGTGCCCAAATTTTTGTCAGAAGATAAAATGTATATCTTACCTAAAGGGGAAATCACAAAAGATCCATCAAAATATCTTCCTATTACATGTTTACAGACCGTATATAAAATTGTAACATCATGTACCTTTCAACTAATCACCAGTCACTTAGATAACCACAACACAGACAAAATGCTGGTGGAATGCAGCAGGCCAGCATTTTGTGTCTGTTGCTTGAATTTCCAGCATCTGCTGATTTCCTTGTGTTTGCGTAGACAACCACAATATAGTTACAGAAGATCAGAAAGGATGTATGCCTCCCCTGCACCCCCGGGCCGGGCTCCCAACAATGGGATGCTGACCTGGGAACTGAGGACCATGCTTTTCCAGGGAACCCCGAGGGGGCGAGCGTACCCAGGATCCCCAACCAGGGGAACACAGCGGAGCAGGTCACCCGCCTCCCTTGCGGCCCAAGATGCAGCAGCCTTGGGGGGGTCGGGCAACGTGGCAGGCACCACCGACACCACCAGAGCAAGAGGAAGACCAACGGGCCTCAGCAATTCACACCGCAAAGTCCACCCTCAATCACTCCAGATACAATGGCACCAGCTGCCTGGCACCTTCCCTGGCGTAAGTCAAACTTGTTTCATGGCACAGTGGCTGGAGCCCCACTGAGACGATGGTGCCATGCAGGTCCTCCTCGACCTAACGCCAGCTGAGCAGCGTGACTATAGGGTCCTTGTTGCAGTGCTGGAATGGCATTTCGAGTAGAATACGTTGGGGGAAGCAATGAGGGAAGAACTGGGCAGCAGGCAGTGCCGGGTGGGAGAAAGCCTGGGGGTGTTCACAGCAGATGTCTGCCACTGTGTTGGGCATGGCTACCCCCCCCCCCAGTTCCCTCCCGCTGCCCAGAAAGAGCTTGTCCTTCACGTCTTTGTAATGGCGCTGACGCCAGAGCACTTTTGGCAGCTCGTTTGCCTGACATCACCATCGTCGCTGGTCGAGGCAGAGAGGGCAGAGCCTCCTTGGAAGACATCCCCACGATTTGAGCAGACTAGATATCCACAAGGAAGTGTGGATTTTGAGACCTCTTCCCGGAAAAAGGAGGGTTTCTTGTGGCAATACAGGACCAGGTGGTTAGCACAAAAAATATCAAAAAATCTATAATAAAAGACCAACAAATTCAAGGTGATAAATGCAGAATGTTCCAAGAAAAACCAGAAACAATCTGGTTTGACATTACAGGATCCTGCAGCAGTTTAACTCAATCGGATTGGTTTCACAGGCAAAATCAAGTGGCAAACATCATTCATCAAACTCTTGCATTACAATATAAACTCATAAAAGACAGCATAATAACCATCTGGATATAATACTAATGGATAAATAAGCAAGAACAACTTACTTAATTGATACAGCCATTCCAAACTCACATAACATACAGAAATCAAGTGAAAAACACCAGAAATGTGCTGAATTAAAAGAGGAGATTGAAAGACTATGGAATATGAACAGGGTATACATTGTCCCAATAGTAATGTCTACAACTGGTGTCTCAAAATCGCTACATAATAGCATTAAACAATTAGGTATAAACAGAGGTATTCATGTAAATCTCTGGAAAACAACGATATTAAACACCACTAGAATAGTCCGAAAGTTCCTAGCCATTGAGAAATGAGCATGCTTGACTATGCCCGTACCTCAGGTTTTACCAGCTTGAACTGAGCAAAAAATAAAAATACAATAATAATAGATAATACTGAGAACAGGAGTTGTGTGGTCCTTGAAACTTCCTCCAAGATGCACTGATTCAGTTCACCTTAACTACTGCCTGCGGAAGCTGAATCCACTGTGGATTAACAGGAGGGTAAAGAACTTATTTCACAGACACTTCAGCCTGGGCTTCCATTTTTTATATATTTAGAGATACAGTGAAGAACAGACCCTTCTAGCACAATGAACCACGCTGCCCAATAACCCACAGAAATAGAATGGTGTTACTGAAGTTGGGTGACAGCTTACTGGCGGTTTTCAAAGCAAGAAATACCATTAAATACTCCAGTAATAACACTTTTTCAGGTGGAAAATTGTGGTACGTGATCACCGCAAACAATGAAGAAGCGAGCCAAGGCGAGGCTGATCCGAGGGCTGTGGGTGCAAGACGGAGTCGGAGTGTGGTCGAGGCACGTCGGAGTTGGAGAAAGCCGAGTCGTTCCAGAGCCCTTCCACCTGCACTGGGAGCGAGGTTGGATCCACCTAAACGCGGTGCCGAGTCGGGAGCGTCGAGTTCGGAGCAGCCCAGAGTGTTTCACCGTGGCGGGGCCTGAGCGCTGGTGTGGGGAGGTGACCCAGTGCGTGGACAATCTAAGTGTCAGGCCAGATGGACTGAAAAGGCAGGGTGTTGAGGCCAGAGGCGAGGGTCAGGGCCCGCTCTGCTCTGCACTCCGCGGTGCTGAGGCTGAGGCTGTGTTGTGCTCCAACTGTCAGCACCATTATGCAATTAAACACAGATGTGGAAAACATCATGTGTGGCCGTAGTAACAAGAAGGGCCGACGGAAAGTCTTGAATGACTACCGTCTAGCGGCCCTGACCTTACACATCATGAAGACCCTTGAGAGGCTGGTCCTGACTCATCTCTGACTCCCCCCGGTCAATTCAGACCTTGATCCCCGGCAGTTTGCCTACCGGAAACAGATTGGAGTCGATGATACTGTCATCTACCCGCTGAACCAAGCCTACTCCCATCTGGATAAGCAGGGCAGCACGGAGAGGATCGTGTTTTCTGAGTTCTAAAGAGCCTTCAATACCATACGGTCCTCATTGCTGAGGGAAAAGCTCTGTTCAGTGCAGGTTGGCATGTCCATTGTATCCTGGATAATGGACAACCTGACTGGACTGACAATTTGTGCTGCTTCAGAGCTGTGTGTCAGATGTGGCTATAAGCAGGATGGGGCCCCACAGGGGACAAAATTGGCTCCCTTTCTGTTTAACCTGTATACTTCTGACTTTAGATACAACACTGAGTCATGTCATCTGCAGAAATTCTTTGATGACTCAGCAATAGTTGGGTGTATAAAGGGAGGACAAGAGGATGAACACATGGCCATGGTGGAGGACTTTGTCAAATGGTGCAAGCTGAATCATCTGCAGCTCAACATCAGTAAGACAAAGGAGATGGTGATGGACTTTAGGAAGACTGAGCCTGCACTGCTCCCTGTTACTATTGATGGTGAGGATGGGATGTGGTGAGGACCAACAAGTGCCCAGGGGTGCACCTGGATATCAGACTTGAGTGGAACACCAACACAGAGGCTGCATACAAGAAGGACCAGAGTTGCCTCAACTTCCTGAGAAGACTGATGTCCTTTGGAGTGTGCAGGCCTCTCCTTCACACGTTCTACCAGTCTGTTGTTGCCAGTACAATCTTCAATGCGGTGGTGTGCAGGGGCAATGGCATCAACACGGGTGATACCAACAGGCTCAATAAACTGATTAGAAAAGCTGGCTCTGTTGTAGGAGCCAAACTGGACACACTGGAGGCTGTGGTAGAATAAAGGATCCTCTGGAAAATCCTGGCAATTCTGGACAATGTTTCTCACCCTCTGCATGCTACCTTGGCTGAACAGAGGGGCACTTTTAGTAAAAGACTAAGACAACTGCACTGCTCCAAAGAGCCCTATATGAGGTCATTCTTACCCTCGGCCATTAGGCTCTATAATGAGTCAACCTATAGCCGGGGAAACGATGACCCCTTCCTGTCAAACTGTAATTAACCTCTGTTTAAGCTCTGTTTACCACACCCTGCTATTGTGGACACCCTGTACAATACTGTGCAATACTACCATCACTTCTTTCCTGGATGGTGTGAATGTGCACCCAATACTGTATAATATTACGGTAATTCTTGCACTACCATCTTCGACTTGGAACTTGGAAATCTTGTCAATCTTTTAATCTCTGATTTGTAAATCTTATACATCTTATTTCTAAGGTAACTTATTTTTTATTCTTTCTCACTTCTCTTCTAATATTTGTAAATCTGTGCACTTATAATGCTACTGTGACACTGTAATTTCCTTTGGGATCAATAAAGTACCCATCTATAAAAGTTAATTTCGTGTTTCTCCAAATTCCTATGTGATACAAATAGTCTGAAATGACATTTGCGTTCAGTTTCAAGTAGCCTATCGTAAACTAAAAAAAATCTGAGGAAGCAACACTTTTGAAAAAAATTGTTGTCCAGTGTTATCACGTGATAGAAAGCTGTGGATCTCAGCAGAAGAAAGAACTCTGGTGTTACACCAAGACCCTTAAATGAATAAATCTTCAGTTGATTTGAATTGATTAACATTTTACTGTCATTCATTTTACTTGGGCAGCTTTCATAACAAAGACGGTAAGAAAAATTGTGCATGGAAATTTTATTCTTTTCACCAATATCTTCGTCCAGAGTTTAATGGATGGAGGCCACAAGGGGAAGGTCTTGCATTTCAATACTACTTTTTACAAACGCAGGGCCACCCAAATTGCTTTACAGCCCATGACGTACAGTACTGTACAAAACTCAGGCACTTATATTATAGTTAGGATACTTAAGACATTGCGCAGTACTGTGTTTGTCAACGTGGAGTGGAGAGTGAGCTTGTAAAACCAGTAGGAGCAAAGGATCACACACAAAATGCTGGTGGAACGCAGCAGGCCAGGCAGCATCTATAGGGAGAAGCACTGTGACGTTTCGGGCCGAGACCCTTCGTCAGGACTAACTGAAAGGAAAGATAGTAAGAGATTTGAAAGTAGGACAAAATGATGTTGGGAATGGTGAGGGTCGAGTGCCATGGGAGGGGTGTGGGAGAGATGGCAGAGAAAGGGTGCCAGGGGTGGGGTGGTTAGCGGGGGTGCAGACACACCCAGCCCTGAGACACCAGGCAAGGTCATTAGATTCCAAACAATTAGTTTATTGATCATTACAGAATGTCTCTTTGGTGCTTCTCGCTCCGTCCTCTCTCTCTTCCCCTTTTCCCAACCATGATTCTCCTCTCCCTGCCCTCCTCCCACTCTCAGCCCACAATAGAGACCCGTATCAGAATTAGGTTGATCATCATCACTTATGTCATGATTTTTTTTTGCAACAGCAGTACAGTGCAATGTGTAAAATTACTACAGTGCTGTGCAAAAGTCTGTAGGGACTGTGGCGGCTAATTTGCCTACAGAAATCAGAAACGTGATGCAGTAGCATAGTGGTTAGCAGAACGCTTTCTAGAACCAGCCAGGCAGGTTCAATTCCCACTGCCATCTGTAAGGAGTTTGTATGCCGTCCCTAGAACCATGTGGGTTTCCTCCAGGTGCTCCAGTTTCCTCCCACATCCTAAAGACATACAGGTTAGTATTAGTAAGCTATGGGCAAGCAGGGTATGGCACTTGTGGGCTGCCCCCAGCACATCCTCCGACTGTACTGGCCGTTGACAAAATTGGTGCATTTCACTATTTGTGTCACAGTACACCAAAGTTCAAAGATCAAAATAAATTTTATTATCAAAGTACATATATGTCACCATAGATAATCCTGAAGATACATTTTCCTGCGGGCATACTCAGCAAATCTATGGAATAGTAACTATAACAGGATCAGTGAAATATCACACAGAGACAACAAGCTGAGCAAATGCAAATATAAATAAATAGCAATAAACAGTGAGTACATGAGACAATGCGATAGTGTCCTTAAAGTGAGATAGATATAGGTAGATACTTTATTGATCCCAAAGGAAACTACAGCGTTACAGTAGCATTCCAAGTGCACAGATTTACAAATGTTAGAAGAAAATAAGAATGAATAAAAAATAAGTTACCTCAAATAGGCTAACGGGGGGGGGAGGGGGAATCACCTCCCCAGCTATAGGTTAACTCATTATAGAGCCTAATGGCCGAGGGTCATACAGCACTCTTTGGTGCAGCACAGACAGTTGTCTTAAGTCTATAACTAGAAGTGCTCCTCCGTTCAGCCAAGGTGGCATGAAGAGGGTGAGAAACATTGTCCAGAAATGTCAGGATTTTCTGTAGGGTCCTTTGTTCTACCACAGCCTCCAGAGTGTCCAGTTTGACTCCTATAACAGAGCCAGTCTTACTAATTAGTGCCTTGGGCCTGTTGGCATCACCCAAGTTGATGCCATTGCCCCAGCGCACCACCGCATAGAAGATTGTGCTGGCTGATAGAACGTGTGAAGGAGAGGACTGTGTACTCCAAAGGACCTCAGTC
The DNA here is from genome assembly GCF_048418815.1 of Hemitrygon akajei. Taxonomy (NCBI): domain Eukaryota; kingdom Metazoa; phylum Chordata; class Chondrichthyes; order Myliobatiformes; family Dasyatidae; genus Hemitrygon; species Hemitrygon akajei. Next base: position 44,442,137 of record NC_133150.1, on the reverse strand, counting down.
TCCTCAGGAAGTAGAGGCAACTCTGCCCCTTCTTGTTGTTGGTGCTCCACTCAAGTCTGTCATCCAGGTGCACCCCCAGGTTCTTCTAGGTCCTCACCATCCTTAGCAACAGGGAATAGTGCAGGCTTAGCCTTAAAGTGATTCACCATCTCCTTTGTGTTACTGATGTTAAGCTGCAGATGTTTCAGCTTGCACCATTTGACAAAGCCCTCCACCTGGGCTCCATCATCAGAGAATTTCTGCAGTTGATATGCCTCACTGTTGTATCTAAAGCCTGAAGTATACAGGGTAAACAGGAAGAGAGCCAATACAGCCCCCTGTGGTGTCCCAGTCAGCCCTGAAGCCGTACAAACTATGAGATCATTGGTTGTGGGAACATTTCATGATGGGGCAATTGAAGTTGAGTGAAATTATCCCCTTTGGTTCAAGAGCCTGATGGTTGACGGGTAGTAACCGTTCTTGAACCTGGTGTTGTGAGTCCTGAGGCTCCTATACCTTCTACCTGAAAAGAGCATGGCCTGGGTGACGAGGATCTTTCATGGCGGGCACTGCTTTTCCACAGCAAGGTTTCATGTAGATGTGCTCAGTGACTGGGAGGGAGGGCTTTACCTGTGATGGACTGGGCCGTATCCACTACTTTTCCATTCAAAGCATTGGTGTGACATGTGACAAATAAAGCCAATCTTTAACATAGAATACAGAAAAGTACAGCAAAATACAGGCCCTTCAGCCCACAATTTTGAGCCAACCTTTAAATCTTTTTAATGTATTTACCTCAATCACCATGCCAGCCGGCAGTGTTTACCACAATCCTAAACTGTCCTATAATCCTTCTAACAAGCCTGTCATTTCTGTCCCGTCGTTTTTCCCTGGCACCCCACCACACCTGAGGTAATTATCAGCTAACTTACTGACTAGTTTTACCTTTTTCCTCGTACACATGCCAACCTCTCCTTGAATTCATTGACTGTACACCACTCGCTTCAACCAGTCCCTGTAGCGCTGGGAACTACGTCATCACTGTCCTTCACATCAAGGTATTTCTTTTGAACTCTTGTTTCTCTGTGTGGTGGTGTCTAAATAAGCTTTTGGAAATGTTGTTCCCCGCTAGCATCTACAATTGGTTTTACCAGTGATTTGAATCGCTTACCAAGACTGCCACCTGCTGGTCATGGGAGGTGTAACCGACAGAGTGGACGGCAGGCGGTCTGTGTACCGACCGACATAGGGTCTCGGCCCGGAACATCAACCGTTTACCTCAGGATGGAGTGAGTTTGGAAGCAGACAGCAGAGATAACTATGTTCGTGAGTTTGCTGAGCTGAGCATAGAACACAATGCAGGCATTCTGGCCCACGATGTCATGCCGATCTTTTAACCTACTCTAAGATCTATCTAACCCTTACCTCTCACATAGCCCTCCATTTTTCTATCGTCCATGTGCCTATCCAAGAGACTCTTAAATGTCTCTTAATGTGTATCTGCCTCTACATTCCACCTACCCACCACGCTCATGTACTTTCCAGCAATCACCTTAAAATGATGCCCTCTCGTGGTAGCCATTACCGTCCTGGGAAAAAGTCCACTCTATGCCACTTATTCAGCCCTATCAAGTCACCTCTCATCCTTCTAAGTTTTTAAAAATCTCCTTCACTAATATTTCACTAATGAAATATCTGACTTTAAGTTGTAAATTGGCAGCAAATCAAAGATCCCTCTCATTTTAGACAATCTCTCCTCCCCCCCTCTCCCGAGGAAATCTGCAGATGCTGGAAATTCAAGCAACACACACAAAATGCTGGTGGAACACAGCAGGCCAGGCAGCATCTATAGGGAGAAGCGCTCGTTTCGGCCCAAAACGTCAACAGTGCTTCTCCCTATAGATGCTGCCTGGCCTGCTGTGTTCCACCAGCATTTTGTCTGTGTTGCTCTCCTCTCTCCCGTTGGGCAGAAGATACAAAAGCCCGAAAATTTCTATAGGTGTGTAGCGGAGAGTATATTGACTGGCTGCATCAGGACCTGGTATGGAAAGACCAACGCTGTTGAATGGAAAATCCTCCAAAAAGTAGTGGGAACACCCCTGTATATCACGGCTAAAGCCCTCCCCACCATTGGGCACATCTACACTGAGCACCGTCCCAGGAGAGCAGCACCTATCACCACCACCCATGTCATGCTCTGTTTTCACTGCTGCCATCGGGAAGGAGGTACTGGAGCTTCAGGACCCGCACCACCAGGTTCAGGAGCAGCTATTACCCCTCACCCGTCAGGCTCTTGAACCAGAGGGGATAACTTCACTCAACTTCACTTGCCCCATGGCAACACACACAAAGTGCTGGAGGAACTCAGTCGAGCAGGCAGCATCTATAGAAGAGAGTTAACAGTCGATGTTTCAGACTGAGACCCTTCATCAGGACTTGCTGCTTCGGATTTCCAGCATCTGCAGATTTTTCTCGTGTTTGTGATTTCGCTCACTGAGCTGTTTCCACAGCCAATTGACTCACCTATACCCTATCGCTGGACTGTTCCCACACCCTGTGGACTCACGTTCAAGGGCTTTTCATCTCATCTTCTCGATTTTTATTTATTATCGTTTCTTTTTTTTCCTCTTTGTATTTGACAGTTTGTTGTGGTTTGCACAGTGGTTGTAGTCTTTCATTGATCCTGTTATAGTTATTGGATTTATTGAGTATGCCTGTAATAAAATGAATCGTTTATATCATTCATTTTGTATGTAAACGATATATATATGGTTTCTCAGACATTAAAATGTATATTATTTGCTGATGATACAACTATATTTTGTAGCGGGGAACATCTGATACAACTTTTGGATACAGTGGAGAAAGAACTAAAAATTATAAAGAAATGGTTTGATGCTAACAAATTATCACTGAGTCTAAGTAAAATTAAATTCATAATATTTGGAAACCGTGCACCAAATTCATATAATAAACTTAGAATAAATGACGTTGAAATTGATAAGGTATCTGAAACAAAATTTTTAGGAGTGGTAATAAATTAATCTGGAAACCACATATAAATGATGTAAAGCAAAAATGTCAAAATCTGTTGCAATAATGTACAAAGTGCAAGATTTTTAAAATCAGGGATCTTTGTATTCATTATACTGTTCACTTATAGTCCCAAATGTGACTTACTGTGTAGAAGTATGGGGAAATACAAACTCAATTTTTCTACTCCAAAAGAAAGCCATGTGAATTGTAAATAAGACAAGTTATTATGAGCCAACCAATCTACAACTTATCCAACTAAACACTTTAAAATTCAGAGATTTCATAGATTTTAAAATAATACAAATCATGTCTAAAGTAAAAAATGGACAGTTACCACAAAGTATCCAAAGGTGGTTTAAAATGAGAGAAAGTCAATGTGATTTGAGAGGAACGTGTATATTTCAAAAACAAAGGATAAGAACAAATGTAAAAAATTTTCAGTCAGAGGGGTGAATCTATGGAGCAGCTGTAGTGAGAATTTAAAAACATGCACCACACTTAACAAGTTTTAAAAAAATTTAAAAATTATTCAATGAACAAATATAAAATACATGATTTAAAATGAATAGGAGTAATGTAAATAAATGATACTTGGATTTGGAGTTTTATGTTAAAAGATTATGAAATTTTTTGTTTTGATGTGAAGACTGATGCCAAATATGCTTTTTGTTTAATTAAGAGGGTAGGCGTGATAAGCTGTAGCTTCAGCCTACACCCTTTCGGTCTGTTTTAAAGAATATCTATGTTTTTTGTTGTTTTATGAAATTATCATTGAGAATGTTTTTTTTTTGTTATGTTTGTACTGACCAAAATAAAATTTCATTCATTCATTCATTCATAAAATGAATCTCGGGTTGTATATGGTGACGTATATGTGCTTTGATAATAAATTTACTTTGAACTTTGAACATACCTCCAAGCTCAGGGACAGCTTCTACCCTACTGTTATAAGAACATTGAATGGTCTCTAACTGTTCATAACTATTGGTTTATTATTTTCACTTGTACTAAGGTAGAGTGAAAACATATCTTTCTTACCATCCATACAGATCAATTCATTACAGCGGTGCATTGACGACACGGGGGGAGCATGGTCATGTAGTGATTAGCTTTACAGTACCAACAATTGGGGTTTGATACCCACTGCTGTCTATAAGAAGTTTGTATGTTCGCCTGTGTGGGTTTCCTCCACATGCTCTGGTTTCCTCCCACATTGACAAGTTGTGGGCAGGCTACACTCAGCCGTCACTGTATTATATTCACTGCTCGTCAATGCAGATATCTAATCAGCCAATCATGTGGCAGCAGCACAGTGTATAAAAGCATGCAGACATGGCCAAGAGGTTCAGTTGTTTGGAACAAACATCAGAATTGGGAAGAAATGAGATATAAGTGACTATGACCGTGGAATGATTGTTGGTGCCAGACGGGGTGATTTGAGTAACTGACGATCTTCTGGGATTTTCAAGCTCAACAGTGTCTAGAGCAGGGGCTCCCAATCATTATTATGCCATGGACCTTGACCATTAAACAAGGGGTCCGTGGATCCAGCTTGGCAACCCCTGCTCTACAGTTCACAGAGATTGGTGCAAAAAGCGAATAAGCATCCAGTTCTGAGGGTGAATCATTTGTCACGTAACAGTGGTGGGGCTCACCACCAGCAACGATGAGACGGCCTACAGAGAGGAGGTTGAAGAGCTTGAGGCCTGGTGCCAGGCAGATAACCTCTTCCTTCATGTGAGCAAGACAAAGGAGATGGTTATCGACTTCGGGACAACTCACACCACTCACATCCCTCTTGACATCGGCGGAACAGCGGTGGAAACTGTGAGCAGGTTCAAATTCCTGGGAGTGCACCTCACACAACCTCCCAGAACACGCCCGACTCGGCCAGGAAAGCTCAGCAATGCCTCTGCTTTCTGAGCAGGCTGAGTCGAGCTGGACTCAGCACATCAAATTCTACGAACGTCTACAACTGTGCAGTGGAGAGCATCCTAACATGCTGCATCACTGCGCGGTACGGTAACTTCCCTGCGGCAGACAGGAAGGCTCGACCCTGGATAATCGAAACAGCTCGATGCATCACCGACATCAGTGATTGCTCAGTAACTGCTGATCTCCTGGGATCAGTCTCTACAGCTGGGCTCCCCAACCTGTTTTTATGCCAAGGACCCCCACCTGAGGGGTCTGTTGGCCCCAGGTTGGGAACCTCTATTCTAGAGATTATAGAGAATAGTGTGGAAAGCATCCAGTGAGTGAGATTTCCTTGTTAATGAGAGAGATCAGAGGACAATGGCCAGATTGGTTCAAGCTGACAGGAAGGCGACAGTAATTCAAGTAACAACGTGTTACAACAGTGGTGTGCAGAAGAGCATCTCTGAATGCCCAACATGTTGAACCTTGAAATGGATGGACTACAGCAGCAGAGGACCATGAAGATACACCCAGTACATGAGGTATCTAATAAAGTGGCCACTGAGTGGATGTGCCAGTGTGGTGGAGTTCAGAGGTCAGGGATGAGCTCTTAGTCATGTGCTTGTGCAAGTAGCACTCACTGGCCAGTAGGTGGCAGCACCGAGCCCCAGCAGGGTGACCAGTCCTTCCCAGTTAAATATAGTAGCTGCATATAATCCACATCTGGCTGGTCAACTTTACACCAGATAGGGTAAGTTTTACCAGGTATCTTAAATGAAGGAGCGAGGTATGGAGAGATTTCCGAGATTGCTATGGCAATTATTGTGGAATTCATTGCCACAGACAGCTGTGGAGGTCAAGTCACTGGGTATATTTAAAGCAGAGGTTGATAGGTTCTTGATTAGTCAGGGTGCCAAAGTTTACAGGGAAAAGGCAGGAGAATGGGGTTGAGAAGGAAAATAAATCAGTCATGATCAAATGGCAGTGCAGGCTCGATAGGTCAAATGGCCTAATTCTGCTCCTATGACGTATGGTCTCCAATGGTAAAGTTGGATCTGAACTGTTGACAACAAACACAGAATCACAGACATTGGGCCTCCGACTTCAGTCTTTGACCTTCTCTATCGACCCCAGGCCTCACCAATCAAGGGGGCTCAAAGCCCAGACTCACGTGGACCACCAACCCCGTGACTGACTGACATGAGGTTTCACCAGCTCTTGGGCCACCTGCTCACGCAGACCTCTGATACTGAGACTCGCTGACGGGTGGGGGGGGGGGGGGGGGGGAGAGGGCGGGGTTCATGAAAAGGGACCCGCTGACCTCAGCCATCGACCACGGGGATCTCCATTTCAATGCGCAGGAAGAGAGCAGTGGTGCATCCTTCTCCACTGTTGGTGTTATCTACCGGAAATGCTGCCTCAAGAAGGCACCAAAGATCCCCACTCTTTGGGACATGATATCTTGTGGCAGCTACCATCATGCAGGAGGTACAGAAGCTTGTAGTCCCACACCACCAGGTTCAAGAACAGCTATATCCCTTCAACTATTTGGTTCTTGAACCAACCAGCACAACATTTGGGCTATGACTCCCTTGCACCTCCAAACTACAGGCCATGCCACTCAGGGACCTGGGCTATTTTTTGTGTGACTGCATGTTTTTCTGCTAACGTAACTGTAAGTGCTTTTTGTACCGTGTGTGCCGTGTTTTGAACCTTGGTTCTAGAGCAACATTATTTCATTTAGCTGTACACATGTGAATGATTGAATGATAAATAAACTTGAATTTGAACTTGAAAGCACAAGGCATGGTTAATAAGTTTGCAGTTGATACTCAAGTGCTGTGGGTCGTGTTGTAGGAGGTTATGAAAAATTACAGGGGGGATCTTGATCAACTGGGTATGTGGGCTGAGGACTGATTGGCAGATGGCTTTCAATCCAGATCAATGCAAGTTATTGCATTTTGGGGTAGGACTTGTACAGTGAATGGTGGAGCCCTGGGGAGTACAATGGAACAGAGGGAACTAGGAGTGCCAGTGCACAGTTCCCTGAAAGCAGCGTCACAGGTAGACAGGATGGTGAAGGAGGTATTTGGCATACTGTACTGGTCTTCACTGGCCAGGCCATTGAGTGCAGAAGTTGAGGAGTTGATGAGGCTGATTTTGGAGTATTGTATGCAGTTTTGGTTACCCTGTTATAGGAAAGATGTATTCAACTAGAAACAGTGCAGAAAATATTTAGCAGGCTGCTGCCTGGGCTTGGGGGCTTGAGTTGCAAGGAGAGGTTGTGTAGACTCACCATCGTTATGAGCCATGTTGTATGACGTGGGTCTTTGTGGTCCTTTAACCATGATTGTTCTTGGCAAGTTGTTCTACGGAAGTGGTTTGCCATTGCCTTCTCCTGGGCAGTGTCTTTACAAGATGGGTGACCCCAGCCATTATCAATACTCTTCAGAGATTGTCTGCCCAAGATTTGTGATATCCACCAGCTGCTCATACGACCATCCACCACCAGCTCCCATGGCTTCATGCGACCCCGATCGGGGGGGATGGGGGGGGGAGCTAAGCAGGTGCTACACCTTGCCCAAGAGTGACCTGCAGGCTGCAGAGGGAAGGAGCACCTGACACCTCCTTTGGTAGAGACGCATCTCCACCCCGCTAACCATAGACTAGGGCTTGGAATGTAGGAGACTGAGAGTGAAAGAGGAATATAAGATCATGAGGGTCAGTGATGGGGTGAAGGCACATTCTTCTTTCCCCCAGGGAGGGGGGGGGTGCCGAAAACAAGAAGGTGCAGGATTAAGATCAGAGATGAGAGATTGAAAAGGGACATCAGCGGCAGCTTCTTCATGCAAAGGGTGTTGCGTACTTGGAATGAGCTTCCAGAAATAGTCGTTGAGGTGGCCACGTCAGCAACATGTAAAAGCCAATCAGATACTGTAGTACATGGACTGGGGAGAGCAACAGACGTAAAATGCCGGAGGAACTCAGCAGGTCAGGCAGCAACTATGGAAATAAATAAACAGTTAATGTTCTTCAGAACAGGAAAGGAAGGGGGAAGATGCCAGAATAAGGAGGTGGTGGGACGGGAAGAAGGATCGCTAGAAGGTGATAGGTGAAGCCAGGAGGGCGTGAAAGGTCAAGGGCTGGAGAAGAAGGAATCCAATAGGAGAGGAGAATGGACCAGGGAAGAAAGGGAAGGAGGACTGGACCCAGGGGGAGGTGAGGAGGTCAGAGTGGGGAATAGAAGAGGGGAGGGGAGGGAAAAATTCCTTACAGGAAAGGTAAATTGATATTCATGCCATCAAGCTGGAAGCTACCCAGATGGAACAAGAAGTGTTGCTCCTCCACACTGAGGGTGGCCTCACACCCTCAGGGCAGAGGAGAAACCCTGAGGACTAGGAGAGGTGTAGAGAACGAAGGGACAAACATGGGCAGAAGGCCAAGACCTAGCGTAGATTGGGAGACCGTTTTGCTGATCACCTTCACTCCGTCCGCCACAAAAATATCAATTTCTCGAACTTCTGGTATTTGCCCCCCCCCCTTCACCATTCCCCATTCCTATTTCCCTCTCTCACCTTATCCCCTTACCTGCCCATCATCTCCCCCTGGTGCTCCTCCCCCTTCCCTTTCTTCCATTACCTTCTGTCCTCCCCTATCAGATTCCCCCTTCTCCAGCCCTTTATAGAGTCATAGAAAAGTGGAGCACAGAAACAGGCCATTTGACCCATCTAGTCCATGCTGAAACCGTTGAAACTGCCAACTCCCATCAACCTGCACCCAGACCTTAGCCCTCTATACCCCTCCCTTAACGTTGAAATCGAGCCCACATGCACCACTTCTGCTGGCATCTCATCCCACACTCTCACCACCCTCTGAGTGAAGAAGATTTCCCCTCATGTTCCCCTTAAACTTCTCACCTTTCACCCTTAACCCATGACCTCTGGTTGTAGTCCCACCCAACCTCAGTGGAAAAAGCCTGCTTGCATTTACTCTATCTATACCCCTCATAATTTAAAATACCTCTATCAAATCTCCTCTCAATAAACCTCAATATTCATTGTTTTTTTTCCTGATTTTTATTTTATTGCATTTTTTTAGTGCTGCATCAGATCTGGATTAGTTAATTCTCCTTTACACTTGTGTACCGGGAATGACATTAAACAATTTTGAATCAAAAGCCTCCACATCCATCCAGTGATGGGGTGACCGGAACTGGATACCGTGTTCCAAGTGCAGTCAAGCCAAAACTACAACGTGGCTTCCTTACTTTCATACTCAATGTCTTGACTTGCAAAGGCAGGCATGGCACATTCCCACCTTACCGCCCTGTCTACTCGTTTCATTGGTCTCCCGGATGAGAAAGATCAGTCCCCGCCATTAGCTTTGTCCACGGAATGCTGGGGGAGCCCAGCGGGTCAGGCAGCCTCTCTGGAGGAAAAGGAACACTCAATGTTTTGGGCAGAGACTCTTCATCAGGAGTGGAATGGCAAGGGTCGGATTAAAAAGGGTGAAAGCCCCATCCAGATTTCTCGATTTCACACGCCTGAGATTGGGGGGGGGGGGGTGGGGGGGAAGGGAGTTGGCTGGATTGGGAGGCATTAGTATCTCTTCCACCAATCAACTTCTTTGTTTCACCCCTCCCCCTTTTCCGGTTTCACCTATCACCTACTACCTTGCACTTCCTCCTCCTCAACCCCCACTTTCTCATTCTGAGCTCTTTCCCCTTCCTTCCCAGTCCTGAGGAAGGGTCTCAGCCCAAAATGTCGACTGTTTATTCCCCTCCATAGAGGCTGCCTGACCTGCTGAGCTCCTCCAGCACATTGGGTGCATTGCTCTCGATATCCAGCATCTGTATGCAGTACCTCTTCTGTCTGAGGGCAGAAGGGACTAGTTTGCAGGACCAACACTACCCTAAGGGCCTACCTCCTTCCTCTAACACTCAAAGATTCTCTAGCACAACCCTCATCATAAGCTTAGCAACACTTTGAAAACAAAATAAGGATAGTAAGTAAGCAATAGATACTTCAATACATTTTGAAATATTTTAATAAATTATAAGCAATAAATGCTTTCTGTTGTAATTGCACTCTTGTAAAAATTGTGTCTATATTTTCTTGTGAGGGCTATCCGATGCTCATTGCCAGCGATACAGCGGCAAGTTAAGTTTTTCATTGCAACTGTGCAGACACGTACCCTGCTGGTGAAGTTTGCACTGCGCCAATTGGCTGCCGTGCCTTTCACCCCCGACCTCGGCAATGACCACACGGGGCTGTGAACTGATTTGACGTGGAATATATAAACGCAGCTCCCTCGCGTTTCAGCGTGCGGAACTTTAAATATAAAACAACAGTGGCAAACCTGTAGAAAATTCTGCCAGATCTGACTGGGGTGGTGGTGGGAGCTTTTGCTTAGTATGGTCCACTTGAACCATTAACTGTTTCCCCCCTCTCTACAGATGCTGCCCGACCTGCTGAGCATCCAAAACACAGGAGATCCTGCAGGTGCTGAAAACTCAGGAGCATCTCCCACACACAATCCCAGCAGGTCAGGCAGCATCTATGGAGAGGAATAAAGAGTCGACGTTTCAGGACTGTTGACAACCCTTTTTATTTTGCAAAGGGTTTTCTGCGGGCGTGCGGCCGGATTGCTCGCCTGCATGAGAGCGTGAGAGCGGACGGGAGGGATCGCCGCAGCCTTGCAGACGAGGTAGGGACGAACTCTGGCGATCCGGGGCGCCCGGAGGACCGGCTCTCCTCGCCGGCTGCGGCTCGCCCGCCCATCTTGCCGCACGGCGAAGCTCCTTGGCGCCAGGCGCGCCCTTTGACCTCCTACGGGAGATGTCAGTTGAGGCCTGTGCGGGAGCGGGACGAGGCTTCAGCCTGAGGCGGCGGCCGGCTCCCGGCTCCCGGCTCCAGGCCACCGACTCCCGGCTCCGCTCCACTGGGAGGCGGCGGGCTGGGGTGGGGGGAGGAGGGGGAGAGGGCCGATGACAGAGAGACCGGCGGCGGTGAGTAAACGCGGCGGCGGCAAAATACCTTTCCTTACCCCCAATAGCCCCCCTCCTCCCGGGATCGGGATCTCCCGCGCCCGGCATTGGACCCCCCTCCCCACCTCCCCACCTCCCCTTCCGACATCGGATCTTCACCCCGGCATCGGAGTCCTCCCTCCTCGGTATTGATCCTTCTCTCCCCCCGCCCTATTTCCCTTCCCCCATCCGTATACCCCCAATCGATCCTCCCTCTGACCTCCCCTACCCGATCGCCCCTCCTCCCCTCCACCGGATCGCCCCTCTGTATACCCCCACATAATCCGCCTGATTCCCCATCCGCTCTCACCCCGCCCGATCCCCCTTTTGCCGTGCCCTCTGATTTCCCCCTCCGCCTTCTTCACCTCTTTATTGTCTTCCTCCTCCTCTTCCCCTCATCCCTACCGTTCTTCCCCCACTTCTGACATTTTTAAAAAAATCGCACTTGCCATTTTCGTTCTTTGTCCCCATCCCTTCTGTCTCCCTCCCTTCCCTATACACCGCCCCACGTCTCGTCACTGTCAGTGTGCGAGATAAAAATCCCCTTTCTCATGGATTCCCACTTCCTGGATCATCCTGTCTCAACCTCCCTGCCTGCCAGCCCACTCCACGGGTCTGCAAAGTTTCTTCTGAGGCTGTCTTCACATTAATCCTCGAGGAATTCTTACTTCCTTGGACTCCTTCCCTGTACCCAGCACCCCATTCCCACTAACTAGAAATGTGTATAGTAACGTGCGTATTTCTACGTTTTACTACCTACTGGTTGTATCATGCTCTGTCTGTTAAGAGAAAGTTGCATTCTTTTATTATGTAAAACTTGTGGGCCCATAGAGAGAAGTAGTGGTTTGCTGAGGAGTTTGGTTTCATTGCAACAAACATTCATGCCTTGAGGTTTTCTGTCAGGAGCTGTAGGTTGCTGAAGTGCGTGTCAATCCTCTTGCCACTCTGTGATTAGTATTGTGAAGGAACTGCTGTAAGTCCCTTGGATTGACTCGTCATATACCGCGTTTGTTGATTACAGTTGAACATTGAACATTGTAGCACAGAACAGGCCCTTTGGCCCACAATGTTGTGCCAGCTGTTTAACCTACTCCATGATCAATCTAACCCTTCCCTCCCTGGTAGGGAGGTAGTGTTCATGGGTTCAATGTCCATTCAGAAATCTGATGGCAGAGGGGAAGTAGCTGTTCCTGACTCGTTGAGTGTGTGCCTTTAGGCTTCTGCACCTCCTCCCTGATAGGAGCAATGAGAACAAGGCATGACCTGGGTGGTGGGGGTCCTTGATGATGGGCGCTGCCTTTTTGATTTTATTCTGTATCTACATTCTGTGTACTCACCACTCACTATTTAAAAACAATCTACTTCTGACATTTCCCCCTATACTTCCCTCCAATCACTTTAAAATGATGCCCTCTCATATTCGTTGTTCCTATCCTGGGGAAAAGTCTTTGGCTGTCCACTCTATCAATGCCTCTTATCATCTTAAGTATCTCTATCAAGCCATGTCTCATCTGCTTCACTCCAAAGAGAAAGGTGCTAGGTCACTCAGCCTGTCCTAATAAGATATGCAGGCAGTCCAGGTAACGCACACAAAAGGCAGCGTTTATGGAAATGAATAGGTAGTTGACATTTCAGGCCGAGACCCTTTTTCAGGAGTCCACCACCTTCTCCCGAAGTTGCGGCAAAGCAAAATGTAGTATTGCACTGCATTGCCAGGCATTCTTTTTCCATCATTAAACGCAAACAAAAAAAGGTGCTGGACTATAGCAAATTTTTTGTCAATTTCTGTAAAAGTGCAGTTCAGCATCTACAATTGGTTTACACCCTGCCATCAGCAATGATGGTGTTAATACCCTGTCTTTTTATGAGATGTGGACATTGTGGCGAGAAAGACATTTGAATGAGCATCTGTAAATTCTGATCACCCCTGGGGTGAACTTGCCTTTTCATAGAGAAGTGAAGGTTCGGCCACCTTACATCTGGAATTGCATATAGACCAAAATGACTGAGGTTTTAGGTTATCCTGAAGCTTGGGTTCCCAACCTGCAGTCCACTTCCCCCTGGGTTAATGGTAGGGGTCTGTGGCATAAAACAGGTTGGTAATCCCTATTCTAAAGGGTATTAGTGGACCAGTTGGAATTTTGTGATAGTTGGCTTTTCCATGCTATCATCCTGAATGCCCACCTTTTAAAACTGAGCTAATTTGTATTTTTCTTTGAAATGTTTTGTATAAAATATATCTGTGATGCTGTTGCACTTTTTGTGCATATGACAATTGACTTTGATTTTTCAGAATCAGATTTAAAATCACTGGCTTATGTTGTGAAATTTGTTGTCTTTGTAGTAGTAGTACATTGGTCTACGTTGCATAGTTAAATTAAATAAATAAGTAGTGCTAAAACAGAAATAAAAAAAATAGTGAGGTAGTGTACATGGGTTTAGCATCCATTCAGAAATCTGAGGCAACGGGGAAGAAGCTGATCCTGAATTATTGAGTGTGTGCCTTTAGGCTTCTGTACATCCTTCCTGATGATAGAAATGACAACAAGGCATGACCTGGGTGATGGGGGTCCTTAAAGCTGGAAGCTGTTTTTTTGATTTTACTCTAGAATTTATTAAATTAACTGAACTTAAATTCTTCCACTGCTATGCGTGGTTTTTTAAATTCATATTTCTGAAATGTATGTAGGCTTCTGGCTTTAAAAAGCAGATTACTATGGGGAAAATATCTGGTATTTTGAATTAGTTTTGTCAGGGTGTGTGAGTGCACCCAACCTGGCCAGCGGTGTAGTGGCATCCACACTGGATTGCGAGGCGAGTGGTCTCAGGCTCGAAACCGGCTGGGCGAAGTGCAAGGTTGCCGCCTGATGCGCCAAAAGGCGCAGAGAGGAATGGCTATCTGTATACTGGCGTTATGTTTTGTGAAAATAAAAGTGGGTAAATGTTGTAAAGATTGAACCATTGCTATCTATCCCTACCAAGCCACAATCTTCATTCTTTTCTCTTTGGTAGCTAGCTATCTAAGACTCAACCACTCTGTTTGTACCATTGATAAAGTAAAATACAGCTGATGCTGGAAATATGAAATTGAAAATCAAAAATGTGGGGAAATGCTTGGCAGATTGAGCAGTATTTGTGAAAAGAGGGACAAAGTTAGTTTTGGATCAACAACCTCTCATTACCTGAATTCCCATTGTCTTAGATGCTCCCAGTTTGAATCAGTATCAGGTTTATTATCACTGACATAGGTCATGAAATTTGTTGTTTCATGGCAGTGGCACAATGAGGCCTTCCATTGGTCAGGGTCGACCATGGCTATTGGGTCATAGCTGTTGATGTGATACGCAAGTCAGAACTGTATGAAATGGAGAGCAAGCTGTTGCCCATGTAGCAGGCTTCTCCTCTCCATGCAGCTGATGAATCCAAAGGAACGCCAGAGGCCGATACAGATTGGCACTAGTGGCATAGCAGGAGTTGCTAGTCAGCGTTGAACTCAACATAGGGCTACCTTAGGGACTCCAGCTCCAGAGTTTTCTCGCTGGGTTTACTCCCAAAGCCTTCCCCATGAGTGGGTACAGCCGCAATGAAGTGGCGTTTTAAGTTCCGAGTTTTCCTTCTCCGAGATGAGCTGCCAATCACAGTTGATGAGCCCAATCTGCCTGAAATGACAGGTTTTAAGGTGCAGTAACCCGACTTTGCCCCTTCTCCTGTCTGTAGAAACTGTTCCGCCAGGCTTAGTAGCTAAGCCACACGTGAAGGCCAGGAGCCCATTGGTTGTCAGAGGCTGTTTGAGGTGCATGTCATTGGGAGCATTTAATAGGTAGTGGGAGCTTCTCCCACTACCATCCTTGATTATGACCGTCTTAATGAACCAAGCAGCAGTACAGTGCAGGCATAACAAATTACTATAAATTATAATAAAATTAAATATTAAAAAGTTAGCGTTCATGGGTTCGTTGTCCATTCAGAAATTCAGAGAGGAAGAAGCTGTTCCTAAAACACTGAGTGTGTGTCTTCAGGCTCCTGTACCTCTTCCCAGATGGTAGTAATGAGAAGAGGGCATGTCCTGGACGATGAGCGTCTGTGCCGTATTATTGAGGTGACACTTTTTGAAGATGTCCTCAATGTGGGGAGGATTGTGCTCGTGACGGTGCTGTCTGAGTCTCCTACCCTCTGCAGCTTGCTGAATCGTTTTCACCTACTCGCTCCCAAGATGAATGTCTGTAGCATCAACAGGGTTGAATTTCTCATCTTCATAACATCATGTTACACTAGTTGTGCATTGGCCTGGCTACTGTTGTCACCCTTTTCAATGTGTTTATTGCTTCGAGATGAGTTCTCCAATAGGCACCTTGTGTCATGAGAACTCTGCATGTTCCAACTCAAACTTATCAGCATTCAGTTGACCTAGAATATTCTTATTTGAGCAAAATCAGAATTGGGTTTATTATCACTGATATGTTGTGCAATTTGTTGTTTTGGGGCAGTGGTACAGCCATCATCATCATAATTATGTGTCGTGTTGTATGATGTGGGCGATCATGGTCTTGTCTATGACTGTGATTGTTCTTGGCAGATTTTTCTACAAAAGTGGCTTGCCATTGCTGCCTTCTGGGCAGTATCTTTAAAAGATTGGTGACCTCAGCCATTGTCTGCCTGGCGTCAGTGTTCGCATAATCAGGACTTTTGACATGAATCAGCTGCTCACCTGACCATTCCCCCATTTGTTCTCATGGCTTCTCATGATCCTGATTGGGAGGCTAAGCAGATGCTACACCTTTTCCAAGGGTGACCTGCAGGCTAGCGGAGGGAAGGAGAGCTTTACACCTCTACACATTGCAAAACTTAAGAAATAGTCACATAAATAGTGCAAAAGAGGGATAGTGAGGTAATCGTGTTCAGGGGTTTGTGGACCACCCAGAAAACTAATGGTGGAGGAGAAGAAGCTACTCTTAATATGTTGAGTGTGGGTCTTCAGGCTCCTGTACCTCCTCCCTGATAGTAGTAATAAGATTTGGATATGTCCCGGATGGTGAGGATCATTAATGATAGATGCCACCTTCTCGAGGCGTCGTCTTTTGAAAATGACGTTGATGTTGGGGAAACTAGTGCCTGTGATAGAGCTCACTACACCCCTTTATACCCCATTCTTTCAATCACTGATGCAACCAGTTAGAATGCTCTCCAACGTACGTCTGTAGAAATTTGCTAAAGTGTTTTGTCACATGCCAAATTGCCTCAGACTCCTGAAGAAGTATAGCTGCTGTTGTGCCTTGTTTGTGATTGCATCAGTATGTTGAGCGCAAGATAGATCCTCTAAGATGTTGATGCCACGGGAACACGAAGCTGCTCACCCTTTCCAATACTGACACCTTGATCAGAACTGGTGTGTGTTCTCCTGATTTTCCCTTCCAAAAGTCCACAATCAGTTCCTTGGTCCTGCTGACATTGAGTGCAAGGTTGTTATTGTTATACTACTCAATCAGCCGAGCTGTCTTGCCCCTGTATGCCTCCTTGTTGCCACCTGAGATTCTGCCGACAGTGGTGTTATTGGCGAATCCACAGATGTCATTTGCGCTGTTCCTAGCCACACAGTCATGAGTGTAGAGAGTCTCTATTTATTTATTTATTTATTGATTGATTGATTGATTGATTGATTTAATTGATTTATTGAGGTACAGCGCAGAATCTGGCCCTTTAAGCCACACCACCCAGCAATCTCCTTATTTCATCCTAGCCTAACCACAGGACATCTTACAATGACCAATTAACCTCCCAACGAGTACCTGTTTGGACTGTGGGAGGAAACTGGAGCACCCGGAGGAAACCCACACAGACACGGGGAGGAAGTATAAGCTCTTTACAGGCAGCGGTGGGAATTGAACCTGAATTACCTGTACTGTGAAGTGATGTTCTTACCACTATGCTCCAGTGCCACCCAAGAATAGAGCAGTTGGCTAAGTATGCATCCTTGAGATGCGCCTGTGTTAGTTGTTAGCAGATTTTAAGTATATTGATACTTGTTAACAGATCCTTCGACAGCTGCTCCCCACCTATTAATGTTCAGCCATAGAACCCTGGAATATTTATGTTCCTTCAATTATGGCCCCTTGATCATTTAGCAATTACTTTGCCCCGCCACATTGGCGGTTGTGCTTGTGATGACAGGTTCCTAAACTCTGGAATTCTCTCAATTCTCTCCATCTTGTTCCCAGGCCTCTCCCTTTAAAGCCATCCTTAAAATCTATCTCTGACCAATCTTTTAGAGATTTGCCATAATATCTTTTAATGAGGCGATTTCAAATTTAATTCAATAATATTTCTGAAGTGCTTTGGGATGCTTTACAAACTGTGTTTCAGCTTTTATATTTAAAAAAAAATTGCTTTCAAACTTGTGTAATAAATTCCCTGGAAAGGGAAAGCAGTATTATATTGATGGTAGAGAATTGCAAATGTGAATATACAAAACCATAACCAATTTCAGGTATGTTATCTGAAAGTCATAGGGCACAGAAACAGGCCTTTCAGCCCATCTAATCTGTGCCAAACTATTTTGTCCAGTCCCATTGACTTGCATCTTGATACCCCTCCCATTCATGCCCATATCCAAACTTCTCTGAATGTTGAAATTAAACCCATATCCATCACTTCGCTGGCAACTCATTCCACACTCTGGCCACCCTCTGAGTGGAGAAGTTCCCCCTCAGGTTCCACAATATTTCACCTTTCACTCTTAACCCATGACCTCAAGTTCAGCTTAAAAAGCCTGCTTGCTTTGCACTATCCATAGCCCTCATAATTTGTGTATCTTTGTCAAATCTCCCCTCAGTCTCCTACACTCCAGGGAATAAAGCCCTAATCTATTCGGCCTTTCCATATACCTCAGGTCCTTGCCACTGATATTTAAGAACAAATTTGAGCGAGCAATTGATTTTTTGATTTGTTCAGCAGGGGTTTAATGATAAATGGTACTTTTTCTGAAGAGAAATTAAAATGCAAACTCCATGACAACTTAACTCATCGGTAATCTCATTGTCACTCTTGGGACAATGCTAATTTGCAGTGGAAATCAGTGCGAGTGAATATTTTGATATTGCAGCTTATTGGACGGGGGCCCGTTTATGCATTTTATCCATCAGACCTCGGGACAGTCTTTTTCCTGAAATGCTCATGAGCAGTGTGCACGCCAAATTGGATGCACTTTTTTGAGCTCGGAAAATAATTGATGGGGAGGTTGACGGGATAAAAGGTTTGTTATTTGATTCAAGATTGTTTAATGTCATTTCCAGTACACAAGTGCAAAGGAGAATGAAATAATTTGATTGCAGGTATAAGTGATCAAATCTTGAGGAACCTGTAGTGTGGCATGGGTTTTTCACCATAATGTAGTAACGTCTTGGATGAAGAAATATTGTGCACAAAGAACACTAAATTGGGAGGAACAGTAATTTCTAAACAAAAGATTCTGCAGATACCAGAAATCCAGAGCAACACACATAAAACACTGGAGGAACTCAGCGGCTGAGGTAGCATGTGTGGAGGGGAAATAAATGGTCAACAGTTTGGACTGAGACCCTTCATCTGGATAGGAAAGGAAGTGAGCGGATGCACAAGTCTATGCTGTGCATAGACTGCTCAGTTCTGCTATCCTTTTAAAGGTCATCTGTTATTACTCCCTTTACAGATATCAAATTTTCCCCACAACTGACATTAGGTTTACAGGTTGGTATATCTCACTTTAACCCCCTCCCTCCACTCCTTTCTCCTCCCCGCCCCTTAAATAGTGAAGTCACATTTGGTATCCAATAATCCACATGAACAATACCTGAATATATTGTATTTTGCAAGATGATAACCAGACTGTTCACTATCTCTATAGTTACCTCCTTTAAATGTCTAGGATGTAATATTATTGATATATGGAAACTATTTCTTTCGTGCAAGTGTGGAACAAGGCAATGTAATCTTAAAATTAAAGATGGGTCTTTTAGAAGCAAAATAAGGAAGCATATTTCACATGGAGGGCAGATTAGTTATGGATAACTCTTCCCAAAGGTCAGTTTCAGTCTTCAAGACTGAGAGACTAATTGGATGAGGGATTAAAGGATCTGAGGGGAACGAATTCAGGACCAGATCAACTGATCTTTTAATACCAAGTATTGAGTGACCTTACCTTATCCTTTTCCTATATCTCTAAGTATGAAGCATGCTTTGTAAACATTAGCTTATCCTATCCAAGTAAGGCCTCAAATTTACCCATTCCCAGTTTGAAAAGGTAGCAATAGAAATTACTGTACTGGACTCTCCTGTGGGCCTATGGCTAGAATGACTGAAATGTAATTCTTCAACAGAGATCTATTCAACAGAAGTCTGGTGCCAACAATGTGGTATTTCTGGCCCCAAATGCATTTCGTAAAGCTGCTGCAGTTATTGTCATTCATCACTCAGCTAAGATCAAGGGAGTGCAAGATAGCCACCAAGTTGATAGATTTCTCTAACTTATACTAATTTCAACCCCTTCCCCCTTCTGTCTTTTTCCATTCCCCATTCTGGTTCGCCTCTCACCCCTTCTCTTCTCCTCATCTGTCCATCAGCTCCCTCTGGTGCCCCTCCTCCTTCCCTTTCTCCCATGGCCCCTTCTTCTCTCCTATCAGATTCATTCTTCTTCAGCCCTTTACCTCTTCCACTTCACAGCTTCTTACTACATCACTCCTCCCCCACCCATCCACCTTCCCGTATCGCATACCAGATTCCCTTTCCTTTCCAGACCTAATGAAGAGTCTTGACCTGAAACGTCAACTGCTTATTCCTCTTCAGAGATGCTCCCTGACCTGCTGAGTTCCTCCAGCATTTTGTAGGTGTTGCTTAGTGTTTACTATAATCTTGGTATTCCTTTTATTGGTGAAGACATGAAGAGTTTAACATTCTCTTTATTGAATTGTCCCCAGCAAATCAGAGAACTTCAATCAAAATATCATTTGATTTGTATTTTCACGGCTCATTGTTGCTTCGAAGTTTGAGACTTGACTAAGTACTTATGTTCTGTTGTGGAGTTGAACTCAGAAGCTTTTGATTTTGAGGTAAAGTGTTGTCAACTATGACAACACAAAATAGATCTATAATATGAGAGCAAATAGTACAAGAAAGTGAAGTTTTCAATTAATGAGTTCAAAGTAAATTTGTTTTGTTACCATATACTTCTTGAGATTCATTTTCTTGTAGGCATTTACAGGAAAAAATAAATACAATGGAATTTATGAAAAGCTCTACATAAACAAAAAGACTGACAAAAAACTATGCAAATAAAAATAATACTGAGAGTGTGAGTTGTAAAGTCCTTCAAAGGGAGTCAGTAGGTTGTGGAATCAGTTCAGAGTTGTGGTGCATGAAGTTCCCACCAATTCCTGTAAGGAGTTTGTACGTTCTCCGCGTGACTGCGTGGCTTTCCTCCGACTTCTCCGGTTTCTTATCACAGTCAAATGATGTACCGGTTGGTAGGTTAATTGGTTTTTGTAAATCGTCCTTTGATTAGGCCAGGATTAAATCGGGGGATTGCTGGGCGGCATGGCTCAAAGGACTGGAAGGGCCTATTCTGTGCTGCACCTCAATAAATATAACAGAAGTTATCCACACTGGTTCAAGAGCCTGATGGTTGATGGGTAATAACTGTTCCTGAACCTGGTGGTGTGGGACCCAAGGCCTCTGTACCTCCTGCCCACTGGCAGCAACGAGAAGAGACCACAGCCTGGATGGTGGAGGTCCTTGATAGATGCAGCTTTTTTTTTTTGGCAGTGCTCCATGGAAATGTACTCAGTGTAGGAGAGGGCTTTGCCTCTGGTGGACTGGGCTGTAACCAGCAGCGATAGAAAGGAAATCTTGGCTTTAAAAATTGGGTGCACGGGAAGAGATGGAAAGATTGTGTGGAATTTTTGGGCAGCTGATGTTAAGCCATTCAACATATTAAAATTCATGCACTTGCATAAGTTTTGCATATTGCATTTATAGAAACATGTCTGACTCCACAGCATATGGTTGTTATTCAGAGTTTCAGAGTTGTATGCTTTGGTGATAAATGAAGCTTTGAATTTTTGTATGTTCCTGGCAGTTTCAAAGGTACATTTAATGTCCGAGAGATGTATACAATATACATCCTGACATGCTTTTTCTTTGCAACTATCCACGAAAACAGAGGAGTGCCCCCAAAGATTGAAGGAAGTTAAATGTTAGAACCCCAAAGTCCCCCCCCCCCCCAGCTCCCCTCTCTCCTGTGTGTAAGTGGCAGCAAGTAACATCCTAGTTCCTTCACTTCAGTGCGTTGCTGGTTACTTCACAATTCTGCTTGTTGTATATTATTTTGTCGTATTCTGTTTCATAAATGTTCTCCGTCTGTTGTACACAAAATGCTGGAGGAACTCGACACATTCTCCCTGTGACTGCGTGGCTTTCTATGTGGAGTCGAATAAGCAGTCGGTATTTCAGGCTGAAACCCTTCATTAGGACTCTTGGCACAAAACAAAGACAGTTTATTTCCCTCTGTAGATGCCGCCTGACCTGATGACTTCCTCCAGCATTTATAAACACAAAGTTCTGCAATGTTGGAAATCCAAAGCAACACACACAAAATGCTGGAGAAACTTAGCAGTTCAGGCAGAGAAATGAATAAAGAGTTGACGTCTCAGGCCGAGACCCTTTTCCAGGACTGGAAAGGCAGGGAGGAGATGCCAGAGTAGAAAAGTGGGGGGTGGGGAAGGAGGATAGCCGAAAGGTGATAGGTGAAGCCAAGTGGGTGAGAAAGATAAGGGCTGGAGAGGAAGGAATCTGATAGGAGAGGAGAATGGGACCATAGGAGAAAGGGAAGGAGGAGGGAACCGGGGGGTGGGGGGGTGTGATAGGCAGGTAAGGAGAAGTAAGAGCTAGAGTGGGGATTAGAAGGGGGGGGATTTTTTTTTAACTGGAAGGAGAAATCGATATTTATGCCTTTAGGTGGGAGGCTACCCAGACAGAATATAAGATGTTGCTTTAGCATCTTGCCCACAATGGGTAAATTTGGAATGTAAATCTGTACAAGACTTTTCATTGTTTTCAATTTTAGGATCATCACTTCCTTTTTCTTTATCTAAATTGAATAAACAAATAACTAATCCCATAGTTAAACATACATTGCGAATATGGTTTCAATTTCGTAAATTTTTTGGCTTGAATAAGTTTATCTTATCAAGCCCTATTATACTTAACTTTTTTTTTCGACCCTCTTTTATGGATCAAGCCTTTGTATTATGGAAAACAAAAGGTATAACTTGTTTTCGTGATCTATTTTTAGATAATAGTTTTATGTCCTTTGAACAGCTATCTAATAAATAAAATTTACCTAACACTCGTTTTTTTTAGATATTTGCAAGTTAGAAATTTCTTGAATAATATGTTACAGTCTTTTCCGAAATTATGTCCAATGGACATTACGGAAAACTTTTTAGCTCTGAATCCTTGCCAGAAGGGTTTAGTAGCCACCATTTATAATATGATCATGAAAATACAGCCAGAAGTATCAGAAAAAATTAAGAAGGAATGGGAAAAAGAACTTCATTGTCTTGTACCCACTGAGCAGTGGGAGAAAATTTTACAATTAGTCAATTCCTCTTCTATTTGTGCTAAACATTCCCTAATACAATTTAAGGTTGTACATAGGGCTCATATGTCCAAGGATAAACTTGCTCGATTTTACTCTCATGTTAATCCAACCTGTGACAGATGTCATTCTGAAGTAGCTTCATTGACCCACATGTTTTGGTCTTGCCCTTGTTTGCAAAATTATTGGAAAGATATTTTTGGTATTATTTCAACAGTTCTGAATATCAAATTGCAACCGCATCCTATTACTGCAATTTTCGGTTTACCAATGGTGGACAATATTTGTTTATCCCCCTCAGCTCGACGGATGATTGCATTTGTTACATTAATGGCTAGAAGATCTATCCTATTGAACTGGAAAGAAATTAATCGTCCAACTATATTTCAGTGGTTTTCTCAAACTATCTCTTGTTTGAGCTTAGAAAAAATTAGAAGTGTTGTCTTTGATTCTTCAGTAAAATTTGAAGAAACTTGGAGACCATTTATCCAACATTTTCATATCAGTTAAACTGACTTTTCCTAAACCCTGCTTCTATTATCCTTAATTATTTGGATGGAGGTGCGGAGTTATTGACGCTACTGTGTATATTTGACATAATGCAATGGCCCATGTTGGTTAGGTTTTTTTTTTCTTTGGGGCATTTTCCTTCTTATTTACTCCCTTTTTTCGTAATTACTATGAGTTTGGGAGGTTATATGGATTATAATCTAAATGAATGTATACTTAACCTATTAATTATGTACTTTCAAACTCTCTGTATTCATGTTTCATTTATGTTTGTTTAAAATTAATAAAAAGATTTTAAAAAAAGATGTTGCTCCTCCACCCTGAGGGTTGCCACATCATGATACTATAGGAGGCCATGGGCCGACATGTCCTCTATCATTTTGTGTGTGTTGCTCTGGATTTCCAGCATCTATAGAATTTCTTGTGTTTATTGTCTGATATGTTTTATCAACATACAATGCAACTGTAGTAGTATTACTACTGCAGTGACGTAAGCCAACTATGATGTTGTCCTACGTGGTTGTCTTTTGATGGGTCTTCAGAAGCTGATCTAGGATCCACATCTTCAGACCTCATTGAAGAAGAATGCAACTGTGGATATAATAGAATGCACTGATGCTGTAAAGCAAACTATTTCCCTCCCCCTCATTTGGGGTTAAAACGGTGTCCTTTCATTTAAAACCAATTTATATGTTGAGGTATCACCTCAATTGATTGATATAATGAATTCACTACAGCAGCTTGCTGATTAACTGGTGTAAGCCTGTAGCTAATATTTGGTGACCCTGAACAAAAGGTGACAGATATGATAAGTTACGTTTTGTCGATCACTCCAATGGATCTTGGGAGCAACAGAGTCCAAGTTAAAGGTAATGAATGAGTTTCCCTTTTGAAAAACTATGTGTAAAGAAATTTGATTTTATAATCATTTAAGATATCATGCTTTGAATAAAATAATTTGCATGCATTTTGTTATTTTAATTATTTAGGAAAATAGTTATCTAGCAAGCAGTTGCAGCTATAATTTATATACAGTATGTAGGGGCATTTCTACATCTACTGATTAATTGGCAATGAATTAGAAGGCAGGGGACATCTTAAAGATAAAGAGTTGGTTCCCGGTTGGGAAAGTGGAATGAAGCATTTTGTTGTTGTGGATTTTTAAATGAATTGGGCTGAATATTAAATGATAATGTCTGTGGCAAATTGGTGGTGTTGATCAAATCTGGAGAAGCAATGATGCAAGGTGGAGATGTTTGGAAATCCCAAAAGAAGGGCCAAGATGCCTGAAGATCTGTTTCCTTGAAAATTTAATTTGTTTTCAAATTTTTTCAAAGGAAGTCATGCATCTGACAACACACACAAAATGTTGGAGGAACTCAGCAGGTCAGGCAGCATCCATGGAGAGGAATAAATGGTTGACATTTTGGGCTAAGGCCCCTCATCATCACTTGACTGTTTATTCCGCTCCATAGACATCCTAATGATGGGTCACAGCCCGAAACGTTGACTGCTTATTCTCCTCCACTGATACTGCCTGACCTGAGTTCTGTTGGTATCTTGTATGTGTTGATCCGGATTTCCAACATCTGCAGAATCTCCTGTGTTTATGCTTTGGTACATCTGACTGGCTTGGTTCTGTACCATAGAATTACCTTAATAAAGATAAAACAAAACTTTTGAATTGTTGGTTTCAGTTTACATACACGTATGTATGCTTTTACTAGCAATGGCGGCACGCAGGAAAGCAGTGGCTCTCCAGCTCCCAATAATGGTGTTAGTTTCAGATTCTTAGATCGTGTTTCATAGTTTCTAGTCAGGGATCTCAGTACACCAAAGCTCCATGAATACAGTCATACAGAACTCTTGGACAAAATTACTTCTAAGCCACCAGCAACAGAGTTAATAGCGGTGATCAACGACTAGGAATTCTGTGGACACCAGACCTGGCCTAGGTGGCTTAGTGCCAGATGCAGGCAGTGTTAAAAGGCAAGAGAGCTGGGGAACAAGCTAGGCTGAGAGCTAACCCAACCAGACCTGCACTACCATCACTTCTCCTGATCAGAGTCCGCTCGCTGGAGAACAAAATGGACTCACTGGGATGGAGAATGAATGCACAGAAAGATGAGAATCTGCTGCATTCTGGTTTTGAGTGAAACATGGTTAAACGAAAACATGCCCAACTCGGCATTTCAACTTGACAGGATGAATCTGTTCTGCGCAGACAGAAACTCCCTGTTGAGGAAATCCAAAGGAAGTGGAATTGACAAAGCTTGGTGCACAATTCATCTGTAGTTAGCAGTCACTGTTCAGGGGAAATTGGGTATCATAACGATTAAATGCCAACCACATTACCTGCTCAACAAGTTTACTGTTGCGTTCACTATCGCTGTCTACATCCCCTCGAGTATGAACACCAAGGACACACTGGGAGAGCTTTACAGTATCGTTAACCCTCTACAAAACAAACATCCAGATGGTCTCTTTGTAGCTGCAGGAGACTTCAATCATGTTACCTGCAGGGCATTTTACACAAATTCCTCCAACATGTCACCATGGCCACTAGGGGAACAAATGGACTGGACCACGTTTATACAAACAGACGCAGTACTTACAAAGCCATCCCACACCCACATTTAGGCCTCTCTGACCACATCTCCATAATGTTAATTCCAGCATACTGGTGGCTACTGAAAATGGAGAAAATAGTCAAAAGTTCCAGCACAGTATAGCCTAATTGAGGCAATCTCTATACTTTAGAACTATGCTGAACGGACACTTGCAAATCTTCAAGAAGCCCACCGCAGATAGAGAAGAAACAGACCTCAAGGAATATCCCTTGTCTGTGACTGTTTATATCAGTAAGTGTGCAGGTGATGTTAGTACTTCATGAATGGTCATCTCACTACCCAACCAGAAGCCCTAGCTAAGCTCTGAGATGCGCTCCCTACTAAAAGCCCAGACACTACCTTTAAGTCTCAGAGCAGCAAGGAGAAATCTTCTCAGGCAACGAGAGGGCAAAGAACACTTATGCTCAAAAATTTCAGGAACACCTGTCCAAGAATGATCTACAGCATATGTAACTGGACATCAAGGGCTTTACTGACTCTGTGAAGAGAAAGTGTTGACAGTACCAGTGGCGTCTCTATCCCTGAGGGTTTAAACAACTTTTATGCACGCTTCGAGGCGTGCAACGTAATAGAAACATAGAAAACCTACAGCACAATACAGGCCCTTTTGCCCACAGTGCTGTGCCGAACATGTACTTATTTAGAAATTACCTAGGGTTACCCATAGCCCTCTGTTTTTCTAAGCTCCATGTAAGCTTCCCCTCTCCCGGGTAAGCAGTCACTATCTGCAGCAGCAGTAGACGTGAGGAGGACTCTGCAGAGAATCAACCTCTGTAAGGTGGCTGGGCCAGAGAAAATCCCAAGCTGAGTACTCAGGGAGTGTACATACCACTGATGTCTTCAAAAACTTATTCAACACATCATTCATCCAGGCTGGTGTCCCCACATGCTTCAAATCAGCCACTGTCATTTCTGTACCAAACAGCTCTACACTTTCAGAACAAAATGACTTCTGCCTGCTGGCACTGACGCCAATCATCATGAAATGCTTTGAATGGCTGGTAATGGCATATATCAAAAACTCCATTCCTGCCACGTTGGACACATCTTGAAAGGATATGTATCCGCAGAAGAACAAAATGCTTCTTGGGCAGTGATTGAAAATAGGGTTTATTTTGGATAAAATGTAATGACAGTACATCATCTTACTGGCTGGTCCATGGCCACTTGCACTGATAATGTTACATGAGAAAAGACCAGGGGTTGTCTGTGGCTTGTATGTATTCCCTTTTCATCTTCCTCAATATTGGCCCTACTGCATGCAAAAAGACAATGTACTGCTGCATTACCACAGTGATCTTTCAATCTTGACTTGGATTGTAACTAAGTTTTGCTACTGTTTATACACTTTGCTTCCCCATTTTGTTTTGAAAATAAGTGCAGTAAATTAAGAATTCAATTCTGGTTGTCAGTTTAGTTTTCAAAATTAGTATTTTGGAAATTAAGGAGATTAGTACATCTAAACATGCAGTGAAATGTGTTGTTTGTGTTAATAAACAGCACAGCCTGCGTATGTGCTGGGGGCAGCCCACGTGTGTCGCCATATATCCAGTGCCAACATAGTCTTGAAAAAGCGTCTCAGCCTGAAATGTCGACGGTTTATTAATTTCCACAGATGCTGCCTGACCTGCTGAGTTCCTCAGGCATTTTTGTGTGTGTTGCTCTGGATTTCCAGTGTCTGCAAAATTTCTCGTGTTTATGATTTGCTGACATAGTATTTTCACAAGACATTTACTCTTGCCTGCACGCCTTTGAGTGTGGGAGGAAGCCCACACGCAGTTGTGGGAAGAACATATCAACAACTACTTACTGACAGTGGCGGGAATCGAACCCCGATCTTAAAGTTGCTAATGTAAAGCGTTACACTAACTGCTGCACTACTGTGTGAATGGTGCTTGCAAGAAGTTAGTTGTGATGACCTTTATTCACCAGTCCTCAATTTAATTGCCATTGCTATGAATGAGAGAATACCAATCTATTAGTGCTGCTTAAGTCTTGTTATCACTTATTTTATTCAGTTTACACAAAATTCTAAACTTAATTGGGTTGTCTCAAAATGGTTGGCAAATTATCATTTGGTAATTACTTTTTCAGCAGTGACATGCAAAGATCATTAACTAATTCATTTCTTTAAAAATGTATGACCAAGTGAAACCTCTTGATAAACTGATGTTTATCGACCTCCTTTTGAAATGAGCTTACTTTGCTTGGAGTTCCATTAGAGGTGAAAGGCTTGATAAAATAAATCTTGTTCTTGTCCTTGTCCTTGCCAATCTCTATAGATTCCTGTTCTCATTGTGTTATTTCGAAAACCATACATAGTCTGTGTGGATGGCACAGTAGCGTAGTGGTTAGTATAATGTTATTAGAGTGCCAGTGATCTAGGTTCACTCTCACTGCGAACTGTAAGGAGTTTGTACGTCCTCCCCATGACTGTGTGAGTTTCTTCCAAGCACTCTGGTTTCCTCCCACATTCCAAAGATGTAGGGGTTATTATGTAAGTTAATTGGACAGAAGGGTGTAATTGGACAGTGCGGGCTCGGAAGGGCCTGTAACCCTGCTGTTTAAAAAAAAAACTTTCATAGTCTTCTACAACTTTTGTCTTTCTGTTTACAGCTCACTGCATTCTTTTCTGCTGTATATTCCCATCTTGTTTAATTTTCGTGACTTTTAGTGATATTAATGGGTTCTTGAATCGGCAGTAGTGATGACAGTGATGTCGTCTGTGGACTCATTTTTGAGAACATCATTTGTTTGCTTCCTTTTGCTGCTTGCACGATTTGTTTTCTTCCCCCTGCACATTGGGTGTTTGACAGTTTTTTTAATGGGTTCTACTAGGTTTCTTTGTTTTGTGGCTGCCTGCAAGGAGATGCATACATACAAAGGTTGTATTTAGAATACATACTTTGATAATAAATGTATTTGGTCTTTGACTTGTTCAGGCATCTTGCCCCACTTTTTGGATTTCCAGCTGAACTTTACCACCTTGCAATGTCACTTCTCTGAATTTGATAGACAATTTGCTGCTGTAACCAAGCTTCTATCATATTTCTGCATCTGAATTGCTATATAAATGCACTTTGTTGTTGCATGTTTGAGATGATGAGGCTTCTGTACACTTGGGAACTTTCTCGGTCAGTAACAACTTAGAGGTGTTCCATTGACCTGGTTAATTATTTTAAAAAATAAGTAAAGTGGCAGAAAATATTCTTGCCCAGTCTTCTTTGGTTATTACTTCAGTATGAAGGAAAATAAAAGCTCTATTGGTTTCAATGAGGCAACATTTATTATGCCAGGAGAAAATGCAGCACACGTCTAATTCAACTGATCAATGAGACAAGTGAACTGAGACTAGATAGGAGGAAACTGATGTTGTTTATAAACACCCCACTTATTACCTTAATTATCTAATGTATCTAATTATCGATATATGTAATTAGCCAATCATGTGGCAGCATCTCAATGCATTAAAGCATGCATACATGGTCAAGAGGTTCAGTTGTTCAGACCAAACATCGGGTTGGAGAATAAATGTGATCTAAGCGACTTTGATTGCGGAATGTTTGTTGGTGCCAGATGGGGTGGTTTGAGTATTTCAGAAGCTGCTGATCTCCTGAGATGTTCATGCATAACAGTCTCTAGAGTTTACAGAGAATGGTAGGAAAAGCAAAAGGCATTTAGTGAGTGACAGTTCTGTTGACAAAATTGCCTTGTTAATGAGAGAAGTCAGAGGGGAATGGCCAGGCTGGTTCAAGCTGACTGGAAAATGACAGTAACTCAAACACACATTGCAGCATTGGTGTGCAGAAGAGCTTCTCTGTATGCACATCATGTTGAATCTTGAAGTGGATGGGCTACAGCAGCAGAAGACTATGAACAGGAGATACTTAACAGAAAGTGGTTGCAGATGGTTGCCTCTCTGACTATGACTAGTGGTGTACTGTAGGTATCAGCACTGGGTCTGTTGTTGCTGTCATCTATATCAAAGTTCAAAGTAAATTTATTATCACGGTACATATATGTCACCATGTACAACCTTGAGATTTGTTTTCTTGTGGGCCTACTCACTAAATCTGTAAAATAGTAAGGATAACAGAATCAGTGAAAGACTGCACTAATTTGGGCGGATGATAAAGCGGTTAACTGGATCAGCAAATTTGCGGTAGACACCAAGATCAGGTGCAGTAGATAGCGAGGAAGACTATCAAAGCCTGTAGAGGGATCTAGACCAGATGGAATTTAATGTAGATGTGTGAGGTCTTGCACCTTGGGAGGACAAACCAGGGTAGGTTTTACATAGTGAGTGGTTAAGGGAAGAGGAATGCTGTAGAACAGAGGGTTCTGGGAATACAGATCAGTAATTCCTTGAAAGTGGCAGATAGAGTCGTAAAGAAAGCTGTTGGCACAGTGGCCTTTAAATCAATGTATTGTTGGGATGTTATGTTGAAATTGTCTAAGGTATTGGTGAGGCCTAATTTGGAGTATTGTGTGCAGTTTTGGTCACCTGCCCACAGGAAAGACGAAAAAAAGGATTTGAAAGAGTGCTGAGAAAAATTGCAAGGATGTTGCCGGGTCTTGAGGACCTGAGTAATAGGGAAAGGTCAAATAGATTAAGATTTTATTCCATAGACCAGTGTTTCTCAACCGGGATTCTACGAGAGGTCATGATTTTAAAAATCTAAATATTGTCTTTTAAACATTGCACGATGCTAGCACTGGCAGTGATGTGCAGTGACTGAGCAGCCCTGTTAACAATCTCGTTAGAGGTCTCTCAGCCCAGTATGGCAGTGTGCAGTAGGACCATGTTTATCTGGTTGAGTCCATTCTCTGTTTTTTGACTTGAGATGAGAGGCCGTTGATAATTGGTGAGTGCTGTATTGCACAGAAGGGAGGACGGTAGGCTGATGAGTGTAAAGTGTGTTTTCCAAGCATTAACTACTCTCCCAACTTGAGCTGCGACGTTAGCCTGTCCCTCCCAAATTACCTCCCTCAACTTCCCCTTGTGGGAATGAACAAACTCTACTGTGTAGTGGAAAATTGGAGGGAAATTTTCATTCTAAAGAAGGAATTTTTATATGTCGTGACTCAGTTGCTGGCCTGTCATTTTGCTGTTGTAAAAAAATAGAAATTCCTGATGTTATCACAACACACTGCTTTCTTCACAGAGAGGTGGTGATGGCAAAAACTCTTGGAGATTAAATGAAAAAAAAATTCTGGATGATGCTACAAAAATGTTTTACTTTATTAAACAAAGACCAGTTCACTCAAGAATGTTTTAAAAACAGCACTGTGTGGAAACCTGGACAAAGAACACACCGATTTCTTGATACATATAGAGGAAGTTCTCAGCAGGGTGTTTGAGCTGAAAGGTGAATTGCAGGTGTACTTTCAAGAAAATAGTAGGCCAGATTTTGCTAGGTGCTTTGAAGCTGTAGAAACTAGCTTACTTGACAGACTTTTTCATTGTATGAACCAGTTCAGTTTCTACAAGGCCCTGAAAAAAGTGTTTTGACTTAAGTGACAAGATTCTTGGATTTAAAAGGAAACTGAATCTTTGAAAAATTATGTTGCAAAAGGAAATCTTAAAAGTTTCCACTGCTGCTTAGGCTTGAGAGTGAAAACTGCTTGGGAGAAATGCAGAACAAAATTCAGTAGTATTTTCAACACAAGTGCTTGACTGGGTGAGGGACCCTTTCTCTGATTTTCTGCTCAGCTGGAGAACTTGACTTTGAGAGAAGAGGAAGAACTCTGTGAGCTGCACTCTGATCGTGCACTCAAGATGAGATTTACTGACCTGTGCCTGGACAAGTTCTGGATTTCTGTAAAAGAATAATATCTTGCTATTCATAGGGAAGGAATGAATATTTTGCTGTAGTTTTCAACTTCTTACATGTGTGAGCAAGCTTTTTCTTGTTTAACAAACATCAGGAGCAAGGATAGAAATCATCTCATTTCAGTTGGAGGTGAAATCTGTGTGTGCTTATCTCAAGTTCGACCCAGAATTAAGTATTTGTTTAGCTTTGGCTGATGGTTTTTAGTAACTTTATTATTCAACATTGTCAATAAATTTTCATGTTGTAAATAACATTAATTAAAATCAATTTACAACCTTTATTTAAATTAAATCTACTGAGCCTACCTTTAGAAAAATTAAATTCCATTTTGGCTTATGCCAGGTATTTAACAAAAATGTATTATGTTTGCCTTATCAGTTTTTAAAATTTATGAAAGGGAAAGAAAGAGATTAACTTCAAGAAAGGAAGGCTGAGCTTAACTATTTTTTCAAGAAAGGTTGGCTAAAAATTCATTCTCTACTCAAAAAAAGCATTGACAATTATTTTTGGATTATTATATCTACAACTTACTGATCATGCTAACATACCGTGAGCTGTAGATACAATCATTTTACGCAAGGG
Organism: Hemitrygon akajei; assembly: GCF_048418815.1. Taxonomy (NCBI): domain Eukaryota; kingdom Metazoa; phylum Chordata; class Chondrichthyes; order Myliobatiformes; family Dasyatidae; genus Hemitrygon; species Hemitrygon akajei. Next base: position 44,410,001 of record NC_133150.1, on the reverse strand, counting down.
TTCCCCGAGACCTGAAAATTATTTCAAGGGTTCCTCCAGAGCAAAAAGTTTGAGAAAGGCTGCCCTAGACCACAGAAGATTGAAGGGAGATTTAGTAGAGTTATACAAAATCATGAGGGGTATAGATAGGATAAATACAAGCAGGCTCTTTCCAGTGAGGTTGGGTGAGACTACAACTGGAGGTCATGGGTTAAGGGTGAAAGGTGAAATGTTTAAGGGGAAAATGAGAGGGAACAACTTCACTCAAAGGTTGATGACAGTATGGAATGAGCTGCCAACTCAAGTGGTGGATGCGGGTTTGACTTCAACATTTAAGAGAAATTTGGATAGGTACATGGATGGGAGGGGTATGGCTTCAGTGCAAGTCAATGGGGCTAGATAGATTCAGGGTTCGGCGCAGACTAGATCGGCTGAATGGCGTAATTCTGTGCAGTAGTGTTCTGTGACATTGACATTTGCCTTATCTTGCTAATTTGTTGTAAAATGGGCTCTGTGACCCAACCCAAGCCTGGCATCACAGGCTAATTGGTTTTGTTTTTGTTCCTTTATACCTCAAAGAATGACCCCTTGAGATCTGCAATCATAGTTTTGCTGTAACCTTGCATTTGTCTTCCTGTGATCCTTCCCCTTTCACTCAATGTGTTGCATTCCAATCTTTTCAGCTAGAAACCAAGTGGTTTTGCTCGGCTTAAGACATACGGCCTCATTTGGAGTGATCAACAGATGGCTGAAGGTCAGCTTCAGAGTAGCCTTTTGACTTTCAGGAATTTGGAACTTTAGTCTTTTCTCCTGGCATTTTAAGATGCTCCCCAAAAGTGAATGGGATCCAGGTCCTGCTCACCCTCCTTTGCCTGCAGAACATGCTAAGGCATTTGTTATTACCTTATTTGTGTATTGGAGTGTTACAACTTGAGAGCTGGAAATGGAATTTAGATTCCATTAACATTAGTTTATTCTTGAAGTATGAAGGTGGATAATGCCCACTGGTCTTTCTGAGTTACTCATCACAGAGAAACAATTCTTGACTAGTCACAATCAACCACATAGATAGGTTTTGAGAGCAAACTCAATCGGTGGAAGGCGAAACAACAGTGTGAGTAAGTGTTCTCCCAGGTAATTGCAACCTGTTGAGTGATATTCCTTGAACTGAGAGTCTGGAAGGGAGTTAGCTTAAATTTCATGGAACAACAGGAAGAATTATTACTTTGTATTAGAGGTGCATTGTGTGATATTGGACAATATTTTATAGAAAATGTGTCAGTAATCTTGATTTATATGCTTTAAGGTATGTACTTGGTGCTGATGGCTAAACAATTTATACCTAGCAGAAGACATTGCTGTAAACTGCTTTTAGTTTGGTCACATTAGATTTTGCATCTTATTTCACCTGTGGTTCTTTCACAAGATGCAGACATTGATGTGAAATGGCTTACTTACAGACTGAAATGATGAATTAGACAGTCAGAATGTAAGTAAGCAGTCATCATAATGGAAATTAAATCTTCTGTATATGCATACCTTTTTTACATTTGTGCAGCAATATCTTGGAAACAGTTTATAAAGCTAGTATGAGTTATATCCTGAGAGTCAGAATGCTTGTTCTACCATTCAGAACAAGTTGATCATACTGGCTTGATCATCTCGGCCATGCTCTCTTCTTGCTACTGCCATTGGACAGGAGGTACAGGAGCCTTGGGTCCCACACCACCAGGTTCAGGAATAGTTACTACCCTTCAACCATTAGGCTCTTGAACCAATGTGGATAACTTCACTCACCTTAACTTTGAACTGATCTCACTTTCAAGAACTCTGCAACTCATATTCTCAGTATTATTTATTTTTTGCTATGCACAATTTGTCGTCTTTTGCTCATTGGTTGTTTGTGAGACTTTATTCAGGTATAGTTTTTCATAAATTCTATTGTATTTCTTTTTACCTGTAAATCCCTTTAAGAAAATGAATCTCAAGGTGAATGGTGATATAAATGTATGTATTTTGATAATAAATGTACTCTGACATTGTTTAGACTAGCCATACCCCTATTATCAGTGGCAAATTAGCATATCAGCCTTGTTTTGCTTCATTTTTTTTGTCATCTTGACATTGCCAGCATTTATTGCCCAGTCATTATTGCTTTTGAACTCCACCATGGATGGTCCCAAGCCAGGCTGCAAAAGGAAGAGTTTTGGGCATAGGGTTAGTAACCCCATCCTGTTAAAAACCCAGTGCTCCAGAAATGACAATGGAAGCTCAAGGGTCCTCATCCCTGGGAGAGGAAGGATTTTTGTCTAGCAGATATATAAGATGGGCTATACCTGAAGACAGCTTGAAGGACTGACCCAGGATGGAGGACTCTGGCGAGCTGCTGTCGGCAGCCTATATCCCAGAAGGGGTGATGGGCTTAAGAAGAACAAGAAGAAGAACTTCCCTTGAGAAGATCGTGATGAGTTACCTTGAATCACTGAAGTCCTAGTGATGATACACCGTCAACGCTATTGTTGAAGGAGTTCTTGAGTTTAGACTGAGTGACAGTGAAAGATGTGATATATTTTGAGGTCAGGATGCAGTGTAACTTGGGGATGGGATGTCTCCATGAACCCGCTGTCCTTCTCTTTCTTGATGATGAAGTCTGTGGGTTTGGGAAGTTTGGATAAATTTCTGCAGTGTATTTTGTGGACAGTGTACTGTGTTCCCATGGTGGGTTGAATGCTAGTTTAGGCTTACTGAAGTGGTGCCAATAAGTAGGGTGCTTTATCCTGGACACTCAACATTTTGAAGATGTTGGAAATCCATAGCAATGTAAAAAATGCTGAGGGAGCTCAGTGGGTCAGGCAGCATCTAGGAGGGGTATAAATTGTCGATGTTTCAGACTGAGACTCCTCATCAAGACTCCTGATGATGTTCAGTTTATAAGGAGTTTGTACGTTCTCTCCATGACCACATGGGTTTCTTCAGGGTGCTCTGGTTTCCTCCCACATTCTAAAGATGTATGGGTTAGTAGGTTATTTGGTCACATTGGTGTAATTGGGCAGTGTGGACTCGTTGGACCAGAAGGGTCTGTCACTGCACTGTGTATGAATAAAAACACTAAGAGGGCATAATTTTAAGGTGATTGGAGGAAACTTGAAGGGGGGATGTCATGGGTAGGTTTATTTTTTACATAGAGTGGTGGATGTGTGGTATGTGCAGTCAGGGCTGGTGTAGAGGCAGCTACATTAGGGGCATTTATGAAACTCATAGATAGGCACATGGATGATATAAAAGTGGAAGGCTATGGTAGAGTGATCCTGGAGTAGGTTAAAAGGTCAGCATAATATTGTTCTGAGCAATACCTTATCTCCCACCTAGGTAGCCTCCTACCTGCCGGCATGAACATCTAACTCACAGACCTCCGTTGATACCCCTGCCCCCCCTTGCCCCCATCCCTATCTATTATTTTAGTCTGGCTCTCTTTCTCTCTCTTTCTCCCCCCCCTCACTATAATCTCCCCTCAGCCCTACCTTTCTTTCTCTTTTATTTCCCATAGTTCTCCACCTTCCCCCTAGCCCATTTCCCTCCAGCCTATCGCTTTCCGGCTCTCTACTTCATCCCTCCCCCCACTTCTTATCCCCTCTCCACCATCCCATGTTACTTCACTCCTGATGAAGGGTTTCGGCCCGAAACGTCGTCACTACCTCCTCCCATAGATGCTGTCTGGCCTGCTAAGTTCTGCCAGCATTTTGTGTTTTTATTTATTTCCAGCATCTGCAGATTCACTCGTATACCACTTTATCACTTTTTTTTGTACTTTATCAACTCTGTAAATTTTGGCATTTAAGAAAAATCAAGTATTTTGCTGGTTGATATTTATATAGCTTGTATGTGATCACTTGGGAGTGCACCACATTGCAACTGGTTGTTCGTGATTAGAATCCGTTGACTATACAAAAAAAATCCTAACCTTAGCAGAGTTTGAGGTTTCATGAATCCAATTTGCTGTTTTTAAACTGCAGTGGGTTTTGGCATGAGCAGGGAAGTACTTGAGTAAACAGCCAGCATCTGTTAAAGTAATTATAATGGTTATTGGGCAGTGTAAGTGAAGTTCCAGTGGGTTTTAAACCCAAGTTCAATCAGTTTATTGCCATATTGCGAACAACTAAGTTGCAGGTAATGTGGTAGAATGTAAATTTGATTGTATAATTCAATTCTGTGGGAAGCTCAATGCTGTGTTATTGGACTTCTGAACAGTCTATGAACCCTTACTTGCTATTCCTCCTTCGCTCTCTATCCATCTCTACCTACTTACCAATCTACCAACCGTTACGGCTTATAGTACTTTCTAATGTCTGCTTTGCTGCAGCACTGTACTGCTTCCGCAAAGCAAGAAATTTCACGACCTTGAGACCACAAGACATGGGAGCAGAATTAGGGCATTCGGCCCATTGAGTCTGCTGCATTATGGTTGATTTATTAACCCTCTCAACCCCATTCTCCTGCCTTCTCCCTATAACTTTTGGCATCCTTACTAATAAAGGACCTATCACCCTCCACTTTAAATATATCCAATAACTTTAGTAACAATAAACCTGATTGTAATTCTGAAGTATAGGGAAGATGAAATTATTAAATAGATTATGCTTCCCCCCCCCCCCCCAGTGATGGAATAAAGAGGGTGGAGGGGGAGCCTTGGGGCTCACAGTAATTTTGTTCATTGGCTTGGCAGAGCCTAATAAAGAGGAAAATTTTACCTGTGTAAGTTTTTAGCATAGGATTCTGATATAATTTAAGTTAATGCTTGGTGTAGCTTTACTTGCTAAAGGTCAAAATGAGAATTTCAATGTTTACTGCTGAGTTATTAAAGATGAATGCTTAGCTTTATTTGTCAATGGAACGTACAATGAAGTGCATCATTTGTTTCAAAACAATCAGTGTGGATTGTATTGGGCAGCACGCAAGTGTCAACACAATTCTGGTGAGAATACAGCTGACTCAAAACTCACTAATCCTAAACATATGTCTTTGGAACGGGGAGGGGGAAGAGAACCCAGAGCAAGCTCATACAGTCATGGGGAGAACATATAAACTCCTTGTTGGGAGTTGAATCTCAATCTTATAATTGGTGCTGTAAAGCTTTGTGCTAACTGCTACACTACGGTGCACATACGAATGCTGAGTGTAGCATTTGCTTGAACATCAAAGGTCTTTTACTCCCTATCCGGCATACAACTCTTATGCTTCAAACCCTCTGCATCATATGATATACATAAACTGCAGTAATTTAACCCAATCCGTTCACTAGATCTTTACAATATACGTGATTAAAATGCTCTGAACTTATTTATAATCCTGGAGGCACACTAGGGTCAGCATGGTCCAATTCCCGCTGCTCTCTGTAAGGAGTTTGTACGTTCTTCCCGTGATCTTGTGGGCTTTCTCCAGGAGCTCTGGTTTTTTCCCACATTCCAAAGACATATTGTCAGGGTTAGTGAGTTGTGGGCATGTTGTGTTGGCACCAGAAGCATGGCTCAGCACAATCTTCACAGATTTGATATGACCCAAAAATGATGCATTTCACTGTATGTTTTGATGTATATGTGACAAATAAAGCTAACCTTTTTACTATGTAGGAGGCTTAGAAAGTAGGGATGTGTTTGGTCTCAGAGTAGTCCAGTGGATTCTGGTTAATTGGGACACTTTGGGACCAGTGTATTTTAGCCCGAATAAGAGCCTGTCCCAATTAGCCAGTTTCATGGAAATAGTTGGAAAGGTATAAAAAAGATGAACTACCATTTAACTGAGTAACAAATTATGTATTTAAATGAAAGACAGAACAATTTTAGAACACTCCCGATACTACTGGTGGTTGCCTGTCGTATCCGACAATAACAGGAAACCTACGTGAGAGAGCTTTTAAAGTGGAAAAACTGTTGCACTGGGGCAGTTCCACTTTCTCAACCTTGGAAGTCAAGGTCTAGTGGACAAGTAGACATCACAACTGGTGTCTGACAGTGATCTCTTTTGTGCCTTGTCATGCTTTTTGCTCTCCGTAGTGTTGCAGAACTGCCTTCCTGGCTGTTGGATCTCACTGTAGATCTCATCTGCCAAGCTCGTTGGAGCTGACTTCACATGCTAAGACAGGCATGTTCCTACCTCACCAGGATATGAGATCTGCTGACTACTCTCACCTGGTTTAGCTCACCTGTTGAAGCTGGGCGTAGCTGCTATCACATGCAAACAGCTACTTGGAGCCACAGGTGAGAGCTGAGTGTCCAGTGGGAATCAACATTCAAGATGATTATTGTTGATACTTTCAAATTCTTTGCAAGTTCCTCACTTGAAGTGAAATTTGTTTTAGTTTCATTCCTGACTGTTTCTGGCATTTCCAAACCTGAATGCTTGAAATTGCAGTGAGCAAAACTGTTCTGAGTTGTCTTACTGCTTATTTCTCGCCCACTATTAGTGACAAAAATCACGCTCTTTGAACACAAACACACGCAACTGATGCTATTTAAAAAGTTCACACTAAACATGGTGTAGTGTTGTGTACGTGACTTACGCTAATTAGAAAATGTTCAGCAAGTCTCCTGCCCAAATTAAAAGGCACACTGTCCCAAATAAGTGAAGGGGATCCTGTCTATTTTCTTGATTTGTTTTTGTTCTTTAAGGATTGTCCCAAATAAGCAGCTGCCCCAATTAACTGGAATACACTATTAATTTCACTTTGGTTTTGGTGTATTAACCATTTCAAGAACTTTCTAGTAGTGCCAAGTGCCATTTAACAAGCTGTTTACTGCTTATCTCTCATCAACTATTAGTGAGAGGAATCAGCTTTTTGAACACCTATTCCTGTGAACCTGTAAGTGTCAAAAGGTGTTGAAAGTACCATTTGCAC